>NC_092058.1:26595206-27195206 GCF_039877785.1 Chaetodon trifascialis | reverse complement strand
ATTGCAAGTTAACTATGACAGTCATGAGATTAATCACGATTAAATATTTTAATCGATTGACAGCACTAATATAAACATTACAAATGCATGCTGAAAAAAAATTATCTAGAAATTATTGAGCAAAATTTATTGCCTGCTGTTTAACAACCAAAAAGACACTGAGCCCTTGTGTTAATTCGAGCTCAGTGGGATCATGTACCAGAAACTGAACCCTCAATGAGGAATGACTATTGAAAGATCTCGATCCTGAGCCAAGTTGTTTCATATGGGCCTCCTTCAAGGAGCAAACTGGGATTCAGAGGAAGTTGAATCAAAACCAAACTGTGCGTCCAAGAGACGGTGAACCACAAGCCAAGACAGATTTTGTTGGGATAAAAACAATTATCTGTGAGAAGATTAGAGAGGACAATTAGCGGTGAAATGGCACTTTTTTTCAATGACATTAGGAATAACAAAGAAGTCCTGTGGCTTGTTATTTAGCATAATAAAGGCTGTGTAGAGTGAGCCAAATAATGCGGGCTGGCCAAACAAAAGCAGCCCATCAAAGCTCATTAGAGCCAGAAATGAGACACATTTGGAATGTTTAATGCTTGGTTATGATGTTGAACGAGAGTGAATGGAACTCTGAAAGGATGTGGTAATTGTTGTAAAATTCAAATGTTTACTTTCAACAATATGGTGAGAGGGTAAAAGGCTCAATTTATATTCTACAGAGAGAGGCATGGCAGCTGATCCCAGGCGTTATTATTTATGACTTCCACCTCAGCTAGAAATGGAACAATCTGCATGGTGCTTGCTCAAAATGCTGCCCAGAAAAAGTAATGCCACCACTTGTAGACAGATACAAGAGGTCAGAGAGCTAATGTCAGGGAGGCTTGTATGGTTTGACACAGTAAATCTTGTCTCTCAGTGCACTGACAAGTCCTCTTTGTCTCGGAGAATGTGCAAGTCTCATGAAAACTTTATTATTTATCTTCTCCTCCACCACTTGTGCCTAAAATGGAGAGAAGGAAAGATTGAGCAACACAGGAAAGGAAGAGGGTTAGGGCCAAACCACTGCAATAAAAATGATGTATGAGACGTCACTCAGTGATTGGCTCAATACATCACACTCAAAATGTGAGCACGTTTGCACACACACACACACTCACTCTGCAATGCAGTGAAGTACGTAGTGGAGTCCTGTCTGCCTGTAGGCTAATAGATGCAAGATAAAATAAGAACTTCACAAATATAGGATGGAGCAATCCTTTATTGGACTGTATTAGCTCCACCAGAATATCCACACGCGCACAGCCATACACAAGCACACAAACTTTTATGTGTTAAATTTAACTTTTCTAAAGCTGAAAGCACAGGAGCATAAAGGTTGAGAATAAGCAGGTGGTAACTAAGTGGGATGACGGAGATGGCACCTGCTCTGATTGATGTGTCTATTGGTGCTCACTGATGCTTGATGCTTCCAATGACGCTTATGAACCTCTCAAAGCATGGAGGTCTGAAATCCGGATGGTGCATGGCCTCACTGCTGTGGAATGATAAATACTTGCTTTGTTTCTGCTCATTGTTCATCATGAAATCTCTCTGCGGATCAGACATTTGGAAACAAAGATGCTGTCAGTACAAGTGCTTATAGGGGTAGAATTTGTTTCACAGAAGAAAAAAATATTCCAAGTGTTTCTGTTGTTTGGTTATTTCTTTACTTTTCTGTTTATTAGTTTGACCCCAGTGTTTGCCTGAAGAAATGTCAAATGTCTTATTTTTACAGACTGTTTGGGCCCCAGGGGGTGCAACATCATTTTGTTCCTTGATTGTGTGCAACATTTCAGATTCGAATGAAACTTGGCATTGGTGCATTTTTAATCTCTCAGATTTACAAAAAAAAAATGATGAGGTGCGATTGTCCATTGCAGTTTTCATTGAATTTGCTGGTACTCTCTGCATGTATTCTGCACCTGATTTATTGAGAAGCAGCTCATAATGCAGTCAGCTACTGGACTGATCCTGGGACTGCCCTCCATGTACACAATGCAAGTGAAGGAGAGTGCTTTTCAGCAGTGTGATTTCTATGAGATCACTAAACTAAGAAAAGATCGAAGTATTTACTTTGGCCACAGTTCAGCTCCACCTCAGAAGAACTGTAAAACAAACTAAAAAAAATTTATTCATAAAATTGTGATGCTCTACTTCTACTTATCTAGTTTCAAAGTCTTGCTACTTTGGGAGAGGTTCAAACAATCCAATCCAGTAAAATATTTTGTCCAAAGCACATCAATACATCAGTAAATACAAACAAACCACTTTTGCATTGATTCAAATTAGCTTGCAGATGTGGTAATCTTCCACATAGTCTCAGTCATAGCTCCTGTTACCATGTCAACATGGGAGATATGTTTGTGTCAAAGTGGCAGTTGTTGTTCCATGTCCTGTCCACAGCCGGCAATATCCGAGCAATACTGAAAGTCTCGGTTGAAAAGAAGTGCCTGTTAGGATTAGCGGCTGGGTTTGGACTCAAGAGCAGAGTCAGACAGAAAGCGAGGAAAAATAAGAATTTGTTCTGGATCTTAATACTGATCACTCCAGATACATAGAAGACCAGTCATGTGAGAGCTCTGTGAGTGGCTGGCAAGGCATGAGGTCCAGAGGTGGAGAGATGATCCGTAGTGCACTGTGGCGCTCAGAGCACAGGTGGTGCAAGTACTTGCATAGGGGATAGCACGTGGTCATGGGTGCAATTGTAAAGTAAAGAGGTGGAGGTCGAGAGCTTGAAGCTTGAGGCTGATGGAGGCAAGAGGCTGGGCGGTGTGGTGGCTGAGACACTGGCACTAGTGAGCGGTGCAGGCAGACTCACTGAGGAGAGGAGGGAAAAGACACACAAGGTTAACACTGGTGAAGAACACAATGTAAAAAAAACTAACATAAGAATAAAACTTTCTTGAGTAACACTAGAGAGCGGCCAACAATACCACTGAATCTTTATCCAGTCTGTGATTGTGATTTGTACCAGCTGTGTCGGAGTCAGCTCCCTAACCACCTGCTGAAACACGCCCAGCCTCTGCTGAAAAAAGGACATACAGGAAACCAAGCCCCACACACCTCCACAGCATATAGGAAAACACAGGGAAATCCTAAAACCACCACAGTGCCTTCCCTTCTTTGGGGTAAAGATCAAGCCAGTTGTAACCGACTGTGCAGATGATGGGCGCTTTGTATAGCCAGTGAATTCCAAAAATGACAACACGCTACTTCAGTGGAAAGCTACTACAAGGACTTCCATGCAAACTGAGATGTTAGACAGGGCTTCAAAATGATAAATCGATAAATGGCCTTGTGATGTGTGTTTGACATCAAATACTGTAAAGTAGGAGAACAATTTAGAAATTCTGAATTCTCAATGGTGTTTAATGATTGCAACATGCATGCTGTCAAGACAGGAAAACACACAGTCCTTTCACATTTTCCACATTAATATCTTGTACCGAAATTTAACAGCATGCCTTCAAAGTACCATAACTATAGGAAATCCCATTCATTACATCTCCCTGTCAAAGACACATTACTTAGACAATTTCTGTTATACAATTAAAGTGGAAATAGACAACTTTTTCAACCCACCTCTCCTTCCCCAGGGTTTCCAAGTGGTATTATTGTCGCGCCACTGTGAAAAAACAACTGGATCTCTTTCTGTTTTCCTCAGAGCCCAACAAGTACCAAAAACAAAGGACTCTACTGCATTTGTTTCCAAAATTCCCTAAAAGAAACAATCAACGCCACTTTGGAAGCAAGACAATAGAAAGAAGGAAGTACACTGAAGAGGTACAGTGAAATTGTGATAACAGCAGGGGCTGGCATTGCAGTGGAGAGGGAATGTAAGAAACATTAAGAGAAAAATCTTGAGTATAGTGTATATTGGAGAAATGAAGGCAGCTAGAAATGGTGCCAGCCAGGCTGGATGCCAGTCAGCCTTCATTTTACATTTACTTCATATTGATACATCAGAGCAAAAAACTTGCCTGTTACCATTTTTCTGTGTGGGAACATTACTACAGACAATAAAGACGTCTTTGAGAGTCCTTACATGTTATTCCCATTGATTACTTGACATCCCACCTAATACAGTCTGTGCTGCTCCACGAACATCTGTAACAGCATTTTCATAACCCAGCTTTCACACCTCACACGTAATAAATCTTTTTTAACCTTTTTTTTTTTTTTTCTTTAACAAGTGACCCATCTCATCTTTCATTTTTGTCTATGTCCTTCCATAACAGGAAAAGTCCTCACAAGTGAAGCTGAAGTGCTGGTTTACTCACTCAACCCAAGCCAGTGACAATAGTGTCCCTTGTGTGCATGTAACAGCTGCTCCAGTCACGGTGTCTGTATTTGTGTGATTGTTGCTTGTTTCAGTCCCACAATGCTCAGACACCTTTACATGAACCTCCTCCTTTGATGTAGGTGTGTGTGTGTGTGTGTCAGTACTGTGGGTGCCCTCAACAGATGACATGGGTTTGGTCATAGCTGTTCCCCTGGAGCTGTGTCCACCACATTGATTACTCATGCCATTCCTGTGGTTGTAGAGGTATGCTTTTTTCTTTTTTCTCTTTGGCAGCTACACCTGCTGGCCTCATTTCGTCTTCATTTGGCCAGTTTGGGTTTAAGTTCTCAGATAAGGTGGGTTAAGTTGTTCAAATTTTCAAACCCATCAGCAGCTCTGCAGGACTGACTCTGGTAGAGGAAGAAGGCAAGGTCCTGTATACCATTAGAGCCAAGAGGGAATCTTCCTGCCTGAGAACCTATTTCGCCACCTATATCGGTGTGTTGTTGCGCGTTGTTTTGTCTTGTATTGTGTTTTAACTCTGTTTTTTGCAACGGTACCTGGAGCTCTTTCACCAGAAAAGAGCTCATGAACATCAGGGTAACAACACCAGAGGATTTAATTCCTTTTCTGCTCCCAACACTGGAAATTTTGGATATCCTGGTCAAAGGTGCGCTCACCTTTGCACACACAGCGACACATCGGAGGAGAGGAAAATGGGCCGGTGCGCTGGTGTGTCTTCGCCAGCGTGGAGTATGCACAGCGTTAACTGGAATATTTCTCTCTAACGTGCGTTCACTGCCCAACAAACTGGAGGAATTGCAACTGCTGTTGGGTTAAAAACAGAGACTTTTCTTCATCTGCAGTTTTGTGCTTCTCTGAGACGTGGTTGTGTGGATTAATACCGGACTCGGCGCTGCAGCTGGTAGGCTTCTAACTCTACTGCACGGACAGAGACACGGAACTAAAGGTGGAGGAATCTGTTTCTACATCAACAGTGGTTGGTGCAACAACGTGATCCAGCAGCACTGTTCTCCTGACCTGGAATCTTTCATCATTAACTGTAAGCCTTTTTATTCACCCCATGAGTTTGCTTCATTCATTCTGGTTGGCGTCTACATCCTGCCACAGGCCAATATGACGCACAGTGTGTGCTCGCCGACCAGTGTGGAGCGGACCAACCCGGACTCTTTAGTTATTGTCCTTGGTGACTTTAACAAAGGTAACCTCACCTGCTAAACAGTTGAACTGCCACACACACACATACACACATTATTGCACCATGAAGTTGAGTTGGCACCAAGCACAAAAAAATTCATTACTTGTGATGATGTTACATTGTTACAAGTATATGACAATAAAGAATCTTGAATCTCACAAACTCCCTAAATACAGAGAGTTTATTAAATGCCTGACCAGAGAGGAGAATATTCTGGATCACTGTTACACCACAGTCAGGGATGCTTATCACGCTGTCCCCTGTGCTGCACTGGGCCACTCTGACCACGTCATGGTCCACCTGATTCCTGCGTACAGGCAGAAACTAAAGCACTGTAAACCTGTAGTGAGGACATCAAGGAAGTGGACCAGTGAGGCTGTGGAGGATCTCCAGGTGTGTTTGGTCTCTACTGACTGGGATGTGTTTAGGACTGCTACCAACAGTCTGGATGAGTACACGGAGGCTGTGACGTCACATCATTCTGTGAGGGCTGCTGTGTTCCATCACGCACCAGGGTGAGTTACAACAATGACAAATCCTGGTTCAGAGCCAAACTCAGACAGCTAAGCTTGGCAAAGAAAGAGTCCTTCAGGAGTGGGGACAAAGACAGATTCAAAGAGGCGAAGTACAAGTTTATCAAGGCGGTGAAAGAGGTACTGTACTCTGAGAAGCTCCAACACCAGTTCTCAGTTAACGACTCTGCATCTGTCTGGAAAGGGCTCAGGCAGATCACCAACTACAAGCCTAAATCCCCCCACTCCATCAGCGGCCGACGCCTAGCCAATGACCTGAACAAGTTCTACTGCCACTTTGAAAGACAAAGGGACAGTCCAGCAACCACCCCCCAAGATACCTCTCAACAGCTCCAGCTCCAGTCACCTCCACCAATGCCCACTTTAAAGGCCAACCTAGAGCTCAACGCTCTACTGTGGAGTCTTTCTGCTTCCTGGGAACTATCATCTCCCAGGACCTCAAGTGGGAGCCAAACATCAGCTCCCTCATCAAGAAAGCACAGCAGAGAATGTACTTCCTATGGCAGCTGAAGAAATTCAATCTGCTGAAGACAATGATGGTGTACTTCTACACAGCCATCATTGAGTCCATCCTCACCTCCTCCAGCACCATCTGGTACGCTGCTGCCACCGCCAAGGACAAGGGCAGACTGCAGCATGTCATTCGGTCTGCAGAGAAGGTGATTGACTGCAATCTCCCATCTCTTCAGGACCTGTACACCTCCAGGACTCTGAGGCGTGCAGGAAAGATTGTGGCTGATCCCTCCCACCCTGGACACAAACTCTTTGAGACACTCCCCTCTGGCAGGAGGCTGTGGTCCATCAGGACCAAAACCTCATGCCACAAGAACAGTTTTTTTCCATCCGCTGTCACCCTTATCAACAAGGCCCGGAACCCCCCGACACTCTTCACACTCCACCTCTGCCTCTACTTGTCACATTGACATTGCCATAACTCTATGTGTTACATTACTGAAAAAAACTGACTGTGTGTCATGATTCGGCTCCGATGTTTTTTCTCTCCTAGGTCTAACGGTGTTTTTTTCTTTCCTCCCTCTCTGTCAGCAGGTGGAGCGAGAGACGGGTCTGATCACCCCAGGTGCAAATTTCATTAGACACAGCTGGGCCTCATCAGCTAATCAACCGGCTTCTTAAGCCAGCTCCAGTTTGACTCGCAGGCCAGACTATTCTCTATGCTCTCGCCATACGAGCCTTGCTCCTGTTGTTATCTCTTGTCTCTCTCTCTCGTGCCTCCAGTGTTTGTAGTTTGCTATTCAGCCTCTCTAGTGAGTTTGCTCCTAGACACTTTGAGTTTAGTAGTTATTTTTCTCTCTAGTGCAGGGGTGGTCAACCCGTTCCACAAAGGGCCGCTGTGGCTGCAGGTCTTCTTTCCAACCAAGCAGCAGCACACCAGACTTGACTCATTCAATCAACTGATCTCGCTCTTCAGACAGCTGATTGGTCAAACTGTGAGCTCTTGCTTGGTTGGAAAGAAGACCTGCAGCCACAGCGGCCCTTTGTGGAACAGGTTGCCCACCCCTGCTCTAGTGAGTTTGCTCCTAGACACTTTGAGTTTGATAATCGTTTTTTTTTTCTAGTGAGTTTGCTCTTTTCCCGCAGTGGTGTTTTTGGCTTCCTTTTTTCTTTGATGGAGTTTTTCCCTGTAGGTGATTTTGTGTTCTTCAATAAACATTTTTTGTTACGACTCTGCAACTGGGCCCAGGCTCTTCCTGTTCACACGGAACACTGTGTTTCTGAAAAAAACAGACTGTGCTTCTGGTAAAACAGACTTTTATCCATCCATCCATTTTCTATACCGCATATCCCTTTCGGGGTTGCGGGGGGCTGGAGCCTATCCCAGCTTCAGCGAGCGAGAGGCGGGGTACACCCTGAACCGGTCGCCAGGGCAACATGCAAAGACAGACAACCATTCACACTCACACTCTAGGGGCAATTTAGAGTCACCAATCAACCCAATGAGCATGTTTTTGGTCTGTGGGAGGAAGCCGGAGTACCCGGGGAGAACCCACGCATGCACGGGAAGAACATGCAACTTCACCAAAACAAATTCCTTGTATGTATAAAATCGTACTTGGCAATAAAGCTTTTTCTGATTCTGATTCTGACATGAATAAAATCATATTTGTGACTACACTGAGGGCCATTATCGCTAACTACCACTTCTGGAATACCATAACATGCAAAGGTGGCTGTTAGCTTTTTGATGATGTGGCTATCGGTCGGCATGTCAACATGCAAGATCGCCAAGTATCTTGAACAGTAGTCTGACACTACCAGATAAGACAGCCTCTTGTACTCACACAGATTTCTGGTTACTTTTTGCGATGGTCTGGAAGGTATACAGTTGGCATAAGTTCCTGTGCGTGCTTCTGTTTTCCATGCAAAGCTTGCATTGAATTACTTTGCTGTTACTGTTACCATGTCCTGTGAAATTCTTGGCCACCACACTGACCTCAAAGAGGTGGGAATCACAAGTCTTTAACCCTGAGCACACACACACAACCCTAGGCCACAGATGTCCAGTCCTCAACATGCTGGTGCAACAGGACCCCTCCATGCCTGTAACTGTCTCATCTTACACCAAAGTGGGCCTGGTAGCATCACTGAAGGAGAGTACAGGTGCAGATGCTAAGGCAGACCTCAGTCTGTGGAAGGCCATCTGCTGTGCAGGTTCAAACAACCATTCCACCTTCCCTTTCAGCAGTCCGTAGAGTGGTTTTCCAGCTGTAGAGAGCTCTGGGATGAATTTTGCCATGTAGTAGATTATTCCAAGAAACTGTTTGAGCTCCAATAAGTTTTGAGGTTGTAGGGAATCTTCTGTCCCAGCCATCTTCTCTGGGACAGGTCTCACAAAACTCTTATCAAAAGTGTGCCATAGGATGCAAATTTGCTGCTGTTGGAAAAAACATTAAGGTCTTTGGGGCCAGCTGCCTCAATCACTGTCAGTACCTGCTTCAGACACTGATGGTGAATTTCCTTCGTTTCTCCATGAACTAGGATGTCATGCATATAGACTTCTGTTCCTTCCACCCCCTGGAGGGTTTCTGCCATTTCCCCCAGGAAGATTTCTGGGACACTTCATATCCCACATGGGAGTCGGCAGACATCATACCTCCAAAAAGGAGTGATGAAAGTGGTTAAGTAATTTGCAGCTAGTCTGTTGCAAGGGAATCTGGTAAAATCCACTGGTGGCATCTAATGGCGTGAACAATTTAGACCATGAGAGCCATGGTATGATCTCCTCTATTATGGGTAGCACATGCATTCCTGTTTCACTGTATAACTTAGTTTCCTTTAGTGAGCACCAGACATCTTTTCTGATACATACGGTATAAGTAGTAGTGGTTCACATGCATATGGCTAAGCATCGTCCTTGACAATGATTTTAACAGGTTCAGTCTTTATCATGCTGCACACAGTGCTCTCCGCTCTCCTCACTATACCCTTTTTAACTGCTGACTGAGCAAACTACTTCTGCTTTTTTCTATATGTCAACCTGTTCAGGCTACCCACGGCACTGCTGACAATATGTAATGTCTGTTTGACATTTAACAAAGTGAAAGAACAACTCAGAAATTCTGAACTCTAAACAGTGTTTAGTGCGCAGCTGTGAATATGTTGTCAACACAGGAAAACACACAGCCCTTCCTCACTTTGCACACTAACATGGCTCGCAGGGATACCATCAAGGCTGGAAAGTCATATGCAGGCAGATGGTCAAGTAGGAAGACTGGCATGTGGGTAGAAACAGTTGAAACAATCGTCTGGCATCAAGTGTAGAGCTGAGGTTGAAACAATTCCACACTGATGAGCTGATGGAGAGCAGGTGGGCACATTCAGAAGGTGTGCCTCATCAGCAGTAATCCAGGAGCTGGGAGAGTGAGAGGGGGATTGCCACGTCCACACCACAGACACAAAGACACAGAGAGAGAGAGGTGCAAATGAGATATGGGGAAGGGGGAAACAAAAGGAAACATGAAGGGAAAAAACTTTCTTAGCCATGACATAAGTATAACTATAGATGGACAGAGATAAATACAAATGGACTGAATATAAATATCGATTATCTAGATAAAAATAGTAACATTTTTGGAAAATGCCTCAACATATCCACAGGCATGACCAATTTGGTTTTTTTTTTTTTTTTTTTTTTTTTTTGTTTGTTTTCTTTTTTACTTGGACTAGGGTAAATCTTCACGCTGCAGCTAAAAAATCCCAATTATGCTCATCTGCAGGCATCTGTTAGAAAATATATATATATACAGTATATTTATGTATAAATGTCAGGTGGAAATTAAAAGCCTCTATTTCATCCGTGTCAACATTGGGATTTGAAAATAAGGGAAGTTTTCCAGTGCCATGCCCCAGTGGTGACCCTTACCACTGTATACCCCTTACATTTAGACAAGGGTACATACGGTGAGCCCGAAAGTCACCACCAGGCAACCACTTGCTTTAAAATATCAGAGCAACAAGGAAGTGACTGCACTTACCTGGTTGGAAGTGAAATACTGTGAACTTTCCTGTATTATATAAATGAAAACAGAAAAGGCTGAGCTGAGGCTGAGACTGAAGCCATTATGCGTCAGTTGTGATTCTGAGAGAGACAATGAGACAACTATAGGAGAGGGTGATTATGAAAATGGATGGTAGCAATAGTATAAATACAGATATTGGTGGATCATGTTTCTGTGCCTTTTGGACACACTTGTGCTTGGCACTTTCCCTCTGTGTGATACATTGAAGTCTGTGTGGCATATTTTGGCCAACGTTGCTCTTCAGTATATTCAGGTAAACCTCCTCCCAAGTGGTGAGAGACAAACTTTTTGCCTTTTTGGCAGGTACTCCAGCCGTCTTCTGTCTTCTTCCTCTTTCTCTTTCTCTTCCCCATCTTCTTCTTCCTTTAGTGGCAGGTTCAGTTTGAGTGACTGAAGTTTCATCACTACATGACCTTATTTTCTATTTTAGAAAGGTTAAAAATATGGGAGATTCTCAGGAAAATAAACAGTAGGTCTGTGGGAGAGAAGGGTAAAATATGTGTGGATCCCAGAAGAAATGGGAGGGTTGACAGGCCTGTTCAGACTTCTATTACTCAATGCCAGTAGTACTTACTGAGAGGGAGCAGGTCAAGCAGCTCACAGTGGAGCGGGGGGAGGTAGAGATGGTGTTCATGTGGACATTAATACTGAGGTAAATGCAGCTAAACGGAATATTTCTGAAATCGCACACAGTAAGGTATAGATATGGTACAGTGTTTTGTACTATTGCGCAATATATATATAGGCTCAGTATGAAAAGAAAAATAGGTAATATTGCACAAGATATTGCATAATTGTAATAGCAAGATTTTAAACATAAGCCGCACAGTAGTGTAAACAGTAGGCATGTAAACAAAAAATTTCAAACAGTGCTAGAGTTGATTAGTCTGACAGCTGTTGGAATAAAGGACATGTGATAGCGTTCTTTCTTACATCGTGGATGCAGCAGTCTGTTGCTGAAGGAGCTGTTTAAGGGCCCCTCCGCCTCATACGGGGGTGAGAATGGTTGTCCATGTTTGATATCAGCTTGGCAAACATCCTCCTCTCACCCACATCCTGAATGGTGTCCAGAGGGCAGTCCAGGACAGAGGCAGCTCTCCTGACCAGTTTGTTCAGTTGTTGTCTGTCCCTCTGAGCTTCCACAGCCCCAGCAGACCACTACATAGAAAATTGCAGATGCCACCACAGTGTCATAAAATGTTTTTAGAAGTGTCCTACATACTCTAAAGGACCTCTTTCCATTCTAGATGGTAACGACTTTGGCCCTTCTTGTACAGGACACATGTGTTCGTCCAGTCCAGTTTGTTGAGGTGAACACCCAGATATTTGTACTCTATCACCATCTAATTTGTTTTGCAGGTGTTTATGTGCAGGTGGTTCAGTTCACACCATTTGATAAAGTTGGGGTGACTTGCCTGTATTCCTGTTCATTCCCTTGGGATACACATCCAACAATGGCCGTATCATCGGAGAACTTCTGGAGGTGACAGCTGGCGTGTGTTTGAAGTCTGATGTATAGAGGGTGAAGAAGAAAGGAGAGAGCTCTGTACCCTGTAGAGCCCCCATGCTGCAGACTACCAAATCAGACATACAGTTGCAAAACCTCACATACTGTGGTCTGTTGGTGGGGTAATTGATGGTATACTGGCAGTCTACTCCAGCTCCTTCCAGCTTCCCCCTGACCAGTGATGGCTGGATTGTGTTGAAAGCACTGGAGAAGTGAAAAAACATGAACTACATTGCGCTCCCAGTGTTCTCCTGGTGAGAAAACACAAATGGCTGGTCAATATGGGAACTGTATGGGGTCCAGCTCACTGCTCACCAGGTGACGGAGGTGGTTCAGTATGAGCCTCTCCATGGTCTTCATCAGGTGGGAAGTTGGGTGGTGAAGGGAACTGAGATGGTTTTTAGGCCTCTCCAAACCTACAGTATATGCCATTGCTCCCCTGAAGGCGCACCTCCAGCTTCCTCCTGTAACTGTCTTTGCCTTTCCTAATTTCCCTTTTTGGCTCCCTTTGCACCCTCCTCAGCTCATTTTTGTCCCCAGATCTAAAAACCCTCTTCTCCTCATTCAATGGGGCTTTTAGTTCCGGGGACACCCAGGGTTTGTTATCTGGAAAACAATGTTGTCCACGCAGAAGTTAATGAGACCGTGAAGCGGGTTGTTAAGCTGTTGGTGTCTTCCCCGTGTGCACTGCACAACTCTTCCCAGTCAGTGGTGTCAAAGCAGTCCCTCAGTGCCATACTGGACTCTATCCATCTTTTCACACACCTTATGGTTGGCAGTTGTTTATTCAACACAGCTATGTATGCAGGGAGCAGATGAACCAGGTTGTGATCACAGCGGCCCAGCAGGGGGAGGTGGTGAAGTACTGTAAGCATCCTTTGTATTTGCACACACAATGTTCTCTTGTGTCTGGTGTGGCAGCTCACTGATGGTCAACTTCAAATTCAAGTTATTTGAAGTCAAAACTCGTTTGTGATACAGTAATCAGATATTGTGTTCATAAATTGTTGAATATTTCCTTATAATAATTCTTTAAAATTACTTCAAGTCTACATTGAATGCATGTTTATTTCCACCACTACAGCTTTGCTTGTGTCTCTTGTAGAGCCCATCTGTTCTTCAGAGGTAGAGACTTTTCCTTGCTAAACAAATTGCGTGACTTCAGTAAATCCAGTGAAACACATAATTCTGTTCAGATGTCTGCCCTTATTATTTGCACAGTCCTCCCTTAAATGCTTACAGATTGAGGAGACAGACCCACCTTGCAAAACCTCACACAAATGACACATAAACCGTGTGACAGTGACATAAACCAGTGACAATAATAGTATGATAATAATAGTAAAGTCCAAAATGGAGAAAACTACACAAGGATGCATTATAAAAGTGATGTGTTATAGTTTACAGTCAATCATGATAGTTTGTTAGTGTGGTAAGATGATCAGGGTTGTTAATTAGTTTGTAGTAGAGTCACAGTAGGGGCACACAATGAAAAAACTGTTAAATTTGTTAATTAAAAATTATAATAATAATAAACAGGAAATATACACACGAGCAAAATTTGAAAAATCAAAAGGCTCTTAATCAACAAGTAAATGAGTAAGTAATAAATCAAATAAATAATATCATAATCAAAGTAAATAAATAAATCATTCAAATTCAAGAAAAAAAAAAAAACATCCCTTGCATTGTTGCAGGAAAACCAATAGCATTCACATTGGACTGCTTCAGGTCATTCTTGGTTAAGGCAAGTACGGACCAAGGGCTGCAGTGCCTAACCAGTCACAGCAAAAGAAAGAAAGAAAGAAAGAAAGAAAGAAAGAAAGAAAGAAAGAAAGAAAGAAAGAAAGAAAGAAAGAAAGAAAGAAAGGTAAAACCAGCCCTTCATAAAGGCCATATGCAAGGACCAAACAGTTTCACCAAGGAGTAGAGGCCATGGATTTGGAAGGGCCACCCACCGCGGTGCACAGCCAGGCCTTCCCAAAGAGCAGGAGGGTGAGAATTGCAAGTCGCTGCTCAATCACTACCCACAGAAGACCAGAGATTAAGAGAAAAAGAGTTACTCTTAACTGGAGGCCACATAGAAGCTGCCTGAAGTTAGCAGATTAAATGAGCCAGCCTGCCTGAAGAAGAGCAAAGCCATATGAAGCAAACGCCCAGAGCAGACAATATTACTTCAGATCTGCAGCCAGAAGACAAACCAGCTACACTGCAGAGCAGAGGAGCAAAGACAGATATAATGACAATGACACACACTCTAAATGTGCAGTAGAGAAAGGCTGTAAGCATCTAAACCCACTATGCCACACTGCAGACACGGCGACCACACAGTCAGGCTCCAGGAAGAGGTAAACACACATCCAGATAGCAGTCACCTGCTTATATGTAGTACTGAGCAGCCCCAGCAGTGATGAAGATGCCAGAGCATCATCGAATGCAGCCTGGTGAAAAATTTGGTGGTCAGGAGGAGAGGAAACCTAATCTGCTACATTATATATTAACCAAAATATATAAAATACCTTTATACCTTCATGAAGTCCAAACAATATTTTGTGAATACATGTGAACTACATGATCCGCCACAAGGTCAAACTATGTATTCTTAAATGCGTTTTGTTTTTAATTGTCAGGCAAGCTAGCAAGCTACTATGTTATCTAGAAATGTAGTTAACGAGCTGGCTAACTTCTGGTTGTGCCTGGAATTGCAAAAACACACATTTCACTCTGCTACTTTCTAGCATGATCAAACACTGAGTACGTTGTTGTTGTTGGCATCCTTTTCCTTGAAAACAGACATCAGGCTTTTCTTAACCTAAATAATAGTAATAAATCCATTGAGTAATAAAAAAAAATCAGAGGATAGCAGACAGAGGCACTGCCACTGTCTGCTGGGAGAGGGAGGTGCTGAGTGTGGGTGGGGTTTGCATATGTGGTGACTCAGGGAAGACACTTGAAGTCGCCCATCCTGTTGGCCTTGCTCTCGACGCTGACAGTGCTGTTGCCCTTGCACTTGAAGATGTCAGATCCTTGTGTGTCGATGTGTGTGTGTGCGAGCAGCATCGCTCAGATGGAGACACTTAGATGGCAGTCACCGTGACAGGGTCAACAAGGAGGGAGAGCACTGACACTGACATCACTCGACCTCTGATGACCGCTCTATACACATACCCACACACACACACACACACACACACACACACACACACACACACACACACACATATGTGTGCTTCTTGTTCAAACACATTCAAAGTTAGACAGGACCACAGTCACCTGACTGGTGCAACAAAGAATTTTGGGGTTGGATTTGAGATTTGAGCACACAAATATTTACAATCTTGGAACCATCATAGGATGTAAAAACAGTTACAAATGAAAGGGTTTTTTTATGTCAAACTGTGACTTATTCTTTTTATTCCTCTATGTGTTTATTGAGTGGCAGCAACAGGAGTGGGACATTGAAAGTGGTGAATCATGATTTTCCTCTACACCTAGAACAATATTGTTAAAACTGCATAATAAACTGTATAATTTTAGATACATACAATAATTGTTTCTGGTGTTCACACTTTGCTGATAATTATAAAATCAAATGAAAAGGAACAGTTTGGAGTCATTTTGTTTGATGCAGTTACAATAAAATATTAAAGAAGAGCAAAAAGATTTGGGAGTTTTTGAGCCTTGTGTGCTGAAGAACTTAAAGATATTACTGATGTGAATGCTGCAGCCACTATACTGTGCCTTGTCTGGAGTTGATTTGCAAGAGGGTGGGTTTGGGTTAAGGGTCCTACTTACTTTACATAATTTAATTCCAGATATTTAAATTCTATTAAAGGCTATTTGTTTTGAGCCTTCTGCTTGGTTGCACCAGAGACTCCTGGAGGCTAAAGAGGTTGTCACGGGTCAGTGGGTTGCACCCAGCTGGCATACCTGAAAGGATGAAGGCATTTAGAGGCTTATCTGCCACACAGGATGGCTGGTTCAAATTCTCACAGCAAGGAAGAGGGCCAAACAAAATCATAAGTCAAAACAGGTGAGATAATAAGGTTTGATTTAAGGTTTAGGTGCATACTTACAAGTTATTTCACTTCCTTTCTGGATCCCTCAACAACAGGATTCAGGTTTCTCCCACTGACTGAATAGACGTGAGCACAGCAGCAGGTTGCTTGTACAGGATCATTTTTTTGAGAGAACATGGCCTGGAGTCAAGGTAAAACTTGAAGGCTGTGAAAATAGTTTTCCTGCAAGAGTCTAGGTTTCAAGAGACAAAGCTGGGATCATGTAGCAAACCACACAAACATACTGTGGTCATAAAGCATATATCATAACCTTATTTCACCTTAAACCTGAAAAAACTCAACATAAAATGTTTTGTATGAAAGATAGAGAGAGAGATGGGTCCTTGTAAAATACTGAGTGAAACACGCTAAATAAATGCTTGGTCAATGCAGTTTTAGTTTGTCAACGAACATTCCCCATGACTAAATTGTAAACTAAATTGTAACAACGTAAATGAAAAAAAAATTGACAACAAAAATTACAGCGAAATCGCCGTTCATCATGCCCTGAAGAGTAAAGACGAGCCAAAAAAGTTGTTGCTTTTAGGGAACCGATTTAAACCCCAATGGTGTCATTATTCTTTAGCCATTACATTGTGCAATCAGTGTTTACATTTTATTGACATGGTGGAGCAAAAAAAATGTGTGTGTGTGTGTGTGTGTGTGTGTGTGTGTGTGTGTGTGTGTGTGTGTGTGTGTGTATATATACATATATATATACACACACACACACACACACACACACACACACACACACATATATATATATATATAATTATTATTATTATTATTATCAGATTATTACTGATCCATTAATATGTAACAAACATATGTTTACAGCTTTTGGAGGAGCAGCTGATTTTATAGTATTTGGCAGTTTACATGACGACGGTGGTCTGGTTCTAAATATTTTTTCAAAAACAAATGTCATTAAAAAAACAATGTTAGTATGTCTGTCTCTTTCTGACTTCCCTACCTTGTCCGCCCTACCAGGAAGGCAGGCAGGCAAACCTATCCAAAGGGGTTGGCCAGAGAATCATTGGTCTGTGGATCAGGCAGCAGGTCAGGCAGGCAAAACAAAGGCTGGAAAGCTTGGGTGGATGCAAACCAGACAATCTGGCACAGTGTGGGTGGAAAAGGGATGATATATATTATGCTGCCAGACTAATGAGGGAAATGGGGAACAGGTGGGCAGGGTAGGTCAGGTGGAGGGAAAAGAGCTTACTGCAGTGCAGGAGGGAGGGGCTGGGTGTGAGGGTCAGGTGACAGGGACAGGTGGACAAGTCTGATCATCTGGTGGACAGGTAGAGAATAGCAATGATGGCCTTTAGGAAGTGGACAGAGGCAGAATGGGCAAGAATAAACATGACTGTGGCAGACATTGTGATGCTAATCATTAATAATGCATCAGATTTTATAGGCAGTTCATATATTTTATATGGAAGTTTCATCTGGAAAGCAACTAGAATCTATAGCTGTCAAATAATAGTGGAGTGAAAAGTAAAATATGGTTAGAGGAGTAGAGATATAAAGTAGCAAAGAAAATAAGTGGTAATGTACCACAAAATTATACTTAAGCATAGTACTTGACTAATACTTGACTATTACGTCCGAGTACAGCAGAGAACATAACCTGCAAAATACTGTCGATATTGAGCTTTTTGGTCAAATGTCTCATTATATTTGACTTTGTCAATATCGCCCAGCCTTAATGCTTCACATTTATTACACTGTGTCCTTGCAGTTGCACTCTAACTGACTGCACTCATGAAGAGCCTATGAGTACACCTGATGTAACATTAAGCTGAGGAATAAGAATGGACAGAGTGTAAAGGTGATAGATTGCTCTCTGTAAGAAGTTTCACAGCCCTTACTCCAGAGCAGGGACAGACACCGTTATGGATTATACAGTATGGTGAAATTATCACCATGGTTATCATTCTAGATGTTAATGGACTTTATATGGAGAGAGACTGCAAAGACACACTAATGTCCTCCTCTTCATTTTTAACCTTGACCTACCTATCATGCTTCTGAGGTAACCACAACCACAGTAATGACATAGTAACACACACATGCACACACACAGAAAAGATGAATTCTGCAGAGGAGGTCATTTATAATTAGATACACAGCACGACAGTGGTCCTGCTCTGCCACACACAATCAAAGACAACTCAGCATACAGCATCCACCGCATGTACAATAGCAATCAGTATTCAAGACAATCAAGTAATCACATTTTTAATAATGCATCTCCCACTGGGGGACAGTGTACAACAGTGTAGGCTGAATATTAGATTAGAAGCAAAAATCAGATAAAAGCGGCCCATTATGCTCATACTTTACGATTGCATTACACTTTTTGCAGCACATTTTTTCACACAGCAGCAGCAGTATGTGACTGTGTGTCTGAGTGTGACAGCTCTATACTTCGATGCCAGCGGTAAGACAGGTTGTCACAGAAAGCCTGGAGAGAGCTACAGGCTAATGCTCAACAGCAGCAGTCAACACTGGACCTGTGGACCTCTGGTCCTCCAAGCAAATGCTGGAAAACTTTGGTTTCCCTCTCCGTCAATATATCTTAGCTCAGATATTTCTCTCAGAAAGAAAGCTCACACCTGCTCCACCTCTGGACATGTGTCATCCAATTTACTTTATTGGATAAGTGTAGTGCTTTGAAAAAGTCATTATCATTGCTGTGTGGCAGACTGTGGGCCTGATGTACTCTGCCTCTGGCCCTAAGAGGAGCTCCAGCCCAACCGGACAAGGAGGAAGGCCCTGAAGAACTGGATGAGTGCTATCAGGAATGGATCACACACTATTTATGAGGCACTGAACGTTTATACAGTATGTATTATGTATGCACAACCAATGAAAATAAATAAAACAATGAAAATAATAAAATAACCTGAAATCAACAGTAAGTAAAGGTATAGTGCAGTGACAATACAGATAACTAATGGGTAAAAATAACATATTAGGTCACTATTATACAGCAAAATATTGTACACTGGCATCTCTGCTGGTTTGTACAGCAATTCATGACCTGAAAAGAAGTTGAGGCTCAGCAGAGAAGAAAAAAAACACAAGAAGAATTAATCAGTACGTTTCAAACAAAGTGCTCGCTGAATTGTTGAACATCTGAAACCCCCTCCTCTCAGTTAACAATCCCACTTAATGCAGCGATTGGCCAGGTGTGCAGAGGTCTGAGGGTCAGCAAGATTTTTTTTTTTTTTTTCATTCACGCAACCACTCCTGTCATTTTTTGTGCATATAAAGAAGTGCAACAAAATGACCAGCTTTGAGGAGATCCATCCCATAACACTTTTTACTTTAGGTGTGGTCAGACAATACATCATCCAAACTTGTGTGATTCAGAAGCACTCCAGCCTTTTCACTGTTGCCTTGTCTCCAAACTGTTTTAAGCTTCCACAAAGTTTTTGCAACTTATCCAGCTCTGAACCTTATATTAAAGTGATTTGGCAGTTACCCAGTGATGTGTCACGTAGGGGAAACACTTATCTATTAATGGAAGGATGTGACTGATGGGAAAGCAGTCTGAAATGACTGTATTATTATTTTAGTTTATTTATTTCTATGTATTTTTTGTTATAGTGTCAATGAAAAAGTCGTTCAGCTTCTAAGGAGACACGCTGCAGATCATCAAAAACCATAACAGGTAAACAATGAATGAGAGATTCAGGAGAAATAATGTGTCTACACTCTGTCCAATTGAATCATTTTCAATTGATTGTAACGAGTTGAGTTGAATTGACAGCTACAGCAATTTGGAGCATGGTAGATTAGGGTGTAAGCCCGACTTGATTCAGGTCCTTGGTGCATAGGGGTCTGGTTTACCCTGAAGACCTCTGCAGTTGAAAAGCTGACGGCCTCCATTTTAATGACATTCTCCTACATTGGCAGTTTTGAGGTCAGGTACATTTGGAGTGCCACATTTGGCAATTGCATTTGAAAACCTCAGACACCGTCAAGAAGTGATTTCTAAAATATAACTAATCTAGGGCATGACCAGAACAAGTGTGTCAGACCTCCAGGGGGCTGAGAACATCCAATCGAAGAACACACGGGTCTCTGGATAAATTTGGGTCGATAAAGTTTGCTAAAGTGGACTCCCAAAACACTCCTCCTCAATATTATGCAGTGGATGTACTTTCTCCTGCTCCTGCCGGAGTTTCTGAAGCATCACTAACAAAATGAGGAATAGAATAATTTGCTTTGTTAAAAGTAAGGATGTGTTTCTCTTTCATTATGTAAACAGGTCTACAATTCAGTGGCCAGAGCTGGAAAAACTACTGATAGAGAATTATGTAGGAGAAACTGGAATGAGATTGGAGTGAGTATGTGATGGTGTGCGAAGTGCATGTATGAGAAGAAGGGGGGGGGGGGCAGGTGGTATGCAAATATTTCTGCTGCTTGACTTGCAGTATTTGGTTTTAATTTTTCTTTCATGTTTATTGCTATGTACCAAAATACCAGGGCCAACTCGCCAATAAATCCAACTCGGAGTCTGAATGTGATAGACTGTACACACAATATATAAGTATGAGTGCGTACATTATTATTAATTAATTATCAGTGTGTGTGTGTTAGGGGGGAAGGACTTCAGTTCCAAAACAAATATAGAGGCGGAAAGAAAAAACTACTGTATTTCCTGAGATGGTTAAATGTTTTTAATATTGATTGGAAACCAATAACCTTATCTTACAAATCTTTCATTCAGTTTGTCTCATAGCATAGTATGGCCATCTAATAGTCAACAACAAAATCCATTTAAAGTAGATAATAAAGGCAGCCAGAAAGATTATCAATGAGCAGCAGTCCTCACTCTCACACCTTTTAATAGAACAGTCTGGCAAAAGGCAAACATTACTGCTACTAAGCCCTTTCACAAAGAGTTAGAGCTGCTTCCTTCAGGATAGAGATATAGACAACATATTGGCAATAGATTCAATATGCATTTTTAGTATGTACATTGAGATCACTTATTTTGCATTTCAGCCCCCTAATTTGCATTTGCCTGTTTTTCCTGCTGCAATTTGTTTTAACTCAACATTTTCTTTTTATTGTTGGTGTGTTACTCTTTCTAAATGGCATTTCTTTTAATCTATGATATGTCCTCAATATACTGGCATATGAGTATATCAAATGTTTGTTTTGAAGGTCAGAATTACTGAAATTACTGGTAACTTCCGCCTATTCTGCTTCTGCTCTTGAAATAAATGTAGTGTTTTGAAAAGTATAATTATTCCCTCTAGGTAAGGCAAAATTTCACAGTACAGTGCTGTATTTGTACTTAAGTACATTCCTCCATCAGAAATCTTCTTATATGAAGTTCCTGTCATGCTTTACTACCTCTACTTCATCCATGCAGAGCCACATGAATATGCCACTGCCTCTTAGTATATTTCATCATGACATATCCGTTCCTAGATGGTGTTACCAAAATATATGATTAACTGTTAACAGTGTAGTGTAAGGTGATTTACTGGGTCAAATGTGTGAGATCTTTCATTTAACAGCATGTTGTCAGATCATCCAAGACTGTCACCTTGTGGCAAAAAGAAAAAACTGCACTAAATGTGCATGTGGGAAGATAAAAAAAAAGTCATCACTACAGTCCTCCCCAGTGAGTGTGTGTGTGTGTGTGTGTGTGTGTGTGTGTGTGTGTGTGTGTGTGTGTGTGTGTGTGTGTGTGTGTGTGTGAGAGAGAGAGAGAGAGAGAGAGAGAGAGAAAGTGAGTGAGAGAGAGAGAGAACGAGAGCTGATCTGTAATGATAACGGCTTCTGGAAGAGTGCCAGCCATGCTGATTTAACCTTTCTCACAGGAGCAGACTGGGTGACAGAGACTGCTTTTTTAAGTCCGTCATATTAGTTAAATAGGTTGTGATATGAAAAGTATAATTATTTACCCATTTGTTCATCATCAGCATGAATTTGTCGCTGTTTTTCATTCATGTCTGTGTACCTTCAGCTGGGATGCAGCGGCGGCAGCAGCTCAAACCTCCGTGCTCCTTATAAAAGCACATTTCGGTGGGGGTTTGTATGTGTGTCACAGAGCCACCCTGTCCTCTCTTTCACCCCGAAAAACAGAAATACTCCCTCTTCATCCTGCTCTTCCTCTCTCTCCACCCCCCATCTCCCTCCGCCTCCACTCGGCTTTGATCCGCCCCTGCAGCCACGCTGGAAAGATGACAGAGCGAGGAAAGAGAGAGTGGCGAGGGAGGAAGAGAGGAGAGAAAGAGATGACAGCTCCTCAACAAGTGTGGAGCATCGGGAAAGAGAGAGTGAGAGGGGGAGAAAAAGAGGAGAGTGCTATTCTGATGATGAGCACCTCACCATGGGAGGAGGAGGAGGAGGAGTAGGAGACATATGCAGCATCAAGAGGCACCGGAGCTGGGTTAAGCATGCACACACTCACTGCTCTCTTTCTACACACATCCACTTGGGTAACTGCATCTGTTTACCCTCAGCCTGGATTATCGATGGTCTCTGTTACCATCTGCCCTGTTTGACACAGATGCTGACTTGTAACATCCAGTAATAATCGGTCATAAAAAAAAGTAGATGCTCAGGTTGTCAGCAGCTATTTGTCTTACAAGATAAATCTTCTTACCATCTTAGTTTATATGTAAGTACATTTCACTTGTGTCAAGCTTTTTTGGCCTTAATTATCTTAAGATATTAT
Organism: Chaetodon trifascialis; assembly: GCF_039877785.1. Classification (NCBI taxonomy): domain Eukaryota; kingdom Metazoa; phylum Chordata; class Actinopteri; order Chaetodontiformes; family Chaetodontidae; genus Chaetodon; species Chaetodon trifascialis. The sequence goes on along the minus strand of NC_092058.1, from coordinate 27,172,327 downwards.
CACTTATCAGATTAACTGTTTTGGAGTAACTTCATGCTTGAAACTAGAATTTCCAGAATTTTAAAGCTGTTTAATCAAGACTGACAAGTACAGAACTGCTTTGTCAGTCAGGATTCCTTTGTATCTGCAATCCAAAACAAGGAATGTGTAGCCTACAGTATTTCTTGATCTCCAAGTCATGGGGTTAGTTTTATTTGCAATAGTTGTACCATGAGGTTTTTGTTTTTGTTAAGGTTGGTTTTCTTGTTTAAGTTGATTCTTGATATACTTCTTTGAAGGAAGAGTAAGAGTGCTGCAGCAGCCCAGCAGAGCTGATAGTGAGTAGACTATCACTGTGCAGTGCCAGGTAGCATGGCGGTAGGTGTCAGGAGTGTTTTGTTTAAAGTGTCACATTGTAACAATCACATTTGAAATATGCAATGTACAGTGAGGTGAGGTGAGGTGACAACGGTGGACTGGAAGCTGGAGTGGTGCTAATTTAGCTCCAGGGCACTGCCAATGTACCCCCGAGCAAGGTGCCCAACCCCTTACCACTCAAATCGCTATGCTGTGGCAACCCATCTTTCAATATCAATTACATGTATAGGTTTCTCTGTGTACCTGTGTGTGTGTGTGTGTGTGTGTGTGTGTGTGTGTGTGTGTGTGTGTGTGTGTGTGATAATTATAATCTAAGTATAAAGATGAATTTCCCCCAAGGGGGATTAATAAAGAGATTACTCTTTCTTTTTTTCCAGATTTGGTTCCAGCATTGGGAAAGATGGATAAGCCTTGTCCCCATTTTATTGATCGTAAGGATATTGTTTTTTTCTGATGGGATAAAATTCTGTCTAACAGATAAGAATAAAATTCTGTTCTATATATTCTGGATCTGATTTTGTTTGAAGAAATAATGTTAATTGAACCTGATGTCGAAGAGGGAGGATTTGGATTGATGCCTTCATGTTTAATTTTAGTTTAATGGAAGATTTGAGTTGTTACTCAGCAAATAATTGTCATTATTCCCAATGCTGTATTTCTGGACAAGGCGGGAGAATGAGATCAAGGTGTTAGTACTGAAGGTATGTTTACGCTGTGTGATTCCCTTTTCAGACCATGAATGAAAGTCATGTGGCTTCTTGGTTTTAAGAAAGCTATGGTTGTTCAAAAGGGGAGTGTCGTTCGATGGTGCAAGAATGGTGTTTATGGAATTTCCCCCATGCTGTCAGAGTCATTGCAATTGTTCTTACTTGGTTGTGGTGTTTGATGGTTGGGCTAAATGAATTTATTTACAAAGTTTTTTCGTCGCTATATCTTTCCATGTGTTGTCTGATTGGTTGTAATTGACTGAAACGTACATTGAAAGAGTTTGCAGAGAAATAATTGAGAAGGTGTGGGGCTCCCAAGCCTCTTTGGTTTGTTCAAGGTTGCCATTTTGAGCCCATGTGTCTTGTTTTTTCCTATAATATGTGGTGATTAATGGTTTAAACTAGGTGAGGGTTCCATGATATGATATTTATTGAGATATTTAAAAGAAAGAAAGAAAGAAAGAAAGAAAGAAAGAAAGAAAGAAAGAAAGAAAGAAAGAAAGAAAGAAAGAAAGAAAGAAAGATACTTGCCCTTTAAAATGCCCTTTATAAATAATTTTTTTATTCATATAAAATTTGTTTTGACTCAAGGTGCTTTTCTTACCTTCTTTCATAAGATAAAATAAGCCAGCCATGACATCAGCATGTGCAAAAAGTTGGCATGAAATGTCTTTGGCAATGAATGATTTAAGCATGCACAATTTCAAAACAAAAACAGCGCAACAGTCTGAAGCAGTCCTTTCAGAAAATGATCCATGATCAGTTTATGTCCTGACAGGTTTAACACTCTCTGTTTGGTGGTCAGCTCAGCTGTGATTGAACTGTGGTGAAAAAACACTGGAACAAGCCTCGACCAAGCAGACGGGTGGCACGACCCGCATTCAAGCCTGCTTGTTAAGCAAGGTTTAAAGTGTGTATAAAACACTTTATGTGTGGGACCTTGATAGAATTCTGTACTTTAGCTCCAAAGTGTTCACTAAGCTCTGAAATCCATTGTTGTCAATTATCGAAAAAGGCCTTAAGTCTTTTCTGGTCATGTTGATTTTCAGCAGTGCTTGGCTTGCACAAAGACAATAACGGGAGGTTGTCTTCTCGGCAACTATGATTGCACTCTCTGCTGTTCAAACATAAATCAAATCAAATCAAATCAAATTTATTTATAAAGCATATATAAATTTATTTATAAAAACAACAGCTGTTGACCAAAGTGCTGGACAATTTTCAAAGAATAAAAATGTGTTTTAAGACGTGATTTAAAAACAGGCAGTGAGGGGGATAGTCTAATATGCAGAGGCAGCTCGTTCCAGAGTTTTGGGGCTACAACAGAAAAGGCCTGATCTCCTCTAAGTTTTAACATTGCTCTGGGTACAACTAAAAGCCATTGATTAGCAGACCAAAGAGCTCGTACTGGCTCATGTGTCACTAAAAGCTCAGCCAAATAACTTGGAGCTAGTCCATGTAAAGATTTAAAAGCAAAGGTTAAAATTTTAGAATTGATCCTAAAATGTACAGGGAGCCAGTGAAGGGAAGCCAGCACAGGGGAAATGTGCTCTTGCTTGCATGTTCCTGTTAAAAGACAAGCTGCTGCATTTTGGACTAACTGTAAGCGTGAGAGAGAACTCTGGCTAACACCAACATAAAGAGCATTACAGTAGTCAAGACGGGATGATTGTGAAGTGCCCCACCAGAGACAATAGAACACTCCCCCTCCAGGGGGAGTAACACCAGAGAGGTCTGGAGGGGCCTGAAAACTATCTCAGGTCACAGTGGCAACAGCAAGGGGAGCCCTGAATCCAGAGACCAGGAATGGATGAATGAACTGAACCTGTTTTTCAACAGGTTTGATTCTACCCCTGTCGTTCGACTTCTCCAGTGCTTTCAACACGTTCCAACCATCACTGCTCAGGGGGAAGCTTGAAGGAGCCGGCATAGAATGTCACCTGGCTGCATGGACCATCGACTACCTCACCAACAAACCACAGTATGTGAGGCTACGCAACTGCGTGTCTGATGTGGTAGTTTGCAGCACGGGGGCTCCACAGGGGACAGTGCTCTCCCCTTTCCTCTTCAACCTCTACACATCGGACCTCAGACACAACACCAACAGCTGCCACATCCAGAAGTTCTCTGATGATACAGCCATCATTGGATGTGTATCAGAGGGGAATGAATTGGAATACAGGGAGGTTGTCACCAACTTCATCGACTGGTGCGGACTGAACCATCTGCATATCAACACCAGCAAGACGAAGGAGATCGTAATTGATTTCCGAAAGAATGTACCACAGACTACATCAGTGAACATCCAGGGCTTGGACATTGAGATTGTGGGGGATTACAAATACCTGGGTGTTCACCTCAACAACAAATTGGACCGGACAAATAACACAGATGCCCTGTACAGGAGGGGCCAAAGTCGTCTGCACCTGCTCAGAAGACTGAGGTCCTTTGGAGTTTGTAGGACATTGTTAAAAACATTTTACAACTCTGCAACTATGGAGAACCCATCCCACGCCCTGCATGAGACGGTGGGGGGCTTAAGTAGCTCCTTCAGTAGCAGACTGCTGCATCCGGTCTATAAGAAAGAACGCTACCACAGGTCCTTCATTCCTACATCTGTCAGACTATTTAACTCCAGCATCATGTAATGTAGCACTGTGTGGACACTGTCCTTCTTTCTTAATCTTTACATCCTAAACCTGTTTCTGATTTTGCACTACTGTTCAAGATTAATATATGCTCTATTGTTAATATCTGCTCACATTTATCAATTTCACCTGGTGCAATCTCTAAATTTCTAAAGTTGGATACTTCTCCCAGCTGTGTATTAACAATTTTTTATTATCCATATTGGCAAACGTATACTGTGTACTTATAAACTGTATATATTGTGCATTTATATAGACCCAGTATTCCCAAGTGCAATACTATTTTATTTGGGTGCAAGAGTATTCCCAGTACTTTTTTATGGCAGTAGATTTCTTTTGGCATTTACTATTTTTAATAACCTGTACAAATGTATATAGACATAGTTGCTCTTTTCTACCCTGTATTTTTGTGAACTTTTATATTTTAATTTTTTGACCTTTTATGCCACTGTGCCTGCTCTTTGTAACCTGCTTGCTGTAACATCTAAATTTCCCCGGTGGTGGGATATCTATCTATCTATCTATCTATCTATCTATCTATCTATCTATCTATCTATCTATCTATCTATCTATCTATCTATCTTTTGATATATTATTACATTCCTAGTGATTGAGAACAGATTTTAGTTTTATTAGCTGTCCACAACAGATGCTATTAAGTTTGAGATCATAATTTATTGTTTTGAGCAGGGTTGTATTCAAGTTGACATTGAGCGGACTGAATGAAATCCCTTGATTTGTTGTGTGACGAGTGCAGAGTGGAAGAGGTCACATCCCAGCTGTTAATCCCTAGTAGGAAGACAGTAGATTTTATCCACTTTATAAAGAAACTTTCAATTTTGGAGAACGATTCAATTAGTTTGTTTTTTCTGGTTATTATTATTATATCTTTTGTAGATAAAGTAATATGTCATCTGTGTAGAGACTGATCATCTGAAGTGTGAAAAGTGTTTGAATTCCTGTGATGTTGATGTTCTGGCAAATGGTCGCTGCCAAAACTCAGTAAATATGGTGAATGGAGAGGGGGAGAGTGGGAGTCTGTGTGTTTTACCCAAGTACAGAGTGAAACTTTGTGATGATGTTTGCCCACTAATGATGACAGTGTCCAAAGGTGATGTGCACAGAATCCTAACCCAATTAATTGGGGTGGTATTTGTGTTTGTTGGTTTGTTGTTAGTCTAGAGGGTTTTGTGTTTGTTTGTTTTTTCAGTTGTCAGTTGTCAGTTTGTGGAAAAAATCGGCACTAGGATGGCCCAAAAGTGTCTGTAAGATAAGATAAGATTTTATTGATCCCACACCAGGGAAATTCAGTCATTACAGCCAGCAAGAGTTACAAAAAGAAAAGTAATTAGAGAAGCCATTAGGGTCTCATGTTTTGTGTTTGCATGTTATTAAGTACAACACTAACACACGATATCAGACTATGCCTCTCCCATCCACCCTTGGCTACAACTGTCTCTCTTGCCGAAATCACAACTGAATTCTAATCTCAAAGTGATGTGTACATATCATTCAAGTAAAACATCAATAAACTCAGTGTTAAAATTATATGCCCTTTTTTGTTTTATCTGTACAATGCAGGGATGTTCACAGCATTTCACTTTCAACCATGTATCTGATTCTGACCACCTAGCTGTAGTCACTTAATGTAGGAAGTAAAGGCAAAGGCAAACTTATTTGTATAGCACAATTCATACACTAGGCAATTCAAAGTGCTTTACAGAAGCATAAAAATACATTAAAATCATACATTTCAAAGAAAGAAAGAAAGAGATTAGAAGAGAATAGAAAAATTAAAATAAAATACAATAAAGGAAAATTTAAAACAGAAGCCAATAAAAGACAATAATTTAGCATCTAGAATGATTAAAATCATTGAGCAAGTACATTTACTTTAAGTGAGAGCTGTAGCAAATAATAATGTTTTCAATCCTGATTTAAATGAGCTGACAGTTGGTGCAGACCTCAGGTGTGCAGGGAGAATGTTCCACAGGTGAGGAGCATAATAACTGAAAGCTGCTTCACTTTGTTTCTTTCTGATTCTGAGAACACACAATAGACCTGTCCCTCATGACCTGAGAGGTCTGGGTACTTCATATGGGGTTAATAAATCTAGAATATATTTTGGTCCTAGACCATTTAATGCTTTGTAGACCAACAGTAAAATTTTAAAGTCTATTCTTTGACTCACAGGAAGCCAATGTAGTGATCTGAGGACTGGTGTGATATGGTCCATTTTTCTGGTGTTTGTAAGGACTCGTGCAGCAGCATTTTGGATCAGCTGTAGTTGCCTAATTGGTTTTTTGTTTAGGCCAGTAAAGACTCCATTGCAATAGTCCAACCTACTGAGTAGATGTCAAGTAGTTATCCCAATCCTTGTTGCTCTAATGTTTTAAAGCAAATGGTTCCCCAGTGGTGATTTAAGGATTCACTGTATATAGCCTTGTTAAAATGTAAGGGGTGGACAGTGGTGAGGGTGGTGGGATGACACAGGGTGGGGTGGCAGGTCTGGCCACATCTCCAAGCCTCTGACAATCAGGTTGTTCATATGGGAATATTGTTGCAGGTCAGCCACACAGTCCTCAAATATCCTTTCATCCTTCTTGACATTTTGTCTCTGCATAGCCTTGATTTGTCTCATCAGTTTCACTAATAGTTTCTTTTGTTTAGCAATGTTTGTGATCCTCTCCTGACAGAGATATCAGTGATTTCTCAATGTCCTTGATCTGCTCTTCACAAAGTGTGCCAAGTCTATTTGATGGCATTTTGCTATGTAATGTCGTGGAAAACAGTACAAAGCTACAGAAAGACACCCAACAAAACTTGCTCTCAACAGCAACACAGGCACAGCTAGGCTAATTAGACCAAGTTAGCCAGTGGACCCACTACTGACATTAAATCAAGTTCCAGATCACAGTAGCAAACCAGGCAAATCCAGCAGTATATTTCAGTGCAAACTGAGGTCCAAACGCAAACCGCAGGTGTTTTTGGATAAGCCATGTCAAGAACGTGTACTACCAAGCTAAAGCTAACTAGCTTGAGCATGTTCCTAAATTATTGTTGTGATCCAGGTGTTCAGATCAAAACCATATCAAGAGGCAGATATTCGAAAACCTGAAATCCAAAATCTGTTGCCAAAGGTTAGCCAAAAGCCAGAAAACATAACACAGAGCAGATTGTCCTGATGCACAACAACAACAAAAAAAAAAACCTAACCCTAACTTTAATCACCAACACAAAAATCAAGTTATGTATTTTCTCTGGTAAGACAAAACATTTATATTTATATAATTGACACAGGAAACATACATCTAAAAGAAAGACCTCGCAAAAAACATATGTAGCTTTTTCATGCTCGGGTGCCTGTACAGACTGATAGGCCTAGAGTGTGAATGAAGGATGAGGCAACATGCTGGAACCCTATTAACATACAACAACAGTTAGAAAGAGATACAGTACCAGTGTCTGATGGGATTCTGCCAACATGGGAAGCATTTTCTGGCACGTAGTCAACATGAAATAAGACTATGGAAATTCAGAATGATCATATTCAGCACATGCATTTCTTTTATGGGAGGGAAATATCTGATAACAGCACTGACATTGCCCAAAGCCAAAATGTGACTTGAATACAGTGTGCGTATAATTACCAATCACATGTATCCTCAATAATACCCAGTTATTATCCTGACATGAATCAGAAACAGCTTATAAACGCTGAGGTCCCCATAAGGGAACTGAAATCATCCTGCCTCACTTTACATCTTATTAACATGCATCTCATACCAGGACTGTCTCCATGTAATTATACTAGATTACATTGAGCTAATTAAAATCAGCCCTGTTATACACATTTAAATTGGATTTCTCTTTACCTCACAAAACATTCATCACTTCCTCTAACATATGTATTCATATATATGTTTTTTTCTGTATTTGGTCAAACTTAGCATTGCAGCAATTCAATACTGCACTTTCATACAGTTGGGAGACTTGCAAGAGACAAAAAAAAAAGACGCTTAAAGTTGATGCATCAGTGGGTGAGATTTTGTGACTTTTATTGTCAATTCATCATCATCTGGGTTATTTTCTCCGAGTTGATAAAGCTTCTCCAGAGGCGTACTATTGCTCTAGTGGTTAAGGCAAATACTGCAACATCCTCGGCTTGGATCTTTGTGGCATATAAACAAAAAAAACAAAAAAAAAGCACTCCTCCAGAGCCACACAGGACATTATGCATTTTTTTCACAGGCTGAGTAGTAGTGGTGCTCTTCATGACTTGTAAACTGTTTTTAAATTTGTATTTACAGGAAACACTAATGCAGGTGGAGTATGTTAGTGTTGGACCAAACCACTAAAGGAAACTGTTTACTTTGCTGTCCTTTTCCTAACACTGCAAATCATCTGGATGAAAAAACCTGTATTATAAAAATGCAATAAGGTGTTGGGGCTATTTAGGCAGGTAGGGTCTAACAAAAACATGTTTTATTACAGGAACTATAGTTTATATTTAAAGGTCCTGTGTGTAGGATTTAATGGCATTGCAACCTCATGCAGACTGCAACTATGCCCTTCACCTCACCCTCCCCTTCCAGGCTTGTAGGTGAACCTATGGTGGCCATTAAATTGGTGACAAACATGAAAGGCCCTCTCCAGAGCCACTTTGTTTGTCAGTTCTTAGCTGCTGTAGGAACACGGAGGTGCAACATGGCAGACTCCATGGAGGAGGACCAGCTCCCTCTGTAGAGATAAAGAGCTTATCCTGAAGTAACAACATGATTCTTATTTTCAGGAGATTACACCCAATTGAGAACATACTTATAGATGTTATAGTCCATTTCTGCCAATGGATTCCCCTAATTCCCACACACTGGATCATGAGACCCCTTATTAATAAAACTCTATTACTGCTATATGTATATGGGATATATATGGGATGGGACGTTGGATGGCCAGGGCAGTTCCTCTGGGAGTCCTCCATTGACGTGAATGGGTTTACAGTGGAGTTAGTAGAAAGCCTACTGAGTCTCATACAAATGCTAAAGGTTACCTTGTACGTCTGTATGAGACGCAGAGGGGTGAGACAAAGCATTGGTGTCTGAAGCTCTGAGAATGAAAACAGGTTGAAAATGACTGTGGACCTTTTAACTCCAAACATAGTGGGAGTGGGAGATGAATCCCATTTAAGATGGGAACCATTGTTGAGGTTGTGATGAATTCTTTCTTGTGTTGGTGTGGTTTCAGTTCATGTGAGGAGTTTTACAGGATTTATAGAGCTGCTACAAATTGCGTCTGGCCTTGAGTTGAAAAAACTCCTGCACCCCTCCTCCTCACTCTGCTTTACTTTCTGCCAACTGGCATAAAAGGTGCCAGATTAACACACTGGCACACATACATTTGAAATGTTGGTGCGTATGAAGTATATGATTGTGTGTGTGTGTGTGTGTGTGTGTGTGTGTGTGTGTGTGTGTGTGTGTGTGTGTGTGTGTGTGTGTGTGTGTCTGTCTGTGTGTGTGTGTGTGTGTGTATGTGTGTGTGTGTGTGTGTGTCAGGATAATTGCCTGGGTTTATGGGTGACAGGAACAGTTTACTGTGTCATTTAGATTTTCAGGGACAAGGGTTCACTTACCGGTGAATGTGACAGACAAAGAACCCGGAAAGACACACACACCAAAACACACACGCACACACACAAGCTGACTTGGATGTGTAGGAGTTTCACGGCTTAGTGTTTGCATGTCGCAGTGATATCTTGTGTATTGAGTGTGTGGGATAGAGGAGCGCTACATGTAAGGAGACAGATGCTGAAGCTCGCAGTGAAACACACACAAACAAACACTGACTGTCTCTCTCTCTCTCTCTCTCTCTCTCTCTCTCTCTCTCTCTCTCTCTCACACACACACACGCACACACACACACACACACACACACACACACACACACACACATACACACACAAACACATGCATGATGCCCAAAATCTGACAAATACGGCAATGAAGCTGATGTGCTCAGTGCTACTGACTGTCCCACAGATGAACTCCTGCTACTGAAATTCACACTCCCCTTGGTTTACCAAGGGGAGTCTGATCAAATACTCAAATTCCCTACTGTTACCCCCCAATCTTCACTCACACGCACACACACACATGCAGAGACACAAAAACAGAGTATGGGATGATGGTTGAATACTAATGTCAGACCTATTTACATTTCAAGCTGTACGACTGTCAGCGCATCTCTGTTTGGGGAGAGAGTGGGGAATTGTCAAGAACACACAGTTCTCGCCTCGCTCTTAGTTTTCTTCCAACCTTTAAACCCACAACATAATGTTGGGATACTCTGCTATCAAGGCTGATAATGAAACTTCAGTCAGACGGAGGGAGCCACTGTTTCATCTTTCATTTTGTTTACAAATCCCGTGTTTACACCATTTTTCCTCTGAGAAACCAGCACGAGTCAAGATGTGATCTGTCTCTGTCTCTCTTCATGCCATTTATTCTGCCTGTGTGTGGCTTTCAGATTGACCCACTAAAAGTAGTCACAAGCTGCTGTGTGAATGATGCAGCTTTTCAAAGTCTAGACCTATTCAGATATTCTCATTAGCTGTCCTCCGCGCTGGAAGAAAAGCTCAACCAGTGCTGCACTGCAAGGTTTTCCAGAAGGTGGAATGAGTGAAATCAATTCAGAAAACAAATGTTCGTGAATAGATGGTTGAGATGATGTATTAGAGGGTTGCTTCACCCAAATTACAAAAATGAATTTTCTTTTTTGTGACCAAATTCTAGTTGCTTTTTCTTTTTTTCACTCCCCAAAGGAAAACAGGAAGGAGCCACAGCAATTTCTGACATACAGTGCTTGTAGTTTGGAAAGTGGTAAGCATGCATGCCCCCGGCTAAGAAGGGTCCCAAGCAGCTATGGATTTATTATGATGTTTAAATAAATTATGTTACTAACTCATATACGGTATATCCTGCAAAGCATTTCTTTTACATGTAAACAGAATTTTAATGTTTAAAAATGTTTAAAGTTCACCTTGTGTACTGCTGGGTAGTTTCATCGATAATGATGCTTTATATTTAATCAGTTGATATATTTTGCATCTAAAATCTCGATCTGCACATGCAGTGGAGCAGAAAAATGATAAAGCAGAAAATGAAAATATTCAAGTGAAGTGTCACACTTCAGTAAATGAAGTTAGCTTCTTTTCACTGGCTGGTTTAGTGAGAAGTTCATGTCAGGGAAGCGGAGGAGAAAATGAGCAAGTGCATTTCCTCAAGTATTATGTTTAGTTACGGTTGTGAGATATTTTTTATGTTACTTTATTTGAATATGAGCTCAACTTTGAAGAGACGAAATGTGAGTACATTTGATGATAGTTTTATTTAAGTAAAAAATCTCAGTACCTCTTCTTCCACTGCCAATACCAACATTTCAATTAGAGAAAGGGTGAAAATACACGTTTGGCGCCCCAAACATGCCTTATTTTCAGATCACTAAATCCAGCCATGATCTAATTCCATAGGTAAAAATATGTCTTGTTTCCCAACTGTCACAATTAAGACAAAGGTCTTACAGCTGCAAGAACCCATCGATCCATCCATTTTCTATGCCGCTTATCCCTTTCGGGGTTGCGGGGGGGCCGGAGCCTATCTCGGCTGTCAGCGAGCGAGAGACGGGGTACACCCTGGACCGGTCGCCAGCCGATCGCAGGGCACATACACACAACCATTCACAGTTACCACTCAACCTAATGAGCATGTTTTTGGTCTGTGGGAGGAAGCCGGAGTGCCCGGAGAGAGCCCACGCATGCAAGAACATGCAAACTTCACACAGAAAGGCCCGACCTGGGAATCGAACCTGCAACCTTCTTGCTGTGAGGCACGCGCACTACCTGCTGCGCCACCGTGCAGCCCGCTGAAAGAACCCTCATGTGTTATCTCAAAAACATTGGTTACTTTCATGTTGGATACTTATTCAGCAGCGGACTGCCAGAAAACATGGGGCAAAGGCAGAAAATCTCAAAATTCAATGTGAAATCACAAAAGTTTTATTTTTTAAGTATTCATGAAATGTGTGGATATGAATATATATCCCCATTTATATGTATGTGCCAGTGTATGTATTTGAATTTGCATATACTGTAGTCACAGTAGTGCAGGCCTTAACTTGTGACCCAGGGAGGGATTTTGTCGTCTGTCTTTATATGTTTTCATTCCCTTTGGGTCTGTGTTGTGCTTCTTAGTTTGTCTTCAATAAGTATTAGGGAAAAAAGGAATGACAAAGAAAAGGATGACAGCTGTTCCAGACATGTATACACAGTAATTAAAAAACAGATTAATACTACCCTGTGATTCTATTAACTAACTTAATCATTTGCCTCCTCCCTAATATGATGGAGGTGAATGGAATTTCATTTACACAGATTCAATTTCAAAACAAACACATATGCACAGTACATCAGTGACAAAGCATGCATATGATATTGTACACTTTTTTAGAGGCAAACAAAACAAACAAGTAAACAAAAGCAAAAAAAGACCAAAAGTCTGTGTGTAATTTGTGGAGAACCAGAGGTTTTATAATACAGATACAGCTGATAAAGAGTTTTTCAGAAGGTAAAATGTGTGAAATGTGAAAATATTTTTGCAATTAAAATCAGATGAGAATTTAACAAAATAGTGAAAAAAGCCCATCATGGTTCCCTGCAGCCCAGCGTGCAGTCCAAGACACAAAGATATTTTATTTACTGTCAAATATGTCAAACGGAAGCTTAAGACTCTCACAGCTGAGAAGCTGGAACCCACAGATGTTTGCCTGAATATTTGCTTGAGAAATGACTGAAATGATTAAACCATAATAATTGCAAAATAATTTTCTGTCAGTCAAGTAAACGATCAGTCAACTAATGGTTTCAGTCCTGAAAGACATTGTTGTCTGCTTTAAACTGATTGCTGGAACAATGCCATCATTATGTTTTTCATTCCACCTGTACGTTTCCTGCATTGACAAGTCAAAATGTGTTTGGTAAAAAAGGTCTGTGAACGTGTTTTGCACAGGAACAATAAAGACACAACAGTGTTCTGATGTCAGTGGGATTATTAAGATTCAGGAGAGCAAGATTTATTGCTAAAGCAAAAAAACAAGCAAAATACAAGATGGACAAACTTTTGACAGGGAGGAAAACAAAAGAAGCTCATCAAGCAAGCGTGTCAGACATGATTAACCACAAACCTCTGCGGTTTCTCGGGACACGTTTCATTATGCTTTCTACCAAAAGAATAGAGCCTATGAAAACAGTGGTAGAAGGCTTGTTGCTAATATTGTAAATATGTTTGGGTTTTTCTGTGATTTGGGTGAGCCGATCACTGAACTCATGATGGCTGAGGACTGATCTGACAGAAACAAACTAATGTGTAGTGTAGACTTCAGGGCAGGCTTTTCTTTGTTTATGTATCTGTAGCACTATCTCTACACATGCACGTGTTTTCCATAAATCACAGACTTGAGAATTAAGTTAAGCAGCACTGCCTGCTCTCCATCTATCTCTCACACAGTTCCTGTATTTCTTGCTCCACTTATCCACAGCATTGCCTGAAGCTACTCATCTGAGAACAGAGCGGAGAAAATGAGGGAATCAACTCCAAAGTGGAGGAGGATGATGTGTAAGAACAATCACTGTGCCAGGAGGCACGATAAGCCTTTGAATAGGAGGTTCATTTATGGAAGTTCTTAACCCTGTTGCTTTTTCTGTTTCTCTCTCAGAGCATCAGCGGGTTGTTTGCAGACTGTCAAACAATGAGTTCACCAACTGAGGGTGTCACAGCCAGGTCAAGAGACATTTTAATCAAACGTTCACACACATACACACAGACAGAGGTACCGAGTCAAACATTTGGCCAGCAGGCATTCACCACTAGTGGCTGACTAGAATGTGCAATGTGCTCTGTGCTGGCAAGCAGTGATCCAGTTCTACTGCGAGCCAAACGCAGTCCTGCGTCGCCCTCCTCAGGAAGAACAGGAGAACGTGTGGCTGGCAGACAGTCAGTCCAAATCCCATCAGTATCATCTCTTATCTCTGACATAACAGTGACTGTGTAGATTAGCAGTGATCACTCCAACTATGAACTTTCATGTGAGCAGAAGAATTTTACTTTAATCTGATATACATGTATGCATACAGATATGATAAAGAGCCAGGGCCAGATTAACCTACTAGTGGGTCCCCAAAAAAGGTACTCTTTACACCCTACATCTTACTTGTTACCTCACAAATTAACATTTTACTTCAAAAACAGATGTGATAAACTTCTAAAATAAAAAGCCTCATTAAAGATTATGTCAGTAGTTCCCAACCTTTCCAGTTTGTGACTCCAGTGGTGTCTAGTAGGGGTCCTCTAATATTTCACAAAAAATAAAAAGTCCAAATATGAATACAGATTTGTGTATCAAAACTTTACTTATTTCTTCTTTCCTCTCCCATTAATCATGGCTCAACAACTAGGTGATGATCCAGTGGCCTAAAGGACCTACCTGTATATGAAGTAATTAAGACTAGCTCCATCTCAAACAACTGCAACAGTAAAACACTGCTTAAATATTGGTGCAGCATCATAATATATCTGATAATACACACACACACACACACACACACACACACACACACACACACAGACAGACAGACAGACAGACAGACAGACAGACAGACAGACAGACAGACAGATAGATAGATAGATAGATAGATAGATAGATAGATAGATAGATAGATAGATAGATAGATAGATAGATAGATAGATAGATAGATAGATAGATAGATAGATAGATAGAAGCAGACATGAATTTACAAGCTTGGGAACTGCTAGTTTAATTTTGAACTGTTTTATTTTATACTTTTTGTAAAATGTGATTTAGAAAAATGACTAGTAACAGTAACAGTAACAGTTACACTCTAAACTGTAATTGAGTAGCAGTGTAAAGTAGCATAAAATGAAAATAGTCCAGCAAGTACCTCAGAATACAGTACAGACTGGTACTTGAGTGACGCACTCACTCTCCACCACTGTCCACTGCCATCATGCAAACACCAAATGTGGGAATATGTTTTGAAAGACTCTGGCATTTGCTGGCGCTTCTCCTTGCTGCATTGCAGTTTAACATATTAGCCACAAGGTGGCAGTACTACACAGGTGAGGAGATAATGGGCGCTCTGCCAGCTGATCATGTATGGCTGCAAATCAACATTTTATGGTAATCAGTGCAAATCTAAATTTGGGTGGATCTGAGTGATTTAAATGAATCATTATCTTAAAATTTGGTGCATCAACACTCTGCATCTGTGTGTAATCTGAATTTTAACTACAGTCAGTACCGTTCCATACCAGCCAGACACTGATGGTGCACAAATTGTGCATTAGTCATTCATCCAGAGGCGTGATAAAAACACGTCTCTGGGGTTCAGGCACTTTTCTCCTGTTGCGGGCTGAAGAATGCAGAGCTCAGACCGATGAATGATCCAGAGGCAACTGTAATGTCATACAGAGAAAGGCGAGAGTTACTTCCCTGGTTGCCATGGCAACACACCTGCTCCTCACTACAGCATCATCCCTCAACACAGAGACATAAGTCTGTCTGATGTTTAAGAAACAAGAACCCGAGAGAACAACAGACACACAGACAGAGGCAGAAAGACAGGCGGAGACGAGGCATGCATTTCAACATTTTCTCATCACAAACAACTCACAAAATACTGAGCAGTTTATTCTGATCAGGATTCAACAGCCTGTTTCTCAAACTCCAACTTTACATCATTTTTAACAGGTCAACACTGACACAAAGAAACACACACAAATACACAAACACACAGCATGATGGGAATAACTCACATTCCAAACAAGCCTTCAGCACAGCCTACAATTTGACAGAACGTACTCGAACTCACCACATGAGTGGGTGGACCTGAAATTCAATGAGCCTAAAAAACAAAGGTTACTTCCACCCAGAGCCTCCAAAACTCAACAGGAATTTTTAACAGAGGATCATTGCAGTACAGCTGGATTTCTAATCGTATATGCTCTGAGCAACTGATCATTGAACTTTAAATAATCAACCTGTTTGGAGACCCACACAGGTCAAACAATTCAACTGTAACTGACATTTTATCGTGTGGGACACGTTCATATTCTGCTCCTTTTTTCCTATTCAAATACTCAATTTCAGGTGATGACATATAATGCTGAGAAATACACTGTTGCTTATTTGTGTATCTGAAGCTCTGATGGAATTTAATACTTTTATGAACTGATCAAACTGAAATGAAAAACACTGAGCAAATTTAATTAATGATTGTTTCAAATAATATGTTTCATCATTCACCGTAGGTTTCTATCTTGCTTAAAAGCCATAGGCAAATTTGCTTCAAGACATTCAATTCAATATATCTTTATTAGTCCCACTAGGGGAAATTCCAAAAAACATGTTGAAAGTAATGATTTTATCGTTTTTTTCATTACATTTGTTTCATCATTCAAGCCACAAGGCTTAAAACAGCCAGTAAATAAGACAGAAATAACAAAGAAATGAGCAACAGATGCTGGGACCAGCATCAAGGTGTCCAAGGAGTCCATGGAACATATTTTGAACTTGTGTTTTGTTTGAAGCATAGCTCTTTGGGAAAAACTGCCATCCCTTCAAATTGCTCCTGATTATCAATTTTCATCAAAAAAGGATAGCAGTGACATTCCAACAGCCAGTCAGCCATCACTCGGTCTAAATACGAAACATCTTTGAAGTGATGTAAGCCAAGATACCGCTAAGCAAAATGTTTGTGTCCTGTTGCCAAGCAAGTCAAGAATGAAGATGAAATTGGTTTAAAGCAAACACAGCATCACAGACATGTTTTACTTTGTTTCTAAAGGAAACAATGATAAGTCTACAGCATAGCATAGCATTTTGCTATCTTGCTTAAGGGACTTAATTTGTGCTAGTCAATGAATGAACCAAGGTAGAGTGGTTCAGAGCAATGGAAAATCAGGAAGTGTACTAATTTGTACAAACCAATGCACACTCCTGCTAGCTATGTTTAGCTTAGCATGTTACCATGCGAACATTAGCATGTTGGGAAACCTTGTCATCATCAGTTTCTCAACTTAGTTTCTGACTGAAAAGCCTGTTGCATTATAGAGGTCTCCACAAGAGTACGAGCATGTGCATTAATGTCTTCTTTGCCCGTCTCGTCTGCAGCTCACTGAGTCTACTGAATCTGCCTCAGACTGTGCAGCATGGTGACCACTCTGTGTATCAGAAAGAGGAAACTGACACAAAAGAATTTTTAGCTGTATACATGTGCTTTCTAGCTGGATATTGGGGTTTTCCACCAGCAGCTTAATTCCATACATACATACAGTTTTATCAAACTGGGCTCCTGACATCATAAAGTCTGTTTTAACGCAATCTATTCATTAGTATCAGTATCACAGTATCAGTTGAAATTCTTCCTCCTTGACACTATCTTTTATCTTTTAAACAGTGACAGTGAAGACTGCATTTTGTTTTGAAATGAGATTTTTTGTCAGGAAATGAAAAAAGCATTATTGTGTGTGTAACTATTTTAAAATCATCTCAATCATGTTTTAGCAGTCATTACAATTATGGCTTGAACTACTGTATTTTTCTTTGTTCAGATATGATCTGAATGGACTGCTACAGATCCTAAATCCCATTTTGGTCCTGCAGCTAGCTATATGACTACCTTATCATGCTTAAAGGGATGGTTCAGCCCAAAATTAAAAATATGTTTTTTTTTTCCTCTTTCCTGTGGTGCTATTCATCCATCTAGATTGCTTTAGTGTGAGTTGCTGAGTTGTGGAGACATCGGCTGTAGAGATGTCTGCCTAATAATGGAATGGAACAATGGAATAATGGAGCTAGATGGCACTCAGCTTGTGTTGCCCAAAGTGCCAAAAAATAAATTTGAAAAACTCAATAGTAATGTCTCTTTCCGAGAAAACATAACTTGGTTACTCAAGATAATCCACAGACCTTGTGAGAGGTTTCAGGTGCAAACTATTTTGTTTCTGCTGAACCGTATCTGCCAACAATATCGTTGTGCTGAGGGAAGCGTGATCTACTCCTTGAACCATCTGATGATTGTTAGGTTGTAGAAATTAGTTGATAGCTGACCGATACTGCTAGTTAACAGCTCAGCTGAGGAGGACACCTTTAAGTAGTAGTAGATGAGTGCCTCCTTCCGTGCAGTGACACGGTTGGAGGATGTAGTTTGGTAAAAAGTTCCTACATGAAACTGCTCATAGGTTCTGTGGATTCTCTTGATTAACTGTGTCATTATTTCTGGAAAGAGACAGTGCTGTCGAGTTTTTCCAAATGTATTTGTTTGCTGCTTTGAGCCAAACAAGCCAAATGCCATCTAGTTCCATTATCTTGAAGAGAAGGCAGATATTTCTACAGCTGATATCTCCAGAATTGTGGAACTCACACAAAACAGTCTAGATCAATAAATAGCACTAAAAGCAAGGGGGGAAAATATTTTTCAATTTGATTTGAACTGTTCCTTTAAAGTGGTTTAAGATATGGGAGCAGCATTTTTATTTATTTATTTCGATTTGTCACTGTGAAATTTAGTTATAGACTCTCATTACAGTCTGGAGATTAAAAAGACAGGACGGAGTGTATGAAATCTGTCAGTGAAATAAAATATGTAACCTGTAATATTATAGGCTCTGCAGCTGTAATGCTATGGATGCAACTGCTTGCTACTTGCATCTCATGCTGCAGCAGTCTGCCAGGTGAAACAGAAGAAGGTTAGTCTCCATACCAGCCACGTAACATTCAGTCTGATTACTGAAATGCATTACATTCTATCATTACATATAAATGATGTTTGTGCACGTTGTAACCTATAATTGCAATATTGCTTTATGGTCTTTTGGGACCCACACTGAATTCAATGTTTGCATCCAACCTGAGGGCCTCTTTTTGTTTTCTTAACAGTGCTAATCCAACCGAGCCTGCTAACAAAGGCGGGGAACTCTATGCTAAAACTGTTCTAACGAGCAGCGGAAGTATCCAATACGAAGGGAATTCGTCGTTCAAATCAGCCAATGGGAGCAGCAGGCTGCCGCGCTGCGCCTCTCAGGGCACCGTAGGGGAGGAACTTGTCGGCGACGACCCACCCCTCAAGGCCGCGGGTTTGGTTGCACACAGGCTGCAGTTTCAGTTTGTTTTATTCACCATTTTGAGTAGCTGAAGGTAAAAAAAATTAAGAATATTTGCGTGCGGAGGACAAGTCGCTGCCGTACTTTTATTTTCACGCGCTAGCTCGGACGGTGGAGTTGTGCGTCAACCTCGCTCCCCTCGGTGTTTTGCAGAGCGGGAATCTATATTTCTTTTTTTTCCCCTGTGCTTTTTCGTCTCCCCCCTTTCTTACATCCTTAACCTCTACAGTATTCCTGCAAAATGTCAAGACCAGTGAGGTAGGTGTGCTAAATCTGTCCTCTGCTCTCCGTAAGTTAATAACGACACCGTGCTGGCAGGCATCGCAGATAACATGCACGTCTCGACCATGCTGTGTTTTATGAGCTGGGAATTTGTTTATTTCATGAAAAAATAATGGGAATGTGTGTGTGTGTGCGTGTGTGTGTGTGTCTCCCCTCGCGTGTGTGCACCCTCTTTTTCTAACATGGATCCCAGCGGTGTGGACTGTTCGCCATGTCTTGTGGAGATACGCGCAGCCCGCCGCTGTGTCGTGTCTATCATGCTTTTAAACGGATCCATGATGAGCATTGTTGGCTGCTATGTAGGCCAAGCGGAAAATTAGGCAGTGTGATTTAACCAGCTACATTTTACGACTCATTTATGCCAGGCCTCATAACATTTTTCCCCCTCTGACCGAGAATGAGAATATGGCTACCCATTCATCCAGGGGAGGCTCTAAAACGCTAAACCCCCCCACCAAAACTGAAAAAAACCGACCAGAGGAGGTGGTGTTCGGCCTCGGGATTTGATCTTGTTACCGCGCAGACCAGGCACGTCTGTGCTACGGTCCCCTTTATATCGTATTTCATCGCATGGAAACATCTTAGTCGTTTCAGAACAATAGAATATCCCTTATTTGTCAACAAAAATGTCGTCGTGGGGGGAAAAACTATGGAGAACGTTGGTAAATTTTCAGTGCTGGCAGTAAATTACCTCTGCTGGCTGATGTCACAGGAAGGCGGAGAACTCCAAAAAGTCACCACACCCCCACAATGCAAGAGCACCGCTGTTATCACAACGCATGAGGGGTCTCCAGGCCCATTTTCATTCAAATTAAAGCATCCCTTAATTTGATCAGACGTCTTTTAATACCATTAAAGAGAACGTAAAGATGGTTTTCGTAATCTCGCGATGTCTCGGCATCTGAGTGCCGCATTTATGCCATTTAAATGGAGTGTTTCAGTCAGAGCTATTAGTTCTTTCTCTTCGTGTTATTGGGAATTAGACAAAAAGTTTTGACACAATGTGTTTGTTTTTTTTATTTCTGTAACTTTTGCATTGTCGATTGAAATACACACACGTGTGTGTGTGTGTGTGTGTGTGTGTGTGTGTGTGTGTGTGTGTGTGTGTGTGTGTGTATTATATATAAACTATGAAATAACACATTATATAGGAAGCAAAAAAGTGTAAAAGGAAAGTGTTTTTTTTTTTTAATATATTTTCTGATTATTCAAAGTAGCCACTCAGATTGGCATTCTGTCATCCAGCTTCAGGAGGATGTCACCTGGAATGCTTTTCCAACGGTCTTGAAGGAGTTTCCAAACACGCCGGTGTTTCCTCTCTTATTGGCAAGATGCCAGGCCAATGGGAACTCCCGCCAGAACTCCCAAATCTTTTTTTAATGCTAAAAATAACACCAAATAGCCATTCATTTGAAATCAATGATCTGTCGAGACCTCTGTGCGGTGTGTGTTCTGAAATGAGTCAAAATCTGTCGTTTCCCAGGAAGCTCTTGGTGTGATGGGAACACCACTACTGCTGTTTCCCCAACATTCATTCTGCAGCTGTATGAGGGGCGCTGCTAAAACTTTACAAGATCTGTAATAATGTCTGCTCTCATGTTTCATAGAGGGCAAGATTAGCCTGTCCATACAGGGGTGGGTAATATGACCTAAAATTTATATCACCGGATTTTCTGTTTGTTTTTCACAGTGATGGTTTCATACCACAGTATTACAAAAATAAAAGGGGTTCTCCACTCAATTTGATTCACTCTATTAAGAATGTAAGGCATATGTCGTATATGCCTCCATGTGTTTTTGGAAGGAGTAACCTGCCCTGTAATGTTGGTTAAATATTAAATGTAATGTGATTCATTGTCAGAGTTAGACAAGCGGTAGGATTAGGCTTCTCAGCAGCATTTATTTGGCAGAAAACCCAAAGTATATTTTACAAGTACAGCAGTCAGAGTCAGTGTACAATGGGGCATGTCTGCCAAGTACATTTACATACAGCAGCAACAGACACCGAAACTACCCACAGAGAAATGTAGCAAGCTAAGCTACAGCAACATGGAAAGTAGCTTTTTTTAATTATTATTATTATTTTACATTGAACCAACTTCAGTCTAAGTCAGTGCTCACTCAGTGATCAATAGAACTGTCAGTCAAACAGATTGACATGAAAAAACTTACGTTCAATCACTAACTATACAAAAAGCTTTGCTCACTGCTCCAAAACCAATATGACAACAAAAACTAACAAACAAACATGTTCCACATAATAACAAAAAACAAGGTGTCAAGAGTGTGTGCTCATCTATGTTTGTGTGTGTATGTGTTTGCGTACACACCTGCTACATTTACTGGACAAATTCAAAATGTCATAACAACTCAAACCACTGTAGAAAAAGTTAAATAAAAAAAAAAAATAAGTGAACTGAAGCGTGTGTGTCTGTATTCCCCTGCAACAGAGACATTGTAGGCATCAGCCCAAGGATCGGTAAGCAATGTCGCCATCATATGGAAGTGCTTCTGATCCTTAGCAGTTTAATTTAAGACTGCAGCAGAAACCTCTGCTTAATTTGCACTTCAGAAATAGTTAGGAAAATGTAGTTTGTGTGGACATGACCACACCACTTGATCAACAAGAGCTGAGCCACTGAAAGACTGTTTAATTCAGAAAACAGTGACTCTATCCCCACGCCACTGAGAAATGCAGTTAAACTAGTAACACGGCTACTTTTAGTGCTGCTTCTGCCCAACACTTGCTGCAACACTAACAAGGGACACATATGGGATAATATACTTTGGCAAAGAATTTAAGTATACTAAGTACAACAGTCAGTATACCATAGGGTATATCTATAATGTACATTTACATATGGCAGCAACAGACACACATACTGACAAAGTAGAGGAGACTCCACAACTGCTGGGAAAGCAACATGAAAAAACAGTTTCCCACATCCAAACAGCTACCCTGGTTATTTAATTGGCTTCAAATGAGGCTCAATGTTCAGTTTCTCTTGACAGCTCCTCAATAACTAAGCCAGCATTGCTCCAGTGTGTGGGTCTGTAATAGATGCTACTAGCCACGTTGGCTGCAGAACCTGCTAACGCCAAATTCAACAGGCTAACCAGCAAAATAAACAGTAAAGCAACATAAAAATGTCAACACATAGAGGTTCAAAGTTTGAAGTTGGGATTGATCCATCTTCGAGCTTCAGTTTTGAAGTCAATCCTGCTTTGCATTGGCCTTCAAAGCAGTTCGAATCAAAAATAGTTAGCACATACGTACAGCCTGAGAGCTTTCCAGTTGTTATATATAGTGTTGTTTTTGGCGGCTTGTTTTAATTTTAGTCTTAGTCTAGTCTTTGTGTCAAGCTGTCATTTTAGTTTTTATTAGTTTTAGTCACGTTCATACTCTTTTTAGTCTAGTCAAGTTTCAGTCGACTAAAAGTCTGAGCATTTTAGTCTTATTTTAGTCAGAATTATTGGTGACTATTTTCGTCTAGTTTTAGTCGACGAAAACCAATGATGTTTTAGTCAATGAAAATTGTAGTCTCTTTTTAGTAATGCAATTCTGTTTAACCCAGTCAATATAGTATCTAGTAGTATAGACGGAACCAAAAATTTCTTTTAGTCAAACCCATTTCACAATTCAAACAAGGTTGTCTTATTATTATATTGTTACCTTATAGACTCAAGAATACATCCATTCCACACACGAAGATGCTCTGATTTGAGTTTACAACATATTTATTTTACCAACCCAAGCCGGCTGGCCGGCTGGCGGTCTCGTTCTCTGTGTCAGTTGTCTGTCGTTAACCTACCGCAGCTGCATCTTCTAAATAGTGCCGCGAGTGGGAACTAATGCCGTGACATCGCCTGCGACTGCGCAGTGCGACCTGATGCAGCCCCTGAAGTGAGACACAGGAAACAGAAACACTGCAAAATAATAACAATGCGACTAAACGAGACAAAATAACGTTAGAACATTTTGTCTCGTTTCGTTTTAGTCAACGAAAATGAAGAGACATTTAAGCAGATTTTTTATTTCGTGAACCACATTTAGTCTCATTTTTATTCGTCAACGATATTGCATTATATATTTAATTGTAGTTATCATCACATTAGGGCTGGGCGATAAAATGATAGCGATATGTCTCGCGATAGACACGTAATCAAGATCAATAAAAAACGTTCAATAATTTTTTTTTCTTTGTTGGAAGAAACCTGGGCCGTTTCTCAATACCAAGTACGCCATGTTCGGACTTACGAACTTGGCAGTTCGGACTTAGCAAGTTCGACTTGGGAGTACAGTCTCTCCAGGACGGGAGGACACAGGACCGTCATTCTGCAATTGGGACAGCAGCATACTTGATGACGTTAGCAGGACGGCACATCTCCAAAAACTTTGGAGCAAATTTTAAACTGTGCGCTATCGTGATGAATCGACCACAGATTTTATGTTTTAACATCCACTTCCTCACATAAAATAATCTTAAAACCATATTCCGTACTACTAAAACAGCAGTATTTCGAAACTTGTAACTTATAGTTGTGAGTCCTCTCCTCCACCATCGTTGCTACGAAATGCATTCTGGGATACGTGGTTGTCCCAAGTCTGCACAAGTCACCATCCGATGCATCCTCCATAAAGTGAGAGGGGCAAGAACACATTCGGGTATTTGAGTGTACTTGTCGAGATTAAGACTTTTGAATTGGAACAGTACTTGGACTCAGAGTGATGACGTTGCTCAAGTACACAAGAACACAAGTACAGAGAAGAACGCATATTGAGAAACAGCCGTAAAGTTGGTTGGTTGCGTGAACAAAGGCACTTGCTCTCAGGTAACTGAGCAACATAGGGAGTAATCGCTGATCAGTGAGAGAGACACGCTAACACGCCAATCATGTAACATTATCAAGCTCGGTTGCGCCATCTCGTCTTCTCGTGTTTGATGCTCCGTGCGGATTGAGATGAGAAATAGAAAGTGAGTGCTGCACCGAGCGAAGAAATTGTCGATAAAACAGGGAAAGTCAGCTTGCCAGTGTGGCAGTTTTTTGGATTTTGTAAGTCGGACCGTAGTCAGACCAATGTGGTCTGTAACTTATGCAAGACTGTCGTCCCCACCACGACCGGTAATACCACAAACTTGTTTAACTACCTTAGCCGCGCTCACTCTTTGGAGCGCAGCCATATTCACCAACGTCCAACAACATCTGCAACCACAGCACCACTGCGCAAGCAGAAGACCACCATGCAGAGGTATCTGCTTCAGTGCCTGATGACAAATCATCTAAAAGCACAAAGACATAACAGAGGCAGCGGCATATCATATAGCTAAAGACATGCTTCCGCTGAGCACTGTGGAGAAACCAGGTTATAAAAATCTCTTACACATGTTTTTTTTTCTTAAACACACTTACAATAAAAATATAATTGAATAGTTCATGTATGTTTAGAGTAAGAAGAGTGACTATATGTCTAGGCTGGTTTTATAGTTCAGTCAGTCTTGCTGTACTATCAAGTTTGTTTGTTTGTTTGTATGTTACAGATGTCAAGTCTACCTCAGTTTCTGCTGTGTTTACAAAACACTGCACATATCTGAAAACATTTTATTCACCAGAAGGTGAATCAGCTTGTGAACTTCCTGAACTGAACCTGCAGAAGAAAAGTTATCAGGTTTCTCTCTGTTTACATTTTTACACTTTTTTTACATTTATTATTTGAGTGTTTTCCATGGTTGTGTTGACATTTCCTTTCCTTTCTGCCTTGATAGCTGAGGGGATTATAATCAGAGAAAGGTTCAATTTAAAATAAAAATGTTTAAAATGAATGTATTTTTCTCCTGGTCCTTATTTTAAATGGGTAATAAAAAATATCAATAATTTTTGATATCGACCAATATAAAACACTTATATTGTGATAGTTTTCAGCCATATCGCCCAGCCCTACATCACATGACCAGCATTTACGTCGCGTCTCGTTTTCGTCACGTGATAAAGGTACACATACGGACAGGCCGGTGAAAGGAAGATAACGTTGGTATTGGTTGAAAACAGGTTCAGTAGTGAACAATACGCAAGTGTGTGGATTCTGTGTTTTTTGTTGAACTAGACCAGAGAAATCCTGTGGAGTTTGCTGGAAGTGATGTAATGTAACCCAGGTGTGTTCTCTGTGGGGTGAGCACTGCACCAGATTCCATTTAAAAAAAAAAAAACAGCCTTTTGAATGCTACATCGCTAGTCAGCAAGCACTTACACGGTAACTGAGGCGGAAATTTGGCCTTGTGTGCTCTGATTAATTTGTCATCAACTTAACACACATATCATAATTTTGTTTGAATGAAAACTGAGCTCCTAATAGGAGTAACAGGCGAACTAGCTTAAAAATTGATGGATTTTCTTTTTGAATAAGTATTGTGTGATGTATCAAGGATTGTAGTGATTAGATTTGGGAGTGGAATTTGGTGTGGTGAAAGGTAGTAGCCCACCCGCTGCCACAACCTCAAAGCAGTCAACCCAAGGGAAACACTGAATGCAGAACACTTGTTGGCTGCTTCTCTGTCACTCAGCGCTCCAGCTCACCTCAAACCATCTCAGTTGGGTTAAGGTAGGGTGATCGTGAAGGCCAGCTTGTGAGATGCAGATAGCCCTCACACCCTGGAGGTGTGTTTTGGGTCATCATCCTGATGAAAAACAAATGATGGTCCCACAAACCAGTTGAGATTATATCTGTCAACACTTATTCCACTTTGGTGGTTGCACTGGATGCACTGCATGATGGACAGGAGTACCAGGAATCTGGTAATTAACTTTTTTTTTTCTTTCTGTGAAACCTTGTGAAAATATTCTGGCTCTACATGTTGTTTTCGATGCTATCTGCCCCCTCTCTCATACGCAAAATTAAGAGTTCAATTCAAACAATCAACAACAGACAACACAACAGAATTGGTCACGCTTGTTGGAACAGCGGAAAATGAACCAAGAGGGTTTTGGTGAGTTTTATTTTTTTTTTTTGTTTGTTTGTTTTTGTCATCTAAGAGCTGTGTCTGGTTACACAAAAAGGAGCTTCCTCTTTAACAAACTAACTAACTTTCTGAGCTTGTCAGTAACAAAAACAAACACTTGTACTCTCACTGAATGCTGGAAAAAAAACTTCCAAAATTGTAGTCTCTTGGACACAAAAACAGGGTCCATAATCAGATCATAAGTAGATTTCTGGGACATTGAAATCTTCCAGGGTGTAGGGACTGGCAACTGGAAACTGTGCACACAACGTCACTGTCATTGTTTGAAAAGTGCATCATTCAGACACTATTTTATTTGGTCTTTTGGTAATGTGAAGCTACATCGTATTTGGCCAATTATGACAGCCCTTGATGGGATGGCACGTTGCTGTAGAATAGTGTGCCATCACCATGCTGGTGGGAACCACATGCACATACCATGGTGGTTGGAACCATAAATCTGGACTCATCAGCTACAGATCTCTCCTGATTTAATCTCAGTTCTTTGTGTTTCTTGAACTAAGCAGTTCTCATCCTGTTGGTCTCCATCAGTAGTGGTTTCTTTGCAGCAATTTGACCATGAATTGATCATAAACCACAACTGTCACACAGCCTCCTCTGAACAGTTCATGTTGAGCTGTGTCTGCTACTTGAAGTCTGTGAAGCATTTGAATTGGCCCTAATCTGAGGTGCTGTTATTTGCCGATTTCTGACGCTGGTAACAGTAATGAACTGTTCCTCTGCAGCAGAAGTGCTCTTGGTCTTCCTTTCCTGGGACGGTCTTCATGGCCGTCTTTTGTCATAGTGTTTGATGGTTTTTGCAACTGCACTTGAAGATTTAAAGTTCTTCAAATTTTCCAGATATGTGAATGTGCTAAGCAGGATCATTGGTGACAGGTGATAGTATCATGATTGGGTATGAAAGGGGCATCCTGGGAAGGCTCAGCTGTTCACAAGCAGGGATGGAGCAAGGTTCACCACTTTGTGAACACATGATTGTGTTACTACATTGGGGCAATAACCATCGTCAGTTAACACAGTTCGTTTGCAAATGAACGCATTGTTTTTGTTTTACAAAATGGCCCAGCTTTTTTTTGGAATTGGGGTTGTAATAACTAAAATTACAACAATAGTAAATAAAATAATAACAAAATGATAAACATGAAATAAACATATTAATTCATAAAATGCACCCATGGCCACACCCACCTCCCACCCCCAAATAGATCTCCATAATACACATGGAAATAAGGGCCTTATGACATCGTCATAATTTTTTCCAGATTCCATTTGATTCTTGCACTGCTGTGGGTGTCCAGCTGAGACTGAGACACTGAGACCACCAGTTTTGATACTCATCCCATCGTTTGATCTTGTGTAGTCAAAATAGAATACAGGTGATGTATTTTCAGTGGTTCCTTCTGTGCAACACTGCATATCTTCAACTGTGATGATCTGTTGAAAATGTAGAAAAAAATAATGGCCCAGGAAGTCATTTGTGCAAGCAGTTCGACTGATGGGGCAGCTGGACAGGGACTAAAGGGGCCTTGACAACAAGAATGTGCAATGTGACATTGGGAGGAGGCAACACACAGTAACAATCATAGTTGTAGGGTTTTTATTGAGTAGTTGAGTCATTTTGCTGAATTTTGGTCCCTATCAGAATAGTTTCATTTCTTCTTCCAGATAATCCCATGCAAGCCTGTCAAATGTATTGTTTCTGTTTTATTTTTTTTTTCTGCATCCAGGCTACAGTGTTTTGAGATATGATATCTTTAGCAGTATGATAGGCAGAAGTCGGCACATATTATCAGAGGCCAGTCCTGATTTAATAAAACCTGCCTGGTCACAGTAAACTGATTTGTTTAAGGCTCAGGACAGGATGCCAAGATGTGAGCAAATGCTATGCTAAATAGAGTAGGATGTTTGCCGGGTTTGCGTAATACAGATGATAGAGCCCAGTTTATTTCTTTTAAAAATCAATCCTTTTCAATAGAACAGTAAATCATATCTACAGGAAACTGACCTAACAGGTCCCAAAATGTGGAATAAACACAGCTTGCCCCACAGCTTGTGAACTGAAATAAAATACAAACATGATGAAAAACAGGCTCTCCATGTACCTTAAGAAACAGACTGCCCTCCCCTCACCATGAAGAAAGAATCACTTCCCCAACCTGCCATATAATTTTGAGGACTGTACACTAACTTTATTCCCAAGGAGTACATGTACCCATAAAACGTTTAAGAACACACAAAGAAATTGAGGAGCACAATGAAAAATGTAAAATGCAACACAGTTTATTAACAAACAATTTATTCCATACATATTTATCTTTGTGTGTGTGTGTGTGTGTGTGTGTGTGTGTGTGTGTGTGTGTGTGTGTGTGTGTGTGTGTGTGTGTGTGTGTGTGTGTGTGTGTGTGTGTGTGTGTTCATTCCTTTTCCTTGTATGTAATTATGATGTGAAAACCAGTGGAGGACTGTGGAAGTGGAAGACCCTAGTGTCGAGACACTAAGCATGGGCCTTAAAATATTGACAAAACTTTATGAAATATTGAAACAGATTTTTGGAAAATCTGACACATTGAAAACTGCCTTTAAAAATGACACAGCTTCAGCATGTTGAAACACAGCTTTTTAAATAAAATATTGCAAGAGCTTTTTAAAACAGTTGTTTGTCACAGCAAAGATGCAAAGTGTGTTTTGGAAAATGCTGAATGTAGCAAGACAACAGATTGCTTTAAAAAAAAAACTGTTCAAAGCACTTCACCATATTCAGTTTACGATAATGTATAATACAGAAAAGCATCAGATCCTCATGTTTGAGAAGACTGAACCAGGAATGTTTTGGATTTTTGCTTGAAAGTGACTCGATGATTCGATTATCAAAAAATTGATTCTTTTTCCACTGATTAATTAGTCAGCTAATCTTTTGCTGCTTTCATGAATTGTGAGGGCTGTTTCTAATATGACCTTGTGAATACACATTTGGTGTTTTTCCCTTAATCGGTCACAATTTCCAATTGAAGACAAAGGTTGGGAAAGGGTAGATGCGCATTTAGAAGTGAGAATGAATCATTGCCCCGAATAAAGACTACGTAAGGATCGCACACTTGACACTACCTGCGCTGTACATTGGCATTGGCATTTGTTGCGCAATTTAGTGACTCACTGTAATGGAGATGGTTGGAAAAATAGGATCTTGCTCTGCGATATCCCTGAGATGTAAATAATGATGCGTGGAAAACCTTTCGCACATCACTGGCTGCTGTTGCGCATGTCTGAGGATTTTACTGTCGTGAGCGTCGGAGTGTGGGCGTGTTGTAATCTAAGTACTTGTTAGAGTTTGTGGTGCCATTACCCCTCCCAGTGCCATTTCACCGCACACACACACACACACACACACACACACACACACACACACACACTCTGCTCCAGCTTGGTATTTAACCTGGTTAGGACCCACAGATACCTAGATTTTCAAAAAATGCTTGAAAAATGCTCTTAACCTGCACCAACACAGCTTTGAGAGTTTTGTGTTACCTGAACTGTAGTTGGCTGCTGTTACCTGAGGCTTCCCTCACACACTTTGCCAGATTAGCCCTGGAAACTGTAGAAGGTAGACCAGTGTCCAGTTCACTGCCCCCAGCTGAAGGCTCTGTGTGGCTTCTCAAACCAACCAATACAATCCAGACATTCGTACATAGCTGACTTGTTGCTGCCTGTTAGAATTGCTTGGCATGACATGCAATAGCTTTGTTGTCCAGCCCCCCTGCACCCAGCACATGTCTAATATCAGGTGTGAGCAGCGATGTAACTTTGTCCTACGTAAATGTAATCTGATGCAGTGTGTGTATTTCTTCACAGGAACAGGAAAGTGGTGAACTACTCACAATTCAACGAGTCTGATGATGCAGGTAAGAGAGTTCCAAGATGATGTGTTTTAATATAGACTGCAGTAAAGATGGCCTATACAGAGCCTCTGTTAAACTACTTTTTAATATTTGATATCATGATACCCATAAGCAGTGCTGCTAGAAAGTTTGTCAACCCGTTAGTCCTAATACTAGATAAGAGCAACTAGTTAAACACGACATAACAAATACTGATTTGTTTATTTAGCAAAATTGTCCAACAGAAAATGTCTTTTTTGGAAAATGTGAACCCTTGAGGATTTTAACTTGATTTAAAGGAGCAGTTGGAGTCCAGTGTTTCAGTCGGTGGGATGACAGTCAGGTGTGAGTCTAGCGGCCCCTGGCTTATTGAAAAATCATAAACCTGGGTTTCTGGGCTCCACCTTTTTAGAAGAGTGCCATGCCTCCATCAAAGGAGATTTCTGCACAGTCAATTTTAAATAAATAAACAGAATGCAGTTTGTGCTTATGGCTAATCTGGAAAGTGAAATGAAGAGATGAAGGCACCTCATTCCACCTATGCAAAAGGTAGAGATCCAACATAAAACACTAAGACCATCTAATTGTTTTGCAGCAGTATCCACAATGGTCTGATACATCCGGAGATACAGTATTTAAAGCATAGTTTAGTGTACATATGGCAGAATCGCTCACCAAAAACTAATTTCCATCTTGTTATGGTTCACACTGTCATATTGGCCAACCCTGTGTGGGACAATGCGCTGATACTGGTGCCAGCCATATCAATATAGTGATGGTAGAATTTATAGATTATACCAGATAATTCTTCTCTTAGTTTGAAGTCTAAAAACTGTAACAACATCTACATGTTAAACAACTCAATATTTAGTTAGTTCGGCATGAAAAAATAAACTATTTTATTGATTGATTGATTGATTGATTGATTGATTTTTAGTCTAGCTTGTAAGATGACAGTTCTAGGGATGGCAGTATCTGTAAGTTTGTGGAATGGCATGGTGTCTGGAGGCCTGTAACAAAATCTTCAACTGCTTTTGTTTAGTAATGCAATACCAGTGAGTAAATCAGATGCTTTTGACCGGGAGTAATGGATCAACACTTCATGTTGGGTAAATTTAGGGCTGGGTGATAAAACGATAGAGATATGTCTCGCGATAGACACATAATCAAGATCAATAAAAAATGCGTTTGATAAAACATTAGATTTTTTTCTTCGTCGGAAGAAACCTGAAGTTGCGAAACAAGGTAGGTGGCATGAACACTCGCTCTCAGGTAACCGCGCAACGCGTAATCGCTGATCAGTGAGAGAGGCACGCTAACATGGCAATCATGTAATAGTATCAAGTTCGGTTGTGCCGTCTCGTCTTGTGTTTGATGCTCCGCGAGGAGTGAGATGAGAAATACAAAGTGAGTGCTGCAACTAGGGCTGGGCGATATGGCTGAAAACTGTATCACAATATAAGTGTTTTATATCAGTCGATATCGATAATACCGTATAGCTAAAGACATGCTTCCACTGAGCACTGTGGAGAAGCCAGGTTATAAACATCTCTTACACGTGCTTTTTTTTTTTTTAAACACACTTGCAATAAAAATATAATTGCATAGTTCATGTATGTTTAGAGTAAGAAGAGTGACTGAAGTTGTTCATATGTCTAGGCTGGTTTTATAGTTCAGTCAGTCTTACTGTACTATCTATCATGTTTGTTTGTTTGTATGTTACAGA
Source organism: Chaetodon trifascialis (assembly GCF_039877785.1). Classification (NCBI taxonomy): domain Eukaryota; kingdom Metazoa; phylum Chordata; class Actinopteri; order Chaetodontiformes; family Chaetodontidae; genus Chaetodon; species Chaetodon trifascialis. The sequence goes on along the minus strand of NC_092058.1, from coordinate 27,140,486 downwards.
TGTCAAGTCTACCTCAGTTTCTGCTATGTTTCCAAAACACTGCACATATTTGAAAACATTTTATTCACCAGAAGGTGAATCAGCTTGTTAACTTCCTGCACTAAACCTGCAGAAAGAAAGTTCTCAGGTTTCTCTCTGTTTACATTTTTACACTTTTTTTACATTTATTATTTGAGTGTTTTCCATTGTTGTGTTGACATTTCCTTTCTGCCTTAATAGCTGAGGGGATTATAATCAGAGGAAGGTTCAATTTAAAATAAAAATGTTTAAATTGAATGTATTTTTCTCCTGATCCTTATTTTAAATAGGTAATAAAAAATATCAATAATTATCGATATGGACCAATATAAAACACTTATATCGTGATAGAGTTTTCAGCCATATCGCCCAGCCCTACTAGCACTCCATCTCCTCTGTGATTTTTCTTTTTTTTCTTTTTTTTCTGTGCCTCATGGAGGACTTCCAAGCATTGATGAGCAGATAAAGAAATACCAAGAGTTTGACAAGGACAAAAAAAGTATGGGTCTTTGTGACCAACAGTGAATAAGGATGTGTCCTTGTATGTGGATGAATGGAATGAAAGAATAAAATCTTGTCCTTTCTCTGCAGATGAGGAGTATGGTGACAGTAAGCCTAAGAAGGTGCGCACAGCCCCTCGTGAGCCCAAGCACAAGCGCTCAAAGAACTCACAGGATGACAGGTGAGCCCTCTATAGACTGCCGGGGTCCATCAGCTTTCTACAGTATGTTCAGTGCTTTGATACGTTTGTTAATTAGTTGGTTCTTCTCTTGAATTCATGTCTCATTTCCATGTGTTTCACTGATAAATCACTTTTGTGCCATGTGTGACTTAAGTGCTTCAACACATTGATGCAGAGAGGAGCAGAATATTTGTCCTTGACAAACACAGGAGCTTCTGTATGAGCAGGGTGGAAATGTAACGCTCAAGAGGCAGATAGACACAGTCAGCACTAAGACACCAGGATATAGTGGTACAGGTGCATCGGGGCTGGGGGGTTTAGGCATTCTTAGACACAAGCCTTTATGGGGGAGAGAGAAGAGGAAATGAGTAGCTGATCAAATACATGTTTAGGAGGATAGACGACCAGGTGTGTCAGGCAGAGCAGGGCTGGTGAGTGAGTTGGAAAGGAGAGGAGAGACAGAAACTCGGCTAGAGGAAACTGTGGGGGAGGGAGGAGAGCTGCGTTTGATTCATCATGGAGGCAACTTGTGATGTACTACCTCTCTTGTAGGTTTTTTCTGTGGGCCAGAATAGGCCAGCATTAAGCCACACTGTACCAAGCTGTGATGATTTGTGTTTCCACTCCTGCCTCACAGCAGGGGATACACAGTGTATGGGAGAGTCGAGTTGCGTCGCTGTGGGCCAGTTTGGTAGCAGGACAGACCATGGACTGTACCCTTCTCCTCCCCTTAGCTGTGTCCTCCACAGCTAGACTTTATTGTTTGTACTGGTGACTAAAAGTCTCTGTGTTGATGGGATGCTTCTTTAAGTGAAGAGGATATAAGAAATGCAAAGAGTTTATTAGTGAATTGTCAGAGCTTTATCAGCCATTCTCACGCCTCAGTTGGTCAGGTCAACCTGGAACAGAATTTAGAGGGATATGCTTGATACAAACTAGTTTGTACCAACTGTCATTGTTCATGTCTAAATACATAAGTGTTTATATACTTCTACATGGCCACACTGAAAGATGGGACAAACGAGCCTGTCAACATAGAGAGGGGTTAGACATGATGAGGGGTGCAAGTGGGGATAATGGGGCACATTTTAAGACAGCCTCACTTCAGAGGCATTAATGGTGTTGCACTCAGTAGTACATACCAGAAGTCACAGGTGTGGAGATTTAAGAAAGAGGCCACGAGAGAAAAGATCAAACCCTGCTCGACTTCACACGTCTGCACACATGGCCAATCACTGAGCCTAATTCATGCAACATGGAAAAACCAAAATGAATCACGATCAGATTTGTAATCCAGCCAGCTGAGAAAATCTGTGACTAAATCTGAATGAAATTGTCTTAATTTGGCATTTTACCCAGATGCAGACACTTGAAATGACCACTGTAAATGGGATCTGTGAAACAACTTTGGAGGAAACGTGTGGTGGCAAAAGGGACTTTCGACAAAGGGAGCTGGTGCAATTAGCATGCAGATCGGACAATCTCTAAATAATTGATGGCATCTGTGGTTTAGAGTCAGGAGAAACTTCCCTTTTTATAGTGTTCCTTTATCTTCTCACAGCCACAGTCAGTCCTGTGTGATGCTGTTGGTATGTTATGTCTGCCCTGTATGCATCAGGCGAAATAATCACAGACTGGCAAGATGTACAACCAAGATTTCAGAAAAGTTGGGACGCGGTGTAAAACATCAATAAAAACAGGATGTGATCATTTGCAAACAAGCATGTTTTCCGTCAGCAGTTTCATAAAGTGTTCCAGAGTCCATTTAGTAACATCCTTTATCCAATCATGTGTTCACAAAGTGGTGAACCTCGCTCCATCCTCGCTTGAGATCGACTGAGTCTTTCCAGGATGCCCTTTTCGTAGCCAGTCATGATACTATCACCTGTTACTAGGGTTGGGCGGTAATCCGGTAATAAGGTATCCCACGGTATCTAAAAATAGCAACGGTATCAGTTTCATTACCGTCATTAAAAAAAATGCTGCGCATGTACGTCTATAGGGGTCGAACATAATTATAGCATTGTCATAACAAAAATGAAGTCCACTCTGTTCAATTTATCTGATTGAATTTTTACTCGAGAAAATGGTGACTGCGCAATAGTACGTGCTAAAAAAAATGAACCTGAGCAGTTTTACAGAGGTTTTAACACAGGTGTGTCCAGGCGCTCATTCAGCTGCATCTGGGCAGAGTACCTTTATCTCGTCCAAGCATACGGAGAAACTCCTCTGTTGAAAACACTTTTCCAGCCTTTTTTCTGCTTAGTATTTTTCTTATGTCTCATAAAAGGCCCAAATGCAAATAAAACAGTAAAATAACACTTTGGGCTGCTCAGCAGAGTCCTCTGTGAGCGCTCTGCTCTTTCATGAGACAGAGCGGTGAAACTAACTGCGTGGTTACGCCGGTCAATAGCTCAGCGACCCGCCCAAATTCACCATAGAAACACCAATGACGATCCAGAAGGAAGTAAGCCCAGAGATAGGTTATTGCATTAAGAGCGCTCCCTCCACTCTAGAAACCCCCTCCTTTTTATGTAAACAACCAGGACCTTGGCGATTGATCTCAAACTAACACAGAGTTATAGGAGGAGACATTAGCAGCGTGTTTTCGGGCTGGAATATAACTTTTGACCCCAAAACAGCAAAGGTGAAACACACTTTATGATTTAGCAAAGTTTTTTTCTGCTACTCTTTGGCTGCTAGCTCGCCGGGTTTTCGTCGCACAGGGAGGAGGCAGACATCTTTGTGAACATCAGACTCTCTGCTTTCATATGATACCAGGCTTTTGTGGTTTGCGTGAAGTGGTGAAATCAGCAGATGCAGTACCGTTGACGTGCGCTACTTATGTGTTTTCGTTGCATGCGCGTATAATTTCTTGGGGTATGAATTATGTTTCTCCTTGTGAAAAATGAGAGCAAAAATGTATTGCTTTTACTTTGTGCTCAGCATCTTATCGGTACAAATTTCTGACCCGTTCTCAGAACCCACCCTCTATTGCTTGTTTGTTGACTGTTTGCTTCAATGAAATGCAGATTAAAATCCATGCCTTGTTCATGATCCCTCTGGGCACCTTAAATCTAGTTGTTAAGACTTTGTTTTGTCTGATCTTTATTCCAGTGAGGAGTCTGACGACAAGCTCTCTAAATCCAAAAATGATTCAGCAGGTAAGTTGCTCTGTTTGATTTATTTGAGAAGGTTGGCTCAGCCACTTTGTGAGAGTGAACCATGGAGAGCCAGCTCCCTGACTGACTTCCCTCTGTATCGCTGCTGCAGATGACTTTGGCAGTGATGAGGAAGACAATGACTTTGGAGAGGAGGAAGATGAAGATGGAGGAAGCGACTATGAAGAAAAAAGAGGGAAAAAGGCAAAGAAAGCCAAGGTGGAGAAGCCCAGCAAGAGGGGGCCGAAGAGAAAACGGGCTGCAGGTAACAATCCAGCTTCTCTCCTGATCACGTTGCTGTTTATTCAATGTCATGTAACTTGTGGAGTATGCAGAGTGTGTTCTGCTGCGTGTGTTCGTCCACTTTGATAAAAACTATGCAGGGTGTTATTTTGTCATACTGTATGTGCTTGCAGACATTTATAGGAATTCATCAATATCAATACACAATTAACCGTTCACACTCGTGCTGAAGATTCAAGTAAAATATCTTACTGTCATTTTTCTGTCCAAACTAACTAATAAAAGAAGTGAAACTCAGTTTTTTTTTTTTTCAGTCCACATGGCCTTGTTTTGGCTTTGTTGTACAGTCAGACAATATATTCTATAGCTGCGGGATTCACTGAGGTTCCATTATGTTTTGGGGGCCCGAACCGTGACACATTTGTGGCCCTGTGCTACTTTCTAAAATAATGATGAGGGGAATTAGTGCCATTGATTAATATTAATAAGATTAATATTAAGATCTTTTACTTTATTAATCACTGCACACACATGCTACAGGGAGGAGACTGCGCACACGGCATGCTTCATGAAATTATTTTTCTCCACGTTTGACCCATCCTGGTCTGTCGTTCCTCCGCGGCACACCAGGAGTGGTGGGCTGCCAGCTGCCAGCCGATGTCAGTGCCCGCGCCCGGGGACCCATCCTTCTTCGTCACCATTGGTCAGGTGGTTATTAAGGAGGAAACCCCGGGTGAACACAGGGAGAACATGCAAACTCCACACAGAAAGGCCCCTTTTTCCTCGAGCAGCACTGAAGACATGGTGGAGGACATGCCACCAGCCCACAGCTAGATTCGAACCGGGGACCTTCTAGCGACAGTGTTATCACTTGTGCTACCGTGACGTGAATATTTAAAATAACTTGAGCTCAGTGGTCGACAGGCAGCACTTCCTGTGTTCTCCCAGATGAGCATATTCCTCCCACAGCCCCAGCTGATGGTGAGTCATTTGCCTCCAACATTCCCCAACACTGACAGTATGAGCCTGATCAATCATTCACTGTCATTTGCTGAGCTGCGTCTGGTGATGGTCTCAACAATATCTTCATTAAATACACATCTCTTCCCCTTTTTCTTGATGGTCTCATAGGCTTTAATGTAAAGTTGTTGCCTGATAGACATCATGAAAATAACTTTGTATGTATTTGTATTTCTGCCTTACCATCATTCAAATGAATGATTAATGTCTACAGGCACAATGCTTACTTACTTGCTTACTTACTTACTTACTTACTTACTTACTTACTTACTTACTTGTGCCAATAAGCAAATGAAGCCACATCCGTAACTTCCATTCTGAGGAAAGGTTGCTGTGAGGCAGAGGTCACGCTCATCTAATAGACCAGGCCATTCAAACGTACCTAAGTAAGTTCATTTCCTGCAGGCATCGTGGATGCAGCTCAAGTTGTCCAAGTTTAACAGGCTGAATTAACACATTCTTTGCAAGTGCATCAAATATATACCATCAGATGAATGAAAGGATGTTTTGCTGCCTTTTCATCTTGACTAGTTAACGTTAGGTAGTCATAGACAGGAGAAATATTTATTTAATTTGCTTTGCGGCTCAAAGGCTGCTGGCAGCTATCAGTATCTTTTAAGATGGAATGTTTTCTTGCATGTTACTCAATGCATGAGTTCAGTCAGCAGACTTTAAATGTCAGAATGGCCGCTTTGACCATTTGTATTTCTTGGCTTTCTCGTGTGAAATACAAGAAAATGAATGTCAACGAGATGATGGGAACTGTGAATATTCTGTTTGCTTACTCACGTGGCAAGGCGTCGTTCCAGTGCGCTCCAGCACCACGTCCTCAAGCTGCTGGAAAGCGTGAATCCTGATCTCCTGAGTGCACCTGATTTTTACTGATTATCAGCAGATAACAGTGGCAGCTGATCGATGTGGGCATCTCTCTTCATACATTACACTGGCGTCCTTGGGCCAGCACTGTGCATAAAGCACCAACCACTCCCCTTGAGATAACACACACAACACAGGGTCCTTCAAGATCTTCGCCAAACTTAAGAAAACCTGCGTCTGGTTAAGTGTTTTGTCACTACGTTTTCCTCCATTCAGTGCGATGACCAGAGTAACGTGTGTGCTTTTTGCATAGATGACAGTGATGATGACAGGGAAGTGAGTCGAAAGCGTACAGTGCGCCAGGCAGCCTCCAAGGCTGTGTCCAAACAGAGGGAGATCCTGCTGGGTGATGGAGGCAGCGAGGATGAGGAGCACGAAGACCAAGAGGAATCCTATATGGACCGTATGTACAACTGCACTTTGCAAAAGCTACATATAAACCATAAGCAAGTAGTAAATGTCTGATGTGTTGTCTGTATATGAACCAAGACAAGACTGTGAGCTGCATGTGGCAGATTTTTGCACATGCCTAAAGAAGATGAATTGAAGTTGTAAAATTCTTCTTTAGAGCAGTTATTCCCAACCTGAGGGTCAGGACCCTCAAAGAAGTCCTGGCGCATCCCCAGATGATTAAATGGATAAGGAAGGAAAATGTTTTTGTTACAATATTCTTTCAACTTTACTGACAAGTTGATGGGCTTACTAGGCCAGCCGGAGGTGTTATATTTTCGGCATGTCTATCCAAATGTACGTCCCATTCTCATGAACACAACATCCCAAAGCCGTGAGAAAATTTCCTTCACGTTCACTTGGACTCAGGGATGAACTTAAAGGATGGTGCTACAACCACAGGCACCCAGTATAATGTATGTATTGATGGAAAGTATCGCTGCTCCAGAGATTCTTATGCATTCTGTTTCTGTGTGCAGCTGACGAATCTGGCAGTGATGAGGACTTCATGGTGGAGGATGATGATGACAGTGACTATGGTCACTCCAAGAAGAGAGGCAAGAAGGTGATTCGACGGGGACGGCCGGACAAGAAGGAGAAGAAAAGCCCCAAACCTCGACTAAAGGCCACAGGTGAGAGGTCCAGTCCCTCTGCAGCTGCAGCCTCAGACTGCCAGAATCTCCCAGTTAAACTTTTAATTCATATGTTAGTGTTAAAATGCCTGCTCTGAAATTTTGTTGAAATTTTATTATTTATCAATACTAATACGCTAAAATTTTGAGATTTTAATTTGAGAATATGACAACAGCTGCAAGGGATGTCCTGATCCAGTTTTTTTGGTCCTGATCCAATACTTAGATCCCTAAGTATTGATTAAATATGTATCCAACTCATTGAAATAATGCTTTAGCTGCACTGAACATGTAATACATGCGGACTGTTCATGAAGCAGCTGCTACAACGCTACGCTTTAGCTATAATTGCACTTGTGTGTGTATATATGTAATGATGATATATTATGATGTTGCCTGGCCGTATTATCTTATATATTAGAATTTATATTATGTTATTTGTCTTTGTTTTTGGGAAGTGTGGAAGATATTGCAAGTACAACATGAAAAGGCTTTGCGCCACTGGGCCTGGAGACATCACCGCAGACAAATAAAAGGCATTTTTAGAGGAGGAGGAGTTGAATTGGCAGGGCAGCTCCCATACATGAAACGCCTCCCTGGATCCGCTGTTTCCTCCCATATTCTTCACATTTTGTAGCTGTCTCCCTGTCTGCTCTCCTCCTGTCTAGCTCTGGTTGTCTCTTGGGCTTGGGAGGTAATCATGGAGGACACATGCTGCCATCACTACTACATCTACATGACAAGGCAACATGAAATCCTGGTGTAGAATACCCTCCACTGTGCAGCACACATTTTCCTGGCCTTAGAGACTGTGTCCAGAATAGGGCCTCATCAAGGCAGCAACCCCCCCACCATTGTAAATCACTTTTGCTTTGTTGACCTGATCTGGGCAGAGGTCCATTTTCTGGTATATGCAGTGTTCGGGCATCCATGCGCTTCCCCAGAGCTGAGTTTGCAAATACTCGCCATCACCGGTGCCATTGATGGCCCCACTGCAGTTTTGGAAATTCCACTTTCCCCAAAAATGGTCTGCTATCTCTCACCATGCCTCCTCTGTTGGCTTTGGGATGCCTCCCATCATTAGCCTCATGACTGCTCTGCAAGTCATGCAGAGTGAGTCTGCCAGTTTTCCCCCTGAGCTGGTGGGCAAAAGCCAGGCTTCTGAAGGACTGTCTGGTAGCTCAGATCCTGTAGAAAAAAAGCGATAAGTAGTAACTAATGTATACACATAATTTTATACCAATCAGCTTATTTGTCTGTGTAGTAAGTAAGGGCTGTCAAAAACAGAGGAAATATTAAGAGATCACTTGGTGAAACAAAATAGCTGAGTGGATAAGTTTGCTGAATATACTGAATAGTGAAAGTAGAACAATGACTGCACACAGAAAATCAAATCTTCTACATATGTATTTGTGCAACAAAGAGCCTTTCAGTAAGAACATTTTACATACACTCTGGGATTTCCAGTATACGTACATTTTCTTCTTGAAGCAGCTGGAGTTGGATATGCACACTATTTTACAAATTCACCAAGTTTAAAAATACGGAAATACTTTTATTTTCTCATCCTGTATTTGCTGTGAGTCAACATACATTCCCACTGTCTGACATGCATAAATTAACATCCTCTATGATATTGATTCATTGCATATTATATATTTCATTAATCTCTTAGCTCAAGAAGCAGACTGATATTATCTGTGCCACACATGACTAATGGGAAGCTATGGATTTGAGTGATGTAATGGACTTGATGTGGGAGAAGGTACTCAAAACTGTCCCTCACTCTTTGCAAGAGGACATTCAAGAGCAGTGATTGCGACCTTAAACTTTGCACAGTGAGGACCCAGCCAGCCAAGAGAAGTCCGGGAAAACAGGCTGCCAGCTTTGGTCCAGGATTTTCTGGCATGGCCACGTGCTATGGGAAGAGGATGCTACCTGTCTGTAATAAATGAAGTACAAAGGGAAAGTTACTGCAAACACAGCCCCCCTTTTCTCTTCAGGCTAGGGTCGAGCTATCAGGCAGTTGGAGCGGACATACTACCAAATTAAATGCTTTGGGCGCGTACATCAACCCCCATCATTCCAGCTCAAAGGTCTCAGTACATGAAGAGTATCATCACAGTATAACATCAAGTCAGTTAAACTTCAAGGGGTATCTGTCTGTCCATTTAGGAAGCACTAAATTGTGACGCAGCTACACCTGCTTTGGTGCAAATGAAAGTGACAACAGGTGCAATGGAGCAGCAAAAGCAACCCCCAAAAGGGAGTGGTTTTGTATGTGGTGGCCACAGACAATTGCTCTCTCCCCATGCTTCCTGACTGATTCTTCTCTAGCTTTGAGTTCGGTCAGTGTACTTGTTACTACTGGTAGCATGAGGCGGTACCTGCAGCCCAGTCAGGTTGCGCAGGTAGTCCAGCTTCTCCAGGATGGCACATTCATATGTGCGGTCGCAAGAAGGTTTGCTGTGCCGCTTAGCACAGTCTCAGGAGCATGGAGGAGATACTAGGAGGCCGGCAGTTACACAAGGAGAGCTGGCCAGGGCCGTAGAAGGTCATCAACCCAGCAGCAGGACCGGTATCTGCTCCTTTATGCAAGGAGGAACAGGACGTCCACTGCCACAGCCCAACAAAATGACCTGCAGCAGGCTACAGGTGTGCATGTTTCTGACCAAACTGTCAGAAACAGACTCCATGAGGGTGGCATGAGAGCCCGACATCCTCTAGTGGGACCTGTACTCACAGCCCAGCACCATGCAGCTTGATTGGCATCCTCCAGAGAACACCAGAATTGTCAGGTCCGCCACTGTGCGCACATGTGACAGGCGTCAAAGAGTCTGGAGACGATGTGGTGAACGTCATGCTACCTGTAACATCATCCAACACGACCGGTTTGGTGGTTGGTCAGTGATGGCCTAGGGAGGCATATCCTTGGATATGCACAGACCTCCATGTCATAGCCAATGGTACCCTGACTGCTGTTAGATACTGGGATGAAATCGTCAGAGTGATTGTCCGACCTTACGCCGGTGCAGTGGGCCCTGGTTTCCTCCTGGTGCAAGACAGTGCTCAGTTTCATGTGGCCAGAGTGTGTAGGCAGGTCCTGGATGATGGAGGCATTGATGTCATTGACTGGCCTTCATGTTCCCCTGACCTGAATCCAATTGAGCACCCATGGGACATTATGTCTCAGTGCTTCCGACACAGCCAAGTACCACCGCACACTGTCCAGGATCTCACCGATGCCCTCATCCAGGTCTGGGAGAAGATCCCCCGAGACACCATCCGTCGACAGGAACATGCCCAGACGTTGTCGGGAGGGGGGCCATACACACCACTGAGTCACATTATGATTTGCTGTGATGAAATTCATGCAAGTTAGATCATCCTGTGATTTCAATTTTTTACTTTGATTTTTGGTGTGATTTTGAATCCTGCCCTCAGTGGGTTGATGATTTTGGTTTCCATTAACCCTTGTTGCATAATTTTGCTCTCAACAAATTATCAGTAAAGATTTTCATCTTGAAAAATTCATTCACCATGATCCGATGTGTGATTTAAGTGTTCCCTTAATTTTTTTTGAGCAGTTGATTTATTATATACTACATTGTATTTTTGGTTCAATTCATTTGTGCTTCAAAATCTTTTTGCCCTTGCTGATGTTTAGTGAAACAATAAAAGAGTAAATACATGATTTATTTTGCCACTACCAGGTGGCAGTTCGTCAGTAACTTCATAGCCTACTGTAGTGTGTAGATGTTAACTCACCCATACGACACAAACTAGGAAAAATTTGGAAGTTTCACAGTACTGTGCTGGGTCCAGAAACTATCCTGTGCCATAATTGCACTGCAGGTGGAGCTAGTATAAACATACACTCTGCAGCAAATGCGCTCCACAGACGTTATGTCTCCAGTGTCGCCTCGCAAATGATCTTTAGCTGAGTAGAGACAGCAGCTGCAGAGAATACACAGACCATTTCATTTTGGTCTTTTATGAAGTTACTCAGGATGTGTCATTTATTAGCGGCAGCTGGTGTGATCTGCCACTTGTAAGGTTTGTCATTTTAACTGGTCAAAGAGTTGGTCAGCGTTGAATGTTTTGTGTACCAATCCTCAGTGTCTGAACTCTTGTTTCACATTCACACCCTAATTTTCACTCACAGATCCAGTGACATGCACCAGCACCTCAAACTTTCAGAAATGAATGTCTTGTTTTGTCTGTACACAAACAGAACTAACAAAATGACAGTTTATGGTTTTGGAGGCTGTTGAGCAGCATATGCAACTGCCTCTTCACAAACAGCACTTCATCCAGCACCCAGGACTTTTGTCCTGCACTCATTGGCAGATTCACTGTGGCAATAAGACAGAGAAGTCGCTGCACCTACTTACTGTTTGCATTTCTGTTTGAGAACAGTTACAACAAATGAGATACAAAGCATTATTGGGAAACTTTGCCAATTTTCAACCAGCTGTGTATCGTTACAGTGTGGGTAGTATATTCAAATTAATAATGTTGAACTTCCTTCAGTGTTGCCTGCAGCCAGAGCTCCCCACTCATTTGCATTTCGTGTCATCCAGCAGGCTTGATGGCTGTAGGGCTGTTGTTTGAACTAGATTGTGTCCATAGACAGTTAGATCGAGAGAGACAGCTCACCACGCAAAACTCAAACTGTCAAACTAGGCAGGGTTGATTGATTACCAATCAAAATTGTGTGACCGCATTTCCTATTTCTTGCCTCAAATGTTTTTTGTTTTTTTTGTGTACTGTTACTACAGCCCGTATTCTTTTTTTTTTCTCTGATCACGTAGAACCAGTTTCAAAAACATATACGTCTTTCCACTGCTTAGACAGCCCTGTTTCATTTAAAGAACATCTTTCCAGCGGTGAAACACTTGTTTTGTTAGTGAGCTCTAGAGGTGTTGGCAGGTGGATTCTTAACGTTTGGGCAGAGGTGTACAAGCCGTTTCCCCCTGCCTCCAGTCTTTATGCTCAGCTAAAATGAGCGTCAAACCCTCAGCAAGCATTTCCCAGAATGTTGAACCCATAACGTTCCATCAGTGTGATCAGTCAATTATCCAAGTGATTATACTGAAAAGAAAGGATGTGACAAGGAACACAAATTCCGTTTCCATTTTTTTTGAGACGTTGAAAGAAGCGAAGAAAAAATTTATGCTGTTCAGTGGTCATTTGTGAAATTGAACTATGGTCTGATGGTCACTGACTGATGTGTCTTTTTTTCCACTCAGTGACCCCCAGCCCAATGAAAGGAAAGGGCAAAGGGCGCCCCAGCGCCAAGGCCCTGGAGAAGAGCTCACCCAAAGAGGAGGAAGAGGAGGACCCCGAGAGTCCCCTAGAGGAAGAGGAGGAGGAGGCCGAGAAGAAAGAGACCTCCCCTGCCCCCAAGACGACGAAGGAGGCCGCAGGAGGAGATGAGGAGGAGGAAGACGAAGAGGAGGAGGACGGCTCGGAAGAGGAGGCACCCTCTGGAGAAGACTAGAAGATGGTACCCGCTGACGCCCATCCTCCATGTCTCTCTATGTCTCTTCTCAACGTTTTTGTTTTCTTTTGTCGCTCTGCGTTTAGAGTTGTTGTTGAGTTGTTGGGGTTTTTTTTGTTTTGTTTTGTTTTGTTTTTCCCTTTTTTTCTTTTTCTTTTTCTTTTTTTCCCTCCTGGTGGCCTGGCTCAATGGTTTGGACTTTGTGTGCTTTTTCCTATTTTGCTTCTCCCCCCTCCGACCAAGACATTGTGCTCATGTGACCACATGGTGTATGTAAGGAGGTTTTCATTTTCGACACCAGAGTCACAGCGTTCAGCCTTACTCACCCTCCTGTCTTTACCATTTGCATTCTGCGTTTCAGTGTGAAAATTCAGACAAGTCTGCCTTTCCAAGAGCTCAGTGCTAGTGAGCATCCGTCCTTGGTGTGAACAAACCAGTTCACGTGTGTTTGTGTTTTTTTTTCATCTCCCAGGATAACCAATGATCTGACATGACTGGCCACACATTTTTTTCCTGTTTATCTGACTGGTCTGCGATTACAGGGAGTATTGTTCAGAGCTTTTTAGTATCTGTATCTAAAGCGCTGTATTTACAAAGCGATGTTCAGTCAACACACGCAGGGCTGAAGCTTTTACCTTCTCTTTGGTACATTGTGCTTTTAAACCAGGAGCATGTTTTAACAGGGCAGCCTTAGTTAGGTCATTATTTTAAAAGCTTTGAAAGTGTTCTTTCAGTTAAAGCAGCGTCTTTGTTTTATTTTCAGACCTCACCCTGCTTTTTTCAGGCTATATTGATGCCCTGAAACCTTTGCCGCGTTTCTGTGTGGAGACTGAATAAAGTGCGTTATTTTGAAAGTATTCCACTCGTAGCTGCTGCTTCTTAGATGAGTTCGAACTGTTAAAGGTGGTGGGCCACTGCTGAGTGTTAGCTACATGCTGGACCACCGCTGTCACACATTTCAAGCCAGCATATGTGTGATTTTCTGTGCTTGTTTAAATCTAATGGTTGTGGGAGTACTTCCTGTAAGAGGGTCTGGCTTTTTTTCTCTCAGCCCATCAGCTGCCTATGTGAAACGGTTTTTGGTGTATGTTGGGCTTTCTAACGGTGCACCATGCTGCGTGAAGCAACCCCGCCCCTTTAAAATGCGACCCCCACCTGCCTGCATGGCTAGAGCATCTTCTCAGCATTCAACCCCTTGTGCCAGGCACGCCCCTAAGTCTTTTTGTTTGTTTTATTTTCAAGAAATGCAAGAAGAGATATTTCTTTTTTCCTTTGAGAGTAAAAAAAAAATGAATGTCATTTTTTCTCCTGTTGGTTCATTGTTCTAATTCTCTATTCAGATTTTTTTTTGTAATGTTTGTTTTTTAAGAAAAGAAATAAAATGTATCTTGATTTTAAAGAAAAAAAGTCGACCCTATCCAATCTGTTCTGCCTGATGGTTGGACCCAGCCTCCCCTCCCTCATTTTCTCCTTTCCTTCACTCCCCATCCTCTCCCCCTCTCCCAGTCCCATCAGCTTAATGGTTACTGTTGGTATCCATGTCCATTTGTTTCGAGCTTTCTGTTCATCCATTAGTATTTCACAAGCCGATACTTTTTTCAGTTCAGAGTTACACAGTACTGAGGTTCAGAAAAGATCAGCAGCTCAGTTTATATCTGGCATTCATTTGTCTTTTAATGCCTTAATTTTCATTGAGTTCCGTTTCAGTAGTGGCTCTGATAACGTCGTTGGAGGCCTGAGAATGTAACCTGTCCTCATGTTTTAGGTCTTTGCTACAAGTGGCAAATTAGGCTTAGAACAAGTCAACAATTTGTATGATCAGCAGACCATCCAAAGCCATAAACGATCTCAAAACTAGTGACTCGGAGAACAGGTGCAGCACTTGTGAGATTGTCCTTTTTTGCGATAAGTAGTGTTTTGATGTCAAAGCAAAAAAAATAAAAAAAATAAAATAAAAATAAGAAAAAGCTGCTATTGTGATCTTGGGAACATAAATTCATTATTAGGCGTTGTCAGGAGAAATTCTGATTCGTCCCAAGGCTGCAGTAGAAATTAGTCCTGGATGTGAACAGGACACACTTGAACCTAGTCCGTGGTTCAGAAGCACATTCAATTGTTTTACACTGTCCTTATCAGCAGGTTAGTGTGTTTTTCTACGTTCAGGTCCTGAATTGGCACCCAATCCTTAATGACAAAGAAAATAGGAAAAGTTTGTTTATACCAATCTAAAGCTCTGAGAGCTGTTTGCAGTAGGATCAGATACTGTCTGTAGATCACAGCGTTGAGGGCTTGAATGAGGGTCCTCTCCATCCCACAGGGGGCACATGGCATAAGGCTGTGAATTTCTCCTCTTTCATCCATTCTACGATTTCTTCTGTTGTACTGTTTTTGATGTTTTTTTTCTATCTACCTTCAGTTGTACTGGCAATGTAAATGTAAGCCAAGTTGTGATTCCTACAGGAGACCAAGTGAAGAAGCTTTTGTCAGTAGTGTGGAAAAGGAACGCTGAACTCTTGAATCTTTTGCATGTTGTGGAAAAAGTGCGAAGCGATGATGCTGGTGATGGCAATATTGTGGTCTTACAAAAAAAGTATTAACAACGACGATGTTGATAATGTTTTGGTTTCCCAGCTTCTAATAAAGGCAACCTACTTTTTATACGGATTTAACTACTTGTTTTGTGACGTTGAGCTCTGTGTAATGTGCGCATGGTGGTTTTGGTTTATGATGATCGGCAGTAGACAGGTCAGCCACTCAGGAGCGCTGATGACCAATTTAGATCAGTTTAATGACAGCTCAGACACCGCAGAACCTGATCACTGATGAAGTTATATCCAAACTTTACAGAGTCATGCTTAACTTGGGTAAGCAGCTTACATCCCCATAGACCTCTCTCTTCAAGCCTGGACTCTTATGTGTCTGCAAATGTTTGTATTTCCCCCATATTTTTGTCATGTAAAGGAGGCACTCCAGAGGTCAAAAACAGCAAAAGAATGACCTCGTCTTGATCACTTAGATGAATTTTATTTTGCAGCTAATGAACTGACAAATCTGCATTTCAAGAGAATGCCAGCATTGAGAAAATAAATTAAAAATAAAGGAAACAATAAGATTAAGAGAATGCTAGACAAATAGAGATTTTCCATATCAGGTATTTCTTAGAGTTTATTCGGACGCCTGCAGACGGACTCCTTCCTCGCTGCCTTGAGTGTGTGGCAAGAAAGAGCCCAGAACAGGAGACGTTAGTTATATACAATACATTATCTTGTAGACAGGATGACTTTGTTCTACCATCAGAACAATGTCAGCACTATAGGCACGTCATAATGTGCTGTACAATCAGGACAAAATGTTCACAGTAGGTAATAATATACGTGGTGTCATGGACAGCAGATTATGACACACACACCCACACACACCTAATCGTATGACATAGTTATTAATTTGGCTTGAAGACAGTGAGTGCTTACGATTGAGTAACAGAGAAGATGAATAATAAGAATTCCCATCACAGTTTACAACTTGGATGCAGCTTGGATGTTAATGTTAACAATCACATTTATGAGCGGGAACCAGTAACCAGTTTTTACTGGACTGGAAAATGCAACTATGAAAAGTATTAATTATATAGAGCCAGGAGCAAACAGGGAATGACTGGTGAAATGCACACCTTACTTACACCTTAGTAAGGAAATCTGCATGGATGTTGGACATGTACATTATGTATCCTTGATGATGTCATGGCTGTATCGTGGGGATTTCCCAAAGACCCAGTGTGTCCTGTCCAATGGGAAACCAGAATCTGGATTCGAGCCAAACCTGACACTTAGGCGTGATTTGCAAGGCCTGATGGGATTTTGGCAGTACTTCTTTTTTCTCTGGCCTCAGGATTTTATCCTGAGGCTTCAGATTGTACATGTAGGTCTGTCTTTGTTTATCCATGTGGTGAAAATCTTTAAATGCATCTTCAAAAATATTACCATGAATAATATCAAGCATTGAAAGTGAAAACTTGATTTCAACGTATTTTCATCGGGTTTCCTCTATTTTTATTTTTTTGCAGAATTAGTCTTTCCTCAGCAGCAGAATCTGATATTTTAATAGTTACTGCCCCCAAATGGACCAGAAAGAAAACAAAAACAATCAATGCAGCTTTAAAGAGAGCAGTAACTGAGTTTGCTGAGATGGATTTAGCTTTGCATCCACTTGGCTAAAAATGTCTCATATGGATGCTGCTGGCCATCCACACACTATTGCTCAGTTGCTTCCTGTTTCACACATTTAAATTCTCATGCCACCACATCACTGAGAAGGTCAACACACTGGGATGGATCTGTAAATTATATACACTCTCAACTTACTGTCCACGTTAAAAACAGTTAACCTCTACAGTTTTCTTCTTACATATTGTTTAGTTTTCATATCAAATCTCAGTCTTGTCAATTTTCCAAATAGCTTGGTTCTAACAGAAGTCTGATGGTAACTCAGACTTCTTCAGACAGAGGAAAAAAAAGACTTAATGACCAGATGACATCTCACTTTTATGTTACAGCAATGAACATTAACGTCTCCTCTTCTCACACACCCGTCACACTGACATGAAATAGCCTGATATTCTTCATCCAGTCCTGTCTATGTACGAAGGCGTGAATGTGTCTGACCTCTGTGGTTCCCTCTCGACAACTTGTGCAGTCCATGTATGTCTCGGCTCCTCTGCACTTTTCCTTGTGACCGTGTTAACACTTCATGCTGAGTGTTACGCACACAAACACACACAAAGCTAAGTGATATTTTAGGTCACCCAAGGACAAATAAATGTCCTGAAACCAGCCGGCAACATGGTCATCACACTCAGAGCAACAAAGTGAGTAAATCTGATTTTATTCATCACCATCTGCTGTTCAGTTCCAGCGCAGTCAGTACTGTTTACAACAACGCACACTTGACACAATGTTTTCCCTTCACAGTCGCTTTTATCAGTAGGATGTAGCTGTAAGGTTTATGACAGCTTCAGAAGGTAGTGTGTGCAGTTGGGTTTTAGGAGTTTTATATCATGTAGCATTTCACATGTTATCAATTACCAGCAATTGGCCAAACTTTCACTCACTGCAGTTGATATGTATACAGTATGAGCCCAATGAAAGAATAGAATTTGGTCAAATAAGGTAAATCTACAGTACAAGATGTGAATTAAGAGGGAAAGGACATTCTTCATTATGATATCTTTGTACACAAAAATTTGTCCAATGAGAGCAACTTGACTGACTGCAAAAACAGGTACAACTGGATGTAATCTTATTAGAAATTGTCCTGAATTCTCACTTGACCTATTACCCCTGTAAACATTTCCCTCATGGGTTTTTGGTCTCAGTCACCACTTTCAAGTCTTCTTCAATTCAGCACGATGTTGCATTTTGTGAATTATGGTCTTATTGAAAGTAAAACCGACAATAAAGCAGGGTATGCTTTCTGGTGTGGCTACCTTGTGATTGACAAGTCGCTACCACAGTATGTCCTTGGGTTGTCAGTCAGATCCAATCAGGACAGAGGTGTAGGTATGTGTCTCGCACCGCTTTCTCATCCAGATATGAAAAAACCTAGATGGCAATGGCCATAATGTCAAAATCGAGGCTTCTTAACCAATGGTTGATATGACAGTGGGTTTACACTTGCATAAGAGTGCAAGCTGTTGATTGGTGTTTCATGTTTTGGTAAAAGAACGCAGGACAGTATGCATTCTCTGGGATTTGTGTTTTGTTTACTGCCAGACCTTCAGTTCATGATCAGTCAGTCAGTGTGTTGTCTAGAGTAAGATTTATGTTCCATCCTCTCAAAGACGAAATGTGCGCAGGTCTGGTTTGTCAAGTCTGTAGGTTTCATAGTGCTTTAACAGTTGAAACATTCCTTATTGACAGGTGAGCTGACAAACTGCTGTCACCTGTGTACTACAATGAAGTATCAAAATCTATGACCTTTTCCCATAACATTCAAACTTTTTAAGCATAGTCTGATGTTATTATACCAAGTGCATAACACTCAATGACCTCTAGGCTGTACCTGTTGTAAATTGATGGACCTAAATGAATTTTGATATACTTCATCTTTATACTAACCTGCAACATTTCATATTACCTGTTGGGAAAATTCCTGTTGTAGAAAAACAGAACTACAGATGAATTATTTGAATTACAACATCAGGCTCTGTGCTGTAAAAGAGAAAGAAATAAAATGAACACTCCACATAGCATATGACCAAACCCTCAAACTGGATGACTGACATGCCTTACTAAGGCAGTAGACCCGCCTACATGTTCCATAGAAAGCATAATGAGAAACCTGGTCATTTACTCTCCAGCGTCTGTTCTCCAATGAGCCAGAATCTCCCCACCCATGGGCAGGGGGTGTTGTGTGTCCTGTCATCGTGGTCCGCGAGTGGGATTGTCTGAAAGAGACACACATGCTGCACCACACCGCTGAGCTTTAGAATGAAGATGTGATTACACTGGGTGAGCTGCTGCTGGCAATTCAAGCTACTGTTTTCCTTGAGGAGAGATCAAGGAGCTTTTATGAGGCAAGTGAAGCAACTCACTGGTTTATCGCTTGATGCTTACTGATTTATCAGAGAATGACTGTGTAGCAGGAAGGGGAAACTCTGGTTTAATGAGTGACTGAAGTGAGCAACAGATGAAAGCTTAGTTTAGTATGAGACAAAGTGCTTTTATTTTTAGAAATGTCTGTTTGGCTTACTGTTGGTTTTATATACTGTACCACAAAGAAAACCGATAGCAGATCAGGGAATATCGACACAGCCTGTTCTTGTAAGTACTGTTAATATACTAGCGGCATGTAGTTAACACGTCACAAAGATAATTTACACCCCTCCTGAGAATCAACCCAGGTGTTACTGCCCCATGCAAATATAACGCTGGACAATGCATTTTTTAAGGGTGTAAATGCAGGTTAAACGTGTTACAATTGGAATGCGGTCAGATCAGCCAGACTGACATTGCACATCTGGAGGTTGCTCTCAACCAGCAGAACCTCCAGGAAGTTACTAGTCCCAAACAAGAAAGAGTCTGGCAAAAAACCTCTTGTAAAACCACAATTTATTGTTTTTTGCACTTTTTTAGAGTTGATTAAATAGAGGAGATACAAAGTGTCAATTGGTGAGCTTTAGAAGTATCGGTATACAGATTGCATGTTAATACCAGGTGTAAATAAGGCCTATTGTTCAGTGTCAACAAACCCTAAAGATTATTTATTCTAATACATTAACCAAGTTCTCAATTTGGCTGTTTGCTCTTTTGCCCTGTATATTTACATTAGAGCCAACAGTCCTTTTCTCTGTCTGACCTACACAGGAAGACACCACGCTGCCAGAAGATGTCCACAAGTTGGCCTCTGATGGGAAGAGTTCATCCTTGCAGAATGACACCTAATGCCAACAAAAATAACGAGGAAAAATGAGACGCATCATGACTTGGAAATCTTGCAAAACTGACAACCAGCCAAAACCCCTCTGGGAATTTCGCTTATTGTGCTGTGTTGACATGTTCTAATTATTTCATATAAATGCACAGCAAAGATTTTACATTCAAACAAGGCAGTGAAAACGAAAGGAGTGGTTCAAAAAGAAGAAAAGTGAAGCAGCCAAAGATGAAGTTGAAAAATCTTTCGCATGGCCTGATGTGGAAGTTGTTAATGGTGAACACCTTATCATGTGGTCTGGAGGCTTGCATGGCTGCAGGAACTGTCTACATCCCACCTCTACTGCTACAAGCAGGCATGGAGGAACGGTACATGACTATGGTGCTGGGTAAGTGGATAACCCATACACACATTTAGTGACCATGACTGGAAGTTAATGGACATGACTTGCTACTGCAAGGCACAAGCAGTTGTTGTATTTGTACTGCTCTACTACTACTACTACTACTACTACTACTACTACTACTAATAATAATAATAATAATAATAATAATACACTACTACTGCACAGCATGTCAACAGCTAACACTGTATCTGTAGCAAAGGTCCTAGTCTTGGCAATATTTGCATAACTGTAAGGTTGATGTCCAATAAAAATTTTATCTACATTTGGCAGCCTAGGTGGAGCAGTGGTTGCTGTGTGCTGCTCCCTGCTCTGGTTTGTAATCCTACAGACTCTCAGCATCAATTGACCCTTTTGATTAAGGCCAATAATAGACATAATCTACACTCAGGACTTCTTGCTTACAGATAGGAGCCTATTTGTCGGCCCTCTTCATTTCTTATAATTCCTTTCATCTTCTTTCTCAAACTTTATCAGAGCCGATGAGAGGGAAATATTGTTTATTGTAAGATCATTATCTCTCTTCTCATTTCTCTAAAGCCAATGCAGCACAGAGCCTCTTATGTTACTCTAAACTAGGGACGACAATGTTACACAGGCTCCCAGGGAGTGAATGTATCAGTCCTGAATGGAACTTTTCTACCATAACCTGTTAACCAGTGTTGCGAATAATGTAGCTAATTATATGAAAACTCTTTGGCCTAGAAAGTATTTCGAAATTAATTTTTAGCAAATGAATATATTAGAACTAAACCACTGTAACCCAGCTAACCCAGGCATATTGTGTAGGCAAGTACATAAGAACAGAAAAACACACTCCATTCCTCACACTTTTGCAATTGTATATTTGATTTTGGAGAGATGATAAAGATGCAACCTTTCAAACTTTTTTTATACCATGCATCACTTTTATAGCCCCACGCACACCCCTTTAGTATGTGGAAAAAGCCGAAGCTCAACTGGACAGCCGGGCTTAGTTATGGTTGCTAAGCTATGATTGGACAATCATTGTTTGAGAAAGAGCTTTAGCAAAAACACTCGACTGGTCTTTCATGGCTGGTTATATGAGTGGCCACCTATTTTCGATGCCTGTCCAATGCATGAGCTGGCTCCAGTCTCTGATTACCAGTAAAGTAAAAATGATGTTGAGGCTGGCCAGGTGGACATGTAGTACTACAAAAATCTTTTTTATGAAACAGCAAGGTCTCATATGATAGATATATACCAGTTTTACGAAGTGAGAGGCTAATCAGCTCTCACTGCTGAAATATTTTCCTAAATGTTTCCCAGTCTTAACTGCCCATTCCTTCCTGGTCAATGAAAGTGTTTTTCAGAAGCAGTGTATCAAATTAACAGGCTGTTTCTTTCTGCCAGCAGTGGGTCCAGTTCTGGGTTTGATCTTTGTACCCATGATTGGCTCAGCTAGCGATTCGCTGCAAAGCTATTTTGGTCGTCGCCGGCCGTTTATCTGGATCCTGAGCCTGGGAGTTTTACTAAGCCTTCAAATCATACCACAGGCCTGGTACCTAGCTGTGCTGATGTTCCCAGAGCACCCACACTGGCTGGAAGCTGCCCTGCAGGCTGGAGCTGTGTGTCTGATTGACTTCTGTGGACACGTGAGTTACTGTTTGGCTCAAAATCTTGGTTTCCATTCAGAAACCAGGCATGTAATGAGGTATGACTGTGGTGTTGGCTTTATAATGAAGTAAGTGCCTTGTTTCATGAAGGTATAATATTAGAGACAAAACTGGTTTCTCAGCAGCACAGATAACACAAAAAACACAACAGATGTGCTAAAATGTGTGAAATAGATGGGCTAAGAAGAACAGACATCTCAACAACCACAGTTCACACTGTCAATAGATTTTGAACAAATCCAGTTAGACAAACATTCATAATCTATTGAGTCAAGTGCCTTGTGTTGAACAATCATATTAAGTAGTGTTACACCCTTCACAATTATATGAGGTACATATACTTTATTTATGTGTTGGTCGTTATGAAAGTATTATGAAACCTTCATTTTGTATTCGGAGTACAAGAAGAAAACTCGAAAGAAGAAAAAACTACTTTAGAAAATTCTGGTTTATTAGTTCTTAAAGACCCAGTGAAATAAACATGTTCACTGGAAACTGTCACTGTCTGAAAACCATGTGAATCTTTAAGGGAGACTTAAAAATCATTAGATTATAGTATTATAGTATGCTTTGTGTAAAATCTGAAAATGTTTTCTCAGTAACAAGTCGGCAAACTGATTGGCTAATGTCAGTTAAACTGCAATAGATACGTTCTCTAACATCAACTAGCTTCAGCAAGACTGTGTAGGTGTGATTTGGTCAGATTTGATTGACATAACCCAAACAACCCCACAACTGTTATCACATTTTTTTTCAGATTGATTCATCGAACCAAGATGACAGTTATCAAGACACAGTAAAATGTGCAAAGGTTGGATGAATATTCCAATGGAAGCACAGTTTTTATGTTAAATGATGTTTTGATCATTCATTAGGCCACTACCCCGCAGTGAGTATCTGGCTGTGTCATCATATATCTACTGGGCCCCATGACAGGCCACACCACTCTCTAGCCCTGACATAACTTTTCTTTGATCTGCCTTTAAATCTGACAGTCACCGAAGCAAAGAGTAGATACTTGGCAGTTGATAAAAAAGCTGGGTGCTTGGGCATTACACTATCGTGGTTGGTCTTCATAGACAGTATCCTCTTCGTACCATGTTCTGCTCAATAGTCAAACCACCAGCTGTATATCTAGTTCCACTGGTTACCACCACTTATTAAACGACTCTAATGAGCAACCCCTCTGGTATGAGAAATGTCTGATGAACCATATCCTGCCCTACCAAACAAAAGAACAAGGTTTCAATATGAAGTTAGGGTTGAGTCTAAGAAGTCAACAGGGTCATCAGGTAGGCACCCTCCCAGGAACCGATGTTTCATTGATTTGGGCCCATGAAACAGACAACAGCCCTCCGTAGAAGATTATTTTCATTTTTGTCTACATCACCAGCTAACAGCATCAGTTAGCATGCTAAAGGCTAAGAACCAGCTAATAGCATGTCAAGATAACTGGCATCACCAGCAGCATACAGCTCAATCCACCAGTCCATCAGCTGCTGGTTTCCATGTATATTATATCCTGAACTGCCCACATTCAGCACTCACAGACGATGATCACTTGAATTAGCTGCATTTATGTGTGAATGATGTCTGTCAACCATCATTAACCAACAGCATGCTAGCAAACAACAGTTAACATCAAGTTAAGCTAACAACACATTAGACTGTGTGGTATTCTATCATCACTGTCACCAATTCATCAAACAAACCACCCAAGCCGCTTCATCTATCATACTGGCAAGCACCACACCATTTGTCTGTCTCTAACGTTGTCAGATGAAGTTTAGGATTCTGCACTTGTCTATTTTGACCATCACTCACCTTTCTTCTAACCCACAGCTATTCACTGGAACTGGCTGCAATGTCTGCCATGTTTTTCACTGCCTGCTTTAGGCTCTGCCCTCTTAGACCCAGCTCAGTTTGCAGGACAAAACTGATTCGCCAATAAAACCCATACAGCCAGTCTCCACTGGATGCTCATTAACTGAGCCCTGTCTACTTCAAACCAGCGAAAGAGCACTGACAAGTACAAACGCAAAAACCTCTCAGGTGAAATAACCAAAACCGTTCTTTTTTTGGCTGCATATTCACATAGGTCATGTAGGATCCAGCACTCATTGTAGTATGGTGATTATGAAAATATGTTTTCAGGGTCTTTAAAGTAACAAACTAATGTTATTATCACAGTGTGATTTGGTGTAAGGTAAGCTTTGTTTTGGTTCCTCAGGCCGGTCTGACTCTTCTGGTGGCACTGCTGTCAGACCTGTTTCCTGCAGAGGAGGAGAACCACAGAGCATTCTCAGTTAACTCCCTGATGACTAGCCTGGGGGGATGCCTGGGGTAAGGCGTTTAATAAACCTTTCTTTCATAACTGGTTCTGTCTCTCAGTCAATGTCTTTCATTTTTAGGAATGCATGGGGAGCATGGGGAGTATACACATGCACTGTACGTCACTTGCTTTTGTCTGAGCATACTTTATTTGCTTTACGTCACTTACTTTATATTTGTAAGGCGGTGACTTCAGAAACACTGTTGCATGCAAATACATGGTGGTTGTTTGCCATTTTGGCTCTCTGTGTTTCTGTTTCCTGATTATCAGTTTTATGAACAGTCTTATGAACTTACATTTAGTCATATTGGTGAGCAAGTACAGCAGGTTCCAGACCATCATTATTTTAAACTCTTCTTATTTCTTGTTATGAGTCACTATGTGTGAATAAACATTTTTAAGCATTTTTAAAGCGCTTGGGGCAACTTTAAAGAGATTAAAAATGAGAATAACAGTAATAGAATAGAGGTAAAAATAGAATCACATAGAATGCATAAAATCAAGTAAAATACAGCAATCTAAAAGAGGTAAAGCAGTGCAAGCAAAGCACAGATGTTTCAGACCTTTATCAGGACATCACAGCTGGTGAAGAGAGGGAGGTTTATTTTTAAAATATTCAGCAAGCTGGCTTCTATGATATCTATAGGTAGTGTGCTCCAGAGCTTTGGGACATAATGGACAAAGGCTGCAACACCGATTTTCATTTGGCTGTTACTGGAAACCTCCAATAAACCAGCAGCCAATGATCAAAATGTTTATTAAGGCAAATAATAAACAAGGGATTTAGCAATGTATCTTGGTCCTAGTCCATCAAGGGCTTTATGTCCAAGGAGGAGAACCTTAAAATCAATTCTGAATGTTACAGGAAGCCAGTGCAGATCAGCTAAAACTGGACTGGATGAAGTTGCTCAGTGTTTGTTTTTGGGTGGCCAATAATCAAGTTGGCTTCACATAAAGGCATGAATCTCTTTTTCAGCATCTTTTTGATTTATAAAGGTTGTACTTTAGCTATGTTTCTAAGGTGTAAAATGTTGATGTAGGACTTGAAGCTGACATCTGACTCTTAGGTCAACATCAAGACTTGTACCCTCAGATTTAATCCAGGGAGTTAATTTCCGCAGATTACTAAACAGCATTTCTTTTTTTGTTTGAGGGCAGAGTAGTAGGATTTCAGTTTTGTCCTCATTTAACTTGAAGAAATTGTTACTCATCTATTGATTTCTTGGCAAAAGACAGTCAGTAATGGAGTCTCTAGCTGCAGCATCATTTGGTTCAGCACAGATGTACAGTTGTGTGTCTGCATAACCATGGAAACACACATTGTGTTCTCTAGTGATGTCAATGAAGTGGCAGCATGTATAGTGAGAACAGTAATGGACCGAGGCAGCTGCCTTGTGCAACCCCAAAACAGATGACATGTTTCTCAGACACACGATCTCCAAGACTGACAAAAAATGTCCTCTCTTTGATGTTTGTTTGAAACCAGTTTAACACAAAGTCAGAAAAAACAACCAACTGTTCAAGACGATTGATTATATCACCGTCAATCATATCGACCCTGCACTTTGGTCTAAGAGGACAAGAATTGTCCTCTTGTAATCTGAGGTCACTGATTATTTCAGTCAGAGCAGTTTCAGTCCTGTGGTTTGTTCTTAAGCCTGACTGAAATTCCCCCAGGATATCATTTTCTTTAAGAAAGGAGTTAATTTGCACAGAAACTATATATTACAGTATCTTACTGATGAAGCGAAGGTTGGATATCGGCACATAGTTGGTGAGTGCATCACAATCTAGGTTGGGTTTCTTTAGTAAGGGGTTTATAACAGCTGTTTTGAAGGCACCTCGGAAGATGCCTGTTTGTAGATGTATTTATGATCTTCAGGTCATGATTTGAAACACTGTCAAACACCCGCTTTATAAATGCTGTAGATACAGGGTCAAAACATGACGTGGAGGAGTTAGACTTAGATTATAATTAGTGGCTGATCATTTTCTTAATGAGTTTATGGTCACAATCACTACTTTAAAGTCTTCTTCAATACAGCATGATGTTCATCTAGTAAATTATGCACCAATTTTATGCTAAAATAGATGATAAAGGAGGGCATGCTAGGATGTGGCTACCTTGTGATTAACAAGTCACCACCACAGTGTGTCCTTGAGTTTTCAATCAAATCCAATTGGGACAGAGGTGTAGCAATAAGTATCCTCCCCAGCTCCACCCTCCCATCTAAATATGGCCACTTCTGACTCCAAAAAAAAAAAAAAAAAAGATGGCAATGCCATAGTACCAAACCAGTAGGTGACGTCACAGTGGGTTAACACTTCATCTACCTTAGTGTATTTTTATGCCACCCCTAGGTTTTAGGTAAAGGCTAGTTCATAGTCTCTAAAATTCAGCTTTCTGCTTTATTGATGACTTGAATTTGGAATTCATGAAAATAAAATGGTCAAGCAAGATCTTTGAAGAGATGGACATAATTTTGTTTTTGTTTTTTTCAGCAGAGATCATTGTCACTGTCTTAAACTCTATCCTCAGGTATCTTCTCCCTGCTGTGGACTGGAGCCAAGCACCCATAGCAACCTACCTGGGTGGGCAAGAGGCCTTTGTCTATGCACTGCTCACGCTCCTATTGCTCTGCTGCCTCGTCACCACTGTCTTTATTCGAGAGGAGACAGGAACCAGAGGAGAAGAGAGGAAGCCTGTCACCCAAAACTCTTTGAAAAGATGCATCACCAGATACTGCCCTCGCTCCTGCCTGCCCCAGCCTCAGTGCTTCCTTGTTACACTAGGCCGATGCGCATCAGCATTTATGTCAATATTACCTCGTGTGTATGCAAAGTGTGTTTGTGTGCCAGCAGTCATATGGAGACTGTTTGTGGCAGAGACATGTAGCTGGATGGCGCTCATG
Organism: Chaetodon trifascialis; assembly: GCF_039877785.1. Classification (NCBI taxonomy): domain Eukaryota; kingdom Metazoa; phylum Chordata; class Actinopteri; order Chaetodontiformes; family Chaetodontidae; genus Chaetodon; species Chaetodon trifascialis. Next base: position 27,113,189 of record NC_092058.1, on the reverse strand, counting down.
AGTGTCATGTTCTTCTTTGCTGACTTTATGGGGGAGGCACTGTACCGGGGAGTGCCGAATGCAGAACCACAGTCACAGGAAAGAAGACACTTTGATGAAGGTAGGGCTTTGCCCGTACAGGGTTAACTTGACCAGTGGGATGCATTTACTGTAATAACCGCTTAATTTATGTCTGTCCAGGTGTGCGTATAGCCAGTTTGGGTCTCTTTCTGCAGTGTGTGGTGTCGATGCTGTGCTCTGTGGTAATGGACTTCTGGGTTGCTCTGCTGGGAGCCAGGACAGTGTACATCAGTGGTGTCGCTCTGTTGGCGTTTGCCACAACCATCATGAGTGTCTCAGAAAGTGTGTTTATGGTCACTGTCATGGCTGCTTTGACAGGATACACACTCTGCGTTCTTCAGGTCCTGCCATACACCTTGCTGTGTCTCTATCACTCAAATCAACAGGTAAGTTAATCCCTCAACCACACACTTTAGTATTATGCATAAAACACTTACATGAAAACATTTGTATTATTGTGATTAGTATCTGGTACCTGGTATTTAAAAAATGATTCCGTGTTTAAGTGATGAAGTGTGGAGGTTCTCTGCTTGCTGATGAAATGATCGTTAGAGGAAAGGGTATCCTCCATTGTCCCGGTGTGTTTGTGTCGTGTTGAAGATGATGTCATGGCAATTTCACCCATATTGCTATGACAATCAGCTAAGAATCTGGCTATACCAATGAAGAACCAGCTGCAGTGGAAACGATATTGAGAATACCTGGTACCAAGAGCACATTGAGTCCAGTTGATCCAAGCTGTGCCATGCAGTGGAAACACCGGTGGGGCATCTTGCAAGCCAAGATTCTGTTTGGCCTCAATTAGAGTTTGTGCCGTGGTGGACTTTCCCGCCAAAAAAACATCATTAAATCAGTTGTTACTTATTAATCTCCCACTTTATATGAGGGTAAATATTTTATACCCGTTAAGGATTTTCATGTCAATAATTTGGGCTGAAAATGACACTCACACATTCACTCACTACACTGCTCCCACTTAGTAGCAGACATTTTCAATAGCTAAGTGTAGGATTTTCATGCCTACCTCAACATCTATCTGCAAGACTCCAAAAGGAATCAGTTGCAACGACTCATCCATATAGCCTTGACTTATATGAAGCAGAGGGCTAAACAAAGGATGGCCACTAACTTAAGCTGGTACTAGCCAACTAACTTGCAAACTATGCCTATATATCTCAAATATAACTGTGTATAACTAATTGCATTTCATTTTCACACATTTGAAAAGGGGATTGATAGTCTACCAGCCACTTTAGCAACACACCGTTGGGCTGTAGCCTGTCCTCCAGCACTGATATAAGTGCTGTGTGTGTGTGTGTGTGTGTGTGTGTGTGCGTGCGTGCGTGCGTGCGTGCGTGCGTGCGTGTGTGCATGTGCCAGCTGGTGTGAACTAATTTCATTCTGCAACTTTTGGAAGAACCCAAAACTGTAGGGAAAGTAGGGTGTGTGACTTTCAGAGGTATGATCTATGATGTATTTACAAGTACATAGAAAAATATGTGATGAGATCATTAAAACCACTCTTATGTAAGTATTTTAGTATGGAGCTGGAGCCATGATGTGGTTAGCCTAGCTTAGCATAAAGATTGGGAAAAGGCAAAAACAGCTAAAATGGCTGTATCCCAGGCTAATCACCACCATGCTCCAGCTGTGTACTTGGTGCATAGATATGAGAGTGGTATTTAACAGAGCCTGGAACCAGATTTCATGTTTTAAACAAGACTATCAAAAAGATATCTAATAAGAGTATTCCTCAAAATGTTTCTTTGAGGACATGACATTCTTCACTACATTAATGATTATACATGATGTCATGAGGAATATAAATAATGACATGAATTGATCTCCATCTTTGATGCTTCTTTCTTCAAGGTTTTTTTCACTTCATCAAAGCCCAGACTTCCTCAGCTCAGCAAAAGTGATGGCATAGCCATGCCTTATGCTCAAGGCCACACAGTGGGACTGACTTTACCCAGGGCGGAGCCATCTGTTAGATCACCCCATGTTTCACTGTTTGTGAGTGAGGGTGACAAAAGTGACACAAACTGCACACCAGTCTCACAGAGAGGGATATGTTTTGACATGGCGATACTGGACAGCGCCTACCTGCTGTCACAGGTAATGTGGTTAATTGCATCATGAATCAGTTATTCAAAGTACTGACTGTTGATTTACTAACTGTTTGGAAAAAAGAGTACAGTATGAATGATTCTAATATGTAATCAAACCAAATACACCCCAGACAAATGTATCATTCAGTTATAGCAACAACATCAGGCACACAATAATTAAAGACGTACAAATTTAACTGAAGGGGAGATTTGCATTCATTGATCCATTTGCTGCTGAATTTATGGGTTTACCTCCTTTATAACCCAGCAGCTCTTCAACTGTTTAGCAGGTCTAAAACAGTTTGTGCTGGGAAACATATTTGTGCACTTTCCAAGTTATCCACCTCACTCTCTTGGCTACCATAACAGCTTAAACAGCTATTGTCTGTGAACTCTTGCTCTGTAGCTGTGCAGCATTTGCCCAGCAGCAGACAACAAGAAGTGTGTTGCATGCCCGAAGGTTTATATTCAGTATATGAGAAAGTGTCAGTCACCTCTGCCCAAAAGCTCTTAAAAACACACTGTGGGTCATAGCGTACTGACACACAGCTGTGAGTATGTAGCTGTAGCTCTGATTCTATTTGGAAATTTAAGGAGACCTTCTGGGCCATCTTCATGGCTATGACCTACACTTCCAACTGGCAGCAACATCTACTGCATGAATAACATCTAGCATATTGTCAACTTTCCTCACTCTCACCATCATATACCAAGTAACAAATAAGAAAGTAAATCTATACTTCCATGCACAATTTATGATTCAAACATTTTTTTAAATTGGTCACCCCAACACCAAAGAACTGACACCTGCTATTACTCCTAAACTGACTGTGGAGATTAAATGCAAACACAATAACCCACAACTGAATTATTAATTTTTGCAAATGTTTATCTACATCAGTCATTTTTAGCCACATTAGCAGCTACCCAGCTACACCCACGAAAAATGGTGACTGAAAAGTTGCCGGAAACAGAAATTGTGACAAGTGTGAATAGTATGCAGCCGTACTAGTTGTTGTAAGTCATCTTATAAAAATAATAACGCTATATTTCTTCTTTTGTACAAAAAAGGTTAACTGTTTCCAGCAGCAGCTAGTGCAGCACATCAGCAGTACAAATAGTTGCGTCTGATTGGTTTGGGAAAAACAAAACAAAATGCTAACCTCCACCACATCTTCAGTGTCCAACTGAATGAATGAAACAAAATGACAATTCAGTTCATTCAAGTTCGTAAAAAGACTGAGTTTCAATTGTGATCATTTGACAAAATGTGGACATTTCTGTGATTGAATGGTTCCATTGCCTGATCTGAGTAGCACATGTGCGAGTGGTTGGGGATTGGTTAGGGTTAGGATTACCCATCAGTCAGGTGTCAGAATCAGACCTACGCACATGCGCTACTCAGATCAGACTGCTACTCACATTATGGAGTAACGAATGGAACAATTCAACATTATATTGAGCCTAAAAGAAATAGCATCCCAATCACCCATTTAAAAAGTTGTTCTGAATCTCCTGCAGGTGCTGCCAGCAATGTGCCTTGGCTCGATAGTGCAGCTGGTTAACAGTGTGAGGGCTTACATGGCCTCCGCCTGCTGCTTCAGCCTGCTAGCCTGTCTCTGCTCTACCAGAGTTGTCTACAGCCACAGTGACCTCCAACACTGACCATCTCTCCATCAAGAAGCAGAGGGTTTCCAGCACAGCCTCTGGTGATGAAGTGGTTACAGTTACCGTGTTCTTGAGGGTTTACAGAGATTCAGGGCCCCGTTAATTTAATATTAAGCTATTCTTTTAAGAGTGTTGTTGTATTGTCATTACAAGTTTAAGACACATGTCTCATGTTAAGCGTAGCATCAGCTTAAAGCAGCACATTCTCCACACCAGTGCTGAGATGTGAATGAATGTGTTGCTTTCATCAAAGTCAGAACAATTTGTATGGGCTAAACTCTAACAGTGAACAGAAACTATAGTATGTTCATGTTTAAAATGAAGTCGTATTTTACATTCCTTTATAGGCAATGATAGGGAGCAATAACCTGCTGGGTGCTGTTGCTAAGAAACCAAACTGGAGTCATGACACTACTTGTGTGGTGCATTATGCTGCAGTCTCTTCATCCATATGCTGTTTGGCTTCTATGGAGGACCAGTTACCAGCGTATAATAACTGAATTATGCTCATTGCCAAATATGACAGAAGATCAACCTTTTCAAATACAGCTACTTTTCCGGCTCGGTGTGAAAGTTGTTTGGAGCTTTACGGGTTATTCATGAGCTAGGTCATTGAGTAAGATATCATTTTAGAACCAGAATGTACATTTCCTGAAGAGCTGCTGCTGCTCCTAGCTGCTGCCAGCTACAACCAATTTTTCCAATCTTTCATCGCCACCTCCAGGTGACATTTATCAAATTCTACAGACTCTGCTGAATTTGTTTACCATGGAATTTTATATTAAAGAAATACAGCTGATCATGACTGGTATGGTGGTGTTTTATTAGTGGACACAAGGTGGGGCTGTTGGTGCTATGCTTCAATATGTCATGCGCATGCTTATGGAAAACCTGTTTATTTGTTATTTTATTTATTTTTTGAATAAAGTCAACAGAATTGTAGAAATCTCATGTTTTAACATTACTGTAGCGTCCCCTGTAGGTAGAATTATCTGAAATGTTACACATTTGTGCAAGTTGGCTGTATGTACATTTCCAAACTTGGTTCAATCCAATTTAGTATTGAAGAGTTATGACCCATTAAATGCAGCAAGCCTTAAAACGTTTGGTAACTGACAAACGGTAAGTGATACCTCTGTTTGTTCGGGGTCATTTAAATATGGCATGTACTGAGTTTGATGAATATTAGATGAAGCATGTCCCAAAAGATGAAAAACATGTTAACTAAAAAATTCAAAATGGCAGAAGAATTGTACGGGCACAAATGGGCATAACACATATGAGTCAAACTGACATCATCCGAGGAACACCCTGTGGACATATTGTTTTGCTATGCTTCATGGTTCATGAGCTGTTAGCCAAAACATAAAACACATCTCTCTCTCTCTCTCTCTCTCTCTCTCTCTCTCTCTCTCTCTCTCTCTCTCTCTCTCTCTCTCTCTCTCTCTCTGTGTGTGTGTGTGTGTGTGTGTGTGTGTGTGTGTGTGTGTGTGTGTGTGTGTGTTTGTTTGTATAGAGAGAAGTAGAGAATTTGATGAGACTAATGATATTCATCTCATCTCCATGCATTCAGTGTGCAGCTTGAGCCTTACGATTAGCTTATCTTAGCATGAATGCTGGAAGCAGCGGAAGCTGTTGGCCTTAGTCTCTCCTAAATTCAACTATAACGATACCAACACCTCTAAAGCCAAGTTATTAAGGAGCTGTATCTTGTTTGTTTAGTCCTTATCAGTCCCTCATATCAACTAATGCTAAGCAAGACAGAACAAGCTTATTTTCCAACATGTTGAATGTCACGCGCCTGTAAGGCAGAAAGTCTTGTTTTCAGCGTGACCAACATATCATACCAACACATAAGACTTTATCAGTCCATAGATAATTCCATAGGAGTAATATTTTGTAATTCCATAGGAGTAATATTTTGTAGCATTTATCAATATGCATATAATCCAATACACGCAGTCATGTAATGTGTCATGACTAATTATAATAACACATGTAAGTAATACTTTTTCATAATCCCTTATTAGAGTTTTAAAGGCTACTTGGTTTAGATTTAATATGGAAAACGTTTTAATATGGAAACACTAGAATAATATTATTGCAATGGATTCACTTGCCTCCCACCTTGTATTACAGAAAAGATGATAAGAGTTAATGTGCTGTTGATGTAATGATTTATTGAGTTTATTGAGACCAGCAGAGGGCGCTTTTGTACAAGAGACCAGCAGTACGTCATTATCAAGTCGACACAGTTGAAGATAATATCTTCAAAGCACCTTGATATTTTGCTCCAGGCAGATAGAATAATGTCCCCAAATGAATGTGGTAATGACTTATCACGGCTGCTGTTTCACCCTCAAACTTAAGATTTTCAGTCTGAATTTGTCTTTGAACGTCTGATTGTATCAGGAAGTCTTTTCCACTAGGAGACATCTGCTCATGGTTGTCTGTCTGTAAGTGCATTATGTTGGTGTCTTTTTGAGCTGAATATAGACCAAAAGGGGACCTGTGATGAGTTAACAGTGTGGTTGAGATAAAAGGACCTAAAATTCATTGTATCAATCAATCAATCAATCAATCAATCAATCAATCAATCAATCAATCAATCAATCAATCAATCAATCCAGTGACATTTTCTTATTGTGATGTGGCAAGCACGTACAGAGAGAGGAATGCTAGGCTCATAAAGTCTTAATGCATGAATGTATGATGAAGGATCTTGACAGTGCCATGAGCAATACACTTTACACTCAGGTTGCCATTATAGAAAATGAAAAAACAAACATAAAAGACAACTATAGGCTCTCAGCAGGGTGTCGAGCATCATTCATACTTTTTCTTGTATACATGAATCCTATTTTGACTTTTGAAACTTTGTTCTTCATCACTGGACACCCTTGAACATTTCTTTAAACAAGACATGGAGGTCAGATAGTTTTGAGACATCTTTGCAATTTTAATAATATTTACATTTAAAGGAGGCAAACCTTTCAGCCCCAAAATAGGAACCAATAAGTCTGCACATTTCTCAGCATAACAGTTTAATAGCAAACATCAGGCGGCAGGGTGCTAATACCATTCACCTGATATAACTGATTTTGAACAAGGCCTCCACAGACCGCTGTACAAGTTCAAGAATAACTTCTTCAGCAGCAGGATTTTGTCAAATTTCCTCCCCTTTCTTCTCAGAACAGCTGCAGGCTGTCAGGATGTAGGACAGAACGGCCTGAAGCTGCTCTGGTGGAAAAGGCTGATCTTATTTAGATTTAATACGCTGTTACATTAACTGCTGTTTCCTTTATTTTGTCCATCCCCCTGTGTACACCATCACAAAGCAACACTGTACGCTGCTCAGTGGTGGTATGGCTAACCCTCCATCAACACATGGCAGTCAGAATTTATCGAGCGGCAGCCAATGAGAGCGCTCCTTTTAGGGCGAGCCTCCGTCGCACTCAGCCAATCGGAGACGCGGAACAGGACCCGTGCCTCCGAGTTGTGCAGCGATGCAGTCACGTGACGCTGGGAAAAGGAATGCCAACATGGACCCGTGGCAAGGACGGGATGTGAGTGTGCTACGACAATAACACGACGGAGGAAAAAGGAAAACACGAACACAGAAAAACGATCGACGGCGCTGCTCTTCTCCGCCGAGCCTCCCCCGAACAACACACGGTAGGTCGAGCCAATCGTCCGGGATCCTCCTGCCCGGATCATCCGGAGACACGGAGGAGTATAAATAGAACATTTTTTGACCCAGCCGAACTTGAGACTCGTGGATTCCAATGCAGGCGCTGTTGTATTCAGGCAGATTGCCATGTTGTCGACCGCTGCTGCTGCGGAGACACAGTCAGACCGCTGTTTTCTCCGCTTTGACGGGACGATCTTTGGCTTCGGCTTAGTTTTGCTCGCCATACGGTTCTGGGCGCGTCGGTGCGGGCCGTGTTTACCCAGCGCCCTGTTCGTACACTGTGGAGTACGAGGCCCTGCTGCAACATGTGCCTCACCGTCTGACAGCAGCAACAAACAGCCTTTACATCAGCGAACGGCGGCTTCTCCCTCCATAAACTTTTAATTGACTTTAAATTTACATAACCAAAGAGTTTCCGACTGTTTTTTGTAAGCTTTTCTCATATATTTTACCAAAACCTGCATTTATATACATATGTAAATTGTTGTTATGTAATAACAACTGGATTAAAGCGTACCAGAGCAGTGCTAGAAGATTTGAAAGATTTTTGTGGCCCACAGATGAAGTTGGATTTTATTTTTACATTTATTATAGAACGCTTATTCCCTAAATTTGACAACAATGGTGGGATATCTGATGTCAAAATGAAGTAGTCGGCTGTAACTCTTGGTAGTGCTGGTTCAAGGCTGGGGCAGCTCCCCCGTAGCCCCCAGCCCCACAGGGCAACGAAAGCCCCTGCTTGATTATGCGTCAGTTAGTTTTAATAGTCTGAATATTTATGAATTGTGTGCACTGCTTAAGTACAATACAACTATAGGCAGGTAACCCATCATCTCCAGTACTGTTTTTTAGTCTTCTGGAAGGCCCTCTGTGAAAGATAACGTTGTATTTAATTAAATAACAACAAACTAACACATTAAATATTAATATTAAGTTAGCTGATCGTAGCCTTGGCTCCTCAGCTCTTTCTGTCCACACGTCGTAGTGTCCACTGAACCCAGACTTTTTCCTGGTTTGTGTGCATCTATCAAATATTTCATCAGTATTGCTATTTAGTGACTTTCAATAGATCTGCATCATGATGGGATGGACATACTGTGTTATTAATTGTTATTATTATTTTTTATCTCAACATGATTAAAATTGGGCCTTTAACAATTTAGCAAACCATTGCCTGTAGAATAAATGCATATTGCAAAGGTATCCTGTAGCATCGAAGATAAAAATCCGGGCCGTGAGGTAAATGAATAGCTTTTCATCCATTTTTACTTTGTGCTGGGTAATAGAATCTCACTGCTCCCTTTGCAGGTTTTTGTGATCCCACCTCTGGATAGTGTTTCCTCAACGTCCTGTCTTCAGCGTTTGGCCTGGATCAATGGTGTCTCTCAGCAGCAGAACGCTGAGCTTGGAGAATGACCTGTTCAGGGACAGCAGCAGCAGCAGCCTCTTCTCCCTCAGCCTGGGAGGTGGGGTCCACAGCGAGGGGGGTAGTTTGGCCTCCTGCGACAGCCCTGAGGCCGCAGAACTGGGGGCTACGCACAGCTCCAGCCTCGGAGAGGACGAGGACGAGGAGGAGGAGGAAGATGACTATGAGGGTGCCCGTCTGCATATTTTTCTTGGAGCAGAGGGAGGAGAGGAACCTGCGAGTCACGAGCCTAAGCTGCCAGAATTCCCTTACCACCCGTCTTCCCCATTCTCCCCCACTCTGGAGGACATAGAGGAGTTCTTGAGGGAAAAGATGGAACTTGTCAAAGAGGGGCTACTGACCCCAAAAGAGGAGGCCTCCCCTCTTCCATGCAGTGACTCTGCTGCACCCCCGGCTGCTTCCTCAGAGTCTTGCAGTGACCCAGGGACTAGTGCCTCCCATTGCACCTCAAGCCCAAACACCTCTAAGAATGAGCAAGATAGACCCAGCCCAGCTGACCCTTCCCCTTCTGCCCAAGCTAACCCCTCACCATCCACCTTAACTCCACCCATGGTCCTGGGCAGTCCACTGGTTCTCCAGCTCCAGCCCCTACATCTGGCCCAGCCTCAGACCCCAGCAGGCTCTCCTCCTGGGGCCCAAAGTGGTATTTGGCTCACTCATCTGGTCATGGGGCTCCAGAATGGAACAGGGCAAAATCTCACCCTGCTGACCCCCCAGGTGCCCTCTACCCCCACCACCTTGTTATCACTAAAAAGTGGAGATAGTAAGTCAGCTGACCAGAAGTACGTGAAGATCGCCCCTCTGCCCATCACCATGAGGACTCTAGAGATCACGGGCGTCACTGGGGTTGGGGGCCAGGGCAGTGGTCTGTTGAAGGCCGTGGCCCCCCGGGTGACCAGAGTGCCGCCAACAGAGAGGGTCCATAAGTGCTCCCACCCAGGCTGTGGGAAGATGTACACAAAAAGCAGCCACCTGAAAGCTCACTTCCGCCGGCATACGGGAGAGAAACCCTACACATGTAGCTGGCCTGAGTGTGGCTGGAGGTACGTAACATGATGTGCACCGAAGCAGCTTTACGATCAAGATTACAACATACAAGTTTGGGGAGATTTTCCCACTGCTTGATACCAGGGGCTGCACTGATGGGGCAGGTTGGCTCCGATACTAATGAGATGATGAATTAGGATACAGGAAGTCCAGTTTACATTGCACAGGTTCATAATCCTGTGAGGAAAGATTTTACAACTTGAGTTGCACCAGAAGTTGAGCGTCTGATCACGTCCTCACCAACAAAGTAATTTCTCAGTTGTCTTTTTGATTCTATTAAATGAAAATAGAAAACAGTATGTCACAATTTTACAGAGCCCATGATGACCTCTTCAGATTCTTTTATGTGAACAGCAGTCCAAAATCCAAAGAAAGTCACTTTACAATATAAATGAATCAGAAACAAGCTGAGAAAACTGACATTTGTACAGCTGAAACCAGTCATATCTTTGCCTGATAAATGATTTAATGGATTATTCAGTTCTAAAAATGGTTGTTGATTCATTTTCTGTGAGTCAACTTATTGATTTAATGGAGAAATTAACATAAGAATTTTCCCAATGCTGAGACACTAAACTGCAAACATTATCCCATGTATGAGGGCTGAATAGTAATAAAAACTTCATCCTATCACTCAACATGTGTCTGAAAGCTCTCCATCATTCACTCATTCACTGTTCCCAACATGAGAAACACCCGTTAGTTTACAGTATAGTGAGTAGTATGCTGAAATTTCAGGCACCTGTCAGTCATCACGGGTTTACTGTCTGATTTTACACACCCACCACTCAAGGCATGCATTGCATTCTGGGACTTATACCTTTTCATTGCATTGTGGGAACTTTGAGGGCACTGTATAGTGCACAGAAAGTAAATGTCTGAAAGTGAATGTAGTCATCAGTGTAGTAAACGGGGCACGGTGAAAGTTTGGCTGGTAGAGTCTGATGGGGTAAGAAATGATGATTCGGGGGTCCACAGAAAGCCTATTGATGTGAGCAGTATTCTCTCTGTGGTTCCAGAACTCCTAGCTATGTTGCTATGCTAATGTGAAAACCTTGTTTCTGTGTTCCTTACTCCACCCGCCTGCTCTTGTGTCGCCAGGTTCTCCCGATCTGACGAACTGTCTCGTCACCGCCGCTCCCACTCCGGCATCAAGCCATACGAGTGCTCGCTGTGCGAGAAGAAGTTCGCACGCAGTGACCACTTATCCAAACACACGAAGGTCCACCGCAGCTCCAGGCCCAGCAGGATTATCAGAGCCACTGTGTGACACCTTCAGCTGGCCTAAACCCTGCCCTGCACCCACCCACCCAGCCTGGCCTGTCTTTGACCAGGGGGGTCCGGGACTCCCTCAGGACTTTTGGTGCTTGACAAGCAGAACTTTCAGAAGAATCAGGAGAGCCGGCTGCTGTTGTCCACTCGTAGTTTCCTTCCTTTCTCTCCTCCCTGCTGTTTATCTTTCACTGTTCCTTCTGAGCATCTCGTCCAATACTGAGCATACAGCCACCTCAGGAAAATGTCAGCTGAAAGTGGATTTCCTGGCCTTCTCATACACACATACACACACACACAATATGTATGTACACACAATACAAAACACACAACTCTTACAGAAGCCCCTCTTGCACTACTGTTGTGTTGCCAAGCTACCAGGTGCTGTTGAAAGTAGGGTGGTAACCAGTAATAGGAGTGTCTGTAATTCTATATCCTCCTTTCTACTTTTGTCATTGCCCTTCATCCTCAAAGCCAAAGGGTCTTCATGCATAAAGCTTCCCAACATTTTTGTACGTTGCTAAAGTGAAAATTTAGCCTGCTTAGCGTCACATTTGTGCCATGTGTTCTAATCACAAGGGTTGAAAAGACATGTTCACGTGGTGCGAAATCATGATTAAAGCAGCAGAATCTCCTGTGGATACTTAGAGTCACAGTTCACCCTGAATGAACAACATGACTCTTGATGTTCGGAGTAAATGCTGAGGCATTGTTTTTGTCAGACTAAACTTGTGGCTTTGCTCACAGCTGAGAAAAACTTCCACTGTTTTTTGCCTCCCACCCTGGCCTTTATTGCATTCGTCCAATCATAATCCACCCTGTTTTGACCTGAATGCCTTTTCTCAGCCCCAGTATGCCCTAATCTCTATTGATGCCTTTGTCCATATCACAAAACCTCACTTTATCCTACTGTTATCATATGACTGCTCGTATTTAACTGTGATTCTCAACTGGGGGTTGCCAAACCAGAAATCCTTGTTCTGGCCCTATGAAAGCATGAAAACGACATCCTCGGTGCGTGACAGTTTATAAGCTCTTTATTCTCTGAAATTCTCTTGAAATCGTTGTGCAGACAACTCATGTGGCCTGAAAAACTACTTGGCCTATATGTTATATTTTGGCTCAATGGTGCAAAAGTGATGTGAAACACTGCTCTCTCTTCTTTACACTAGCACTTACTGTAAACCATTTCTCTGTTGGTTATGGCAGCAAGAAAAGCTAATAGGTTAAACAGCTGGAAAGGCAGCTAACATCTATTCAATCATCTGTATTAGCATACTCAATATATTATGTACTGAACTTGTACAGCTTGTAGCCTTTATATAGTTTTTTTATCAAAGGATTTTCAATCAGTGCATTAAGCTATTCAGTCGTGCTTCTGGTGAGGTTTTTGGTCTGTTATGTGAGTTTGATTGTAGCGTGATCAATCTGTGGAATGTCAGACTGATTATGGTCTGGGATTTGGAGTCCCACTCTACCCATTCACAAACCATTAAGCTGAGTCTTCTGGTCTTAAGTGCACTTGTGTTACAGTGAGAAACAGTCGTTGTGCTCTTCTGGCAGTTCAATAAAATGTATTGGAAGCATAAAATGCCAAGAAAGAAAGAAAGAAAGAAAGAAAGAAAGAAAGAAAGAAGCATATTTTCTAAGGAAGGATAAACTGCACTGCGCAGTGCAGTCACTATTGTCATCTATTCTATGATCTTGACACTTTGGTGCTTGTTGACCTATCAGTGCTTCACATGAAGAGACTGTATAACTGACAGCATAACGCTTCACATAACTGGATTGTTTCTGTTAAACCAACAGACACTTACTACTACAAACCATAGGCTACTGGCAATCTTAACTTAGCTCGACTCGAGCAACATCGGTGCTTTTGGATAAACTCAAAAGTAGAGCACTTCTGCATGTAGCAGTGCACAGTCATTTACACAGCAATCATGCTCATGTCTTTGTCTCTCAGCATCATGGTTACATTAGGTCTCACTCTTTAAAAACGACCATGCTTAGTAATGTAGAAACCCATTCAGAGCAGACAGACAGGCAGACGTGTTTATCTGTCTGAACCAGTGCTGTCTTTGTGTCTGAGCCTCCCCAGGCTGCTTCTACTGACCTACATCCAGACCTGTATTCCCCAATCATCGTCATCCAGTTTTCCCTCTCTTCTCTGTTTCTCTCTCAGTCCTGCCTGTGTATCTGGTTGAACACAGGCTGTTTTTTTTTTTAATACCAGAAATGCTATTTTCCTATTTGCAAAAAAATAAAATAATAAAAAAAAAAGAAAATACTGAATCCTTTGCTTTGTTGTTTTTGTTGTTGGATGCTTTTTGAAAAGAGCTGTTAGAGGACAGAATGGGAGTTACGGTAATGGTTGGGTTCATGTTTCACTACCATTTGATGTAACAATACAATGATCTTATTGTGTGGAATGGTATGGTCCTGTTTAGATGTGTGCCTGGAAATGGTCAACGCTAATCAGTGGTGGAAAGAAATAAAGTACATTTACTCAAGTACTGTACTTAAAGCTACACACATCATTATTTTTACATGAACAGAGGCTGGGTGTAATGTGAAAATGATTGCTAATGAAGTCAAAGTGACAAAGGATTCATTACCAAATTCTGTGGTTTCCAACAATAGCTGCAGGAAGTGGATTTAAGCCAAAAAACAACTTGATAATATTGTAAGTGACATGTTTTCAGTATGTGACATTGCCCTAAACTGGCTATAAATACAGCTTTAAGTACACTTCTTATGTGCTTGTAATTCACTGAAGTATTTACATTTCCACCACTTTGTACATCTACTTCAAGTATGTTGTACTTTTACTCCACTGCTTTTATTTGACAAACACATGACAAGTTGCTTTGCAGATTTAAGTTGTTTTAATGGTTTCATTACATCGATGAGGACACATAGACTGAACAAAACTCGTACATTTGTGGACTGGAAAAACCAAAACATTGAGGGGAACTGCAAAGATCCTCTTTCACATTACACATAGTCATTTGACACATTGTTCAGTAAAAATACTGAACACTGCAGGTTTAAGAAAACTATGATGAGTAATAAGCACATTGGTATACAGAACTTTAAAATATCCAACAGCATGCCATGACTACAATTCCCCCAGTGAGCTACCAAAAAGAAAGCTGCAACTGCATCATCGATAATCATATAAATAATCCTGTGTGTGTTTGTGTGTGTGTGTGTGTATGTATGTATGTGTGTGTGTGTGTGTGTGTGCGTGCGTGCGTGCGTGCGTGCGTGCGTGCGTGCGTGCGTGCGTGCGTGCATGTGTGTGTATATATATATATATATATATATATATATATATATATGTAGTGGCAGACAAAGTTACCGGCTTGCTCTCCTCTCACTGTATCTCCAGTCAGCTCCTCTATTAATCTACCCAGTGACTGTCTCAATGAAATGACACCAATCTGAATTTCCTGGAGCACTGAAAGACAGCTGAGATCATAGCTCAGAGGTGGCATGATAACCAGATCAAGGCCACTTCAGTGAGCCTGAATAAAAAGAGGTTGCAGGAAGGTTTCAGTCCTCCAATCACTTTCCAATAGTGATGTGGCTGCTGCAGAATGGTGTGATATCTCTTCGTGCAATACTCTAGAAAGCAGAGAGGAAGCTGCAGCTCTGTCTGCACGCATATCAGGGTGGAATTTCTGGCTGCTGGTGCTTTCCAGTTGTGTTTGGCTTGGAGGGAGCACCCGGAGGAAGCTGGGACGGGGCTTCAAAGCAAAAATCTGTGTTGCCTCCTTTCCTGCTTTGCTCTTGCACACTCTGAGATGCTCTTGCTAATCAGAAAAAAAAGCATCTGATTTGTGTCGTGCTGCTTTGATTGATAAGCTGTAACTGAGCAAGGTGTCTGAAAAGGAAGGAGCCTGGAACTGGAGGACTGAGGGAAGAAGGGGATTTCCTTCTAGAAATGAAATGTGCCCACGGGCTTTAACGTAATAAGAGCAGCTGACAACAGTTGTGACCAGAGGTTATTGTACAACAGAGTGCTGTATTGTCTTTAAAAAAGAACAGTATTGCCTCTAAAAAGCTGTAGATTTCCTCCCATCACTAAGGTTACAACATCTCCCTCCAACAGCTATAGAATAGAACACTGTTACTCTTGCTCTTTTGTCAGTTCATAAGAAGCATTTTGTGAATTTGTGAAATATGTTCTCCTTCCCTCCTTTATTCCTTCTTTCCCTCTTCCGTCCTCTCTCTGGCCAAGTAGGAAGCTAAAGTGAATCCATATGGGCATCAGAAAAGCAGGCAGAGAAAAGCTTAAAGCTGCTAAGGAACACTTTTTCATTAACAATGGATCAAATGATTATGTCATTTTGAAGAAACTGCTTGTAGTGATGATCCCACAGAGAATTATCTCCTAACTCTGCAGTTCCTTTCAGCTGTACAAAGCGTTTTAGCTTTCACTACATTGTTAACCTCTTTCATCCACCTGGTGTCCAGCAGCAGCAGCAGCAGCAGCAGCAGCAGCAGCAGCAGCAGCAGCAGCAGCAGCAGCAGCAGCATGAGGCTGTATTAAGCGCAAAAGCTGTATAGTCCATGCTTTGCACTAAACGGCAGACAGACAAAGTTATCTAATGAACATAGTGCAGCATTTAGCAGCTAAAGAGTTAGATATTTCTCCCAGGAGTTGCAAACACTGAAAACAGGGCTAAAATGTGGCTGTGAGACATTTTCCTGGTGACATGTCAGTGGTAACCAAAAAAGGAGGTAAAATGTTGTGTTTACAGCTTCTTTCGTTGCCCTCAAGTGGCAAAAAAAATCAGTTATTGTTGTTTAAGACAGCAAGATTTATTTATTAATTTATTAATTAATTAATTAATTTATTTATATCAGTTCGATTTATGTCTAGTATTGTATCTAAAAGTGTATGAAGGATTAAGCCAGACACGAAAGCCTTACAACTCGAATCTAAAGCTACATATTACATAACATGACAGAAAGGTGTACTCAGACAGGTTACAGTGCAGTCAGCCATTTCTGCACGCACCTTACATTCTCACTAACAAGAACTTTAGATTAGATTGGATTAGATTCAGCTCTATTGTCATTGTCAGAGTGCAGCACAGAGACAATGAAATACAGTTAAGCATCTAACCAGAAGTGCAAATAGTCATAATATCACAAATATAAATACACGCAAGTAGTGGCATGAGGTATAAACAGGATGAGGTATGAGTAGGTAGTGCAAGTAACTTGTTGCTGTATAATTTTAAGATGGTTAAGTGCAGACTTCTCCCAAATGCAAAGTATATCTATGTAGAATATGAGCACATTGTAAACCATCATAAGACATTAAAAGGTGGAATCCAAATACTGTACATTTGTCCCTCAAGTGTGGAGAGTCACTCATCCAGCTAGCCAGTCCAGCACCACCTCTCTTTAAATACACAGCAAACACTGTATGAAAGAAAAAAACTGCAGTTGAGACATTTGTTGCCTGGAGATGACTAAAGTCTTAAAACTGAATAGCAGAAACTATGATTTGCTTTGCCTGTAGGGGGCGCCATTAATGTGAAAATCAGCTGGTCTGACCTGCAGCAGCAGCCGCCTGTTCCTCATATGGTGCAGGTTGTTCTGACAGTAACCGAACAGCTCCCCCTTGTGGACAAGCTGCAGTGTGAATTCGTGAGTTGGAGAGTAAAATGCTTTGCATCAAGCACAGAAAAAAATCTTTACATTATGTGTGTGAGAGCCCTGTGAGAGACTAGACTGAAGGGAAGCAATGGGTAGACTGGCCCAGGTCATGAGAGGATAGGCTTAAAATTACACGGAGAGTAAGCATGAAGGAAATGCAGCGTGAGAATACACTGCTCAAGCATTAAGGTGTGTCCTCCGGACATCTCGTTGCTCTCATTCTTTTCTTAATCCAATTATCAACAGGTGCCAGGATTTCCCTACATCGGCTCTGCTTCTGTCTTTTATTGGCACCGCACCAACTTGTTTGACAATGCATCCATTCATCTGTTATTACCTGAAGTAACTCCAACATGAAATCGCTATATTTATGAATTCACATTTTTCTTAGAAAATGTTGTCCTTTTAAGTGTAATTTTAAATGTTTATGTTGTACATGTTTCGTTTTAAATTAACGAGTCGCGCTAAAAATCGTTGTTGTGATTTATTTTTATCTAATGATCAGATTGTAGCAACACGTCGTAAACCACAAGTTTACATTAGAGAAATAAACAATAGCCTGTTCAAGACAACACATACTGCTTTGTAATTCGGGGAAATTTGGAAGTGGGTGGTAAGGTAACTACAAAATAATAACAGAACAAGAGAGGAAGTGATCTCAGCGTGAGTTTAGCAACACGTTTTCGTGCTTTCTAAAATATCGGAAATTTGGGAGGCACACATAACAAGCACACAGGTGGTCATTTTCTCTGTGAGGTGGTGCTGAGATGTGACGTTTAAACCCGAAGAACATGCAAGCCGCCTTGCTCAGTGAAACTATAAAGGTTACGTCTATTGCATAGCCTTTACTGTTCGTTTAAGTTATTCATTTAAATTCATCTCTTTTCTCTGAGATGTCACCGTTTTTTAGATGTTGCGATAAGTAGGACTAATTTTTCACATTCGTGCCGCAAACCATAGAAACTGTTTCCTGCATAATTTAACACAGAAAAACAACAGCTACTAACGTACAAATGATCTGTTTTATCTTCAAGAAAACGCACAGATCTCGATTGTAAGGCGTCCGAGGAACATTGAACGCAACATTTTTCAGTTCAAAGGATATATCGTCAGTACAAGCCAAAGGCAGTTTAATGTATTTTATGTTCAGGTATTTCCCTGACGCTCTGTTGCAAACTTGTTTCTTGAGCTATGGCGCAATAGAAAGTTTTCCAGCAATGTTTTGGCAATATTTCAACGTGGCTCGACGACTCGGAAATTCAGCGGGCTCTGCGAGCGAGGTAATGTTAGCAGGGAAGCTAACACGAAGCTAGCTAACAGCTAACTTACAGTTAGCAAAAAAAAAACAAAACACACAAACAAAAAAAACGTTAATGCTTTGATTTGTTTATCTCTTCGATTTCTAAAGTTATACACGTGCTAAACACGACAGTAGCAATTGAGCCCGACAAACTGTCGGGCAATATAAGGTAGCCTGTGTGGACGATACTGAAACTAACGTTATTCATCAACAAGTGGTCTTTTATTTTGCACTGTGTGGGTGCCTGGCTGTAGGACAGTAGACACCAGTCTCTTCAGCCGCGTCGTCAATAGCGCATGAACAGTCCATGTTACATGACTGATCTGACCCATCTCTCGTTATCTCAGTGCTCTGTCGATAACGTTTGCTGCTAATGTCAGTTACATAACGTTCATCGGTAAGCTCTTTGCCTGGCAGCAAAAACACTGTCCTATTTTTGCCCCGATATCACCGGTTTTAACATGGCAGTTTGGGACAGATTGTGTGTGTGGGGGGGTGTGTCTGAAATCCAGCAGGTCTGGATGAGTCAGGGCAGATTTACTCGTCTCCATAAGAAGCTTATACGAGCACACACGCGCGCGCGCACGCTCGCTCCCACGCACGCACATACACACACTTGTTGACCAATGCTGACAGCCAGAGCCCAAATCACATTCAGCCTTGCAACATGGAGTGGACGAAATGGCAAAAAATACCACATGAGAAGCCGGCGACACATAGCAGGCATTAGCAGCACGTGTTAACGCAGTGAAGATCACTTCTGGAGTGAAGATCACTTCTGGTGATCTTCACTCAAGGCAATATGAGAAACCCTCAGCAGTTGGGGTGTGAATTACAGGAATATTGTGCACTGAATCTGCAAGGAGGGATAAGATATCTTAAAATGAATAATCCCTGGGAGTGGACCCTCCTTTACCTTTGGAGTTGGAGAAATTGAATTGCACACGCAGTCTTATGTCATGACAGGACATAAGATTGTGTGTGCAACTCCATTTCTGCACTTGCATTGCATGTGGATGGATTATCAAGAGTGGGCTCTAAGCCTGATCTAATGAATACAAGCATGAGGCTGACATTCACATCAGCAAAACAAGTGTAGTTACTGGGCTTTTCGATCTCAAATGTGTACAACAACTGGACTGGAACACATGACACTTCATCAGCACATTGGCCGCAAGGGAGGCAGTCTTCATAGCTGAGCGCATAACAAGTGATATTTAAGCAGCAATTGACATCACAGTGCAATTCTTGGTACCAGTTTGCCACACTTTTGCCCATGTGGGGTTATGACGAATCGCTGTATTCTGCCTTGATGGAAAAATGGTGCAAACAGAAACTCTGTTGTTCATGATTATAAATGTACACGCTGGTGGGGGAGGTGTAATTGTTTGCAGTGCATTCAGATGCCATACACAGGGTTCAACACTGGAGTGATGCCTTGATCCCAATTGGCCATCCCTGCTCACCAGTTTCTTGCAGCAAAACATGTCTACACTATGTCTGTGTATGTCTTTGCTTTTAATTGCTGTACTGATCTGTGCTCATCATCTCAGGTATGTCTATACTTGTGAATATGCAGTGATCTTGACTGTTCAGCCCAAGCTTAAATGAGCCTCATTACATGAGGCCTGAGTTTCACTTGTGGAACAGCCTGGAAGTGTACTCAAAACAAGGTTTTGTAAGAAGCCTGCTTTTTTTTTTTTTTGCCTCTTTTGTAGAACAGCACTGTAGTGTAAGGAGCATGACACAGCAACAGAGGTTGTGATCTAACTTTTCTGATATTGACCAAAATTTGTCCCATTGCATCAAGTATCATCGACTATCAACTGCCAAAAGCTGGAATATCTGGTCAGACTCCTAGTCTTTTTTGCATATTCCTTAAGTAGATATTTCCCTGTTTATATAATAGGCCCGCTAATTCAGCGCAGTATTTTATTCTCGTAGAGGGATTGAAAAGATGCTTTGTGTTTGAACAAAATTAAACATTAATGCATTTGAAATATCGACTAATTTGGTTACAGTGGCTTTGACTGATATTGTTTGTGATTATATGAAATAACGTGATGTGACATTGAGCAAGACTTTATAGTGAGTTTCAGCTCATTGTTTAGCTGTTTAGCTGCAACTTTACCCGTTTTTTTTAACCAGGAAAATCTTTTGTTGTCTGACATATTTTAGTCTCTTCTGTCATAATGTCCTGTGAAGATAATTCCTGCGTTAAATTAGAAAATATTGAATGGCTCCATGCAACACTTCCTCTGTTGCTTCTCTGTTGTCTCGCACTCATCCCCCAAATCGGTGAATTGAGAGTTTATCTCAATCAAGCCAGATTTAGAGATGATTGCTGGAACAGTGGAAAGACAAATCAAGAATGTTTTGGTGAGTTTTATTTTGATTTTGTCATGTTTGAATGAAGTGTGTTTGACAGTGATTTTTATGAATGGAGTCTGGTGAGACTTTGGCAAGAGCAATATAACAGCTGTTTCTGGTTTAACAAAGCAAATCTTACTCTTTAGCAGAAAGGTATCGCTGAAGGAATCCTTTCCATAATGTTGAAAAAGTTCAAAGTTTGATGTCTCCATTAGTCACTTGGACACAAAAAACATTTTTGACAGCACTATTGAGAAGTAGGTTTGGTTGTGATTGCAGAAAGACAACAGGACAAGGAGCTCTGAAGCTGTTCTGAAGAGAAAGAGTGACCCTACTATCGATGAGACACTTCACACATATAGCGTTTAATCTCTTTATTATATCCACCCACACTATTTTTATGTATGTATTTATAACTGCTCTGTTTTGGGCTTACACTGTTTTCAGTCACAGGATGAGCCCTCCCATCTATCTGTTTTTATCTGCACAAGCCCTCCTCTGGTGAAAAGAGGAACCCGTCACTTTTCTCTGGGCAACAATATTAGCTGTCTGCTGAGGTCAAAAAACATCATTTACCTAAAGAAATTATCTGGTGTCCCACTCTGACCAGTCACCCTACAAGTGAGGGACATGCCAGTCTACCTGCTCTATACATGCCCACGCAGTAAGGAGAGGTGGCCAAATTACCAAAGTGAGAGAAAAAACTCGTGTTGTTAATCTCAACATACGATGTCACAAAAAACATGCAAAGACTGCAGCAAAGCCACTCAAAAATAAAGAAAATGAAAAGAAAAAGAAAACCTTAGCTGAGGCTAACAATTAAACAAATACAGTAAAACACAAGCATGAGCAAAAATCAGCTTTTTTTGTTTACTGATTTGTTTACCAATCATTGTGTCTTCTACAACCTGCATTTTACCAGTAACTTGTAGCTGTCAAAGTAATGTCACCACAGCACATTTTCAGCCACAAATGACCATCATTTGGTTGGTGATTGGTGGTCTTTGCCAATGTCGGTGTAAAAAAAAAAAAAAAGGTCTCAGTAGAGCTGCATAAAGAAATATGTAGGTTATAATCACATACATCCTTTTAAAATTTCTGTAGTGAAATTGTTCAGTAACAAATAGTGGAGAGTTGGCAGATACTAGAGTATCTGTAGAACAGCAGCTGTAGTTGAACATAGTCAAATGCAATAAAGTGTTCTTTGTGAAAATATTTGGGGCCTGTTGTAATGATCGTACAGTATTGACAGAAGAATTATTTTCACTATACTGTGGATACCAAGCCCTCCTGTCCGGGCGACGATCCCTGCAGGGCCCTGTGTGAATGGCTTTCCTTTGCGCCTGCTGGTGAATTTACTTTTTCATTAATACCATTCTTTTCCTTTCACTGTGAGGGGCATTCCATTTTCAAGGCCATGGCGCTTTGAAAGCCAGATGTGAGCAAGATGTTTGGCCTTGACTATGACTTGTCAGCAGCCACATCACAGTGCCACATTTTCTATTTGTCCTTAAATTAGAAAAAAAAGGGATTTTATTTTTAGGTGTAATTATCTTTTTCTGAGTAATTGGTTGAATGTGAACAGTGTGACAAATGTTCAGATATATGACATGATTCAGCTATCACTAACCCTAACAATAGCGCTGCTCCACACTGTCTGTCTGGCTGTCAGTCAACAGCCCTCAAGTTCAGACAGAAAGTGTGTACAGAGCCACTAGTCTTAAAGTCCACTTCATTTTACCAAGGGGTGAAGGTGGACGTCTTCTTTACACTCTTGGCTCCACAACGTCCCATAAAAGGGATGGCATGGAAGGTGTTTGACTTCAGCCAATTTATTCAGCAGGGTCTCTGGTGGCATTACCATCCTGGAGTGCTGGATGCTGGAATGTCAGCATTTGTACCAGATGGGACACCTGGTCCTGTACAGCCTCTTATTCCTCGGCTGTTACATAACCATTTACAGCAATTACACCACATTTCTGCCCATACTTTGAGGTATCCAACAGACTTTGTGGTTTGAGGGGTTTTTCTTGCTTGTTAAAGATACAGGTGTGGGTGACTAAGACCAGTACTCTTCCCATTGCTCCAAATGGGGTCAGATTTTGTGCTTGTGAAATTAAGATATAATACTATATTACTTTTTAAAAGACTCAGAGCTTCCTAGCTGGAAGTGATGGGAATGAGCGAACATCAGTCTCAGTTTCTACCAGTCAGGATGTCTTTACCTGAGTCAGTGATCAGGCTATGATTGAAGGAGACATGTCAGAACAACAGTGGGGACAACAAGAACCCAGTTACAGCACCTCATCAGAAGCTAACTGTCGGAATAAACGGAACATACTGAACTGACTTGCAAATTTATGAAATCACATATTGTTACTTTAACTTTAATCTAACTTCTTTTTTTCCCCCAGTGAGAGACATGGACAACTCTGTCACCCTGTGGCAGTTCCTTCTCCAGCTCCTATTGGATCCCAGTAATGAGCAGCTGATCTGCTGGACCAATGAAGAAGGGGAGTTTAAACTGCTACAGGCAGAGGAGGTGGCCCGGCTGTGGGGAGCCCGTAAGAACAAGCCCAACATGAACTATGACAAACTCAGCAGGGCTCTCAGATACTACTACGACAAGGTAACCACAGTACCTCTTCTCGCCTGTAGAATACACAGCAGTCACGTTCAGGTGATTAAACGTCACTGCTCTGTATTTTCTGCCTTAGCCCAGTCTTTTAGTGTTTAAGTTTGACACATGACAGTAACCATGCTATCACCACAAGACCAGTATTTGGTCAACCATCAGCTGACTGTTTGCCTGCATCCCACACATTGTGGTTGGTGTCACATCTACCAGCCTTGTCATTCCCATAGGAGGCCTGATTGGACTAGCTCCCTAACTCCCCAATACTCCCTAGCCTCCCTAACCCCGATCCAAACCGCAAGCATGTGTTGTCCTTCATTTTGTTAAAGATCTGACTAATTTCAGCTGCTTTTGAATGTCTGTTGGCCTCTGGGGGCTAAATGATCAGAACACATTTGGCCCAAATGTGGCCATGACTGGTATGTTTCTGCTTCTTATTATTCCTCTATTGATTGCCTTCCATCGCCATAGCAAGTACTCTCAGACTTTCATAAAATTATTTAAATAACTTTAAGAATCTAATATGATAACATTTTTGGTTAGGTCTTATCATATTTTTTTGGAGATTGTGTCAATAGTGAAGCATTTTTATCCTGTCAAGCTGAAATTCTAAAAAGGATGTAGTGGATATGGTGTTATGCAGGTAGCTCACAACACTTCCTCAGCTTTGTTGGCTGTTAGTGCTAGTCATCAGGCCAGGTTCCACACTAAAATCAGAGGTTGCTTTCCAAATCAGTGGGGGTGTACCGGCAATAGTTACAGTCCACACTTCATGGGGCCTGCAATGGCAATCACAAGAGCATATTTCTTATATAATGTCACCTCAGTTAATTTAATAAACTACAAGGTGGCACCATAGCAACAAAATGTAATACACGGTTAGACTTAAATTGTGATTGGTAGAACTCATTTCAGCTTAAATAACTAAAAGAGATAAAGCATGAAGAATTCAAGAAGAACTGAAACAACATTATGTTCAGGCTTTGAGTTAGAAAGCACCATTGCAACAAGGCACCCATTAAAACACAAAATGCCCCATCTCTGGGCCTCAGTGTCCTCCATTTTTAGATTTCATAAGCTGTATCATCATTTATTTCATGTCTTAGCCAAACCACAAAATGAGCTGTTGGCTGTTGTAAATGTGGATTGCAAACTGGTGTCTGTACACTCAGCCAAAGATGCTGAGAGAGAGAAAGCCCCACTCTGTACTAGGGCTGGGCAATATGACCTAAAATTTATATCATCAGAATTTTTTGTTTGTATGTTTTTCACAGTGGTGGTTTCGTACCAAGGTATTACCAAAATAAAAGGGATTCTCTACTCAAAATATGAATCTACCCCTTTTCATTCTATTAAGAATGTAAGGCATATGTCTGTGTGGCTCCAAATAGAAATGAAAATAAAGGATAGGCCTCCGTGTGTTTTTGGAAGGACTAACCTGCCCTGTAATGTTGGTTAAATATTAAATGTAATGTGATTCATTGTCAGAGTTAGACAAGCGGTAGGATTAGGCTTCTCAGCAGCATTTATTTGGCAGAAAACCCAAAGTATATTATACAAGTACAACAGTCAGTGTACCACCACATTTACATACAGAAGCAACAGAAGACACCAGTGTTGTGAAAGCTACTTGGAAAGTGTAGTGAACGAAGCTACCAGTTACTCTACATTAAATTAAGCTTCGCTGCACCGAAACTACCCCGACAGAAATGTAGCAAGGTAAGCTACAGCAACACGGAGAAAGTAGTTACTACACCTAAGTCAGTGCTCTCAGTGATCAATAGAGCTGTCAGTCAAATAGATCGACAGGAAAAAACTTAAGTTCAATCACTAATTAAACAATAAGCTTTGCTCACTGCTCCAAAACCAATATGGCAACAAAAACTAACAAACCAAAAAACGGGTGCTGCACATAATAACAAAAAGATGATGTTGTGTGTGTGTGTGTGTGTGTGTGTGTGTGTGTGTGTGTGTGTGTGTGTGTGTGTGTGTGTGTGAGTGAGTGAGTGAGTGAGTGAGTGAGTGAGTGAGTGAGTGAGTGAGTGAGTGAGTGAGTGAGTGAGTGAGTGAGTGAGTGAGTGAGTGAGTGCGTGTGCACACCTGTGATTGCATGTTTATGCTCAATTTAGACCTGGGGAGGACAGCTTAAAATTTAGTAACAACTCAAACCATTCCATTCCATTGTCCTCCGCTTATCCGGGGCCGGGTTGCGGGGGGAGCAGTCTGAGCAGGGACGCCCAGACTTCCCTCTCCCCGGACACTTCCTCCAACTCTTCCGGGGGGATCCCGAGGCGTTCCCAGGCCAGCCGAGTGACATAGTCACCCCAGCGTGTCCTGGGTCTTCCCCGGGGCCTCCTCCCGGTGGGACATGCCTGGAACACCTCCCTAGGGAGGCGTCCAGGGGGCATCCGATAGAGATGCCCGAGCCACCTCAGCTGACTCCTCTCGATGCGGAGGAGCAGCGACTCTACTCTGAGCTCCTCCCGGGTGACAGAGCTCCTCACCCTATCTCTAAGGGAGCGCCCCGCCACCCTGCGGAGGAAACTCATTTCAGCCGCTTGTATCCGGGACCTCGTTCTTTCGGTCATGACCCAAAGTTCATGACCATAGGTGAGGGTAGGAACGTAGATTGACCGGTAAATCGAGAGCTTCGCCCTTCGGCTCAGCTCCTTCTTTACCACGACAGACCGCCTGTCAATCTCACGTTCCGGTGCTATGTGGAATGGGTAGCAGTCGTGGGCGGGGGCCCCGACGACCCAAACCCTGGACAACGACTCTGGCTATGGGGACAACTCAAACCAATATAGAATAAGTAAAAAATCCTGACTCTTTGCATCGGTTCCTCTCCGTCCTCGCCCTGTCATATTTCCATCGAGTAAACGCAAGCGTGTGTGTCTGTATTCCCCTGCAACAGAGACATTGTAGGCATCAGCCCAAGGATTGGTAAGTGATGTCACTGTCATATGGAAGTACTTCTACCGGCTGTGTGTGGCAGTGGTGTCACTTACTGATCCTTAGCAGTGTTATTTCAGACTGCAGCAGAAAGCTCCACTGTGTTTTAACTTCAGAAATGCTTGGGTTCTGCATTCTACTGAGAATGTTGTTAAACTAGTAATGCTACTATTGCCCAAGGCTGACATACATACTCATATGAAAACGGAAAACCAAAAGTAAACAGTCAGTGTGCCATGGGGTACTATCGAATACATTTACATACAACAGACACACATACTGACATAGCACACAGCAGAGGAGGCTTTTCTGTAACAACAAAAGCAGCTGAGCTTGTGTTGTAGTATTAAGTTGGAGATAACGTTAGGTATGTGATAGCAAGGAAAATATTAGTTGCTGGCCCTCTACAAGCATGTTATCGCAGCACGTAACATGATACTGGTGATGGTAACAAAACTGGTATACTGCCCACCCATACTCTGTACCAATTAGATTTTTAAAAAGTGATTAAGGTTTGTGTTTTTTAGTATTCAAAGACTCTGTCAATAAACCAACAATAATTTTGTGAAAAGAAAAAATATTATCAAATGTTTTATCGAACGCATTTTTTATTGATCTTGATTACGTGTCTATCGCGAGACATATCGTTATCGTTTTATCGTCCAGCCCTAACTGAATGCTATATACAGATAAGTGACCAGTCAGATCTCACAGCAACTGATAAACTTTGACACACGTGTATTAATACTTACAACATACGATGTTTAGCTGCTTTTGCTTATCAATTAATTAATTGTTGATGCCTAGCGTGATGACTTAGACACTGGTAAACAGAATATTCCTGCTCTCTCTTTGAACTCTCGCAGGACGAATAAAGGAATATTGAAAACTGTTTTTGAAGATTTAGTGATAGTATTGCCTCTTAATGGATGGACTAGGCACAATGTACAGCTCTAAGGGCACTGTGCTGAGTAGGGATTGACCAATTACCGGCCTGGCCGATAATATCGGGACATCGGCCATTTATTTCCACCGATTATCGATAAAATTAATGAATGTATTTTAAAACACGCTCCCTTGCCACGATGCAGCCGTCTCTCTGCCTGACGTTACCACTCTTGGCTGTGTAACAATGTCCCGCCCACAGCTCTCACTGATTGGCTACATGGCACAAGTGAGTTAGTGACAGCCAATCAACACTGAAGCCTCTACATGCAGTGCCACAGACAAGGAGAAGCAGGCAACTGCTCCGGTGATCCAGCAGAGATAAGGCAAATGAGTCAGTCCTAGTTGCAATAAAAATGTAACCAAGTGAACATGACCTGAAGCTCCTTACTTAATAAAGAAAAAAAAAGAAGACATAACGACATACCGGTAGGTAGACTATAGCAAGTATAAGGGAGGAAAACCTGCTGAATTCCGCTGTTTGGCTCTGGAGATGAAACTGTTCACAACTTCAACAAGGCGTATTTCACGATGACCCACCGCTGCATTATAATTGCTGCAACCGCTTTATAGCTGGGGCCAGATGCACAATAATAATATAGGCCCTTTCGGTTACCATTACTTTGTGGGAATAATAAATCTCCTAACGTGTCTCAGCCCGTGGGGCAGCTCCTGGTTTGTCAGTAAACAACACCGGAGGTGATTATAGCCTATAAGTTTAACAGTACTACATGCTAACATGTCCTTGTTTGTTTACATTCACCTCTCCCTCGGCGCTCATGCTCTCACTACACTATGGTGCAGCAACTCAACTACTGGTGTTAAATGATTGTCTTTTTGCCTGTCACTCGTGAATTCAAGGGATATGAGTCAAGCAGAGAGCACACGTCGAGGAGATTATTCTCAGTGAGTTATATTTTCAATCAATAAATTTACCGTCGCGTCTACATCTCACGTGTGTAATGAAGCCTTTATTGTTTGCATTTACAGTTGCTAAGTGCCTTATTCTTATTTATGTTATACGACATACAGTTCTAAGCACAAAAGTTTTACATCTAGCCTACTGTTCTGACATTCAGAATATGCCTTTATTTCTCTAAATATATATAAATAAATATAATAATAAATAAGGAACTATAAGTGAAAAACTCTGGGAACCCCTGAAAGTTTAATCTTTATTTACTCATTATGCTGTTTTATGTAAAAATTTAATCCGAAAAATAACTACTAAAATTATCAAATAAATGTAGTGAGCCAAGGTTTCTGCCACCCTCTTTATTGGTTTGCTCTTAATCATTAAGGGAAAGGGAAGGGAATCATTAATCATCAGTTTTTGTTTTAAAAATACTTAAACTTAAAGGCATTTCAATCAAGATTTGGTGTTTGTGTTATTTTACAAAAAGTTAAGGTCTTTTTTTCAGTGTACACAAAACAAACAGTATACTGTATTCATTCTAATCCCAGGTGTGTTACTCCAAATTTTGACACCAAAATTTTCATTTTTGCTGCAAATGAATATTGGTTCTAAATATCGATTATCGGTTTCGCTTGATTATTAATAATCGGTATCGGCCCTGTAAAATCCATATCGGTTGATCTCTAGTGCTGAGCACTGTAATAATTTTTCCTATTTGTGGGTTCCAAAAATAAAAATGAATACAAGTTTCATCAGATTGTGTGGTATCCTGATAAGTATGAGATGAGATGTTTGTCAGTCATAACATGCTGATGTTAATTACATGATGACAAAGCTGCATAACAGCACATGTTTTGAAGCAGCAACTGGAGACTCTGAGGGGACTGTTTCCTCCAGAGGGCTGCACTAAAGAGTGCACCAGCCAATAGCAAAACACAAGTTAATTGCATCTCAGAATGGTTAAAGTCGATTGCTCAGTGACGTGCGGAAGAAGGTGAGAGTCCTGTCTGTTTCCCACTCTGCTTGTGGTTTGGCAGAAGCACAGCCTGACTCTGTGGGCGTTCCGGGTAGGGCTGCTCTGGTATGTTTGGCTGCAGCATTAGTGGCTGCTAGTTTGGTACAGACAGGAAGGACAGAGCTGTCCCACGCACAAGGCTTTTCTGTGGTTTCACTCTGCTATTTTTTACTCCTTGTGCCTGTTTGGTAGAGGCATACTACATGAGGGGAAGTCTTGTTTCTGCTCTAACTGGGTGCTTTCTGCCTAGATGATAATGATATACTTTTTCGTATTCACCAAGATGAAAGACTAACATATCTTGTTCTGCAATTTCTTTTTTGTGTCTTACAGAACATCATTAAGAAGGTGAATGGTCAGAAGTTTGTCTATCGCTTTGTGTCCTATCCCGACATCCTGAAAGGAGATGTTGCTGCCCGGATGGAGGGTGGGGATGTGGGTGCTGGGGGCATCCCTCCCCTATCAAAGAGGGGAGACAGCACCCTACAGGAGGGTGAATCTGGTGACCGCAGCAAGATAGCAGGTAGTACAGCAGCTCTGGGCTCTAGTACCAAGCAGTCAAACCGTAACGACTACATCCACTCCGGCCTGTACACCTCCTTTACCCTCAACTCACTGCAAAATGGACGCCAGCTCTT
The DNA here is from genome assembly GCF_039877785.1 of Chaetodon trifascialis. Lineage (NCBI taxonomy): Eukaryota > Metazoa > Chordata > Actinopteri > Chaetodontiformes > Chaetodontidae > Chaetodon > Chaetodon trifascialis. Next base: position 27,083,467 of record NC_092058.1, on the reverse strand, counting down.
CAAGTCCATCAAAATAGAGAACCCAGCAGAGAAGATGGCTGACAAGAGAGTTCTCATTGCCACAGGCCAAAGCCAGGAGCAGTTGCCTCAGCCTCAGCAGCCAACTGGTTTGCCAACCGTCATCAAGTTTGGAAACACCCCTCCAAAGCCAGCACCAGCGCCACCTCCTCAGGTTGACCTAGAGCCAACCTTGATGTCCAATGACCTGGATCCTCTGCACGCTCCGCCCCAGAGGGCAGAAGACATCAGCACACACTCCTCCCTGCCGCCCCAATCCATCTACTCATTTGAACACATCCGCCCATCGGAAGCAACATTCAGCCTTCCAGACCTGACCTCAGCCAGCCCGTCCCCGAGCCTGGTGCCTGACTCCTCCCAGGAGCTGGTGATAGACAGTGACATGGAGTCGGGATCTTCTCAGCCCTCAGTTGCTCAAGCACCGGAGCCCATAGATGCTCAGTCTCAGGAGAAGGCAAGTCTTCATACAAACAACATAAATGTTTAAAGGCTCTAAAAACTTATTTTCCCAGTCAGTTTGGTTCTTAATTTCACAATTGATCAGAATCTGCTAATAATTGTGCGGTAGTTTGCATATGTTGTCAGACCACTCTCAAACAAATCTTATAAAAACACACCCATATAGTCCCATTGAAGTGGATTGGTTCAGCTTTTGGCGTTAAACTTGTGGTGTTTCTGGGCACCAGATGATTCTAAGTGCAATATTTACTCTCTGTTTAGCCCTGTTTTTGGTCTCTATCAAAATATCTGGCTCCTTACCTGCTAAATGCAGCAGCTAGTTTCTAACTGTGTCTGTCTGCTGTTGTTGTTGGTGCTGAGCAGGTAGTGTACAGTGGGTTGTCAGAGGGTTGTTTTTTTTCCTGAAAACAGCTGTCTGCTGCAGCCAAAAACCAAAACCATGTGAACCAAAACAGTAAAGCTGTGGGCCAGAAAAAAAAACCTGAGTGTAAATTCCCTCTGAATTCACCACCCATTTAACTGAATCACATGATTTTTATTATAAATGTCCATTTTTATATAAATAATAATAAATAGAATTATATAAGTGTCATTATCTGTCTCCTGTCCACCAGGTGGACAGTGGCATTGGTTTGTCAGGAGATGAGACCAGCTTGGTGGACGCTGAAACCAGTTCATCCTCAGTGAGCAGCAGCACCACAGTCAGCACTCAGAGCTCAGGAAAGACACGCAAGCCACCGAAAGTCCTGCAGATCAGCCCTCCGACTCTGCTGGTCACAGCCTCTGACTTCTCCCCCATGAACCTCTGCAGCCCCTCTCTACCGACTGCCTCTCTCACACCAGCAATGCTGCAGGTGAGCACGTGAATTCATCCACATTTCAAAATTAAGTCAATTTCTTCCAGGTAAAAACACATTTAAGTAAAACATTTACACCTAGACATGACAGCATAAATCTGAAGTTATTTTCAAAACTAAAAAAGAAGTAATAAGACTAAGGTCAAGTAATCAGATCAGGATGATTTGTTATAAAACTGGTGAATGCATGGGGATGGCACAACTTTGTGAATGTGGAATTTTTCTAGACCTTCAAGAGGTGATGCATGCTGAAATTAAGTATGATGATTGATAACACATGCCCACGATAGCAGGTTATTAACCTTTTGATCAAAAATAATTTGTTAATTACAAGCAAGAAGAGCAGAAATGTCATGTTATCTATTTATTTTCCACACTCACTGTAGACTACTTGTAAGTTGAAGATGTCATCTGTATTCCTCCTGTTGTAGCTCCACTGTCAAATGATTGGAGGGACAGATGGAACCAAAGTGGAACTGAAACAAACAGTGAGACATCATCAGTCAGTGTAGTTTTGTTTTGAAAAGAGCATTTATGTACTCATTACACACACCTACTATATATGAGCTACAAATTGAGTGTGTAATAAATAATGTCATGCAGCCAAGTGGTTGCACTGAGTTGTACTTGTCTGTAAAGTATTCGTTACAGTCTTGTGCTTTTCGTCCAGGTTACTGCAAGAGAAAACCAAGGCAGAGATCCTTGAAAGTGATCTGTTTGAGATTCAGTGTGCCATGGATCAATTTGTGCCTGACTTTAGCCAGTCCAAGCAGGCATGTTGTTTGTAGGCCTGAGTATCATTGAAAAATGTTTAACTGAGGGTTGGTATAACAGTATATACTGGTGTGATGGTAGAAATGTGTCCCCTGGTAGACATTTGGCAATTCCGTTCCACCATGGGGGCTCTCCCTTAAGCAGTATTTACACATCATTCACAGTGCTGCAACCCTGCTAAACAGCAAGAGTGGGTGTATTGATGACATGTGCTGATGACTTGTGTTGAGTGTAGCTGCTCCATAGTCTTTTCTGCAAGCCTGTATATTTCTTTCCACTTGTTCGTTGATGTTGTGGATGCATCCATTTTATGTAGTATTGATGTCAGTGCAAAACAGTCATCATTAGGAAATTAGTCCTTCTCCTCCTTTTGTACCAGGTGCCACCACTCACCTAAACTAAACTGAGAGTATTTCTAGTGAGTGAGAATGTGTCTGACAAAGAAAAATTTGCTGCTTGTGTTAAAGGACAACTCTGGACAATGTTTGGGCCCGATTCTGCGGACATTGTCCAGAGTTCATATGAGAAATGGTTTTGGTGTCACTGCTGTATTTCAGGGCGGCAGCACATTGTAGCCATCAGCTGCCTCGCAATGTCACATGATTTGGGCAGCAGGACTGCTCACCACCTCCTCGTTCTCACTTGACCTGAGAGCGACAGTTGATGACAATATATTGGCAAATGGGCAGCAATACACCATTGTAACATCCAGTCTCTTACTTTCTCTGTGCTGAAGAGCAGCTAGGCTGGAGCTGACAATCATCCACTGTGTCAACTTCTTTTACCTGTCAGTTTGTGAGCAACTCCCATGTTTGCCATCAAAAACACTCTTCACCTTAGCACCAGGTTATGGATCCCTGCAGCGAGGAGAGAGGATGCGCTGGTAGACGATGTGTTGAATGGAGTCACTGCTAAGCAGATACAGCAGGGGTGGGGAATCCTTTTCCTATCAAGGGCTATTTAAATTTTTGCTTTGAGGGCCATACTAAATTATTGAACACATATATCACACACTAACCTCTGCAATGGCTGGAACTGCTTCTCTTTGGTAAGGTCTCTGATGTCAGATGGTAGTGATAGTGATGATGCTAATCGCAGCTGGTTTTCAGTCTTGAGCAGAACCAGGTTGTTGCAAAAGCCAGTTTTGAGAGGAGCTGCTCTCAGTTGTAGGTTGTTGCTTTGCAGCTCAATGATTTCATGGGCTGTGGGTTGTCAGTTAAGGTCGGTTATCAGCTCGTTCCACATTAAACAGTGTATGTAAATATGTTAAACTCCTTTTGTTTACTTTTCATGTCTTTAAACCTCTCACCAATTGCCTGAAGGCTTTTCCCTTGGAGATGAAAATGGGGTTCTCCACCTTGAAGGCCAAATCCAGTGTTTCCCCTAGAATTTTTTCGTGGTCCACCGAAAAAACCCTAAACAGACGAGATGCGTGGGACGGTGTATTGGCGCAGTTGGATTAAGTCAAGTGGCACAGCAAGCAGTCTGGAATTCTGCAATTATTATATTTGCATTCAAATTTTTGTTCACCCAGACTGTATTCAAGGGGCAGCACGGTGGAACAGCAGGTAGTGTGCATGCCTCACAGCAAGCAGGTCGCAGGTTCAATTCCCGGGTCGGGCCTTTCTGTGTGAAGTTTGCATGTTCTTCCCGTTTATGCGTGGGTTCTCTCCAGGTACTCCGGCTTCCCCCCACAGACCAAAAACATGCTCATTAGGTTAATTGGTGACTCTAAATTACCCTTAGGTGTGAGTGTGGGCGTGAATGGTTGTTTATATATGTTGCCCTGCGATCGACTGCATTTACAAATGGAACATGCTTGATTACACATTGGCACTTCAACCACACAGTGTGCATTGTTCTATGCTGCACTTGATTTTTCTCGGTTTAGAGAAGACCTTCACCAAGGCATTGTTCCAGGGGAATTTCCTACACATAATGGAGATTCTATCAGTTGTAAATAATTTAAACATTTGACAAACATTAAACATAGAAGTTTTTGAATCATTTTATTATAACAGAGTTGCATACATTTGACAGTGCCTGGGGAAAAATGACCCCTTAGTCAGTGGCAGCGCCTGACAAATTTCTCGGGGGGGGGGGGCGCAACTTTTGCGATGATGGCTGACATGACCTGTTCAATGAGTAAAATAATAAAAAATAAAAGTCAGATAGCTAACTTAACAGTGTTACATTGTATTGTTTCATTTGGTTTTCCTATTCAACCACTAGATGGCAACACCAGACATGAATTGTACATACTGTACAGTATTTCTGTAAAGCTATATCAAGTTAAATGTCTCAAATACAATAAATTATTCATGTAGAGAAACAATGGAGTTTTCCTCGCCACAGTTTACTTTGTCTGGTGCTAGCAGCTTCACAGCAGCATCAAAGACCTTGTTCACAAATTGTCCTTCTGAATGAAGTTTCCTAACTTATTAGCTCGCTCATAACACCGCCTTGGCCAGAATGTGGTAATATGACTCCACCCAAACTCTGTCAAAGAGTGTTAACTTTATCCAATCACACTTGTCCTTGCAGCACCCTTGCGAGCACCCCTAGCATCCTTTGCATGCGCCCCAAGCCCTTATATCTGATACAACTTAGCTGCTACTGGCTAGCTAACAAGCAGCACAAAGTTTACCTAGTTACCTGATCATATAAGCAGCTGGCGGAGAAAACAACAACCAAAAAAAAACACCCTCAGACTGCAAATCACAAGGTAATGACAAGACATTTTTTGATGCTCAGCAGTTTTGAAGCAGTTCGGATGGTGCCTTAAAAGTATCAACGTTGGCACCCTAGCCCTAGTTGTTTCATCAAAATTCAAACATTGAAAGTAGTTTACCAGTAGTTTTGTGTTTTACATTTTTCATTACAGAAGGTTGGTGCTGTCTGTTGAAGTGATACCTGTAGTTGCACCTTCATTTATTCATACATTTTGTGTCTACACTACTTTTGGTATTTTATAGTTATTTTTGAAGTCAACTGTTGTTTGGGTTAGGGTGTCCAATGGTGCATTTCCATTACACAGTTCCAGCTCTACTCGACTTGGTTCTGCTCCACTCTACTTGGTTTGGTTGAGTTTCCATTACAATTGAGTACTTCATAGTACCTCCTCAAGGTAGGCGGGGTCGTCGTACCACGGCTGCGTGAAACTGCCGTACGTGACGCAAACAGAGCCGACCTCGTCGATGGACCACGGTGATATTTTACGAGCAGCCATTTCCCTCGAGTGAGAATAAAGAATAAAGTCAGCGGTTGCTGTTGCCCGGCGTTACAATGGAGGGGGTGGGATTGTTTTTCCGGTGTTGGACGTCGCAGACCAGTGACAACTCTCTCTAGCCAATCAGTGGCCGACAGGCTGTTGACGTCACACATATAGTATTGCTTCTACTCGCTTGGAACCTCGCCAGAGCAGGTACTAAATATAGTATCAGGTACCAGGTACTATCCCTAATGGTAACACAAAACAACCGGGTGGAGTAGAGTCGAGTCGAGTCGAGCCGCGCTAGTGGAAATGTGGCATACTGGACAGAACCCAGACAACCTCCAGCATTACCGATCCTGACCAGCAGGTGGCAGCAGAGCAGCTGTAATCTGTGAAGCCTGGCTGTCTGGTCTTGTTCTTGTGGTGTTCAGTTGTTCCCAGTGATGCTGTCTGCAGACCACATGACTGTGTGTGCTGCTATGTAGAATTTAGGAGTCTATTAGATTTGCTGGTTTGTTTTTATTGTGTCTCTCTCCAGCAAAATAGGTCAGTTTGATCACAAGATCCAGTGTCAGACTGCCTTCCTGTTTTTTTCTCTCTTCTTTCAGAGATTGACTTTAAACATGACCTCTTCATTGTATGGGACAGTTTAGAGTAGTTCTTAATGGTCAGTACAGATGCATATGGATCAAAGCTGCTGATGGCTTGTAAACTGCCCCTGTGACCCCACAATTCATAAACATTAGTTTGCTAAATTGAATGAAAATATTATAAACTGTCCAGTGTTGCCAGAGGTGAGTTTGACTCAAACTGAGACTTTTGAAATTCCACTGAAACCTACAATAATGCACCTGTTAGTAAATGATTGTAGAGTTTGTGCTGTTCAAAGTTGACAAGTCCAGGGACAGTGTGCAGCAGGTCCTTAATTTGATAATTGATAATTGATAATTAAAACTCATAGTTTATAGAACATAGTAGACAATTAAGCTCTTTTACGAACATATATGCATGGAAGAGCAGCTGCAATATAAAAAGCATTGTGTACATACTTGCCTGTGTACTTTGTGTGTGTCTGCAGAATCCAGAAGTGTTTCTGTTAAGAAAATCAGTCAGGCCGATAGTAGAATGTGCATTGTGATGCAATCAAGTGGCCCATTATATATAAACAGTAAATTCTGTATAGTACCCTGTGTCACAGATTGCTTTTGCAGTAGATAGAACAGTCTATTTATTATGCTTACCCAAATGTACTGGGAACTTGTTGGAGTAATTATCTGTTGCAGCTAGAGACAACAAAAATCATTTTGACTAAAGCAGCTTAGGCTCTGATAAAGAACAGCATCAGAAATAAACTGTCTCTGCTAAAAAGATCCTACCAACATTACTAACAGTTAATGATGAGGAGCCAATTCTTCTGTTTTTCTGTATTATTTGCGGTCATTAAAAGCAAGTGTAAGCTGCAGCAGTTATAAAAGCAACAGTTGCTTGGTCACTGATGGAGCTGATAAAACAAGTTAATTTAATATCCCATGAAGTGTAGACCTTCTTAATAAGCTGTGGAAGTGGTTAGAGTACAAAAGACAAACTGCACTAAGTGCAAATGGCCACTGTATGCAGATAAGCACTGTAGAGAGACGCGCACAGTGTAAAGCAAAGGCTGAGACAGCAGTGGACATACAATGATGATCTTGCTGAGCTGCCATTTCTTCTCACTTCACTCATTCATAGACTAACAACAGCTTGTATAGCCCTGTCAATCTCATCCACACTTTTTACCACGGTATCTACGTGGACAGATGACATCCCTATTCTTTATACCGCATATGCAACTCTTGATTGTTCGACTGCTTCTCCAACCTGGGGAAAGCGCTGTTAATGAGCACAACACCAGACTTATTTTCTTCTTCTTCTTTCTTTTAAGCTGCTGAACATACTGCATGTGTGTCATAGATGATAGAGCCCAACAGATACATGGTGTATACTGTATTTATACATATTGAATTTATAACTTTTTGAACAGTTTTGACAGTTTTTGTTAAGGAAATTACGTTAAGTGACCAGATGCTGAGTGGGAGAGTTATCAGTGAAAAAAAAGGCTGGCTAGTGCTCTCTAATGGAAAAAAACTACTTAAATAATAGAGATGCTCTATCTTTGGCATTTCGCTGCTGCAGTTTCTCACTATGTATTGTCTTGAATTTATGCTGGTACAATATATCTATGAGAATCTAAAAGCAGACTATGTTATAGGCCTGTTTTATGAGTCTGTTGTTTATCCTCCTCCTCAGACTCCCACTCTGTTACTGACTCCCAGTCCTCTGCTGTCTAACATCCACTTCTGGAGCACGCTCAGTCCGGTCGCTCCGCTCAGCCCAGCCACACGCCGCCAGGGAGCCCACCTGTTCCAAGTCAGTACTTTAGAGTATATAGTGTACCCTCTTTGTCTTTCCTTTCTGGTCATTTTTCTATGTGTCTGGACTGTCTAAAAAAGCATCCTAACACTCCATTCTGCTCTGTTCCAGTTTCCGTCTGTCCTCACCCCTCAGTTCCAGATCCCTGTACACAGCTTGGATGGGACCAACACGCCTGGCCCCATTTCTCCGGACCCTCAGAAGACATAGAATTTACCCCCTACAGCATCATCGCATCTGGACACAAACAGCCAGACCCCCTGCCCCCCCAGCTCCATCTCCCACGACCCACATCCAGGACTATTATGTGGGGGTCATTGTCATTCCTCATCACTCCGGTGCTTTCAAGTTCACTGCCACAGAATTCACACTACAATCATGCGTGATGAGAGGGTTACACGTTCAGTTTGTCTCTCTGAGCGTTTACAGCCTGCGAATGGTATCCTGTACTCATACACACTGATGCCATTGCTCCATATGAACTTATGAATTCATTTTGTCTGGCTTTTTGGGATCCTCAGTCAGAATAATTCAAAGGAGAAAGGAATTTCCATGGCAACAGATGGTGCATGTGGATCGGACACTCAGCAGCGACAATCTGCTTCATACTTTGACTCACAGACCGGTGGGATTGCAGATAACTGAATCTTTCCTTTTATAGATTTTCTGTCTTTTCTTGTGCGACAGTGTTGCTGCCAAAAAAGACATATTTTATGTTATCAGTTTCTAACCTGCTTCTCCCCCTGCTAATTGTGATTCTGCTTCTTTTTGTGTTCTATCCTTAACATTTACTCTTGTTGAAGGGGAGTGCTTTAACCTGATAACCTGCATGTGTCCCTTCAACTCTGTTACCTTTAACACAGCTCTCAACCTCGCCTCACCTGCCTAAGTGTGCACTGTTTGCTGCTTGAAATGCTGGCTGACTCCAGCTGTATCCAACAGGACCTTTACCTTGACTGTCTTATTGTGACATGTGGCCATAATCCAAGTTGAACCTTGAATCATGCCTCTGTGTAACTGTTGTAATGCATATATACAATAGAATAGCCCCAAAAGCCATTGTGGCCTGGTTTTTCTCCAGCCAGCAAGCTTTCAGGTGGGAATGAAAGAAAGTGAAGCCATAACCCTTTCTGTGCATCGATCTGCAAGCAACATACACACCTGACCTTACTGCTCGGATGGATTCCTCACTTTTGTTTTTTAACAGCAGCATGCCCCCTTTCAGTTCCACTAACTATGTCACTGTAGACATCAGATGACGGCATTGATGTCGGAAAAACAACAGAGAAGTCAGCTTTCTCTGTCAATGTAGCTCGCACTGAGGAATTTTTGGCTTCAGTTCACTCTATTTATGTTTTTTCATGTTTTATGTGGATATCCACATAAAACATGAATATTCCTTGAAAAAATATTTTCAAGGAATAGTTAGACATTTTGGAAAATACACTTATTTGCTTTTTTACAGTGAGTTTGGTAAGAAGACGGACACCACTCTCATGTCTGTACGGATACTATGTACCTGGAGCCACAAACTGAACTTAGCTTAGCACAAAGGCTGGAAACAGTGGGACACACCTAACCTAGCTCTGACCAAACGTCCCAAAATCCACCTACCACCACCTCTGAAGTTCAGTAATTGATTCATGTCTTGTGTGTTTCATTTGTAGAACAACCAAAGTATAAAAACATTGATTTTTGTGGTGTCAGACGATTTCCTCAACCACTCTACACTGCTTGTCTGGAAACTGGTCCTGGCCAAGAAACTGTTTCAGCACAATGCTAATTAGTGAGCTTCAGAAGTAGTTTTAGTTGGATTTGCTGCCTTAGGACAGAGCCAGGCCAGCTACATTACATATTTATCATACAGACATGAGAGTATTATCAATTTTCTCATCTAATGTTTGGCAAGTAAGTAAAATGGAGTGTCTTCAATTTTTTCCTTAAATACAATTTGAACTAAAGCCACACAAAATTGTTACTCATCTAGAAAAATCACACCAGACGTTGAACTGTGTGGATTGTCCACAGGTCAGCTCTGTTCTCTTTGCTCTGAGTTCATGGGCTTTGATTGATGTTGCTTGCACGGTCGGTGCCGTTATTTTATCTCCAGACATTTTTTTTAATTTTATCTCTGAACATCCAAATCTTAGTGGCTAGACTTTTAAGAGTCCAGCCGAACCTTTGCTGAGCCTTAGCCATTTGAAATACACCAACCTTTAATCCAGAGGACTGTAGAAACCTTCTGGAGCTCTGAAGCACCTTCCTTGCCCTGAAACTCCTCCTCTAGATTATCAGCCATGAAAGGCTTGTACCTGTTTTGTAAATGATTCTGAAGCCATAAGTCAGAGACTCAAGAGGTAGATCCCACATTTCTATGCTATTGAATGTGGAAATTGTATATCACACTTGTTTACATGGTACTTGGATAGAACACGCTTAAGTGTTTCATTACCTAAGTGTCCCTTTCTAACCCAGGGATGGACGACCAGCGAATCTTATCGGGGGGAACTCTTGCTCATTTTTTACTCAACTAACAGACATTTGCCCCCTCAGCCTGCAGTCCGTCACATTGTTATACGGTGCCTTACCACAGCCGAGCCCAAGTTGATCTCCCACAAGTGGCTGCAGTTGTATCATTTAAATGTAGTGAACTCCCAGTGTGCAACAGCGTTTGTTGGTTTTTGTTTCTGTCATATATTTGCGTAGACCAAACCAGTGGCCCAGAAGTTTGGAGTAAGCTTCACAGGGATATTTTGTGTGCGAGTTCACTGCAGCTCATGTGGTCTGCCACAAATTATGTATCGCAGAACCTGAAATGTGCTCCAGGATGCATAACTGTACATACAGACAGCAACGTGGGTTAATATGCAGGGTATGTAAATCTAATCAGGCCATGTTTCTTTCCTTCCTTACAAATGTTTGTGATAACAGTTTTACTCAGAAAGCATATAAATGAATATATATATATACACATATATATATATATATATATAACCTGTTTATTATTTTTCTGTAATCTCCTTTCATTTTCCTGTAACACCAATAGAATTTTAAGATTAATTTCTATTTTTGTAACGGCCAGATAGTTAGATGTCTGCTATTTTGAGTTCTCTAATTCAATGTTTTTTTGTGCATGTGTTTCTTTATGTTTTCCTTGTGTGGATTCGGGAGGAGTGCCCCACGATGGCATTGGCTATTTTTGGAAATCAAAGCCTTATGAGGAGAAATCTAAATCTATGTTTTATATGTAAAGTGTTTTGATATAGTGTTGATATTGTACATGCAGATGTTGTGATGGAACGTTTGCACTTAAACTTTCGGGGTTCCTGTAGTATTGGATTCTGTCGCTTTTCTATGACTGTGATTTCCTCTTTCATGAAATGTTGTTGATGTTTGCTTACTGAGAAATGTATATTTTCCCAAAGGGAGGATAAAATTATGCACTTCGTATTTTATATAGTAAATCTAATCTTTTACAGTATACATCAAATGATTTGTGATTAGGCATGACCACACAATATTTATTTATTTGAATTTATAATAGAGCCCAATACAATTGGCAGTTTATGATGCATTTTTGCAGTAAGTTTGATGAAAATCTATAAAATAGCTGGATAATAACCCCAAAGCCCATTTGAAAGTTTCCTCCATCAAGTCATCTTGGGCTTGTTGTTTGCATATTTCTTCATTTGTATCTTTCAGTGATGTTTTTCCTTCAAATTAGCTTGAAATGTAAAATGTCATTTTAAAAACAGTTCTTGCTTTGTTCTGTCCAATTTTCTATTTGTTTGATGCTTTTTCAAATGTTTACAAGCTGCTTGTCTTAAGTGGCGTATTAATGTGTGAGAGGTGTAGAGGAAGTGTTTGTAATGGAAGAGATATGTGAGACCAATAATAAAAGATCTCTAACTAACCAAGTCTCTGTATTATGTCATTACATCATGTTTTTAATGTCCCCTCAACCACCACGAAAATCACGACGTTACTACGTAGACAAGCTGATATGAATCATATTTTCCCAGGACAAACCAAATACATTGCAGGTTTTTTGACAAAAATGGACATAATACAACACTTCAACCACAGTCTCAGTCCATTCACATTCACACTGAAAAGACAGTACTTAATCATTGAGGTGTGCTGCAAGAGATAAATGTACCAAAAATTCAATCAAGCAGTTCAGGGCATCCATTGAGCTGCTTGTTGATCATTAGGCTTGAAAGTACAATCCTGATTCCAGAAAAGTTGAGATGCTGCATAAAACTTTAACAAAAACACAATGCAATCATTTGCAAATGAACTGTGTTTATGAGCATTGGTTTTACAAAGTGTTCCCAAGTTTATGTATTAATCTCCTTTATACGGTCATGTGTTCCACAGTGATGAACCTCGCTCCACCCTCGCTTGTGAACCACTGAGCCAGGATGCCCGTTTCATACCCAATCATGATACTATCACCTGTTACCTGTCTTTAGTTGCTCCTGTCAAACTTGTTTGAAAAGTGTTGCTGCATCAAACTCAGAATAAGCAGATACTTACAGCTGATTAGGTTACACAATAGATCGATTTTCTTTGTTCTGTTTTCAGTTGAGTATATATCAGAAAGTATTAGCAAATTGTCCAATTGGTTTTTATTGATGTTTCTCACAGCGTCCCAACGTTTTTAGGAATCCGGATTGTGGACTTCTCTCAAGTTTCAGAGAAAATGCTCAGCTAGAGGATAAAGCTCCTGTTCCAAACTTGGGTAAGACATCTGAATGTCAGAATTCTCCACCCTGTCCTCGAGCTCAGCAGAGGTACTTGGTCCGAGGCAATTGGTCATTTGTGTCTTCTTGTCTGCCTCTCAGGAACCCTCAAGTCAGGAGCCTCCTGGTTTATGCTTCTCTTCCATGACTGTGTTATTAGATGAGCCTGAGAAGTACACAGTGCTGATTAGTGTGACTCATAGCAGAGACACAAAGCCGGTGTGTTCAAGTCGTCTTATTGATGTTACTATCATTTTTTTCATCTTTTTTATAATATAAATCTCACAAAAGAAGGCTCACTTCACAGTAACAATAATGGAAAAGACAGAACAGGGGAGCACCAATTGTATTGTTTCTCACCTTTAAAGGAATAATTCCACATAGGAAACATGCTTATTTGCTCTGTGGCCCCAACAGACAGCAATTCTACTCCTGAAACCAAAGATCACACCAGGGCCCTTTAGATGATCAACTCTCCCAACTGAGCTACTGTATGGTGGCCATGAGGTGCAATAAACCCCAGCATTTCTATTCAACAGAACAGGTAATGACTACCTCCCGTGTGCCTAATTTCTTTTGTTTGTTTTTGGACAAGAAACACTTCCCCTACTTCAGAGAGACAACATCTATGTCCGGTCACAAGAATAAGAAAGACGATGATTAGTGGTGCCATACGAGCCCTCATGTTTTTTGATCCACACTTCAGTTAAATTTAAAGAAATAGAAAAGGACTCTGTGCCTACTTGTGTTTTGTGGAATGTCATTGTTGTCTGGTTTATCACTTTGGTTTCCAACTTGTTTTGTGTTAACACTTTTGTACCAGTTTGAACTTCAGTAGTGACCTACAAAGGCAGAGAGCAGTAACTCCAGAGTCTGTTGAGATAACAGGGCTTTTGTGGTACCGAAAGATACGCTGCGATGTCTTAATCTTAAGCCCTCTCTGGCAGATTCTGACAGTAAGTCCTTGATTCATTATATGCTGATAAACCACAACATTAAAGCCACCTGTCTAATGTTGTGTAGGCCCCTCCTGCCTGTAAAGCAGCTCTGGCCTGTTGAGGCAATGACACAGGACCTCTGGGAATGTCTCGTGGCGTCTGATGCCAGGGCGTTGGTGGCAGATGCTTTCTGTCCTGTGGGTTGAGAGGTGGGGCCTCCTTGAATTGGACTTGTTGCGGCACATACCATGGATGCTCAAACAAGACTGAGATCTGGAGCATTTGGAGACCAGGTCGATGCCTTGTGATCTTTGACATGTTCCCTGAGCCATAATAGAGCTGTTTTTGTGGTGGAGTGGGGCGCTGGGGGGAGGCTGCTGCCATCAGGTGGTGTACTTGGTCAGCAACACTGTCTGGGTGGGTGGTGCATGTCAAAGTGGCATCCACATGAACATGAGGACCCAAGGTTTGCCAGTGGAACATTACATTGTAAAAAACAGACTGCATAAAATATGGACGTAGTCTAGGTGATATCAGCTTGAAGTTTCTGAAGAGCCATCATGCAGCTCAGTGTCAGTGGCTCCGGCTGTTGTCACCTTGGCAGTGCCTGACTCTACCAAAAACCTAATTCAAAAATGGGCATAGAGGTGAAGGTGGATCTGAGGGGGGGCTAATGAAGCCTGGTTACTGAAACATACTGGCTAGCAGTCACTCAAAGTGGCCATGCCCTTAATTATGCATAACTAGGAGAGTTATATAAAAATCCACCCCGGTACAGATGTCATGAATGAGGAAATTAGCTAGACACCAAAACGTTTTGTACCAAGCTGTAAACAGGTTTGTTTCTGATGTAAAGTCGGGCTTGTTAATATGGATGCTCTGGGAACTGACTGGCTTTTGGAGCCAGCCTCAAGTGGCCATTCAAGGAACTGCAGTTTTTGTCACCTCTGCAGTACAAGGTTGTGGCTGATCAGTGTATTTTAATTCTGGCAGAGCAGTTAACTCATGCCTCAAGCAAAGTTGCATCAACTGACAGCTAGATTCCCCACCCATCACATGTCACTACACTTAGCTTGTGTTGCTGCTGCTCTCAGCTACGACTCCACTTCAGCCTCCATCTGTTTTAGTGTCTTCTCTGTTTGCATGCACTGTTTTATTCCCAAGTCAAATGTCCTGTCCATGTCCTGCTGCAATGTGACATCATCTCATAGAAATGTTACATGATGTCTCCCCATGCATCGACCTGATGTGTGTTTACCTGTCTTTCTGTGGATGTGCTTGGCATAGAGGAACAGGAGGAACAGCCCGAAGCTCATGAGTGACGCTATTGTACAAGTCAATGGAAAAGTGTAACTGCCTTGACTGCTGATCATCTGCAGGAAGAGATACAAGCACACTGTGAGATTCTAATAACAACTCTGCAATCTACACTGGAAAGCAATGAAGCCACAGTAGACGTTTATAATGGCAGTGTTTCTGCTTCCTCATTCAGACCCAGCAGCCTACCACCACACTAAACCCTGTGAACAATAATGCCCTGTTGCAGACAAGTTTCCAACAATAACAAAAATTCTTTTAAGATGAGGGCAAGTCAAGGTCTGCAGCAGGGTTCCATACATTTTTGTTTTTATTGTTAGCATCTGTAAAGCAAATATTAACATATCAAAACAAACAGGCAATATGCACATATGAAAAGAATCATGTAAAAACCACTGAATGTGGATATGAATGAAGCATTGGTTTGAATTTAATCATTATTTTAAATCAAATGACATTCAAGAAGAAAGGACACTCGTGAAAAATGTCTTACTGATCCAACGAGTAACTGCACCATCATCTCTCCTGTGCTGGCACTGGTCACCAGGACAGCTGTGGCGCAACCTTTAACACAGAGAGGTAGACAGAATTTATCTACAATTAGGGAGGCCTAAAAATGACAAATTTATCATTAAATAAGTAAATAAGTTAAAACTAGGGCTGTCCCCTAAAAGTGACTGTAAAGTCTGACAGTAACAGGAAGGAGGGACCTGCGGTATTTCTCCGTCACACACTGTGGGTTAGGTGACAGGGTCCTCAACTGTATTTGTCCAAGGGCCAGAATTGTTCTAAGCAGACACTGTGGGGGCTGGACTTTCAAATGAAAAAAATTATGCCAAACCACATTCTGCACATATTACAACAGCATGGCTCCATAGTAAAAGAGTCCGGGTGCCAACTGGCCCGACTGCAGTCCCAACTTGTCACCAATTGAAAATGTTTGGGGCATTATGAAACTTAAAATATGACAAAGGAGACCCAGAGCAGCTAAAATCTTACATCAAGTCAGACTGGGAAAACATTTCTCTTTGAAAATGACAGCAGTTGGTCTCCTCAGTTCCCAAAAGCTTTCAGAGTGTTGTGCTAAACATGACCCTGTCCCAACTTTTTTTGAAAAGTGTTGCTGGTATCAAATTTGAAATGAGGACATAATTTTCAAAAACAATGACATTTTTCAGTTTGAACATTTGATATATTGTCTTGTTTCAGTTAAAAATTAGGTTTCAAAGATTTGCAAATCATCACATTATTTCTATTTACATTTAACACAGTATCCCAACTTTTTCAGAAACGGGGTTGTATATAATGACTAAATAAATAAATATTTCAATTATTAAACAAAAGATTAATAAATACATGTTTTTATTGTATTTCTACATTTCTACAAATCTACATAGATTAATTTTTGGATCTCTGCATTTATTGATGTAGGTGTATGTTAATGAGGATTATCAATGCTGTAAAGCAAGACTGGTCACAGGATTGATTCTGATCTGTTAATGTGAGCCTTGCTACATGACTGGTACACCTGCTACTGGTGTTAACTCCTGATGATCTTGCAGCTAGTTAATGTCAATAATAGGTGTAAAAATGCCATTCAGCTCAGCTTTATATACATACAATTATATTTTTGTCTGTGTTTTCCTAACAATTCTTTACAAATGTACATGTTTATCTTTTGATGAAAAAGTCCTTTTTTGTCTTCCATACTTGGTTACTTGATGAGTTAATGCTGAGAGAGTGTACGTGTCAGAGTGTTTGTATCTACCTTTGTAGTCCAGTATGTCCTCTGTAAAGGCCAGCAAGGAGGGGAACACACTGCTGATGCACAGTCCCAAAATGCAGGTACCAATAAACAGAACAACAAAGCTGGTGTTGAAGACAAACAGCAGGCACTGCACCAGTATGATCCCCACCTGAGACAGACAACCAGACAGACAGCGAGAGGGGTGAGAGAATGACCATACTTAACAGAAGCCTGTGTTCTACTGCATCCAGCAGACCACAATTATACTTGCTGTGCAGAACCTGACTCAGTAACAATCAAAACAAAAACAAACCACTGAATTTGACAAACATCTTATCCACTCAACCTACTCTTATAACTGCATCTTAAGAGTTTCAGTACAGACCACATTTATTTGCGGTGACTGTCAGGTGCAAAAAATTATATTTCAGAAAAACACACAAAACCAAATGAAACTAATTTCTACTTTTTCAACCTAAAAATGACACAATTGACATCACATTCCAATGAAATGTACTGTTCCAAATACTGTTCAGTTTTCTAAAATTATTACAAGTGTTAAATGTTAAATTGTTGAAGTAGAAAGCAAGGCAGGGTTCAGCTATTTTTACTGTGTGCACCCCTCATGTGTAATCATACTCTTTCTCAAGTGAATGAAGCAATGTATGATCATTTTCAACATGGACAAAAGACTGTGCCTGCAAACATGAATACAAATGTTTGGCCAAAGAAAAAAAAAAGATTTTGATTGCACCCGATATCCAGGCTGCTTTTACCACCACCATCTAGGATAAATAAGACACAAAACAGATTACGCTATTCTGCTCATGGTGAGCTGACACACGGTCAGGTTTAGCTTGTTTTCCTCCAGCATGCAGAGGTTGCCTGTGGGAGCAGAGGCACATTGTTTTTGAGTTGTCCATTTGTCCATTGCATTCTTGTGAAATGATATCTCAGGAAAATCTAAAAAATATACAAAAACCTGACATTCCAAGTTTAGTGTTGTAAAATTTAGTTTTTCAAAACGTTGTTTTCTTTTCTGAAGTGGTGGCCTTTCTTTCATTGATGACTTTGTTTTGACTGTTGTGCTCTGCACCAGAGGGCATACATACCGATGAAAGATTCAGTGCAGTTCTGCACAAAAACCACATCTAAATTTCAAGAGAAACATTCACACCAGTTCTGCCTGTGGTCATTTGCTAATCCATGGTAACAAAAGCACAACACAAACTACACATGTCGATCCATGGGAGGAGGATCTAGTCCGCAATGACATACAATGCGAAACTATGGAAGCACATGTACAGCGTGCAAGACAGCCACCAAACACATTGCTATGAGTCAGTGGTTTTCAATCCCTGGAATGCTTTCCCAAAACTCAACTTTCCAGCTGCCGAAACCCGGGATTGAACCAGGGACCTTTAGATCTTCAGTCTAACGCTCTCCCAACTGAGCTATTTCGGCACAAAACCTAAACATATGGTGATTTGACAAACATGTCCTCAGATGACACGTTGACAAAAATGGGACAAAATATGGCAGATGTACTACAAACACATTGCCATGAGTCAGCAGTTTTCAATCCCCTAGAACGCTCTCTCAAAACTCAGCTTTCCAGCTGCCGAAACCCGGGATTGAACCAGGGACCTTTAGATCTTCAGTCTAACGCTCTCCCAACTGAGCTATTTCGGCACAAAACTTAAACATATGGTGATTTGACAAACATGTCCTGAGATGACATGTTGACAAAAATGGGACAAAACATGGTACATGTACAACAAACACATTGCTATGAGTCAGTGGTTTTCAATCCCCTGGAATGCTTTCCCAAAACTCCACTTTCCAGCTGCCGAAACCCGGGATTGAACCAGGGACCTTTAGATCTTCAGTCTAACGCTCTCCCAACTGAGCTATTTCGGCACAAAACCTAAACATATGGTGATTTGACAAACATGTCCTCAGATGACACGTTGACAAAAATGGGACAAAATATGGCAGATGTACTACAAACACATTGCCATGAGTCAGCAGTTTTCAATCCCCTAGAACGCTCTCTCAAAACTCAGCTTTCCAGCTGCCGAAACCCGGGATTGAACCAGGGACCTTTAGATCTTCAGTCTAACGCTCTCCCAACTGAGCTATTTCGGCACAAAACCTAAACATATGGTGATTTGACAAACATGTCCTGAGATGACATGTTGACAAAAATGGGACAAAATATGGCATATGTACAACATAGACACCAAACACATTGCTTTGAGTCACCAGTTTTCAATCCCCTGGAATGCTTTCCCAAAACTCAGCTTTCCAGCTGCCAAAACCCAGGATTGAACCAGGGACCTTTAGATCTTCAGTCTAACGCTCTCCCAACTGAGCTATTTCGGCACAAAACCTAAACATATGGTGATTTGACAAACATGTCCTGAGATGACATGTTGACAAAAATGGGACAAAATATGGTACATGTACAACAAACACATTGCTATGAGTCAGTGGTTTTCAATCCCTGGAATGCTTTCCCAAAACTCAACTTTCCAGCTGCCGAAACCCGGGACCTTTAGATCTTCAGTCTAACGCTCTCCCAACTGAGCTATTTCGGCACAAAACCTAAACATATGGTGATTTGACAAACATGTCCTCAGATGACACGTTGACAAAAATGGGACAAAATATGGCAGATGTACTACAAACACATTGCCATGAGTCAACAGTTTTCAATCCCCTAGAACGCTCTCTCAAAACTCAGCTTTCCAGCTGCCGAAACCCGGGATTGAACCAGGGACCTTTAGATCTTCAGTCTAACGCTCTCCCAACTGAGCTATTTCGGCACAAAACTTAAACATATGGTGATTTGACAAACATGTCCTGAGATGACATGTTGACAAAAATGGGACAAAATATGGCATATGTACAACATAGACACCAAACACATTGCTATGAGTCAGTGGTTTTCAATCCCCTGGAATGCTTTCCCAAAACTCAGCTTTCCAGCTGCCAAAACCCAGGATTGAACCAGGGACCTTTAGATCTTCAGTCTAACGCTCTCCCAACTGAGCTATTTCGGCACAAAACCTAAACATATGGTGATTTGACAAACATGTCCTCAGATGACACGTTGACAAAAATGGGACAAAATATGGCAGATGTACTACAAACACATTGCCATGAGTCAGCAGTTTTCAATCCCCTAGAACGCTCTCTCAAAACTCAGCTTTCCAGCTGCCGAAACCCGGGATTGAACCAGGGACCTTTAGATCTTCAGTCTAACGCTCTCCCAACTGAGCTATTTCGGCACAAAACCTAAACATATGGTGATTTGACAAACATGTCCTGAGATGACATGTTGACAAAAATGGGACAAAATATGGCATATGTACAACATAGACACCAAACACATTGCTTTGAGTCACCAGTTTTCAATCCCCTGGAATGCTTTCCCAAAACTCAGCTTTCCAGCTGCCGAAACCCAGGATTGAACCAGGGACCTTTAGATCTTCAGTCTAACGCTCTCCCAACTGAGCTATTTCGGCACAAAACCTAAACATATGGTGATTTGACAAACATGTCCTGAGATGACATGTTGACAAAAATGGGACAAAATATGGTACATGTACAACAAACACATTGCTATGAGTCAGTGGTTTTCAATCCCTGGAATGCTTTCCCAAAACTCAACTTTCCAGCTGCCGAAACCCGGGACCTTTAGATCTTCAGTCTAACGCTCTCCCAACTGAGCTATTTCGGCACAAAACCTAAACATATGGTGATTTGACAAACATGTCCTGAGATGACACGTTGACAAAAATGGGACAAAATATGGCAGATGTACTACAAACACATTGCCATGAGTCAACAGTTTTCAATCCCCTAGAACGCTCTCTCAAAACTCAGCTTTCCAGCTGCCGAAACCCGGGATTGAACCAGGGACCTTTAGATCTTCAGTCTAACGCTCTCCCAACTGAGCTATTTCGGCACAAAACTTAAACATATGGTGATTTGACAAACATGTCCTGAGATGACATGTTGACAAAAATGGGACAAAAAATGGCATATGTACAACATAGACACCAAACACATTGCTATGAGTCAGTGGTTTTCAATCCCCTGGAATGCTTTCCCAAAACTCAGCTTTCCAGCTGCCAAAACCCAGGATTGAACCAGGGACCTTTAGATCTTCAGTCTAACACTCTCCCAACTGAGCTATTTCGGCACAAAACCTAAACATATGGTGATTTGACAAACATGTCCTCAGATGACACGTTGACAAAAATGGGACAAAATATGGCAGATGTACTACAAACACATTGCCATGAGTCAGCAGTTTTCAATCCCCTAGAACACTCTCTCAAAACTCAGCTTTCCAGCTGCCGAAACCCGGGATTGAACCAGGGACCTTTAGATCTTCAGTCTAACGCTCTCCCAACTGAGCTATTTCGGCACAAAACCTAAACATATGGTGATTTGACAAACATGTCCTGAGATGACATGTTGACAAAAATGGGACAAAATATGGCATATGTACAACATAGACACCAAACACATTGCTATGAGTCAGTGGTTTTCAATCCCCTGGAATGCTTTCCCACAACTCAGCTTTCCAGCTGCCAAAACCCAGGATTGAACCAGGGACCTTTAGATCTTCAGTCTAACGCTCTCCCAACTGAGCTATTTCGGCACAAAACCTAAACATATGGTGATTTGACAAACATGTCCTGAGATGACATGTTGACAAAAATGGGACAAAATATGGTACATGTACAACAAACACATTGCTATGAGTCAGTGGTTTTCAATCCCTGGAATGCTTTCCCAAAACTCAACTTTCCAGCTGCCGAAACCCAGGATTGAACCAGGGACCTTTAGATCTTCAGTCTAACGCTCTCCCAACTGAGCTATTTCGGCACAAAACCTAAACATATGGTGATTTGACAAACATGTCCTGAGATGACATGTTGACAAAAATGGGACAAAATATGGCAGATGTACAACAAACACATTGCCATGAGTCAGCAGTTTTCAATCCCCTAGAATGCTCTCTCAAAACTCAGCTTTCCAGCTGCCGAAACCCGGGATTGAACCAGGGACCTTTAGATCTTCAGTCTAACGCTCTCCCAACTGAGCTATTTCGGCACAAAACCTAAACATATGGTGATTTGACAAACATGTCCTCAGATGACACGTTGACAAAAATGGGACAAAATATGGCAGATGTACAACATAGACACCAAACACATTGCTATGAGTCACCAGTTTTCAATCCCCTGGAATGCTTTCCCAAAACTCAGCTTTCCAGCTGCCGAAACCCGGGACCTTTAGATCTTCAGTCTAATGCTCTCCCAACTGAGCTATTTCGGCACAAAACAGACAGCCTGAAAAAATGCTTCTACGCTGACACAGGCCGTGGCAAGAAGCACATTGTTTTCAGGATGTCCATCCATCCATCTCATTCTTGTGAAATTATATCTCAGGAAAATACTTAAAAATATCACATTCATAAATATTTATAAACATACATAGATATATTGTATTTGCATATAGTGTGCTATAAACCACTACTAGTTAAGAGTCTATTATTAGAACTGTCACTGTCACTGTGATTGCATTTCTCTCTCTCTGCCTTTACAGATGACACCACGGTGATAGGCCTGATTGACAACAATGACGAGTAAGCCTACAGGGATGAGGTTTAGCAGCTGGTGATGTGGTGCGGTGACAACAACCTGACCCTCAACACCAAGAAGACCAAGGAGCTCATTGTGTACTACAGGAAAACTAAAGGCTGCAGTGACACCCCCATTCACATCGATGGGACTGAGGTTGAATGTGCCTCCAGCTTCAAGTTCCTGGGTGTCCACATCTCCGAGGACCTCTCCTGGACCCTCAACTCCTCTGGCTTGATAAAAAAAGGCTCAACAGCACCTCTACATCCTGAGGAGACTGAAGAAAGTTAACCTGGCTCGTCAGATCCTGGTCAACTTCTACTGCTGCACCATTGAGAGCATCCTGACCAACTGCATCTCAGTATGGTACAGTCTTTGAGCAGAGGGCCTGGCAACGGGTGTAAAAACCAGCCAGTGCATCACTGGTGCCCAGCTAACTGCCATGGAGCGCAAGCGGTGTCTAAGAAGGGCACGCAGCATCAGCAGAGACAACTCCCACCCTAACCATTGATTGTTCGCCCCCCTACCATCTGGTAGGAGGTTCAGAGGCCTCCATTCCCGCACCAGCAAGCACAGGAACAGCTTCTTCCTCCGAGCTGTTACACTGTTGAACTCCGTCCTCCAGCAGCCCCTCCCTCCAACCCCCACCAACCTTGCATTGACAATGACACCACCTCATACCACCCAAACCTAAAAATATGGTGATTTGACAAACATCTCCTGAGACGACATGTTGACAAGAATGGGACATATGTAAGATCACTTTGACATTGAATTTTAACCACCAAAATCTATGAAGTACATCCTTAAATCCAAGTGAACTATTGCATCAAATTTGAAGAAATTCCCTCAAAGCGTTCCTGAGATATTGTTTTCACATGAATGGCATGGATGGATGGACAACCTGAAAACATTCTTCTTCGTCGACACAGGCCGTGGCCTGAGGCACATTGTGTCTTTGGCCAAGGCTGGTGACCACATGGAAGCACAATGAAAATATACAAAAATACATTAACACCTGACATTCTAAGTTTAGTGTTGCTAAATGCTGTTTTCCAAAATGCTGTTTTCTTTTCTGAAATGGTGGTCTTTTTTTCATTGATGTCTATCTGCTGTGCTCTGCACCAGGGGGCCAACATACCTATGAAAGATTCAGTGCAGTTTTGTCTGAACAAAAACTAAAATTTCAAAAGAAACATTCACAACAATACTGCCTGTGTTCATTTGATGATCCACAGTAACAAAAGCACAACACAATGTATTGATCAATGGGAGTAACCCACACAGGAGAACATGGACAAGCAGATATATGAGTCACTGGTTCTAAATACCATGGAAGGCATTATTAAAACTCAGTTTTCCAGCTGCTGACATTTAGATCTTCAGTCTAAAGCTTTCCAACTGAGCAATTTTGCCACAAAAGATACTAATGTTGTGTCTTCTGGGACCATGTTCATGAGATTGGATAGATGTGAGGTCATAGTGATGCTGACCTTTAACCACCAATATGTCTCAAGCTTAATTCCAAATTCCATTAAATAAACAATTCCCCTGTTTAAAGTTAGGTTTGAGTTGTAAAAATATCCATTTCTGTCATTTTAATAGGCATTAATCAAGGAAAAACATATGTTTTGTTGTAGGTTTCAATGATTAAACAACTATTTACATTTAAAAAAGCTCAACAATCAAATACAGAAACTATCTAAGTCTGAATTCATTGTCTTCACCATGACAGAACCTGTAAATGAACTGAATTCCATTGATTTCGGAGGGTTCTTGTTCTTTCATGCTGTTCACAGTTTACATCAGTAGAGGGCATAGCTCTGCAGCAGTTGGTGCAGGTCTTCAGAGGACATTAGACATTTAAATGTATTTCATGATTCTACCACTACATATACTTGTACATATACTCCTTACCTTGTAGATCATGTAATGTTTTGTCTTCCATAATTAAAAATATAATGAAAATTCTAATGAATTACTTTTGATTATATCCAATACCATTTTTGTGTAGTTTGTAGCATGGCAGGATAGATAGAAAATGGAGATGATCAAAGAATTATTTACAACAATACTCAAAACAAGTAGCCTACAACCTGCAGGAACACACTCTGTCAGCCATCATTAGATGAGACATCTCTTCTGCTGTAAATAAATGTACAATCAAAGGAAGCTGTCACCCCGCCGCTTGTCCTGCAGAACTGTGAGGTATATATTTATTTAAATTGCTTGATGCTATCATCTAGATCTGTGAAGTGTCTTTGTTTGGATTAAACATAATATGGGCCTCATTCTTGTTGGATCTCTGCCACCCCTAGATGTAGTGTAACATGAATTTGGGTTCATGTTAGGGTGGTGGGGTGACAACTATAATTGACTATGTTAAAAAATGACTGAATTCCATTTAGGTACATTATTTCCATGGTCCTGGAGTTGTGGGTACTGGCTCATGGTCATGGCTTACTAGGACACTTCACAGAACTGAGCCCTTGTTAAATTACTTTTAAATTACTACAACTGAGCTTTTTCTGCCATGACCGATCAAAATTCCGTCGCCTGTCCTGGGTCTTTGTAATGCAAATACTATATACTGGCAAAAATTACTAGTACAGTGCATGTAATCACATTGAAAGTCAAGGCAGCCATTCTGTGACTGACATAAGAAAGAAGCAGAAAGAGAGACAGAGGTGGAAAAAGAGAGGCACAGAAATTCAGTCAATGACACTAATCTGTTTGTCTTAAAGTTAAAGTTTTGAGTACGTATACAGATCCTGTTGTCTGTATACCTACCTAATCTTACTCTGAATAATGCCACCTAATCCTGTCACATGAATCCGCACCCAGTTCAAATATTTGGTGAGAACCATCACGTGACAGCTGTGCATGAGCTGTTTTTACTGTAAAAGAAATTACTGCTCAGTGTGACAATGAGGAAAAATCATAAATCCTGACCCTTGATGTTCACGTCTTGAACTCTATGTGATGTCAACTGTCATTATTTCAAGAGTTACTTTGTGTTCATACCAGACTGAAGATGAGCACCCTGGTTGCCGTGTATCTGTAAGACAGGTAGATGAAAGCCAATCTTCCTACTGTGATGGATGCCCAGAATGTACTGTTCAAATAGCCGGCAGTCGTACGAGCCATCAGCAGAGGAGGGTACACCGCATAAGTGTAGATGTAGCTGGAGTAGGAGCCCTGTAGGGCAAGAAACAGAACAGGAGGGTAGCACAGAGATTTTCAAGTCTGTCCTGAGTTAAATATCTGTGAGTATGTGTGTAGCGTTAGCAGGAAGGCTCACTATAATCCCATCAGTCAGGAACAGGATGGCCCCACCCAAAGCATGGAGGATGAAGAACGTAGTGGGGTGACCCCGGAGTTTGGCAGGGTTACAGCAACCAAAAACACTCCCATGACCTGGAGAGATAGGGATACTGAGACGTATGCCATGTCATTTGCACAGAGTGGTCTCAAAACACACACATAGACGCATACATTACATACATGCATTACCTTGATCACTCTCCTCAGTGGGGCTAACGTTGGACAGAGAGTCTCCATCAAGCAGACGTGGACTGCTGCTGAAGCAAGGCAGCAGTCTCTCATGGTACATCAATGCAAACACTGCTGCTGGTACAGGTAGCTGCCAGGGCGCGCACGCATGCACGCACGCACACAAACACACACGCACGCACGCACGCACACACACACACAGGCTATTGTTTAATCAGTCAGCACTTCCTGTCAGCTGAATCGATTTGTGACCCCTCTCTCATAAAAGTAGAATCCAGGCCTTCTTATCTCGTCCTCTGCTTGAAACAGATCCAGTTCAAACATGAAAACGCAGTGGTATTTCTGCTGAGGTGGAAGTTTATCGCTTTATCTGAGAAGCAATATCGAGGCTCACAGCCATCTGAAGAAATGCAAATAATTCTGAAAAGACCAAAACTGAAAACAAGGGCACAACTCTGAGTGGCTCTGAAGAGCAGTAACATTGTTTGGAAATGTCATTACATCACTGAATTTCATTCAGGCCATGAAACTGTGCAGCACTGCATTAGAAATCTAGTCATGGGAAACCTGTATAAATATGAGCCAAAAAAAGTTGTTGGTTTTTTTTTTCTGTAAAGCCTCATCAGAAAAAGGTGCATCAGTGTTGATAAGAACTGCATGTCTTGGACTGTATAATATAAGCTATTTATCATTACCACAAACCCCAAACGTAAATGAAGTTAAAGCTTTTTGAGTTTCTGGTCAGAGCAGAGAGGAGACAGGATAGAACACATGAAAGACAGATACTTGATACTGACACCTGCTAAATGTTTATCCTGATTCTTAGCATCACTAGTGACATGGCTTTAAGGGTGTCTGTGTCGGTCGGTGTTCTAACTGGCATGTCTCGACAGCTTTTAGATTTGCTGTGAAATTCGGCTCAGACATTCACGTTTTCCTCAGGATGAACTGTGATGACTTTGGTAATCCCTTAACTTTACACCAAGCACCATCATCGGGTCACGTTTTTAATTTGTCGGTTTATGACCAAGCATCTGCAATACTAATCACATTCCAAGATACTTAACTAATATCACAGCAAACATTACACCTGCTGAACAGTAGCATTGACACTGGAAGCATGTTAGTATACTATTATTATCATTATTATTATTTAGCTCACCTTTAGCTTGTAGACCTGCCACTTTTTTTTATCAGAAATTCTGTCCTTTGAATGCAACGCCAGTGGGAGTGTTTCTTAAAATGCAATGTCTGTCTGACCCACTGAATTCCCTGTCAGAAAATTAGGCTATTGTTCTCTTTGCTAATGCAAAATGGAGAAAACTAGCAAGATGTGCTAAGGGATAAAAATACCAAACCATCTGAGCTATCAGGTAAAATAGAACTGTCTCATTGGTTTGACAGTCAAGACATACAGCAGAGGTGCCGCAAATGAGCAAACCTGGATTCATATTCTTAGAGTAGAGCCCTTCTGCCTAAATGAATTGAGTTTTCATCTTAAATGAATGATTTAAAACCCCCGCTCAACCAGTTTTCCAGTGACAACTGTTCTAGGTTGACTATCAATGGGTTTGTCTAATGTCCTGGTCCATTTTGACTGATGAAGACACACGTAGTAGACTTAGTGTCAAAATGTCTTCTCTTCCCCTTGGATATTTGCTGTTGTCAAACTGAGAAGCACTGAATTCAGCTGCATATTGCTGGAGGCTGCACAGAGAACCCTGTTTCAGTAGAAGAGACTTATAGCTTCACGTCATGATACTGCCTGTCACAAGTTATCTGTACTCTTAGTCAAATCACACAGCTACAACTGGGTGTACATCTAGCTGCTAACTAGCAGTTACAAGAGTCACCTTACAGGTAAAGAGTCATTTTCCCATTCACAAATGACAGACATCTGAGCCAGTATATTAAATAGATAACTTATACTAGCATGTATCGCATACACCTCAGTCATCAATCATATGAGATAAGTAATATTGGCAAAAACTCACATTGATTAGAGCAATGGTCCAGAAGGCGTACGACACACTGGTGATCACTTTACCCTCAGTGAGCAGAGGGTACTGAGAGATGTTGTGTACCACTATTCCTTGCCCCGCCATGCTGCTGCGGAGGTGCTGTAGGTCTGAGGAAGAGGATGAGTTGGTTGTCCAGTTGGCACCCAGGACACAGTTGCTCTCTGCCAGGAATGGATTGACCACCAGGGGACTGATGAGCGCTCCCAGGCCTGTAAAAAAATGCAAGGCCTATGGCGAGAGATGAACATAGATCCCTTAATATTATATATGGGGGCATCCAGCAGCCTAATGGTTAAGACACATACCGTGTAACTGCAGTGACCCTGATTTGATTCCAGCCAGAAACTTTTGTGGCATGGACATCACTCTTGTTTTCCCCTTATTTCTTGTCGTACATTGTAACACAGGTCCTATTGCAAACTGTCCAATAAAGGCTAATTACCCCCCAAATCTTGATGACTTTCTGAAAAGTCTAAACTGTGAAATGAAAGATATTAGCTGGAGAGGCTGATTTAAATAAATAAAAATATAAAAAAAAGAAAGAAAGGAAAAGAAAAAACTATGCCCATTTTGGTTCTAAGGTTGTGGAGAAGTTGGAAACAGTATTTCAAAAGGAAATTTCATCTCAGTTTAGAATAAATATCTTCATAGATTATTAGTGCCTATCTTTCATTCGTTAACATTTCCAACAGCTATATTCAGTGCATCCATTTCCTATTATTCTTTCTTAAAGCTTCTGCAATGGATGCTTTTGGCCGACAGACAGTTAACAGCTAGCTAGTGAACACAGTGGAGCATTTAGCAGCTAAAGAAGCAGATATTTCCCTCAGAAGCTTGTAGAGACCAAAAACAGAGCTAAAGAGAGTGAACACTGGAGGTATCTTCATTAGCTGGTCAGAGACAGACTCCAAATGAATGATAATGTTGCTCTATGTCTGCTGGATCTGTGAAAAGACAACTGCTTGCTAACACTTCAGCCATAACAGCTGAAAAGTGATGATGTGTCAATAGTGCTTTCACAATTTGTTTCAGGCAAATGGTTTAAACTGCATTATTCTTTTTTGTTTGGTTGGGTTTGGGGCAGAACTCCTCAATAAGTTGGACATATTATGGCTTTATGAAGTTGAAGCTGTTGCCTTTTTCTTGTGTTTCCCCATGCTTCTTCCATGTATTTGTGCCATGTTAGTCTCTCCTTGTGTCTGTTCTTGTGTGTGTGTGTGTGTGTGTGTGTGTGTGTGTGTGTGTGTGTGTGTGTGTGTGTGTGTGTGTGTGTGTGTGTGTGTGTGTGTGTGTGTGTGTGTGTGTGTGTGTGTGTGTCTGGACTGGGTGGTTCCCTGCAATCGTGGCTCACCTACACCTGATCCCTGTGCCAATCAGCCACCACAGCTGCAGCCAATCCATGATCACCAGCCATAGGATAAAATCCCGGATTTCCTCATCTGTCTTTTCAGACTCTTGCACTCATTAGTCTGGCAACACGTCTAAGTCACACAGCTCTCTTTGCTTTGTGCTTTATTCTTGCTCAAGTTTGTTTGCCTTGCCTCTTTCTGAGTAACTGTCTGCCTAAGTCTGCCCTCTGGGATCATCTCCTTGTGTCTCAACCTGCTAAGTCTGCCCAGCTCCAGTCCACTACCAGAGAGCCTGCTGACTCACCTCATCTGCCTACCCACTCCTCCTTGGAACAACAGGGATCAGCTCCCAGTGATCAGTATACCCTTTCTTTTGACAATAAAGCTCTTTATTATTAAAATCATCAGTAATCATCAGTAATCTGTGTCCTGCTTTTAGAGTCCAGCCATTTCTTCAGCCCCTTACCATTAGCATTAACTTGGAGTCATGTTTGCAGTGACTTGATGATCTTAATTCAAATGTTCACTCTCCTTTTAGCTCAATTTTGGTCTTCTGATGAGGACTAAACCTTACAAAGCAGTTAACCAAAATGACAAGTTGAAAAAAGTCTATACCTATTTTACATACATTGATTTGTATAACTTGAATTTTCTATTGTTTCTTTACTTCATCAATAAAGTCAATTACCAAGAATGATGTTATTATACAGCACATCGTGTATCTGTGTCGTATTAGTCCACATGCTCATCCATCCTTAGCTGCTTCCTCTTTAACATACAGTACAGAATACACACACACACACACACACACACACACACACGGAGTCACTGCTGTTACTTCCCCTCCTCTCCACTCTGACCTGCAGGAAGATGGCAGAGTCTTTCTGGTACAGCTTCACCAGCTGCAGGTTGGCGATAGTCTCTATCACCCCCATGGCACTGCCAGCAAATGCCATGGCGATGGACAGTAGTGCAATGTTGGAACATAGTGGTATGATGGCAAACACAAGTGAAATGGTGAGAGTGCAGAACAGGAGGGCTGCCAGGGAGGATCGGAGTCTGGACAAGACACAGAAAGAGAAGACAATAGCCACAGCATTATACAGTGCATTCATACTACTTATGACTTAATACTCTAATATATTCAGTCGCTCATTCACAGGCGTAAGTCAAATTTTTATTCTTATGAAACTTGATTCAGATGATTAGTACTGTACTGAAGTCCAGACTGAACAGGAGATTTCCAGCTTGTTGCCGCTGCAGTAGGGTCACCTTGATGTGCTCCACTAACTATTATTTACCCTGCAGGTTTATCGCAGCCCTTCAGCAGCAGTACACCACCACATTATTTTCACCTTGTATTCTCCTTCTTTCCTGTCAACTTTCCACTCTCTCTTTAACCTTCTACCAGATAGCTTTTACCGTAAGCACCTGTGTGTGTGTGTGTGTGTGTGTGTGTGTGTGTGTGTGTGTGTGTGTGTGTGTGTGTGTGTGTGTGTGTGTGTGTGTGTGTGTGTGTGTGTGTAGTCGTAGAAATGTGTTAGGTGGTGGAGTAATATGCAATTTTCAGCCATGCTAGCAGCATGAGTCTATGGATGGCAATGTTGGTCTGGCAGTGGGTCAGTCCGCCACTGTGGTTCGGGCTGAAATATCTTAACAATTTCCATGAAATTTTGTACAGATAGCCATGTCCCGACATGATGAATCCCACTGACTGTGATGATACTCTGACTTAACACATTCAAGCCTATCTCAAGATGAATTGTAACAGCTATGGAGATTCCCTGACTTTCCATTTGGTGCCATCATCGGGTCAAAGTTTTAATTTCTCCAATGCCCAATCTCCATGACATTTCCATCAGCATCAGCTGTAATTTGTGTTTATTGTTAATTAGCAAAGTGTGCTAACCTAAGACGCTGAACATAGCACAAACACAGCCTCACAGTGCTGCCAACATGGAGGGGGAGGGCTATAACCAGGGTGTACAAATATTCAGGTAAGAATATTTCTTTGCCTTGTTTACATATACATAAGTGGTACTGTGTTTTGTTGACTTTACTTCCTTATTGTTTCATGTCCCACAGAGCTCAATACTGCATGTGTGAAATTAATAAAAAGAATTTCAAAGTCAAGCCATTTTCCCTTGAAACATTTTTCTTTTCATCCAACCTTATTAAAACTCCATATGTGGGAAAGTACAGCAGTGGTCGTGACTGTTGTTGCAACAAACTAGAATTGCGCATTTAAAAGAATTGATACACCAAATAAGGAAATATTTCATGTTTCATATGCTATATGGGCTGTGCATGAACACATATACTGTATATTTCTGCTATTTGCCAAAACGTCATTCACAAATGCAGAGGCGTACAGCACTATATAACAACTAACCATAACTATATAATGTTTCTATAATACTTACACTTAGGGTTAGTTAAATGCCAAAGAGGTAGAACTTTCTGTTAGAACTCATATAAACAAACTGGAGAGAAATCATACTTGTTTGGGATTTGCGTAAAAAGTACTTTCGACACCAGCGTATGAAAGTCCATTGTATTAGCCAGAACCCAGACAGAGGTAATGTCTGATTTTCTGTAGTGAACCTGTGACACAGATAGTGTGTTGTTCGGGTTCAGGTAGAACATCTCTCTCGGTGTTTACTTACTATGTACGTGTACTCACTATACTTACGTTTGCTTGAAGATACCTCCCAGGCTGCAACCCGCCAACATGAAGAACTGTTGGGAGAAGAAGACCCAGGTGATCTGCTGCAGGGTGGAGTGGGTCTGACACCTCAGGTCCAAGATGGTGGGTCCCAGGACGGCGATGCAAAGGCCAGAGCTAAAGAACACACTCCAATAGGTGAGAGTTTGTTGACATCGGCGCTTAAACAGCAACCAGATCCGCTCATCCACCAGCTTCATGTCGGTCCTTCAGAGGAAGCCTGAGTCCTACAGAGTCCAACAGCTGTCAGCGGCTTCTTTCACACTGACGGCTGGTGGAACTTGGTCACACTCAACAACACAAAGCGCCAACAGACAACGTATACTGAGCTTTTCCAGTCAGTCAGCCTAGTAGCTGAGCTGAGTGCGAGCTATCCTATTGACGGACGATTGGCTGGAATTCCAAGGTACCAGCCTACTTCCTGGCTGGTTTCACATCAGCTTTTCAGTAGATTTGCGTCGTGTATAGAAGAAATGGCCAACGGCGGAAGACATACTTAAGTAGCAGCAGTTTTCTTAAGTAGCACTGCAACATTCTTGAAATGTTCTGAAGAGCAGAATGACTGTCTGACTCTAAAGTCTGTCTATTTGAGTTACAGGAACATAACTTTATTTAAATATCATGCAAACTCAGACAAACTGAGAAAACCAGGTGAAAGCGCTGATGTAAAGCATAAAGATTTTTTGGAAGAAATTATGACATTTGTGACTTACTAATATTTTCAGTGATTTAAACCAGCATACATAGACTCTCTATGACAAATGGCACACATACGAGTTGGAATAAAATTACTGTATAGTTGTAGTTCCTTTAATTTTTTCTCTTTTTTCAGCTGTATATGTGTTTATAACCTGTGTAACTTTTTTACATCCTTGAACTGTCTGAGATGATCAACATAATTACACTTTCCTTTGGCAGCTTTACAAGTTGCTTAGCTCACACAGACTCCACCCACTGAAATTTGCATGTGCAGCCGGCCAATCAGGTCGTGCCTACCTAATACAGGTATGTGTACATAATACATAAACTCACGTACATAAACTTGCGAGCCTCTCTACAGCTCAGAAAAACTTGCCAGCTCAACTTTGCTGGAAGAAGAACACACAGGGGGTCACCCTTCTGCAGTGAACTGATAAAGAATCTGAAATTCTACGATAATCTCAAAATGTATCTGTGACTCATTCAAATTAAAATCTTTCCATACGGAATATATCTCCTCAGTAAAATGTAACAAAACATAAGCTACTGTGTAGAGTAAACGCTGATATGGCTGTAGAAAAAGTGTCAGTCACCCTGCGTTGAGTTCCCTTTGGTCAGTGGAGAGATCCTGTCATATTATACATGCACACACACATACACACACACACACACACACACACACACACACACACACACACACACACACACACACACACACACACACACAGAGAGAGAGAGAGAGAGAGAGTGTATACTAACAGACAAAATAGATGAGTTATCTCTTAGGAAAATGAGATTTGTAGCATTGGGTTGGCTTGCTGCTAAATGGAAAAGTGTTATGAATTGGATGAGAAGAACTTCCAACCTGTTTCATCTGGAGCAGCTGGCTGGAAGAGTTTATAGACTTCATAGGGATGGAAAGAGATGCTGCCACATTATGGCGCTTCGCTCAGGGCATAGAAGGATTGTGGGATATAATAAGGTCATATTCTAATTCCTTATCGAATTATGTGTAATGATGCACAATGAGATGTATCATATTTCAAATATAAAGGGGATCTTTTGTTAAAAGTCGCTGTTTATATTTATTGATGCCCACCACTTTTTTTTTTTGATGTATTCCTTTATTCACTTTTGTCCACATATGTTGCTCTGTATTTTTTATTTGTCAATTGTGTATGCATTGTACATATATGTCATGTATTGTTAGTATTCAGGGATGTCTTTAAAACAACATGATATTTAAAAAATCTGATTAATCAGTCCACAGATTGCCACAGGAGAGTGTCATGGTAATGTGACTGATGATGACATTTAAAAGTTGGATGGAAAATGAACAAGATTGTGCTCCTTTCCTTTTGACATGCAGCATTAACACTATCTGCAAAAGATTAAGAAACATTGGATTATGTTGTGACAATTGGTGCTGCTATACATTTTGTATCAATCACCAGATGTGGATCAATTTAAAAAACTAACCTGGCCTCTTGTGCTGATGTGCAGCAGCATGAAGTAGACCAATAGCACCATCTTCTGTTCATCTATGGTATTGTGTCTGCTCTTGAGTGCTGTATCAAGAACTACACTTTATCAACCCATCCATCCATCCATTTTCTATACCGCCTATCCCTTTCGGGGTTGCGGGGGGGCTGGAGCCTGTCCCAGCTGGTAGCGGGCGGGAGGCTGGGTACAACCTGGACCGGTCGCTAGTCGATCGCAGAGCAACACACCTTGGTCTGTGGGAGGAAGCTGGAGTACCCGGAGAGAACCCACGCATGCACGGGAAGAACATGCAAGCTTCACACAGAGGGGCCCGGCCCGGGGATCGAACCAGCAACCTTCTTGCTGTGAGCACTACCTGCTGCGCTACCGTGCTGCCCACTATATCAACCCATAATGGTATAAATAAGTATGCGAGTAGCCAAAAAAAAAAAAAAAAAAAAAAAAAAAGACACTGAACAGGTGTGTGTGTTCCAGAATTTCAGTAGTTTATTTATTTATTCATTAATTAATCAATTATTCAATCAATTGTATGCCTGTTGGCAGTCACAGTACATTCATTTTTTCTCTCCCCCATTTTATAACAGTGTAGACAAATCACACAAAATATCACATCTTATACAAAATCTAAACTTATCTTATAAAACATTTAGACATCATCTGCATTTTTTTCTTTATTTTACTTTAAATACAGTGCTCTATATTTTTAACAGCATAAAACTCACTGAGAAAGATGAAAACATCCGTTAAAATACATATATCTTATTTATTTTTCATTACAGTATTTAAAATAGCTTCATTTACCACAACTAAAACACACAGTAATACTTCTGCCACTGAGGGAAGGAGTGGGGAGGTTGGAAGTCTTACATCCCTCTGAAGTACCAGCAGGTTTGCCCTGCATTTCTCTCCTTGTTGCCTCTTACGTTTGCACTCACTGGCAGGTGAACAGAGGGTTGGATGGTCGCACAACGATTCTTCCATCAGCTTTAATCACTTTTAGAGGTAGAAAAACACTCAGCAGCCATTTAACTCTCATGGGCATTTGCCTCTCCACTCATACACAAACATAAACACCTCTGATCTGCATGTATATAACTCCTCAAATCAGTTTGGTGCTGGAGTGCTTTAGGGCTTCAGTGCTTGGCTTCTGGGCACTTGAGCATGACCTCTGGTTACTGGTTAGCTTCTTTACCTCTGTCTTCTCTGAACAGTCTCAAGGTATCAGTCATTGACTCTTACTCGAGGACTTTTTGTGAATCCAATTGTGATTTGTGTGGATCAAATCATCTAGAAGTGTTAAATCAAAGGCAACTGCTTTAGACTTGCGTCCACACATTGAGAACCACAAAATTTACATGAGGAGCGTTCGGCACCATGGCAGTCGTGAGAGTCTTTACCCTCTCAGCATGGGCCGTGCAGTAGCTGTGATTTCCTCTGTGGTTGCATGCACACTGCCCAACAATTAATGTGTACATACTTGTGTGAGCTGCAGTCTCATCCTGACCTCCATTTCTCTCTGACACTGTAGTTGGCGCGGTGCATTTATCTACAGCAGCACAAAGGAAGGCTGCAGAAAGCAGCAAAATCAGAACAAGAATGTTTTTAGTTAACTTTACAGTGGCTGTGTTACTGTTGTTGTTGTTGTTGTTGTTGTTGTTGTTGTTGTTGTTGTTGTTGTCTTTTGATTATCCAATTGGCAGTGGCTTTTGGAAGAAGGCAGAAAATTACATGAATGGGTTGGGGTACCACAGACCAATGACCCAATCATCAGCAAGGAGGCATACACACCACCACAGGAGAGTGCAATGTTTTGGCGCCCAGCCAAAAGGCATGCATCGGGCCTTAAAGTCAGGAGTCAAGGTGTGAACGGGCCTGAAATGGCCAAGGAAAGGATGCCCTGACAGCACTCTAAAGGCTGAGGTATGCTTGAAATGAAATAAAAAGTGTTTTCCAACCACATCTAAAGTAAATAAAATATCTCACCCCTCTCACTGACACCAGGCTCATGGCCCCACTTTCAAGTGTGGCTGTTTGGAACAGCAAACATATGTGCCGTCATATATATGCTTAGGTGACACAACATATGAACTAGTTCATTTCAACTATACCACTGAAGGAGTGATGGCAGTGGGTAACCACTATTGTATTCCACACAGACCTTTAGTGTCTCTTTCATACTGCACTGTTAATTTAACAGCCTTGATCACACCTCACCAGTCATTAAAAAACCCTTGCATTGGCTTATATAAGGATTCCTCAGCAGCACAGCACAGAGAGAAGATGGAGAGGGAGTCAAGGTGTCACAGAGAGGAGACTGGAGCTTAGCTACAAGTCCCCATCACCGTGTCTGCAGATCATTTCACCTTCTAGGGCTCAGTCACTGTCACAAGGGAGATAAGGAAGATGTAGAAGTTTCACTTGTGCAGATACATATACTTTCTAAAGTTATACTATATATACTTTACACTGCCTATTGTTCGCCTACAGCCAAAAGCTGCTCCCTCGCAACAGGTGAAAGAGAGCTGTGCAAAATATAAGGGTAGCAGTGAGTCCAACTGACAGTAATTTGCTACTAGAAAGTACTTGTAGATCGTACTTTCCCAGGTTACTGGTCTAGGGTTAAGGGAATTTGGGACAATATAGGGGTCATATTTTGGAATCATGTAAGGTAAGACACAAAGGGAAAGGAGCAGGCTTCAGAGGACACTTTTGGTTTGTGCAAATAGGAGACTAAAAAATACATATACTCATAATGAGTTATTTACACACACAAAGCAAATGCCTCCTAACACATTGGCTACACAAGATCAAATATAGATTCTTCACAAGCCAAAATATCATGCACAGTTTACTAAGGCAACTTCAAAACTGGAGTCAAGCCAGCTGTTAACACTGTATGGAACAAAACCTCACACTGAGTTAAAACACGGGGCGCTGTAGCAAGGCAAGTCAGTCGACATGACTCCATTTGAAACTGGAGTTTTATATTAACGATGGAGTCGTTCATTGTTTGTTTCATGTGAGTAGAGGTACTGTAAATGAACAGTGTGTTGCTACTATTTCAACGTCTGCTTGTATATGTACAACCTCAAGACTGTCGGGATGACATAACATACCCATAGCTGCCATATGGTGACTCTTTTGACAGGGATGTAATCATTTCATCATGTAGAAATCTGACTTAGTTTAAATTATGCCATCTTATTAGCTCCCTGATGTATTCAAGCAGCTAACCATCATTAGCCACCATTCCTGTTTTCTTTCTGTGAATTTGGAGGTTTTAGCAACATTGGTGTATTGTATAAGCTGTTTCTAGTAATGTTAGGTTCAACATGCTTACATTTAACTATTTGTAGGGCAAAATAATAATAAATAAATGACATCTTCAGCATTTCTCCACCAGAATTTTACTCCTAGCAATACTGAGAAGGTTTTGACTTGCCATTTAGACTTTCATGCTTTGAAATGAAGTGTACACAAAGCACAAATGAACAGTTGACCAAATAATCCTGGCTATGGCCCTGAAAGCACCACAATTACCAGAATGTCACTGTTGAGCTGGGAGGAAATTGTACGACTCCCTCCTTATATACCGTGAAATCAGAGGGTGTACTTTTAAGCTACATCTTGTTGTAGAGACAAGCTGAACCGACCTCCATACACACCACAGGCAGCCTTTACTTCTGTACACTTGCAACTGTAAGATGGTTCCAGATGTGGTAGCTACTTCAGATGTGGCAATTATACAAGCTTGTGCATATGTGTACACAATAACAGAGCAGAGCAGTTTATTAAGGGGCCTATTTGTTTAACTAAGTGACGGTCACATGTTGCTGATTGTGCAAATGTGTGTGGAGGGAGAGTGTATCACAGCTCAGTCATTTCAAGTGAGTACAAGTTTATTTCCTGAAACCCTGTGTGTCCCCATGGTCAGCTGCCATGGAAATGAGTGAGTGCACATGAGTCTGTGTGTGCACGTAGGTGAGCATGTGTGTTAATGTACTGAGCTGTGTTGGCCTTTGTATCGTGGTCTGAAATGGCAGCTCCTCTTTTCTGTGTGTCTCTGGCCATCCTCTGTGACGTCTAGAAGATGCTTTGTCTACGGTTTTTTCCTCGACCTGAAGAGAGACACATTGAGACTGAACACTTATTTCAAAATGCTGATTAATAAATGTTAAAAAGAACCAGTGGACACAGATACTGTTGCCTATGTAACGTTAATCAGTTGGTTGCTACATGCTAGTATAATTTAAGTGCTATGAAGTTAGGTCTTGAAGTTTAAATGAGTCTTACTAGTAGAAAATAAAGTCATAGTGAGACTTACTAAGAAGAGTTTCTAAGAGTTTAAAAATTTAAAAAATCTGTACTAAATGTGTTGACATCTCATTTTCATTTTCTTTTTAGGTCCTCTTACACTCTTCTCTGTGGTATTTTTATTTGTGTCAGAGTAAACAAAGTCAGCCTGCTGGCTTCTTGCACAGCTTTGCTAATTAGCAAAGTAAATCTACTGACACCATTTCAGATGTTGTGGTCAGAAAGAAAACAACTGTTTCATTCCACGCCGTTCAGGAAACTCACAGTGTTAGAGTAGCTATCCCATGGTGATCATTAATGGCTCCTATTTACCTTTGAAACTTTTAATTAGCTGGTCTTGATATGTGTAGTATAAACCTATTGACTATGAGAATACAACCGTATGCACCATATTCTAATTACCAGGTCCAAAATGCAGAACAATGTCAATGTAGAGAACTATTTTAGAAGCTCACTATGTGAAGAAATGAGTGGCTTTCAGTAACAGGGACCTGACCAAACTTGTGTATAAAGTGTGAGACTGAAAGGCAGGAACCTTACCTAAAGGCTGAAACACTGAGCTGCGGTGGCCTGGGTCCTTCTGGAGCTGCACCTCTCTGAGGGAAAACACTGAAGCAGCTAAAACAAAGAGAGAAGAAAGAATGACTTAGGAGCACAGAAAAAGAAGTTTTATAAAGGCTTTGATTTGAAAAACTGCTACATGTACTAAAGCTGTGCAATACACCTTCTCATACGAGCCTGACTCCAAAAAAGTTGGGATGCCGTGTTAAACATAAATAAAACATAATGGGATAATTTGCTAATCCTAGTTGACATACTTAATTGATTTTTGTACATATCTGCTTATTCTGAATTTGATGTGAGCAGCACATTTCAAACAAGTTTGGACAGGAGCAGAGTGACTGGGAAAGACTGGGAAAGTTGCAGAAAGCTCCAAAAACACCTGTTTGGATCATTCCACAGGTAAACAGGATGATTGGTAACAGGTGACAGTATCATGATTGGCTATGAAAGGGGCATCCTGGAAAGGCTCAGTGGTTCACAAGAAAGGATGGAGCGAGGTTCACCACTATGTGAACACATGATTGGATAAAAGATGTTACTACATGGACTCAGGATAAGCCTTCTGAAGACCTTGGTACTGCTGACATCTTTCCACATCATAGCAGAAAAAGGACAGGTGTATTTACTAATACTAATAATGGCATCATGGCTCACTTATTGGGCTTACAGGGACACCTAAATGGAACAGAGTCATCATTAATGTAATTAGTTTCACATGGACTTTGCCTGCCAAGTAACACTGCCATCAAAGGGAGACTGTGCTTTCCTCTGACTGCTTCAAGGCTGTTAGAGTGATACTACACAGAGGTACTGTTTTTAATAGATGACAGCAAAGAGCTAACAGGCTATATGCTAATACTGTGAACCTCTGACAAACAAATCAAAATAAGGCAAATAATAAGTTTTAATTCAGAACAGCCTGGAGCAACAAGAGTGTTCTGTCAGACTTTCTCTGTGTGCTAGTAGTGTGCAAATAGACCGAAACACTCTGATAATACACCCAGGCACCCATAACCCTTAAACAGGCAACGTGCACCAGGAGATACACAATCTTAAACATCCTGTAGGGGGTGTGCTGGGAGGTTTTCACTAATCAAGTTAGCATTTATCAAAAGTCTTGTCTGGTATTAGCATCTAGATCACATAATTTGGTTCAGGCTATTTTGCATCGTTTCGTCAGCCTGATCAGAAAACATTATGGCTGCCAGTGGTGGACAACCTGTTTCCTTGGGGGTAAATAATCATATATTGTTCATACTTATTTTCAATAAAACAATAGAAATTCTTAAAATTAATTAGGACGTTTGTCTAAACATTCTGATGAAGAAAAAATGTTCCAACTGTGTTTGTGGTTTTACCTAGCAGCTTTTGAAATGTACGTATCCCCTGAGATACGTTGCCAGATTAGGGGTAGAAATTTGGTCAATGTGCATTACAAAATTTTGCTTCAAACTGGAAGGCATGTTAATAATTACTGCAGTACCAGATATTATCATGCATAGCTGTGCCTATTACAACATTATAACTGTATTTTACTAAAAAAATATCTATTTATTTTCAAGCAGGGCATCTGGGCTAGGTCCTTTTATGCAAAAAGAAAGGAAAGCACAGGGATGAGAGTGATAGAGGAGATCCCTGCAAGTTCCTCTGACTCTGAGTCAAACAGTGATGAAGATGAGGAAGTAATTTTCAGCCAGCATGAGATACAGGCAGTGAATGAAGGCAGATCTGATGAGGAGGATGAAAGTCCTGATGAGAAGGATGAAGAGATGGATCGCAGTGCAAAGTCCAAATGAGCAAAAGGATTCAGGTGACAGTAGTTTTATCTAGGTACACTTATATGTGCAATCCATACAAATGTATGTATGTAGTAGTCAGTGGCTTGTATCGCCTCTCTGAGGGCAGAAGTTCAAAAAGGATGTGGCCGGGGTGGGAGGGGTCTCTGGTGAAAAATATAGAAAATACTGTGGAAATATAGACAGCATAAAAAAAAAAAGTTTCTCCAGTGTTCATTGAGAAAATGAAATTGCTGTGTTGTTGTTTTTTATGTAATCTTCAGTGCACAAAAAGTTCATATGTTCATCATGAAATGTTCAGTTTTTGTGTCACTTTTCTATGAGATTGCTTTGTTATGAGATCAA
Organism: Chaetodon trifascialis; assembly: GCF_039877785.1. NCBI lineage: Eukaryota > Metazoa > Chordata > Actinopteri > Chaetodontiformes > Chaetodontidae > Chaetodon > Chaetodon trifascialis. The sequence continues at coordinate 27,042,500 of NC_092058.1, read as the reverse complement.
GATGGATTGGTAAAAATGAACAAAATCAACTTTAAAAGTGCTATGTGTAATGCAAATGAGCAAGGAATACAACAATTTATAATTTATCCTCATCAAATTGAACATCAATATGTTTATCATTTGTGCCATCCATCCATCCATCCATTATCTATACCGCCTATCCCTTTCGGAGTTGCGGGGGGCTGGAGCCTATCCCAGCTACAATGGGCGAGAGGCGGGGTACACCCTGAACCGGTCGCCAGCCGATTGCAGGGCCACATGCAACGACAAACAGCCATTCACACTCACACCTACGGACAATTTAGAGTCATCAATTAACCTAATGAGCATGTTTTTGGTCTGTGGGAGGAAGCCGGAGTACCCGGAGAGAACCCACGCATGCACGGGAAGAACATGCAAACTTCACACAGAAAGGCCCCGCCTGACCCGGGGATCGAACCGGCAACCTTCTTGCTGTGAGGCACGTGCACTACCTGCTGCGCCACCGTGCAGCCTGAGATACAACTCGTAAAATCCAAAATATTGAATATATATACATATATATTGAATGTGGAAATATTTTTCTTAGGGCCTAAAGAGATGAGTGATAACATTAAACTATTTTTCCACTCCTGCCTGTTTTAGGGTTAAGGGTATGTGTTTCTTACTGTCTGCCAAATTGTGTATGTTGTCCCCCAGACTCAGGAAGTAGGGGTGTCGCAGAGCAGCTTCAGAGGAGATTCTGCTCCTGGTGTCATACTGCAATCAGAATCCAAAACCAGAAGATTAGACCATCTCTGAAATCACACACTGCCTCATATCCAGCAGAGTGAAGTTCATGGTGCTTTTGTTTCATACCTGCAGCAGAGCAGACAGCAGGTCGATCCCCTCTGTGTCCAACCTGATGGAGGCAAAGAAAACAGTTTAGCTTTTATTGTGACTGTGCACAGAAAAATAACATGCAGGTGGTAACAGCATGTTAGGTTAGAACCAACATAAACAGTGTTTTTGGATGCTGAGAGAAATTTACAGAGCCTCCCAGAGTCTCAAACAGGAAATAAAGAAGGAGAACTGCCAGTCTCTTGTTCTGATGGTGTGCAAGTAATCTGGAGTTATTATGATAACCAGGCCAACTATTCTAGCAAGCAGGTTGGATTACCAGACCAATAACTCAAATGTCATTTAAAATATTCTCAATCACAGATATTTAAACCATTTCAAACAGTGAGTGACTTGAGTATCCTGAGAAGATAAAGTCAGTGTGCAATCCTTGTAAATATAACTGGTGTTTCCAGAGAAGCTGAATTGGCAGCCCAGAATTGTATCAAGACACTTGAAACTTTCAACAGTTTCAACAAGTTGGCTGTCAAATACAGCAGGCCTTGTTATGAAATCCTGCCTAGCACAAATAATCACTTCTTTAGTCCTATTAACATTAATCTCCTTACTTTTGCACCAAGCCTGAGCTTGTGTTTGGGCAAAATCTTCAGCTTCGCTGAGGAGGTCTGTTTTCTTGAGAGGGCCAACTCAGGCCATATCATCAGTATACTCAGACAAAAACCCTGATCTTTAATCAGAAATGAATTTATCCTGCTGATCTCCTAAATTTTCCTCACACATTTTCTTCTCCTCACAAAGATCACATTTGTGGTTTTGTCTCACTAACTGACTGGCATAAAATTTGGTTCTCTACATCCATGTTCCCTCTGGATGAACTGTAATAACATACATCATCAGGTCAGAATTTTAACTTGCCCAATCCTTCGGGTTATGATCAAAGTGGCATTTACAGCAGCCTCTCTTGTACTTTGTATTTCCTGTATTTAATCTAATGAGCAATTGGAGTGAGCCGATTTCCCTTCAGACAGGACTCAGTTGAACTGACTGAGATAATTGTTAGTGTCACCTGGGCACGTGGTTGATGAGAGCTTGAGGTCTGTACTGAGGAAAGAGGTAAGACCTAAACTCCTCATTACTGCTGATACCAGGCCAAGTCTCTTCTACTGGAGTGCCTGGAAGACAAAGACACAATGAAATGTACAGTAGTTTGCTGTCACAGGACACTCACTTATATTACTTATTCCCACTTCATACATTACTGGATTTTATCCTGGCCTGTGGGATAGTATCATAATGTGCTGCCATCTTACCCATGAGCCTAAAAATTAAGTGTAGCTCCTCCTTTACTGTCGCACCAGGGAACATAGGGCGACCAGTTGCCATCTCAAAGAGGATGCAGCCCACGCCCCTGGAGGAGGAGGGAGGAGGAGCAGACAACAAAGAGCTCTTTAACAATGTAGAACTGTGTTCAACAAACACACACACTTCAAAGAGCGCTGATTGGAAGTGCAAACATGTATGGTGTGAGTGGGCACAGTGCAGCCTTTTGTTCTACCCAGGATGGTGTGTTGGAGAGGGGCCCTGTGGCGTGATGAGCGTATATGTATCTAGGTGAGCTCATAAAAGACTGGTGTTGTTAGAGAGGCACGTTTAGTCATCAGCAGCTTGCCAAGGCTGTGAGGGTTTTCTCACCATGGCAAACTGCTAATGAGCAACACGTAAGGAAAGTGCATGCAGATAAATGATGCTCCATTGTATGACTCTCTGCCAATAACATGGGAGATTTTAATGATATGCATGATTCATGGAAGTACTGGACAATTCTCAAGCTGCTAGATATTCATCTACTTTACCAAGTGAACAGCATTGCTCATTACTGACTGTAGTCAGTTAAGAGAAAAATGAGACAATCCAAGTAAAACCAGGTAAGGTTTCTGTGATGCTTTCAACACATTTGTTCTCAGTTTCCCGCGACAGATGTGAGGATTAATTATGAAAGTCAGAACTGGCAGGGATTCATATGGACTTTTAGATCTTACTGGAGTTCTTGAACTTTCAAACTAATGTGCTTGTTCAAAAGCATCAATACAACACAGTATATCTAACAACATGTGAGAACACTTCGCCCTGACCCAGGGCTGTCATACTGCGGTTCACAGTCCTACATAACTATCTCATTTTACAGAGATTTCAGTCCCTGAGTGGCTCATAAAGTGTGTTACTGGAAAAGTGCTGAAACTACAGCATGTCTGAAATGTCTAAGGTAAGGACATGGCGATGCAGGACTGTGACACATAGTATGATGTTTAGTTCAGAGAGAGGCTTACTGAACACAAATGCACAAGTATCTACAGTATGTACTAGAGTGCAATATATTTTGTATCATTTGCCAGAGCAAACTAGCTGCATGTTACATATTAACTTCATTTATGAGGCTCAACAAAAGATAATGCTGGTGGTTATATTCACACAACTCAGTGTTTGCTCTTGTAAGGTCTTCCACACATTACAGTTGGGACAGTTTGTAGTGTTGTGGGTCTAGTCCCCAACAGAGAGCAGATGGTCGTTGTGGTGCTGTGGAAGGCAAATACATGTTAGACTAAAGATAATTAAATATCCATACTCTAGTACTCACCACATGTCGATGGGTGTGGAGTATTCTGTAGAACCCAGCAGGACGTCAGGGGGCCGATACCATAGAGTTACCACCTCATTGGAGTAGGTCTTAGTGGGGACAGACTTGGCCCTTGCCAGACCTGGAAAACATAGCATGGTCATGGTTTAACAATGTGAGACCTCAGGAGACCTCAGGAACAGCAGAAGGCTATATCAGTAAGCCTGCTTTTTGTGCAAATGTTCAACCTCTGTCACTTCAGTAGTAAAAAGATCCAGTTGAAATGGAAGTATTTTGTGCCTCCACAGGTGTAGCATGAAACAGCGTGATGCAGTAAGTCTCATTGTGGAATAGTGTGTCCATCCGCTCGTATGCAGCTTTTAGCTAAAACTGTTGAAAAATAGTGAGGGAATACTGGTGGGTTTATCTACCCACAGAAAACTGAGAAAACTCAGAGAGAGGGGCACAGTTGCTAGGATACAGGAAGTAAGGGTGCTAAAGTAATCAGGATAAAAGATCTCTGAGCGGCAGTAAAATATAATTGGAAAGCGATTGAGGCAGGAAACGTGCTATTCTATTCCCAAGTGCGTGTGTCTTTATGACCGCATTTGCTTTTGTTGATGTCCGTATATGCTGCATGAGAGTGTGCTGATTTTCCTACCAAAGTCTGCCAGTTTTAGCTCGCCCTTGTCATTGATGAGCAGGTTCTGAGGCTTTAGGTCTCTGTGGAGGATTTTTCTCTTGTGACAGTAGGACAGGCCACGCAACAGCTGGAACATGAAGATCTGTAGGAGAAAAAAATGTTAAAAAATTCTGAGGATGAAAAATTCAACATCTGTACACATCATTAAAACAGATTGTAAAATTTTGGATTGTAAAACTTCTCTGATTCCTTAGTTGGGAATAAACTCTAAGGACCAAATAAACAATATTTGTTTTCTCCCTTTCAAGTCTACCCTCATCCCCCTGACGGAGCTGAACTAAAACAATGAAAAATCTCAAAACAGACTGGGTACTAATCCAACTGAACCATAGAATGAACACCGTATGATTTAGCTCCAGTTTGTGCCCCTCGTTACATTTGAATAATGGAGCAACACATTGATTTAGCTAAAAATGTATGCATGGAAAATCTGAAAAACACAGAACACTATCTGCTGTCCTGAAGGTATTTCCAGAATCCTCAGTGGATGGTTGTGGATAAAAAGAAATCCATCTGCTGCACAGTAAGAGAGATTTTCAACCCATTTCCCAAGTTGTGACTCATTTTCCTAATTTTAATTCCCTGAAGATTGTAGCCAGAAATGACACACGTGTGTCCTCGCTCAGTTTGCATGATGTGAAACAAAAGTCAATTTTGTATCATCAGTTATATTGCTATATATTTTGTTTTTTTCCTTTCCAGTATTGACATTAACAAATTCATCATAATATAAAAAATGTAAAATAAAACCCAGTCATTTCCACTCTCTTGGTAGATAATACAGTTCCAACTTGAGAAAGGGGTGAAAAATCTTTTTTATCGTGCAGCAGACAGAATATCTTTCCATCTGGATGTTGAGAAGACTCTCTGTGGACTCTGGAAATACCTTCAGAAGAGCAGTTAAGTGTTGTTAAACATCCTTCTGGGTTTTTCAAGGGTTGCCAGATTTTCATTTTTGAGAAAATTGGATACATCCTTAAGAGACACAAACTGGGATGACCTTTACATTTTATGGTTCTGTGAGACTTTTACTCTGGTTCCCTGAGTAACTCCTCTGCTTTGAGAATGTGACTTATCTCATTGTTTCAGTTCCAAGCCTCCGTGGCTTCTATGCAAAATTAACTGCTTGATCATTTGCATTTTGGCTTGAGAACAAGAAGCTGCAAATGCTGAGGCTGTGTGTGTGTGGTGGTTTGGAAAAACAGTGTGTCTGGTATGCAGTCAGTAGTGTTTGACACCTGGTGCTGCTGCTGAATCATTGTCATGCTGGTGGCTCACCTTGACGTTATGCATGCTCATGAGATTCCCACAGTTGTCCAAGTATTGTTTAAGGTCGCTGTCCTGGAAGACACAACAGGCACAGTGTTCACACTCAAACCTATGCATAAATGAGGTCGACAGCTTCTGAACTCCTGCATGCTGGACTGCCGATGTACTCACAAGATACTCAAACACCAGTGTGAGGCAGCGCTCGGTGTGGATGATGTCGTGCAATGTGACGATGTTGGCGTGTTTCAGGTTCTTCAGTAGAGACACTGGGTGGACAGAAGATGGAGAGATGAGTTGTGCTGTTTTGTCCAGGAACCTAAAATGTGCCTCGAGCACCACAGCATCAACAGCAGAAACCATTACAGAACAATCTACTAACACCCCGGAGCTGCAGATCTGACAATAGCTTAGCTACGATTTCAGTCTTAAGATGGGTTTTAACTTAACTAACCAACCTCATTGCTGTGTTGTCATTAGCAGCTGTTTCAACTGCACCTGTGGTTTAGTCTAAACTCAGCTGCTGTGTCCCAAAACAATCATGTAAATGCCACTGGAGGTCATCCTATCTGTGGTTTAACACAAACGTACTGCAAACAGTGCTATGTCCCTAATCCTACACAGTAGATATGAATCTTTATAGAATACAGTTTTTGCAGTTGGTATCACAGAGAAAATGATATAATACTCAACTGACTTTAAAATGTCAATGAGGAAACATCTTAACAGTAAAAGCCCATGCACACCTTCAGCTTCTTGTAGACGTAGGTGGAAATATCCACGGAAAACAGAAGAGAGATCTCCCTCTCACTTTCCTTCTACTTACAGAAACTAAGTGATAAGCAAAAGTTCTAATTGATAAAACACACACTGGACATTGTTCCTGTGGTATCTCCTTATCATTCCTGTGAATATACAGATGTCCAATGCAGTCTTCCTTTCAATCACCTGAGTGAGGTGGACCTTACAAGGTGAGTTCATCACATGTCCAGGTTAGATGCTAGGTGACACAGCAACAGCCCCATGTGTGAATAAGCGATATTTAAATGAAAGTGGACAATTAATCAATTAATGTGCTGGTGGATTATTGTCCACCTCAGGGCGTGGCTGCACCCCTGGCCTGGGAAACCTTTGTGTGTGTTTGTTGATGCATGTGTGTGTACCCTCTCTGATAGCAGTGCAAGGTGCTCCCTCCTCGTGCTCCAGCCGAATCTCCTTTAACGCCACCAGGTTCTCTGTTAGTTTGCTTCGCCCTTTGAACACTGTTGCGTACGTCCCCTATGAACACACACACACACACACACACACACACACACACACACACACACACACACACACACACACACACACACACACACACACACACACACACACACCTCCATTGACATTCTGATAATAATATATTCTGAAGAACTGTTACTCAAATACCAGCGGGTATACATTTTTGTTATTAATAGCAATTGAATAATGAAGTTAATTTGACTGGAAGTGTTTACTTTCGCTTTCTGTTGACTTTCTCATCGTCATCCACAGCACGTAAACATAAATCATAACAGATAATTAATTCCAAAAGGGCTGAATGAGGTCAGAAGTTTAAACTGTTATCATCCATGAACAGCATCAAAACACTTCATCAACATAACACAAGCATCTCAAGCAGGATTTAATCTATTAATAAGGGCATATTTACATGTTTGGGAACTGATTATTGGGATTTCTCATCACAGCTCATCTTCCTCACTCATGAATATCCTTCATATATTCAATGAATCTTTTCAGATACTGTGAAAAGGATCAGTAATAAGTGAGGTACTTTTATAACAGCCTCGTGTTCAAATTACTGTGTTCCACTGCATATCAAACTCAATCACGCCTTTCTGAACCACAGGTTATGATCACTGACAACAAACAAAACTCTTTTTGATCCCTCACCAACGCTGTTATCTGCTGCTGAGCACTGTGACTGAGACTAATGCAGACAGCTTCTGTCACTAACCGTTCCTTACTCCTCAAGGCAAACACTGTTCTCAGATAAATGGTGAGGGTTTTAAGTGCATTGGTACTGTAGTTATACAAGGCTGTATGTTGTTGTACTCTTTTTGACAGACTCGTCTCCCCTGAGAGGCTTGACTCACAGCAAACCTGTTAAGTATAATGAAGACTCGCAGACAAGTTGTTGTCAGCGTGGTTGATGTTATACACCAGAGAGATGCTTTATTTGTGTTTGATGAAGCTCTGTCTAGCCTCAAGTTATTGGTCGGTGGCTGCAGTGGGTGTAGCACTTGTACAGTCATCTCTCCCTGGCCTGCACGTCAGCTGTTTCCATCGACCGTCTGTTAAATGGTGAATGTGTGAGTAAGTGGTATTGACGTACTTCACCCAGTTTGCCGAGCTTCACATATGTCTCCAGTTTCCCAAAGCCTATGTCAGACTAGAGGCAAAAAGAACAAGACAGATTAATCTTATTGTTTACTGTTACGGTTCTGTTCACTAATTATACAGTACCTCAGATCGGTCAAGAGATCACATTTGCATAAATGAATGAATGTTTTCTTAATTAAGTATAAATCCTTGTTTACTCTGTCAATCTGACACAAAACAAATGCATCTTAATGGCGAACTGGGGGAAATATCAAAGAAAATAATGCACTCATTATAATATTAATATAGAAGTTAAAAAAAAGTAACGGTGGGGCAAGATAAGAGGACTAATAATTTGCAGAGAGGATATTTTCTCTAACATGAGCCGAGACATTCACTGGTTCAAGACTAATCTCATGCACTGAAAAATAAACATGAGGCCAATGTGGTTGAAATGAGATTTATATGAGAGTTAGATTAAAAAAGCCTTACAGAGGTCAATATGAGATGAAAGACTGACCACTGTCATGTTAACACTTTGTCCATGGTTATTTATGTATGAGATTCTAATATATCACAGACAGACAGACGGACGGACGGACGGACGGACGGACGGACGGACGGACAGACAGACAGACAGACAGTTTACTAACCAGTGATGCACGCCGAGACATACGGCTGAGAGGTCTGCAGAGTGGCGAGTTTTCACTCTCCTGCTGCAGTTTCTTGAGAAACTCTGGAGGCAGGCGAATGTCCATGGGCAGAGACATGCGCTTACTGACATCCTGCAGGAAATTAAGAGGCACTAAGGTTTATAGCATACTCGTATCAGTTTATCTGCTGTGGGTGTAGTTTAGCCAATTTTCATGTGGCCATTATGGCATGAGGTTCCAATGTGCTCGTTTTGCACTGTTTAACTGCTTAATTTGTACCAAACCAACTATTATTATTATTTATTATTTCCAACTTGAATTTCCCAACATGAATTTCGATACATGGTACCACACTATAATCATAGGCATACTTTATGGTCTTTATAGGTTTACAAGTTGTTTATAATGGATTTAATGAATGGTTAATGAATCATTTTGTAATTAAAAAAAATGCAGAAATCTACTCTCCAAACATGTTATAACTCACAGAAGAAAGGAGGGCAGCCACTGAATGCAGATAAGGGAGAGAATTTAGTTTTCTCATATCAAATGCTGACTGAAATCTCATTTTGTCATTCTTTATGCAAACAAATATAACGTCAACATGTTTTTTTAAAATGTATTTCTATTGTAAATAGTGTTTTATTATTATCAAAAGGAAGCCATCTGGAGGGGTGGGTTGGTGTGCTGATTGACAGTAGTTGACAGGCTGTCAGAGAGCCGGTGTTTCAAAGTGAACATATTTGTGCTGTAATCCACGTCACAGACAGACAACATGTTGTTAGTGCTGCTGAAGAGTAAAGACCACACCAGCATCTGAATGGGCCAATGTGAGTGAAAAATTTCCAGGTACGTTCACATATTGTTTAATGTGCTGCAGCTGAGCAGATCATTTTTAGCTTGCAAACTGAATTGAGCAGTTAATTTTTTTTTTTAACTGTTTGTTTGCTGACGTGTTTAACAAGCTAACTTAAAGGTGCAAAGTAAAATGTGTGTTCATATTTAAGAGATAAAAAGGAGACTTTGGCAGACAAGCTAATGCAGTTGTTCAGAGTGTGCAGCTCTTGTGTTGTGTAGCTGCTGTCTAGCTCAGTGTGATGTCTGCTGTGTGAGAGAACGCTGACGTTACTGCTGTATGCAAGATTTGACTGCAGGGATGGACCGGGATAATATCTCACATCATGAATCTAACGGCCAACGGCACATTCACAACGGACCACGTATACTGTCAGCATTTTGTTCAGTCACATGTCTTTTACTTTTAGTTCAAAACAAACAAACAAACAAACAAACAAACAAACAAACAAACAAACAACATCTAAAATAGTAGTTTAACTTGATAGAAATGTCCCCACAGCAGCAACTGGAAAGCTCTCAGGCTGTATGTGTGCGCTAATGATTTTACTGCTTTGAGGGCCAATAAAAAGCAGTATTGACTTCAGGATGGATTGATACTGACTTCAAATTTAGAAGCTGTAACTTTTGACATTTTTATGTTGCTTTACTGTTTATTTTGCTGGTTAGCCTGTTGAATTTGGCATTAGCACATTCTGCAGCTAACGTGGCTAGTAGCATCTATTGCAGACCCACAGTGGAGCAATGCTGGAGTATTTAATATTGAGGGACAGTCAAGAGAAACTGTGGGAACATTGAGCCTCATTTGAAGCCAATTAAATAACCAGTGGAGTATATTGGATGTGGAAAACTGTTTTTCATGTTGCTTTTCATGTAGTCTCACTATTATTTCTGTCTTGACAGCACCACGTCCTTCCTGAGCTCTCACTTCCCTCTGGCATAGCTTCACTTGACTGTCTGGTACGAGTTGTGTTTAGTATGAGAAAGACTCGAAGTGAATCACACTCACTCCACAGGGATTATTTCTGAAAAGGTGGAACTGCGAACTCTCTCACATTTCCAATAAAAAGTCTGGTGCTCTTGGGAGGATTAAAAGCTTCCGACGTCTCTTTTCTCATTGAGTTGGCAGAGGCGGAAATGGAGAAAAGACTCCTGAACAGGAGAACAAACCACTTTTGTCACTGCTGATATGTCAGAGTGACTTTTAATATTTGTAATAGCAACTTGAATTGACAGTGTCACACTGGAATGACACTTTTTTTTCTCCAAGTCAGGAAATAGAGTATTTGCAGTTCTTATAATCTGGTTGAAATTCATGAGGGCTATTTTTTTTTCTTTTTTTTTCTTTTTTTCTTTTAAGTGCTTGAAGATCCAGTCAACGCTAAAGCATATGTCATGCAAGAGAGTCAAAAAACCAAGGGAATGGTCAAATTTGCCATAATGACATTTAAGGTGTCAACTAATGCAATGACTAACTTGCAAGAAAACATTCCACCTTAAAAGTTGCTGGTAACTGCCAGTAGCCTTTAACCCATAATGAATTGAATTATTTTTTTCTCTAGTCTAAAACTACCTAATGTTAACTAGTCAAGATGAAAAGGCAGCAAAACATCCTTTCATTCATCTGATGGTCTATATTTGATGCACTTGCAAAGAATGTGTTAATTCAGCCTGTTAAACTTGGACGGCTTGTGCTGCATCCACGTTTGCATAGCTTCTTCAATACGCATGACCTCTGCCTCACGGCAACTTTTCCTCACACTGGATGTTTTAAATGTGGCTTCCTTGGCTCCGTACAAGTATATGAAATCCTTCAAAACACAAACTACTCGTTTTCACTCGCCTGTCCTGCTTAATGCCGCACTAATTACAACATACTACATCCATCCTTGGTATCATCTAGCAAGATGTTTGGCTGACACGTAATGTTCTCAAAACAATGAAACTGTTCATGAAGTCAGTGTAACATTTGATCCTGTGGTCAGTTATAGTGGACTAAATATGTAACTTGCCACCACAGGACCAGTGTTTATGTAACCTTAAAAATGAACCACAACTTAACCGTGCATGTGAATGCATGCATGTGTCATAGGTTAAACAAGTAGCACTACACTCTGATCAGCAACACGCAAATTACTGTGGAAGAAAAGCATGGCAGCATGTGACTACAGCATGACAGGAAACTTAAAGTTAACACGTTGCCTGTTAACCCCTGAAATGCCATATGAACCTGTGTCCTCCTGCAGCTGCTCTTTGAGCCTCTGTTACTCACCTCCATGGAGAAACGTCTGTGCTGAGCCTTGCTGTGATAGTGCAGGTGGGACGGAGACTGAGCTCCTGGTGTTGATGGTTCAGGGCTCACCGGACTGGCATCATGAGATGGAGGACCCAGCCTGTCTGGAGTCAGGCCTGAAAGAGCAACATAACCCCTCAGCATTAGATGGGCGACAAGGAAAAGCCAAAGGTTTGTAGGGTCACCATAAGTTTTCAGAACAGCTTCAGTGATCAATAGTGTGGATTCGCTGGAACTCAAGTCATTCCAAAAACTGTGCACAGTTGTGTTTAGAACTGGTTCACATCATTTTTATACTCATCAAACCTTCAGTGACACCTCGTGCATGGAAACATCTGAATTTGTCATGTTTCTCCACTCATTTATTTAGATGTTCTCTTAGTTGATTGCTACAGACAGTTTTTTAATCACAGGAGTAGAGCTGACATTTGAACCTCACAGGCAAACATCCAGCTGTGATCTATGCAAATGCTAACTACCTTCAAAGCTGACTCTACATCAACGTGGAGATAAAGTAAACAATGTCACAATTATTAACCATCAGTTTGCAATGATATTATGTTGTTTTTATCTTTTTTAAAAATTTTCTGAGCAGCTTCATTTCATTCAGGTCAGGTCATTTTACACTGATAATTTTGTGTGTGGAGCCAGACTGTTTCTCCCTGTTTCCAGTCTTTATGCAAAGCTAAGCTAACTGGCGGCTGGGTCCTGCTTCATATTTACCATACAGCCATTGAACTGGTATCAATGCTCTCATCATCAAGAAAGAAAAAAAATATTTTGCAAAATGTCGAACTGGATCATTTAGCAGCTCTGCAGCCAGACATTTTTCTGAGGACTTGAAGTCCAAAACAGAGCTAAAAGGATTTATAGTTCCGCATTAAAGGTGGCTGTGGCTGGTCTTTGGCTGCACATTTTCTCCTACCAATTTCTGCTTTGTTTGAGATTGTTGATAGTGAAGACACCTTTAACACAGTTGAATAAAAAATATCCAATATATTGGCACAAAAAAAGAAAGGCATGTCTGCACACAACCATAAAATGTAGCTTTGTTTTCAGAGATGAGGCTCATCGAGAATAAGGGAAGGAGCAGATATACTGTGAGCACACCATCAATGCAGTGTGACAGCTATCCAGCCAGTGTGGTGGGAAGAATGGACTTTGATCCTCACCATACAACATTGTATGTGGTGTGTGTTTGATGCCTGGTCGGTGTCTTTTGAGTGCTACCTGCTGTGAGGTTTCAGCTGCAGTTTGATCTCCCATTTCAATGGCTACTGTTGGTCGGTATGGCAAGTGTGGTGTGAGAGGGGGACATGTGTCTCCGTTTTATCGGCAACCTCCAGGTGTGTATGTTTTTCAACTGTTCACTCCTAGGTTGAAGCACAAAGTGCTTTAACTTCTTGTTTCCATGGGGACCATGAGTAACAAGGGAAGCAGGTCTTGCTCTTAAGGAGGGAATCTTATTTATCTCTTTAAAGCCTCCCCCTCAACACACAGTATAAACAGAAACATCCAATGCATGAACTATGGGCATTCTCATATTACAGGAAATTCAACAATGCCTTATCAATTAAACACACACACCTCATGCAACAAGCTGCTAATGTATCAATAGCAATAAAAAGAAGGCAGACAGATTTAAGGCCAAGGTTTAACAGAGTGTTTTTAGCAGCGCTACAGAGAGGCTTCTAACAGGCCACTTTGTGCCAGATTGAGTGACAGTCTAAATGGGCTGGGAGGAATGACAACCTGTTTGTTAGTCATTTGAATATCACAGCTACAGTGCTTCTTTGATCACCAGATGCTAATTATGGTCAGTAAAGGCAACACTGATATGAGCACACACACACACACACACACACACAGTGCCTGATGTCTGTGCAATATGGATGGATGCCTGCTTGTCATCTTCTTAGGAAAAGGACAATCCAATATGGTACACCACAGGATGTTTTTGTAGCATTTCCATCTGAAACTCAGTATGATTCTGCACGTTTTTTGTTTTTTTTTCCAATTTAAAGCTGCACTAATTCAAAGTTTGAAATCAACTTTGAACAAATGATCATGAATGAACAAAGTGGAAAATGTTGCATTTAATGAGACAGATATTATTTCATGAGTTGGTGGTGACCAAAAAAGAGCTAAAACAAGAGTCTGGGTTGGACATACACTCTGCAGGTAACGTTACATTGACCTGAAACAGCTGCTCTTTGTCTGCTGGGTGCTTACTAAGGCAACTGTTTGCTAGCACTTTGACCATAACAGCTTTACAAGGTGACAGTATGTCAGTGTTGTGCTTGTAGCTTGTTGCGATGTCCCTGCCTGGAAAAATGATTCATCGATGTAGGTTTAACTTTATCTACAGACAAACTCAGCTTTAACTGGAGCAAAGCTGAAACTATCATATGGTCAAGCAGGTCACATGAAGTAGACTGATGGAAACTCTGGCTAATGGTGCTTTTCCTGTAAAAGCAAATGGCAGTGTGCTTTGGACAACAGCCAGTCAACATAACCAAGATAAGAAAATTTCACCTGCTTGGTAATAAATGCTTTATGACTTAGTGCATGTGTGTGTTAGAGGGTTTGGAAAGACTCAACCAACTCACTGTCACATAGAACGGACTGAAATCAACTGGCTTGCATCATTTGTTTGTTTTCCTTTGATCAGGATTCAGGATTGGTTTTCTTCTCTGATCACGAAGCTCTCATCAGAGCACTAATGTATCATGTACCTCTGATGGCATATGTGATTACTCTCACGGTTACAATAGCACGTTCATATGGGAGCTCAGCTAAACAGCTTTAAATTGACTAATATATGGAAAGTGAACAAAGAGATTCATCCTAATGTGGAATATTAGTGGTGAGTCAGGCTCTAAATCCTGGCTACCCCTAAAGAAATACACACACACACACACACACATACACACACACACACACACACACACACACACACACACACACTGCTTTTGTATGAATCTAAAAAATCTGTAAGATCTGACTAGACTCACGGTAATGAAATTGTGTGTGTATGCTTGTGTTCATGTGTCACGCTATCTTATGTGTGTGTTTGTGTGTATACACAGCCTTAGGGGATGCTAATGAGTTCACTGTGCTCAGTGATCTGAGACTGATTGACTTTCTTTGTTTACCAGTTTGATCCAGCTGCTCTTGTTCTTAAATGTGAGCACTGATATCAGAGGATCCAATAATCTGATAAGACCAAAGAAGTTAAACTCACCTGAGCATGAGCTGTATATCTAATAAGATTTGTAAGCACGAATGTACACAGTCTTCTCCATTCAAGGTAATCATGAGGAGTGGGCATTATATCTAAAATACTCTATATTATTATATTATCATTCATTATTATTATATTATCATTATAATACTCTAAGGAAATCTTTATTTTTGATGAATCTAGTGAATTAATACCTGACATCTCAAGGCACTTGATTGGTGCATCCATTAATATTATAAGGCAGTCATACTAACTGACCAACAGCCTCATATGTACATCCAGAGATATTAAAGGAAAGATACCATACAATTAATATTATGCCAAAAAAATACTGTATATATTGACACATTTACAAGATAGTTTTCTTGCCAAGAGGGAGATGAGAAGGCTGATGCCACACTCATATCTGTGTGTTAAGTGTGAAACCAGAACTGGGAGATGATTGGCTTAGTTTGGCAAATGGGAAGGAAACAGCTTGGCTCTCTACACCTACCAGCACCTCTGAAACTCACTAATGAACATGTGTCTAATTTGTTTAATCTGCACGCAGACAGAAATGTGAAAACAAGAATCTGCTGTATTATTTTGCAATATTTTAAGAAATAGTAACTACCTGTAACAGCCCCTAAGACACAAATTGTAAATTCAGTATTTCTGATTATGTACAGATTAAATGAACCGGATAAAACTTAAAATGCTGAGCTTTGGGACTGTTGATAAGTGTGCATTTTGAACTCTTGACAGAGCCAGGCTAGCCATTTCTCCCCTGCTTCCCCACTACAACCAAGCTAATTATCACATTTCCCAGAATCATTCATTTAATGTGCACCACATTATCCTCAGTATTCACTGAACCCAATTAGAAAACATATATGGAGCATTTGTGAAATAGCTTCTGTCTGTAGAAACGCTCTGGGCATGTGATGCTTACATCCTTGCTAAAATGTCAGATGATGATTTCGCTCTAAACAGCAGCAGATGCTGTGGATAATGCTGTGGGAGCATGATATAATCCCTCACATGGGAGAGAGGAGAGCAAGATGCAAAAGGGAAAAGAGAGATGAATGGGAAAAGATTAGAGAGGAATCGAAGCATCAGAAGGCTGCTGGGTTTGGGTCAAACACTCTGTCTCTCCTTGTTCCTCCTTTCTTCTTCACTCAGTTGTATATCGACATTTCTTTGTACTCTCTCTCTCTCTCTCTCTCTCTCTCTCTCTCTCTCTCTCTCTCTCTCTCGCTCTCTCTCTCTCGCTCTCTCTCTCTCTATCTGTCTGGTTACCTCTTTTCTGACCTTGAGGAGCAGACAGTGATGCAGACAGATGTACTCTGGGGGGTTACACTACATATCCAGCTGCTTCTCTCCATCGGGCAGCCAAAATAACATCCTCACTTTACTGAGCTGTATGTTCACAGAGGAGGCAGAAGCTTTAGTTGCCCTATTTTGATAAGTTGACTCAAGAGCCATATATAGGATCAGGTCTGAAGAAACCACTTGGATCCTTGGAGCACATGATCCTTAGATTGTAAAGCTTGTGCACTTGACTTGGCAGATCAGATCAGCACACCTGGAGTGACCTTCCATCCCACATTTCTTTTGATTTGCACATTTTCATGGCTTTTTGGCTTTAAATCTCAACATAAAGCATCAGATCAAAGCTATATTTCCCACCTTAAACCAAACATCCTGGGAGCTCTACAATCTAAATTTGCACATGATGCATTCACCTGATTCATTGTTATTCCATCTGTTTGTGCTATCTTCACAGTCAGACACTACATAATAAAGAAGAGACACTCAAAAACATATTCTGAATGCATTCAGTTCCTTTCCATTATCTAGCCCTACTTATCCCACCATAACCCTCATTTCCCTTTGAAGCCTGCTGATCCTCAGTGGCTCAGCGCCGGTGGTGGTACCAGTCGCAGCCAGAAAAACCCCAGTTAATCTGTGAGGGTCCGCTACAGACACGGAAGGAAGTAAGGCTTTTGTATTTGGTATTAAAACGCAGACCATGATTGCAGTTTGTGCTCTATTATTAGACATGAGCTGTTCAAACAGGGACAAAAAGACACAAGTAGAGCTCAGGATTCAGGACTTTGACCATGCTTAATTAACCGATGGTTATAAAATGGTTTTATTAGACACTGTGGCACAAAACACCCAATGACACCAATCAGTGTCAACGCAAGACATAGTGTACCATTAGCTAGGTGAAAAATACAGGTGTGGAATTGGGGTTTTGTATGGGTTTGTATCTGATAACATGACAGATTTTCATGAGGACTGAACTGAACTTCTTATGGTGGCCGACAAGGGCGAACGCGCCGCAAACGGCAAAACGCTGGACACACAGGAATGATGCAAAGCCAAAAACACACAAACACATAAAACAAATGCAACAGAAAAATGCTGCATGAGAAAAATGCTGCAATCACAGAAACGAATCAGAAGCGCCTGCCAAACAGCACTGAGTGGAGCGGGTGACCGGTCCAAGACGGCGGCCCCACGGCTCGTCAGCGCCGACAGGCAGTAGCGGTCGATGTGCCGTCTACTCTTTATATCTCTATGGTCTGGTCCTGCAGGACCGGTCCATCCCTCAGGTCGAGTCCCGCTGGTGGCCTGGCGCACTTCTGTTTTGTGGAGTGAATCTGCAGTGTTTGTCTCTTGCAGTTGTTTTGGGGTTGTGTGTGTTTTGATATTTGCAGCATTTTTCTTTCGCATTTGTTTTGTGAAGTTTTTGCTTCTGCTTCGTTTCTGTGATTGCAGCATTTTTCTTGTGCAGCGATTTTCTGTTGCATTTCTTTTACGTGTTTGTGTGTTTTAGGCTTTGCATCATTCCTGTGTTTGCAGCGTTTTCCCGTTTATGGCGCGTTTGCCCTTGTCGGCCACCGTAACTTCTCATCTATCTCAGACCAACAAGTAACAAGCTGTTTTTAACATTGCTGCAATCCTTGTCTTACATTAACCTCGATGACACAGACACAGAGCTACATGAGCATTCGTTTGGACTCGTGTTTCTGGCCACCTGAAGAATATATGTCCAGTAGGCTATTCTCTTTCCTTTTAGCTCTGTTTTGGCCTCCATCAACTCCTGATAAAATGTCTGGTTCTTTAGCTGCTCAATGCTCCACTATATTCACCAGCTAGTTGCTAACTAACTTTGTAACTTTATCTCCCATCTGGTACAGAGCGGGAAGTGTGCACTGTTATCAAGCCTTTTCTCTGAAAACACCTGCCTGGAAACGTGCTTTCAAAGAATTGTGAGATTGAAACCAAAGAGTAAAGCTGAAGGCCATAAAACCTAAACAATGACCTGAAACATGCTAACACACTCAAAAACTTTCCCCGCTCTGGGCAGCTAAAGACTTGACTGATAATTCTCTGTGGGTTTGTCACTATCAATGACTCACTTTCCAGGTATACATTTGATCAGTTGTCAACATAAAAAATATTGATTAGTGCAGCTTTAACCAGACCTTGAGTATTGTACTAACCATGCATGAATTTTGTCCAATAGCATTCTGCCTGCTTATAGCTTTAGATTGGAAACTCAACTTCAATGACAATCAGGGACGAATGGTTTTAAATTTGGGACCCAAAGAAGATTAGGGAGTAGATCTTTAAGGTTGTGAACAGGTTCCCCTTGGCTGAGTGGGAAATAGGGGTTCTTACCCTGAGTGTGCCGTATGTTGAGCTGGTTGATCTGCTCAGTGAATTCATTCTCCTCAATGGTCTCAGTGCGAGGAACAGAAAGAGAGAAACGCCTTTTAAAGTTCTTCATTTTGTTCATGGTGCTCAGGAGCAGGCTCTGGGAGAAGAAAGACACACACACACACACACACACACACACACACACACACACACACACACACACACACACACATTCATCAAGAAATATGCAATTAATCCTCCAATTCATCAATGCATGCAGTACACGCATCAACACATTCTGATGCTTTTCTTGAGGAAAAAACTATTTAATGGTGCAATATTAATTATGTATAGCCTTGTAATACAAAATACACAAACAAATCAAGGTTTTCTGAATACAAAGCATTTAGAATAATAGAATTGGGACAGTTTGTACAGCATATTCTTCTTCTT
Source organism: Chaetodon trifascialis (assembly GCF_039877785.1). Lineage (NCBI taxonomy): Eukaryota > Metazoa > Chordata > Actinopteri > Chaetodontiformes > Chaetodontidae > Chaetodon > Chaetodon trifascialis. Next base: position 27,023,588 of record NC_092058.1, on the reverse strand, counting down.
ATTATTATTGATAATAACAATAATCTGCATTATTAATGTTATGTGCAGAACATATCATAGACCATATATCAAAGAAACTGAAGGGTAAGCGCTCCGCAGGCCTCTGCCTGTATGACACAAGCAGCAGAACATGATGTGCAGCTGACCAAAGACACTCTTCTGTGTCAACTGATAATGAGGCAGACAGCAGCAGGAAAGCGTCTGATCAATATACTCTCTCCCTCAGTAGGTTACATAACCACAGCCAGCCCTAACAGTTCGGTTTCATTCTCGTGCACTTTCTTCTCACTCAACTTTTTGTTCTCTTCTTTTTCTCTGGTCTGTGTGCTGCAGAGACTGGTGTCATGGGGTCTCCGTGATTCCTTTACTTGCACAGATTTGTGTGTGTGTGTTTCTGCTCATTATAGTGAAGGCTAAGAGATGTGTATGGTGGGCTCAATTACAGCCAGACTCAACATTTCCTGTGGTTATTTTTAAGCCTCAATAACCCATCGGAATGAATATCAATGTCTCTCAGCGATCAGGGAATTGCCCTGACTGCTGTAATACCTGCACAGTGCAGTTCAGATGGCTGCCTGAATCCAATCAGGAACATGCCAAATACACATATGCACAGTACATGCACAGAAATGTACACACATTTCATGAAAATACACACAAATAATAATCCACCCCAACTATTTTAGTAGCAGTGCTCTTCTAATCCACACCATAACACAACTGATACAGTACATAATACAACAGCTGAGCAACAGGATTTTAGAATACAATACAGTATGAGGCTTTCTGAGAGACGGCATCGTGAGATGTGAGTGTACAAGGGGTGTAGAACCAAATGAAATGAAGGAAAGCTTATGGGATCAGAGTTATTTTTGTGTCTTAAACTGCATGGATCTTAAAAGTAATGGGTGGAAAATATCCAATTTCCCAAGAAAGAACTCTCCCTATTTAGTCTAAATGATATATAAATGCATATGTTGCACAAAGCTGTGTAGTTCTCAAGTTATTTAAGGAGGATTAATTTACAATGAATTCTGGGTAAATTCTGGGCTTTTCACAAACAACATGAATAATAAAAAACATGTATGACCAGGGCAACCACGGAAAACCACTCAGCTCTCTCCACTCAAATGTTTGCTTTCTGGAAGAATTCAACAATTCCAAGAATATGTTATTGGGAAAAGTCAGCACAGTGCAAGAATCCAAAAACAAACAAACAAACAAACAAACAAACAAACAAACAAACAAATGCCCACATTTCTTGGGCAAAGATAGTATGAAGAATAACAAAACACACAGAGGGAGTTAAAAAATTAGCTTTTTTTAGCAGTTTTTAGCAGCCATTTTTTTAGGCAACAAAACCACTTTTGTGTAGGAATAGGTCACTGCTCAGGTTAAAATAGACTCTTTCACAAGTCGTGTGGCAGAACACCCTGAAGGCAAACTTCTCCCATGTGTTATGTTCACAGTGGGTAGTTCTGGTCTAACATTTACAAAGATAATCTGCAAACATTCAGATTAACACACTCAGGTCTCTAAAATATTTCCCTTCCTGCTGCTTGTTTCATAACATTATTGCCAAGCCACACATTATCAGCCATGTTTTCCTCTTTTTTGCCATTTGGTGTCACAGGTCAGGTGTGTTTGATTGTTACCATGGAAACATGGTTCTTAGCTCAGAGTTAGCCTGAGGGTGAGTTGGCTAACTTTTCAAGCAGAGAACACATACAAAAATGTTTTGAAACTGGCCGCAGGGCCGAGCCGTGGATTAGAACGTGGTGGATGGTTTCTCACAGAATCTAGTGAGGATGAAAACATGTGTTTTAGAGTAAGAGCTCACATTGTTACAGTATGTTTATGGTTCAATGAATATTGCAAATGTCTGTCAGACTCAGTCATCAATACTGGTGAGGTGCGTTTTGAGTTTCACTGGGGGGCATGGTGATAGCTGATGGAGGAGCAGACTGGTGGAATTAGGTGTGGAATGCATCAAATAGTAGTATAATAGTTTACAAACTGGTGTTCAGAGTCGCTTTCCATAATCTTGCATGTCTGATTTAAAATACCTATTACATCTTAAAGTGACAGTTTGATGTGTGTTAACTGCCTTGACTGCATTCATCTAATATAAGGTTTTGTACTAATGTGAGACATCTGGGAGATATGTAGCGTCTACTAGGTACATTTTGATGGTAAAATCAGACATTTTCACATGCTGACATTACTGATATAATACCCACAATGAGGGAGGAAGTTGTGTAACAAATGACCAGCAGGAATTCAATACATGTAAATGTATATATATATATATATATATTTCCATTAATGTTAATAGTATTTATGCAATAAAAATAGGGCAATATGCAAAAAAACAAACATATGCGTGTGTGTGTGTGTGTGTGCGCGCGCGTGCGTGTATGTGTGTGTATACACACACACACACACACACACACACACACATATATACATATATAGGCATTGAGCCAAGGCAAATTATTATATTAAAAGGATTGGGAAAAAGGACTTTAGGAAACCCTCTTGCTTGTGCATGAGAGCAAAATACCTGCCACAGCACTGCTAAATGGAGGCTTGCCATCTTTTTATATGGTGTTTATATGGTGTTCATAACACATAAGACATTTTGCTCAGCGAACACAATTTCATCCATCATGACAGTAACAGCTGTTTCAAACAGCAGCAGTATGTTTCTGCAGCATGGCATCAGTTTTCTTCCAGCTCACTGTGGATATTCTGACAGTCACATGATAAAACTGCATAGTATTAACATAAAAATCCAACAATCAATAGCCATTTATTGTTAACTGTCAGGGAAAATGCACAACATCAGAGAAACGTATAGGTTTGGGAAATGTAAATAATAAAAAGCGTTCAGACATAAAGCAGATTAAGGGGTTAAGAAAGAAGGAGGAAAGAGGCTTACTCTGCAGAGAGAAATCAATACCACTAGGCCGGCTAAAGTCCGGGTGTGTTTGTGGTTGTGGCTGATGTTTTTCCCTTTGAGAATTCGTGAGGCAGCCTTTGTGGAGGACGACTTCCTCAGTGTATCAGCGGGGTAGAGCTGTATAGTCAGGGAGTACCTCCATACAGGAGTTCAACTGAACAAATGGCGCTGTAAAACAACAGTTCGAATACCTCTTTGTGTCACAAGCTGAGTAACAGTGCCGTTTCCTTTTACTAGTCTGGTTTGTTGTGATGTTTCTGAAGAGGGGGACAGCGCTTATTGCTCTGATGTGAATAAAAAATGACCTTCCAGCATATTTTCTTTTCTTTTCTTTTCAGTGCATTCAAATAAATGTTACTGTATCCGACACACAGCTGTTATTGCCACCATGCTATTAATATTTGTGACTTTGTGACTCATCCTGTAAAACATTTTACACAAACAAATAAATGCATGCAGCAGGGAGACTATTCAGTGTGAGTCCAGAGGATGCAGGGGTTTGGTTAACTTTGAATTGGAAGTTAGTCACCTTGGGTCTAAGTGGAATATCAAGCATTAAAAATAAGATGTAAGCTTATGTGTTGTGGATGTTGTCTGGGGTTCTGTTATGGTTATTTGTTACCTTTTGTATTTGTGCCATTTGTAGTCAATTCAGTCTGACAGGCTTAGTAGAACCTCAAAGGTTTTTTTTTTGCAGACGCACCCAGACGTAGCACGTCTGTGCACTCGGTCAGTGGTGTTTGAAAGATGGAAAATAGAATTAAAAAGAGGAAAGCTCTGGAAACAGAAGCAGCCAAATGTGCTAAAATTGGCAACTTTTTCAGTAAAACGAGCTCGCGGTTGGGAACGACAAATGAGGACGATGAAACGGGCACGGCAAGATGTTGAACTTTGCCTGCAAACCACCGTTCAAGTTAATTAATTATCATGTCAATGAATTGTGCAGCGTTGTGGCATATAACATAGCGTTATTTAAATTATAGTATGATGCGGCGCCACATAACTGGGAAACTTTGTCTTGTAGCCCCTCAGAGTCAGAAGCAAGATCCAGCACCAAGCACCAGCCATGAGCCCACAGGTCCAGAGTGGGCAGGTAGGATTGCTCGTTGAGTGAATATTATTACAATTAATAGAATGAAAAGGGTAGTGTAGACCTGCTCTATGAAAAGTGCCCTGAGATGCTCGATGATTCAGCACTACATTAATGAAACTGACCTGAACTGATCAGAAGGCTTTGTAAAAAGGGGAGATTTGTGCTGAGAATTATGACCATTTTTAAAATGTGATTTAGAGTCGGAAGCAGAGCCAGGAGCCAGTAGTGATGAGGGGATGCTTCTGTCAGTATGGAAGTAACAGGTGAGCTGTTGTAACAGTGTGTGTGAACAAGCAAGCATTAGTTCTAATATAACCACTTTCTATGCCCAAACGAACACTTATTTGAACAGAATATAGATTCAGATATTGTTGAAAAGGATGTTGTAAAGAATAATGTTGAGGTTGTGCACTCATGTTGATATAAATCTACATTGTGAAGCAACCCTTACTTGCACTGAATTGGAAATATTTTAGTAAAATACACTCAATTACAAGGCTTTACATAACAGCATGCTGTTGTAGACTTAAAATGTATACATGATTTTAATAATAATAGGTCGTGATCTAAAGTGGGCCGGTCTGAGGCATGAAACTCCAGCGCTGAAAATGAGTCCCACTCCGGCCCTGTTGGTGACCCAAACTTTTGTCCAAGCATCAGTATCATTAATGGTGAACATCATGTCATCTTTTGTCAAAAAAATATTCTTGCAAAGCATCACTTCCAAATCTCTGATCAAAATGTGGGAGGAGGAAGAGACTTTAGTGGCCTCTGGAGCTGGCCCCTATGAAACCAGAGGTCCAGTACCCGTTAGCCTGTTACACTGATGCCCAATGTGTACATTTCAATCATGAATACAGACCTGCTCGACACAGATTTTTTGAACCTGCAATTCAGTCATTCCCTGTTCAAAAGTAATACCTGAATGTAGAATGCTCCAATACAAGCAAAGATCACGCATTCAAAACCTGGCTTAGGTTAAATTGTAGAGATACTATCAACAAAATGAGGGAGTAACACTCTTCAATACGAGAGCCCCCTTTACAGGGGGCAACCTGGGATGCGTGCGCACGTCGATGATCGAAGGTCACACTCGCGAGCACCAATCCTAACTTGTAGCACACCAAAATAAGGGGAGAAACTCAGCTAAAAGCCTCTACCAAGCATTGCCACCAAAAGGAAAACTAATTCATACTGCAATAAATTATATGGGCATATAAGGAAAACACAGAAACAGTGTACGTCCAGTTTAGAGCGTCTGCTGTGTTCACCACTTCATACAAACCACAAAAGCCTGACATCATATGAAAGCAGAGAGTCTGACCATCACGACAAAGTCTGCCTCCTCACTGTACGACCAAAACTTGGCGAGCCAGCAGCCAAAGACTAGCAGAAAAATATTTCTCAAAAGCATACAGTATGTCTAACCTTTGCTGTTTTATGGTCAAAAGTTATATTCCAGCTCGAAAAAACGCTGCTACTATCTGCTCCTATGGCTCTGTGTTAGTTTGAGATCGACTGCGAGGGTCCTGGTTGTTTATATAATGAGGAGGGGGTTTCTAGAGCGGGGGGAGTGCTCACGTGAAATACCCTAGCTGTGTCCCAATTCACCGGCTGCATCCTTTGGAGGACGCATTTGAAGGCCGAGTACGTCATAACGCTGCGTGAAGGCTGTCCCAATTTGTCCAAATTTGAAGGATCCTCCAAATGCAGCCGACTGCATCGCTACTGTCCTTCGTGGCCTCCCATATCCCAAATGCTTTGCGCACCGATTGTTTCTTTTAAACAATGCACCAGCAGCAGCAGCACCGGCATTGGCACGAGCAGTGGTGCAGAATACACATTTAAATGTAAGTAACAGGTTTTTGCTTAATGCCAGGAGCTCAAATGGCCTTAAAACCTCTAAATGGCTGTTAAAATACGTAACGTTAATAACGCTAACACGTAGCCACCGGAATGTAGAGCCAGCTATGTGTTGTAACTTAAGGCTAACCTGTTGATAGCCTGTTGATAGCCTGCTAACCTGTTGAGCTCAGTCAACTGTTAGCCTTATTAAAACCCTTCACTTACAAATGTTACAATTCACATCAGGTGAATTTGTTCTCGTAAGCTGTGTAATAGGCTACATTTCGCTCCTCTTACAAGCGACAGGAGCTGTCCGGGCGCATCTCTGCACCCAAAGCTGAATGCAGATGAACAAATAACGTTGACGACGGGTTGTGAGCCCAGCTGTATTTCTAGGCTATTAATACCTTAAACGTTTGGATTGACTAGAGCTAATATTGTTATAGAGTTAACTTGAGGAGCATTATTATTGTTATTGTTGTTATTATATCGAACAATAATTTTGTCTGTTGACATAACGGAAAATATGCTTTACATGTCATTCTGTTGTAGGGAGCAAGGAGCAGAGGGAGGAGTTTAATAAACTCCGTGGTCAAAACGACCACCTGTTTACAGGGGCCAAAAACACGGCCACACTCGGATGGAGGTAACTGTTGAGGCATAAATGAACAGCCCATTTGTTCTCTATACATACTGTATTTGTATGTGAAAATTACATAAAGGAACCCAAATCCTGTATAAAGTACAAATATAATCTTTGCATCACATTAAATGAATGTTGTTTTTGGGTGGGGGTGGGAATTTTGTCCTGATGTCACTTTTTGTGAATCTGCACATACCTGAGATAATGTGATCTTGTGTGTTTAACCTTTACCTTAGAACAATCCTGCAGAAAATGGGCCTGGAGGGAAAGGTGGAGCCCCAACAGGCCAAAAAAAAAATTGGGACAACTTAAAGAAAAAATACAAAGTATGTGCAGGTTTGGATAATGATAAGGAAACTACATTTGTTTTACCCAAGTTAATAAAAACTTTGATAAAGAAACATAGAAAAAATCTCCAAGGCACTCTTGTTTTTTACTCGCTAGTGTAGCTACAACGCAATGCTAATTTGTAGCCTCGCCAAATGTGCTGTCTCCTCTGGTCTGAGTGCTTGCATTGTTTCATCATCTGGCTGTCAGACCGGTCCACTGCCTCCAGAAGGTAAAGAGTTATGGTATTTTGAAACCTTGCTGTTGTAGGTCACACTGACACATCAGCAGAAACGAGGGACTTTTTCATATCCAGTTAAAAGTTCCTTGCAGGGGCTTTAAATAAACACTGCAGAAAATTCCTGCTGTTGATGTGATTGATTTCCAATTCCTTAGGAATGCAAAGATCCAGGGACAGGGCAGGGCGGCCCACTGCTGCTACGTGGTCCTGGTTTATCCTCATGGATGAGATATTAGGACAGAGGCCCTCCTTTGCCCCGCCTGTCCTAATTGCCTCCATCCCTGAGGACACACCAGGGCCAGATGCTGCAGTGGGTGGGCAGCATGACGAGGAGGAGGAGGAGGAGGAGGAGGAGGAGGATGAGGAGGAGGAGAGGCAGCCAGGAACATCAGCAGCAGGAAGCAGAAAGAGGAGAAGGGAAAGGGATGAGCTTTTGGACCTGATTAGGGAGGACATGCGATTGTGGAGGGAGGCTGAGGAAAGGAGAGAGAGAGAGAGAGGGAGAGAGCAGAGAGAGGATGGACAAACTTTTTGGTTTATTAGAGAGGATGATTGACAGGCGTTGATTTTTTAATGTTTTTTTTCTGTTCGATTACGTTCTGTATTGTTTGATGTAAATTGTTCATAAAAAACACTGTGTTCTAAATTAAAATCCTATAACTGTGTTACATTATCTGTAGACGTTTGAACTACTTTTCAGTGACAACACAATTAGTTTATTATTTTGTTATATATTATGTTATATATTTACAGATATTTACAAATATGAATATACATATAACATAATGAATATTTCTAACTATTTACAAGTGGGCATTCTTAAAATGTACAACTATTTACAAAAGAGCAGAAGAAATGACTATTTACAGAGATTAGCAGATTTACAGAGAACATATATACAGTTGAGACTGAGCAAGAGTCCCTGGTGCTGCTGCTGGACTGGATGGGATGCCACATGGAAGATCTTGGAGTCTTCTGGCTGTGAGTGGGACATCATCTGGGGGGTGGGGGATGCATGTCTCCACCGTCCACCACATCGTCCATCATTGGGGTTTGCAGGGCTGACGCAATCGACGGCTGCTATGTTACTAAAAATGTTTAAAAGAGAGGCAACAATAAAAACACAAATTACCTCAATAAACTCAACTGTTTACAAAACACTTTAAATAGGAATAGCTTCAAAATTAATGTACTTGCCCTCTAAAGGTAATCATGGTCAAGGATACCCTCCTCCAGGGCAGACACCTCAGCAGACAGCTGGTTCTGCCAGGGAGCACCACTGGCTGCCTCCAACCCATTCTCCTCCTCATCCTCCGGCACGTCGTCCTGCACTTCATCCTCTAGGGCCATGATGTCACCAGCACCCAGACAGATGTTGTGCAGGATGGCACATGTTGTTATGACCTGTAGAAAAGGAGAAAAAAATAGATACATTGAATGTAATCAAAATTATTTTTTAATTAATTTACTGCGGCTCACCATTTAACAATAATCAAAATCCTGTTGTGTAATGACATACCTGAGGCACAAAGGTGGAGGAAGATGGCTCTAAACCTTGTCTTCATCATTCCAAAGGCACGCTCTATGATGGAGCGTGCCCTGGAAAGATGGCTGTTAAAGCGCTGGGCTCCAACACCTTGCACCGGCCGCTTGTAGGGAGTGATGAGAGGGAGTGGATGTTGGAGGCACGGGTACCCGCCGTCTGCCAAGATGAAGTACCCTGGAGGAGGGTAGATGCCACGCCTGTACAGTGGGCTGTGCCGGAGTACTCTGGAGTCATGCTCCGACCCCGGCCAGCCCACGTACGTATCAATGAAGTGGCCCTGATGGTCACAAACGGCCCTGAAGAGTATTGAGGCAAACAGTTTCCTGTTCTGATAACAGTGACCATCAGGGCCGCTTGGAGGCTTGATCCTCACATGGCAGCTGTCGATTGCTCCAGCAGCTTTTCGAAAAGGTTTGTGTCTTGCCAGCTCTGCAAACCCCTGAGTTACTGCCGCCAGGTCTTCTGTGGTCTTGGGGGGGTAGATGACCCTGTGGCGAATGGCCACCACCTCCTCAGTAACTCGATGGACAATGCAGTGAACAGTGGAGCGAGGCATCCCAAACACCCTTGCCACCTCAACTGGAGGATGTCCCACTCGCCAGCCAGAAGAGACAGATCAAGGTCTCTATTGTGGCACCCCATCTGTGTCGCCTTTCCTGGTGGAGAAGCTCCAGCAGCACCGCCAGGGACTCTCTGCTCAGCCTAAAATCGTGCCTGGTGTCATGATGGTTAGAAAAATGCACTTGCAGGATGGGAACACCGAGGTTAAGGCGGCAGTACATCGCCCTTGCCTGTAGAAAGGAGGGTAAGAACAGGAGGATTAAACAAGAGCAGCTGAATTGTAGTTGATACGACAACTCTAGTGAATGTTAAAGCTTAGACCAATAATGCTTCATTTCTCCATCTATTACACTTTGGCTTCTCAATATGGTTCTGATGTTTAATAACACAACATTTTAATAGGCTATTGAATTAAGTCAGGGTTATTTACAGGGTTCATACACATTTAACTATTCAATTCAAGCACTTTTCAGATCTTGAAAACAGAGCATTAAAATTACAGCATACAGAACCCTGAATCAAGACTCATGGTTAAATGACATATATGTCAGTCCATAGTTTATATGACAAGCGTTTGTCACTAAACGGTATCGTTTCTTAACGGGTTTATTAATTACCACGAACTATGCTAGCTATGTATGAACATTAATCTGGGTTAAAATAGCAGGTTAATGTTACCTCCCCATGGCGCTCTCCCAGCCGGAGATAAACATGCTGCCGGTGTTGTCGGAGCCGCCTCTCCTCTTCCTCCAACAAAAGATTTATTAAAAAGAACAGAATCAAAACTTCTGGTTCCATGGTCATCTATCTCTCGTCTGTTAAATTTTTGTCTCCTTACGTGTGTTTTCCCGGGTTAGGAGGGAAGAAGTTATGACGTTGTGACGCGATCAGGAAATGCTCCGAAGGCTAGACCGTCCCGTAAAACTGCTCAGGTTCATTATTCTGGCATGTACTTTGCCACAATTACTTATCAGATATTACTTTACTAATTCGTAGAAGAATTTGGCCTTTATCACAAGGTTTCAAGGTGGTTTTTTACTGAAAATAGTGTAAAAATTAATTATTTCTACTGTGTTCAAGATGAATTTACTCTGACATAGTAACATATATTTTGATTCTGACACTTCTGTAGTAATCTCACAGGTCACTTTCTTTGAGACCAAGATTATTCATACAGCCCTTGTAGTTCTGAAGATATACTCTATTTATCATTTCAGATGAGGCAGACATAATAGTCCTGGTACTGAAGAGGTTAAGAAAAGGCATGCTAGAGGCTGTTTTGACTGTTCACTGTGTATTTTTCAGCTAAAACCACATAAATCTGATTTGCAGCCAAAACTAGCAATTGTATTATCTGTTCCATATCTGAACAAACACCCATTTGCCAAAGCCTGCAATGGATTATCCTCCAAACCCTTATGCCCAGTTCATGAAACTTACATCTCACAAAACCAATACAGATCATTACCATTTGTGTCTGAAGTTATTAACAGAATAGTAACTTCATTTGCGAATTTCCAGCAACATGTACACCACAGCACACAATGCAATCTTTATAAAAGTAACACTGAAAGAACACATGAATGAGATGAGAAACTAAATCATAAAAAACAAGGGTCATGCTGATTTCAAAGTTTACCTGCATTTCACTTACAAGGTTTCTCTAAATGTCTCAAATGCAAAATTAATATGGGAGGATAACCAGTAAACCTTTTGCTTGCAGCCTTGGATGAATGCAGTAAAAGCCCTGGGCCTACAGCACAGTGCATATCTAAAATAACTTGATTCAAATATTTGTGAGGCATCGCTGAAATATTACTTAAAATGTAGCAACATTAGGTGGAAACATTCCTTCCTGTTTACAGTTCAGACCAAAGTCATGGCCAAGAGCGTAGCCCATGCTAAATATTTGAGGCCTATTTCTTTTCATGAAAACACTTGTTCTTCTATAGATCAGTCCATCTTTCCTCACAAACCTGCACATCATGACTGAAAATCACTAACATGCCCTTCACCGAACAGCAGAGTGTTTGTGTTCAGGCAGCCATGATGCGTATGTAATTTGTTTGGCAGTCTCTCACCCGGAGAAAGGCGCCTGCAGATCTTTGTTTTACAGTGAGCTCAGTTTCTCTTGTTCCCACTTGCTTCCTCTTCTCTCCTCACCTCTCATCTGTTGCTCTGGCCTGGTGTTTGAAATAGAATCTAAAGGGCTTCTTTACCAAACAGGACACAGAGAACTGAAATGGCCCCCACTCTGATCAGCCTCTCTTTATTCACTGTCCTCTCTCATTTGCCCTCTTGAACAATTGCATGGGTCGTGAGTGAGAAAATTCCTGATTGCGACGGGCAGTGTGTGTGCATGTGTGTGTAAAACTGGTGGTGTGCTTCATTCATCTTGTGGACAACGGTCTCCTCTGTTTGGAGAAGGGTACAGTTTGAGGTTCTGGAGGCTTACAGACAATCAGGAGTATGTGGCATCTCTCTCATAGCTACACTATCAAAGTTGGTCCTAGGTTGTGTGACACAGTCTGACTACACACACTTACACACAGTCAATCTCACAAGTGCATCTGCTCCAAGCGAGGTGCCAACACATCTCAGTTCGCCCGTAGCTGTGACTCTCCCTGGACACAAACATACTTCCTGTTACTGAGGCACCCTCTCACTTCTTTTTTTGAAATCCCTCTCCCTCTTTGATCTTTGTTTGTCATGCACAGCTGTCGCCCCCCCTCCCCCATGAGGGCTTAAATTTAATTTATTTTCTCACAAATTTTAGATGGCGACCCTCCAAGACACAGGCAGTCGACAGGAGACCATTCAAAAGCCAGTGTCTGTAATATTATGGATGGGAGCCCAAAGTCATTTCATGTGTTTACCGAAACCAAACAGACTCTTAGTGCTGAATGATTCAGTTGTGGACAAGGTTACAAGCTGCAATAGGATTACTGCCAAGATTATCAGATTGTCAAAAGTAACCTTAAATAAAAGGAAAACTGATACCTGGAAAAGCTAAGAACAAACACCTGTTGACCTGCCTGCAGGCTATGCTGCAGCTGCAGTCCAAACCAGGACATGAAGGTCATATATCCTCTGTAGACCTGTGATTGGCTGAATTTGGGGCTTTTAGAAAGACTGTTCTCACAAGAAAAATATATTGTTTATCTTATCTTGTCTGTGAGTCGGCACAATGTTTTATTTGTTACTGTAATACTGATGTCTGTGTTCTTCATTCTTTATAAACTTCACTTAGTATTTTGTCAATATTTTGACATTATCATGTCAGGATTATTATATATTTGTTCTATATATATATATATATATATATATATATATGTGTGTGTGTGTGTGTGTGTGTGTTTGATATTTTAGATTTGTTTTCAGTAAGATATGATTGAGTTTGTATGAGACTTTACTGTTAAAAACATCTTTAAAATTCAAATATATATATATATATTTTTTACTGTTAGCGCTGCTTCATATACATTGCAGATCTGAATATCACTGACAGGCTTTCATGTGTCACTTGAACAGATTTGAACAGAGCTCATACAGAATATTGTGGCATGCATCATGGGAAGGGGCCTGAGTGCCATGCATTTACAATTTCCTTTGCTTTTAGGCAAAAAGAAATATTGTCAGCTTGTTTGGCCATCACCGATTTGCACTCAAACATCTGTCTGTTTTCTCTGTACTGCACCAATTAACCCCCCAAAAGTTTGTTCTAAGGATTGTAGGTCATTTCACTCAGTAAGATACTGAAGAGGGAACAAAAACCTCTCTGATATAACGAGCTTGCTAACTATCTAACTGTCAGTTAACCAGTCAGTTGTTAGCTGAGTGACAATACGGTACCAGAATTCATTCAAAGGGTGTATTTGTCCCATGATTTCCCATCTAATACTGTATCTGTCTCAAACCAGACCTCTTCGGCAGAGGAGGGTAAATGAATGTGGAGAGTGCAGCTCCTCATAAGCTGGTCACCTCTTTTCTATACTCTCCGACTCTCCGCTCACTCAGAAGTCAGTCCTGTCAAGGCTGACCTATTGGTCAAAGGTGTGAAAATATGCATTGCGGTTCATCAAAGTGTAACTTGACACATAAAAGTTGCACAGATTTAAACCTGTGAATTAATTTTTCCATTTCAATTGTTGGTGTGACCAGGCCTTTGTAGTGCAAATGTGTCGGACTTGGACAATCAGAGCTTAAACTTGAGCTGCCCAATGCAAACAAAATATTGTCTTTTTGACCAGTGACCACATCCGCTGGAGCATTTCATCAGTTGTTGCTTCTGTAGGGTTGAGGAGGAGTGTGTTTGATTCAGCAAAAAGCCATATGCCAGTGGTCCAGTGACCCATGTCAGACCTGGTTAAACGAATATACACAACTTCCCTCATGTGAACTCATTTAGAATGGTGCCAGCTGATGGAAAAGATGTGGGGCGTGTTTAGACGGGCTTCATGGTTTTACACAGGTCAGTGGGCACAGTCATCAGAAAATATGACACACATTCAACTGTCTATCTACATAAGAGGCATACAGGACAGGCATGGAGATACACAACTGTGACTCATGCAGGGTGCTGAGTTCACACATGTACACACTCTAATTTGAACCCTCAGGCAAATGTTTTTTTTCTCTGTCCATTTGTTGAAATTGAATGAATGAATGAATGACTCTGAGAGCAGTGTTAAAAAAGAAGCTCGGGCACAGTGTCAGGGCAGACCATTAGTCCACTAACAGTGAGACCACAGCTTAAACTGTCCACTGTGTTTGTCCAGTGAAACCTTGCATGGCAGCTTCCTGTCCCTGACAGCCGAACGGACTGCCAACAAAAGTCTGACCAGTGGGTGTGCTAAAAAAAAGGGCCAACAACAGAGATGCAGAAAGTAACTAAATGAAGCAGAAAGAACGAAAGGCGATTTCCAGATGTGTGTGTGTGTGTGTGTGTGTGTGTGTGTGTGTGTGTGTGTGTGTGTGTGTGTATGTGTGTGTGTGGTGTTTCCAGATCCAACATTAAGGGGAAGATGAAAACAGAGGGAGGACAAACAATAATGTAGTCATTCTGAAATGGTTTCTTTATCTTCAGAGTACAGTATGTTGCTGATAAAGTGCCATCCATCCATCCATCCATTGTCTATACCCGCCTATCCCTTTCCGGGGTTGCGGGGGAGATGGAGCCTATCCCAGCTGTCAACGGGCGAGAGGCGGGGTACACCCTGAGCCGGCCGCCAGCCGATCGTAGGGCAACATATACAAACAGACAACTATTCACACTCACACCTAAGGACAAGGAGTCACCAATTAACCTAATGAGCATGTTTATTTTTTGGTCTGTGGGAGGAAGCCGGAGTACCCGGAGAGAACCCATGCATGCAGAGGAAGAACATGCAAACTTCACACAGAAAGGCCCTGCCCAACCTGGGGATCAAGCCAGCAACCTTCTTGCTGTGAGGCACACGCACTACCTGCTGCGCCACCGTGCAGCCCTGATAAAGCGCCATTAATAGTAATAACCTTTAGCAATGGATGTTGGTGATAAAAAGGAATTTCAACAACATTTACATTTCTTTGAAACAAATGTCTTGCACAACCTCCAGATATTATGACCCAGCATCACAGCAACACTAACTATAGACTTACAGTTTAAGTAAATCTAAATAAATATTGTGAAGCTATACTGTATCTACAAAGAGACACTGAGGAGGTGATGTATCCAAATGGTTACTGAAATATTCATACAAGAAAGAAAGAGGAGCTTCTGCAAAGTGAGAACACCAACAATGCTTCACACCGCATGAATGCAAAAACATGCTATGTGAGGGAATCATCCTCATTGTCTTGGCTTTGATGTGTGATTTTCCTCATTACATTTTTTTTTTTTTTTTTTCCATGAGAGAGCGTGAATTTGTATGAGTGTTTAGAGGAGAGAGAGAGACAGAGAAACACACATTTGTGTCATCTGTGCACGTGTGTGATGGGTCATATGCGCTAAAATTGACCTTGGGCCTGAGGTTACATTATTGTGTGCTCCAGTAGTTCATAAGGACTAAAAATATAGCTTTGCTTGTACAACTGCACACTCGCACACACACACACACACACACACACACACACACACACACACACACACACACACACACACACACACACACACACACACACACACACACACACACACACACACACACACACACACTTTCCCTAAAGGAGATGAATGGTGGTGACAGTGATGCCTTACAGAAACCAAAGTAGTAAGAGAGAATCTCTGTTACACAGCTGGTGTGTTGAGGCTGTAATGCAGCTAATCCAATTTTAGCTGCCATTATCCAGCCATGTTCCAACAACAATGCACACACATAATGGAGATAATAAGTCTTTGTACAGTAAAGTGTTTTCTGAAATCCATTGCAAAATTCAAACTTAAATTAACATTACTGGATTCATACGCCATTTTCACATTATGCCAATAGGTGTTAGGTGTTAAGCTAGAGGTTCCATCCAGCTGTTTGTGGTGTAACAGAAATAAAGTCCAGCAGCTGTTTGAGTAGCAAGGTACAAGGGTGAATTTGGGTTTGCCCTGGTTGTTATGACAAATCTGTGAAACAGGAACTACATAACCCCTTACCATTCTTGTGAAATGAGCCTAAAACGTCTATCCAAGGCAAACCCATTGTAAATTGAAAGCTGTTCTTGAAACATTTGGAGTATGTGCATGGTTTTGGTCTCTTTTGAAATGTAACACTCTGAAGTTTTATCCCCAGCAGTCAGAATCACTGTAAGTGTTGTTGGCATTGAGTAATGGTTTCACCACAGTGAAGTAGAAGGCTGTAATTTCTGCCTGAACATATTTTTTGCAAATATGAGACTGTAGATGACTATATATGGGCTTTATTAGTTGGGAAGCAGAGTGGAACCACAGCATTAGGCCTTACCCTCGTCCAAGTTCAATAAATCTGATAACAATTCTGCACAAAATAATATTTCAGATATGTTTTTCTCATGGTATGTCCAGGTGTTCTCCAAAAAGGCCATTTACTATATTTATCAAGATAAAAATCTATATTTAAACAATCTATACCTACAACATTACAATCTATACTTACAACATTTGTAATTTCTAGCCCTGTTTACTGTCCCCTGAATTCCTTGATTTGGCGGTAAATTACCTGCTGAAGCAGCATAATCCTCGTTTTTCTAATTTCATTGACTATGAAGTGCCAGTCATCTGCAAGACCAGCTGCAATTAGCTTGATCTTCACACAGAAGAAGAGAACAAGGCATTACCTTTCAATCACTTCTTTCAGTCAGTTTATGCTCGAGCCCAAGTCCCTCTAATGAATTAAGAAAGATCCACCAGACTCTAGCTTGACATCTTTTACATCTTACACAAAGTGTGTCGTCAGAAATGTGATGTCACATTCTCCTCTTCGTGCCCAGGCAGAAGCTGTAATAAAGATGACCTTTTGTTTCCTCTCATCCCGTCTTTTCTTGGAGTTGGGCATCACTAGACAACAATCACTGCCTTATTTGCTCAGTTATATGGCTATACATCACACTCTCTATTTCTCCGTCTGACATTTTTCTTCAATTTTATTCTGTCATTGTCCTTTGCTCCTAATCTAACTCACTTCTCGGAATTTTGCAGAGAAGAGTTTAAGAGAAGTGCTGATAATGAAGCTATCACTCACAGCAAAATTGACAACAGTGTGGACAGCAACAATAAATCCTTCTGTCTTTCTCTCTGTGTCAGTCTACACATCACCCCCTGCCCCCATGTGAACAGCAGGCTTACTGTGTCCAGTGGTTGTGACTGAATAACAACAGTGCTGGCAGATCAACATCCGACTGGCCTATTGTACCACAGGCCACCATGGTTTGTGCAACAGGCCACACATATCAGGGTGTTGTTTTGTTTGGAGATTTACAAGCATTCATTCATATATCTTACAAGAAATCGGCTCATGTACTTGATGCATAAGAATTAATTCTAATCATTCATCCATGCATCTGTTTCCTGCTACTTGGATGGTGGCAGCAGAGTGAGTGGACATTCAGACCAATAATTAAGACCAAACAACTCTACATTAAAACATGCTTCCAGGTTTGCTGCTTCAGGTACCGCTGAGATAATGAAAACCAGTCTGAGTAATCGATCTATGAGTTTAAATGGTTATTAGAGGCAAAACATTGCTTGGTTTCTAATATTATGATGAAGACTTTCACTGCTCTGGAAGCTGATGGCAGTTGCAATCATGTGATTGGCCAACACACTACGTTCCTGCAAAAGTTTACCCACTACATTGTCACTCCACTGTGCCAAAACAGTACCCTCACATAAACGACGGGGCTCTGTATTTATTTATTTATTTAACACAGTGTTGTTCCTATGTACTGAAATCCTTCGAGCATATGCTGATATTATGGGTCTGAGCTGGGGTTGCCTCCCAGTTGGATGTGCCTGGAATACCTTGGCAGGGTGGCATCCAGGAGACATCCTGGTCAGATGCCAAAACTAACTCAGCTGGCTTGCACTCTTTCTCAACTTGTGAGCTCCTCACCCTATTTCCAGGTATGACCTCAGCAACAAATTTTGGCCCTTTTTACTGGCAATCTCACTCTTTTCTCACATGACCCAGGTGAGCTTTGGAATAGAGACAAAATGAAAAATCAAGAGTTTTGCCTCCATGCTCAGCTCCCTGTTCACCATGACAGTCCATTATAGTGTCCACATGACTGCTGGCACACACTCCAGTCTGTCTGTTGATCTCAAGCTCCATCTTGGCATCAATCGTGAACAAGATTTTTGAACTCCTCCACTTGTAGCATTTACTTACTCCCAACACAAAGGCAGCTGCTGCTTCACACTCGGCTACAAACTGCTTCCATGTAAAGTGCATGGCACGATGAAGCCAACAGAACTGCAACATTTGCAGGTCACAATGGATTAACATGTTGTTAGTCTTGGCACATACATACATGCACTTATGTATTTCCTGCATCCAGACACACCCTTGTACAATACATCAACACAGTAAAAGTTTCATGTGACAGGTTGTGTGAGCACTTCCATGTTTGTTCTATATATGCATTTAAAAGCACAAACTGCTGAGCAGATTTGAGTGAACCTTCATGTTTTCTCAGCCTTAGCCTCAGGTTTTCTGGTGACATTTAAAGCACATGCATAGGTTAAAGCTCCAGGATGATGACTGTTCGATGAGCCTGTGGTTAACTCATTCTGGCAATGTCTCTTCTCTCTATAGGGTTTTTAACTCCGGAACACAACCTACTAAAACATGTGAATGCACACTGATTGTCGAGTTCAGAAGCAAGTCAGGATACAGGTGAGATGTCTTACATTGTGACAGGAGGCACGACTCAAATTGAAAATGTCACTGCTGATGACTTAGCCACCCCAGAAAGAACAAAAAACCCCCCTGCAAATTGTGGTTGAGAGAGGCAGAGAGAGGGACAATGTACACAGATGAAGGCAGGGAGAAGAAAAAGATAGAGAAAGAGAAGAGTCAGGAGATAAAAATGAAAAGAGTCAAAGGGATTTTTTTTTGGAAAAGATAGAAGCAACACAGACAGTTATCATCCTCAAACAGGCTCAGTCTAATGACCGTCTGTTGTGAGTAAAAGCATGAAATTACTCCAGCAAGGCTAAAGGGAGAACTGTAAAATTAGACTGGGGAACTTCTGCTGACTAGAAGGAGTATCAAGTTCAGCCAGAGCTTTCTGAACTCACAAAAACCTGAAAGTGTCACTGCTTAAGTCTTGTCACTTTGCCTTTTGTAAACACTGAATGCTTGAAGCATTTGTGGGCTTAGCCTCAGGCTTATTAGTCAAACCATGTGTGTACAGCGCTTGATGATATCACTCCCTGCTAACCTGCTCTCCTGATATTTATTGCATCAGCCACCTCAGTGCTTCAAGTGTATTAAGGGTGTGTATCTTTCCTCAGGCAATCTGTTACACATCTACTCACACAAACTTGGTATTTTCAATGATGCTACATATTCACATGAGCACAGTTCAAGGCCTCAGGTATTGCCTTTGACTGGTTGGAGTTTGGGCTTTGGATGCACTGTTTGCAGCTACCGTTAGCCTTATTTGCCTTGGATTGACAGTAGCAAGGTTTGTTGTTTGCAGACTGTCAGTGCAGTGCACATAGTGGAGCTGGGTCATTGTATCTAGCAAGCTGAAGAGTCATTTTTGACAAATTTCACACAAAATTTGTTTTGGATCTGTGGCTGTGTTGATGTTGACATATTGGTTAATCTTTACACCCATTAGGTGTTGCAAACACATAACAGTACACCCGGACAAGATTTACTACATGGCGCCTATCTCTGCATGACTGGTTCCTTTATGTTTGGTTATTTACATTAAATAACAAATATTCAGAATTACTTTTCAATTATTTGACCAAGCAGACAAAAGAAACTATCACCCAAGGCTTAGTACAGATAAAAATGACTGTGACTTTAATGTCAGAAACATGCATGAGTGTTTTAGACCTTTACATCAGTCAGATTTCTTTTACATCACATTATGAGTGTGTGATTATTCTGCTGTGTTGGTTGTTTGGACTGCTCCCTGGGGTTTTGGTTTATGGTCCGACTTCTGACAGGAGCAGCTCTATGACTCACAGCTTACCTCAGACCACTCACACATGATACATTATACATTTCCCAAGGTGGCTTCTGTCTGTGTCAGTGTGTGAGCCAAACTCTAATAAGCCATCACTGCTGCAGCACTAGAGCAGCAACTTGGGAAAAAGAGGCCTGCAATTATGTAAAGCACTTAAACACACCACTGAGCATGACAGTTACAAGTGAACACACTGGCTGCCATCCTGCCTAGAGAAGAAAATCCTGGACTTCAGGGTGCCCAACCAATCATCAAACAGCTTCTCTCCATGAGACAGTGCCTGTCACAACAATTGTCTTTCTCCAGTGTTCGTTGAAAACATAATTCTATATAAAGCATTGGCAGCCTCAGATAGGGTGGATAATTTTAAATGAGCTAGATAGCTTAGCTGTGAATGCACCGCCCGCCCACCTGTGAAGAGCTTTTGAAGCATACTGGGCGTGAGTGAGGAAAGCAAGCCCAGGTCCTTTAGATCTTTTTTTGGTAATTTAATGCAACCATGGCAGAAGCCATGGCACAGGATGGAAGATGTGGCTGCTCACGCACACAAGAACAGCATCAGACCATGTTTGTGTTCTGAAACTGAAACTTCAGTATGTCAAACAATATATTAAATATACCAATGGTGGTTCCTTATGGTGTTCTGAACACTGTGAAAGCTCGTAGATGGACCTTGATCATTTTGTTACACTTGCAGCAAAGAAGTATAGTGACATGCCAACAACGACAAGGAAGAAGAAGACTGTAAGCTTGTAAATGTGTATGCTAACAATGACTACAATTACATGCAGTCAAGTAACCCTTTCATAACCGGAATATCAGCAATAACCCGGTTGCGCAAGGCCATGTAAACACCAATAACCCTTTTGAAAAACTGGAATATGCTCATATTCCGGTTTTTAAAAACCCTAATATGACCCCTGGGTTACTCCTTTTCTGACCCGAATATTTGGTCATGTATACGCTTATCAGAATATCCCCATCGAACGGAACATTGATTTGTGTTCTGCACATGTTCTATTCGCAAGGAATCTTGGTCTTTTGAGTGCAGGTAGCATGGATATGGATGGCACAGCTCCGGCTCCATTTCCTATTTCTTCACGTTCTCGCCTTCCATTAATGAAGAAAGTGAGACAGAATAGTGTCGAGTACTGGTGGTGGGTCAGTACCAGCACCAAAGTGCAAATGAAGGCAACTGCTACTGGCCCCGGGCTGCTGTTGTTGTTGTTGTTTTTGGATACAGGAAGAAGAAGCTGAAATGATGCACATTGCGTCATGATGTTCTCCGTGCGTCGACACATTGTCTGTGCATCGCTGTTTTGATTAGGATATCCCAATTGATTACAATTACCATGTATACAGGAATAACCTTATTTGCTCAGGCATGTAAACAGGTTATTCCGAATGTTTCAGAAACCGGAATATTGACCATAACCCGAATACTGCCTGCATGTAAACATAGTCATTGTATCAATAAAGATCAGCATTGAAAATGTTTAGGAGTTGCATTCACACATTGAGTTTTGGTGATTAACACTGAATGTAAACTTTTTTTATTTAAACAAAAGTACTAACAGTCTGCAGTGCATTCTGTATGCCAGTGTGTTCTTCTGGGATAACACGTTCACTGGCAGCTGTAGTGATTACGACTATATCAGTGTGTACTGTACTTGCTATCGGTTTACTGTGGCTTTATTCCAGTTTATTCAACCGTGCACTGATCTATTGATAAGTACTGTCCAATGAAAATAGAGCAATAATGTGACGATAACCCTAGTGTGTATTTTTGCAAATAAGCAGTAGAGAGTGGAACAGGAACACACTGGGAACACAATGTTCCTTAACTGGCAATTTTGCATGTTGGCATTTCAAAATGGCAACAATAAGAAGAAAACTGTTTTACCTAGTTTTGTAACATTGGTAACCAGCAAATAGCACACACACATTTTCCCACACAGCCAGTCTATAGTTCATTTACACAAAAACACTTCAGTAGTTACTGAGCCAATGCACAGCATCTGAGAGTAGGTGATCTAGCTCCACCACTAGAATACAGCCATCGTAGTATAACTCCTTATGATGGGACCCGCCATGAGGACCAGTGGAGTCTCAGGGTATTAAGATGATATATTTATTTTCAGAAAAGATGCTTGCTCTCTGAGCCATTTAACCTTTCATCACAGTAGCCAGTGGGCTCAGTGTTGTGTGAAAGACAAACTGTCTTCCATTTGGTGTGTTTGATCAAATGTTTGCATGTGTTTGTTCATCTGTGAGTGCTGTTTAGTGCTAGTGCCAGGGCTATTGTTGAATATGGAAGGGTCTATCTTCACATTGTCATGGCTGAGTGGGCCTGGGGGCTGTGTGATGAATCAGAGACTCAATAATACACTGCTTATGTAAACATTGCTATTGTTGCTCAGCTGCAGCATGCTAAAGCAAACGATGGATAATATGGACCCCAAATTACAGAAAAAAACGAGCTAACTGTTCAAAAATACTCTGTTTAAGAAGCAACACAATTCTGTCTAATCTTCGCATTTTGCTTCAGCACTCATGCAATTTCTAATGATAACAATGGCATATTTACCAAAATTATTATTACTCTTGAAATGACTTCTTGTCTTTAGAGTATACCAAAAAAAAAATTGATCCTTATTCTTCAGTTTTGCCAGATGACAACTGTTGCTGGCAGATTTGTTCAGGTCTACTTAACTGGCCAACTAAATTCTGTGCGTTGATATTAAAAGCCTGCTGCTATCAAAACCCTGTGCACCGCTACCTGAGCTTGCTGATAGCCTGGCTCCAGCCAGTGTGTTGTTTTTACTAAGGAAAAAGATTTGAGCCAAGTGTGGGAAACACAATGCTACCTCAGGTAAAGAGTTTGACTCTTTTGGCTCTTTCCACTGTAATGAATATGTTCTTGAATGGGGATTTCTGATGTAATCTGTAGTCACACAAAATAATTGTTAGCTAATGATATGGTTCTCAGTGGCATTGGACATAACAGTAGGTTACAACTGTAGACGGTAAGCTAGTTAGCAAGACATGCTAATGTTAACCGCTTACGTCAGAGCAGATAAAACACACTATTTTTCTGTTCTTCAGACCTTTGCTGTAAAGTTTGGATATGGAAAGGCGAGAAACATGCTGCACAACCCTGTGACCGCATTCAGTTCTCAGCATCACTTCAATAAAGCCCCATGCACAGTTTCAGCATGCTGGAAAAGCTAAAGCTTGACAGACAAGCAATGTTTGATTACAGGTGCTAAGCCACAATTGGAGAATTGCTGGTTGGAAGAAGGGTTTATCAAATGGTCAATTCAAAATGAAACTTGCATGCTGCAACACGAAAAACAAAAATGCTATATATAATGAAGCATTTTATTTCCGTTAAAAAACCCTAAAACATATTTATAATAGCGACATAACACATTATTTCTCACTTCTTGGTGTGTTCAACATGCAGCACTTTCAACAGAAGTCTAACTTCTCACTAACATGTTAGACTTAGTTTCTTTTGTTAATAGCACTAAAACAATGCTGTAGTTACTGTGTGATTCAACAACACATGACAATGAAATGGAATAAGGAACCACTTTTGTGCATGCACACAGTGCGCGCGCGCGCACACACACACACACACACACACACACACACACACACACACACACACACACACACACACACACACACACACACACACACACACACACCAGACATCCAATTAGACTGGCAGGGATCTGTACTATGGGTAAACAGTGCTGTGTGTACAGTGGTTATGGATAGACTTGAGTAAATTTGAGTGGCCCTTCCTAGGTTACTACTGTTTCAGTGTCAGTTTACATGTGAGCACTAACGCATAAGGCTCATCAAAGAGGAGGGGGGTGGATGAGTGAGTGGGTTGGTGGCTGGTTACAGGGCTTTCAGGTGGCCTAAGATGTTCTTATTGCAGTGGTGAAGATAATACAGAAGCAACAGTTATAGACACTTAAAACTTATCTAATTAAGACCAAAAAGAGGCTACTGCAGCTTCATTTACTCTCATGCTGCATCACACTATTATTATATGTAAAAAGTGTCGAGTATGACCTCACTGTTGTGATTCCCATTAGGGACTATCAATATGGCCACCAGTTTTATATGGAACAATATGTGCTTTTTATCATTAATATGCAGACGTATAATACAATTCCTCAGTTTGATATTTTCTACTGTAATATAACCTTTGACAATCATTACATACTGTACAGAGCACCGTTTAAGTCCAACCTCAAGACAGACCTTCAGACCAAAAAGAGAGAAAAGTAACCACTAATGAGGCCAATTAGACCTCATTGGATTGCAGCCACGAGATATCCAGTGCGCTAATGAGGAATGCTGAGAAAAAATAATGAACACATATCATCCTCAAAGCACAAGTTCAGCCTCATATCATTAACATGTCCCAATGTCTCTGCTTCCCCTGACCCCTGACCTGTCTTAATGAAGAATGTGAGTGTTTGCGGCTGCAGCAGAGCTACTTACAGACGAGCATAGGTCATCCACACACACAGGAGAGACGGAGCAGGGGGAGCAGACTCCTGCCTCTCAGCTCAGGTTTCCCTCCCCTTTCCAGGTGTCTCTCACACACAGATAAATCCACAAGATGCAGGCAGCTGAATCACAGTGATGGACAGGACTCAGCAGGGAGACGTGGTAAATGGACCGACCTGTCCACGAGTATCCCTGACAGCTCACCCTTCCACTCTCCCTCCGTCCTCCACACAGAGCCCTGTGAGCTGCCTAATTGGCCAGATAAAAGGAAAGGCTAAATGAGAGACAGACATACAGTGGAGACAGCTCAAAGGAGGAGGAGGCTTCACAGAGGCTTTTATAATCATCCTGCAGCTCCTCCCCCACCAATGTCTGAATTTGACCCTCCCTCGTTGATATGGCAACAGCCAATCACAACTTGGCATAGCACAAGCCTCCTCCTCTCCTCTTCTCCCCCTCCTACAGCCAGCCTCCAGTGTTGAGAGGAGTGTCACACACTAGTGAAAGCAATGAAAGCATGTGTGCATATTTTTGTGGATATGGAAGAACCTATATAAAAGTATGTATTAGGGTGCGTGTATGCGTGTGTCCGTGTATGTGCGTGTGTGTATAACTCTGCACCCATGTACTGTGTACACATTGTGCATTTAAGCATGTGTGTCAGCATGTCAGTATTCATCTCTGTATGTTTGTATGTGTGTGTGTTTGTGTGTGTGTGTGTGTGTGTGTGTGTGTGTGTGTGTGTGTGTGTGTGTGTGTGTGTGTGTGCATGAATATGTGAAGCCTGTACACGTGTAACAAAGGCTGAATGAATGTACACATCTGTGTGTGTACTCATGTGTATGTGTGAAAGTGTGTATGCATATGTACTGTACTGAACTAGAGTATATATGAGTGTGTGTACGTTAGTGTTTCCTTTATTACCGGTAAAGCGTTTCTCCATCAGCTGTATGTTTAGAACTGACCAGTGCAGTGCCCATTCAAAACATGTCTGTTTAGATGGGGGATTTGGTGCAGCTTCTTCCAGGTTCCCTAAGACTTATCCAAACAACTTCCCACTTGTCGCTGTGCTTCCTTGAGTCCTGAATGTTTTCTGCCTGCAGTGGATGCAGCTCTACTGGTTCTTCCTAGATCCCGGATGTGACCACGCCTTTGCTGTTCAAGCCCAGAAACTATGGAACCTATTCAAGTCAGATCGGCTACATTATTAGCTTTATTTAAATCCCTTTCTAAAACTTTTCTAAAACTTTTGTTTATGAATATTTGCCATGTTACAATTTTAACACCCCATTCATTGTCTACAACTAAGCCCCAGATTTCACATATTTCTTAATTACTTACTTCTAGGGCTCCAGTCCCAAATGTTTTCTTAAAAGCCCTGAATCTTTAAGGTTGTTAAAATGACTAATACTTCAACTTTGTGTCATTGTCTCTCCTACTGGACCAGCAAATCAATGGAGCAAAAAACAAACAAACAAAAAAATAATAATTCTGTTACTGGGGAAATATTGCCATCTATAGGTTTACCATAACACTGTTACAGGGAGTTGTGTGAGCCATATTTCATTCTGTCATGTCACCTCAGTGAGTAAGCTTGCTAACTAGCTAGCTAAATAGTGAATGGACTATGGACATAAGCTAACAATAAATAAACAACAAACAATAAAGTTAGCTGCCATCTGCAGAGAGCGACTCAGCAGCACCAGCCAGTGAACAATACAAGGGTGAAAGAGAAAGTGAGGAAAAGAATGAAGGAGAGTTAAATAAATGAGATGTGAAAACTTGTGGAGGGAGCAGGTGAACATCAGTTAGAGATAAAACTGCTGAGAAGACAGGAGTGAAGAACAGAGGAGAGCAGAACAGAGGTGTCAGGAGCAGATGTGAGAGAACAAGATATGCACTTGATCTTTTATGCATCTTAAATTGTTAAGAGTGGAATTGAGAGAGTGACAGGAGTTCATAAGAGAAGAGGAGGAAAGGGGAACAGGGTGACCAGGAGTAGATCAAATAAAGTACCATCAGATAATGATATATGGTGATGGTGTTTATCCTACTATGCTATTCCCTGAAGAAATCTAATATAATTTGAGTTCTTGTTGGCCTAATATTCAGTTCAGAGTAAGACCACATTTTGCTGGCATTGATGGGGATCCTTAATTTGCAATTAGAGCAGCCCTGTTGATTCAAGCGTAGCACATTTTTCAGCTAAAGATTCATTCTGTGAGCTCTGCTCCAGCATGCAACAAAGTAGGTTTTCAAGATTGGTGATGTTGTTTACACCAAATTCCTACCTGTTATGTAACATCAAAACTGTAAGAGCAGACAATC
Organism: Chaetodon trifascialis; assembly: GCF_039877785.1. Classification (NCBI taxonomy): domain Eukaryota; kingdom Metazoa; phylum Chordata; class Actinopteri; order Chaetodontiformes; family Chaetodontidae; genus Chaetodon; species Chaetodon trifascialis. The sequence continues at coordinate 26,996,859 of NC_092058.1, read as the reverse complement.
TTTGCAAGGTGGCAGGAGTGAAAATTACCCATCCTCAACATTTACTCAACATACATATGGCAATTTGTGTGTGTGTTAGTGTGGCCACTTTGCTTTCTCAATTTCTTTAGCTGAACTCTTCAGTTCATTCATAGTTCAGAAGTTATACGTCTCCAATGGACTGTTTGACCTCTGATTTCTGTTAATTCATCATTTTTATATTTTTGACATTACAACGGATTCAATTCATTATTCTAAATGTATACATCTGATAAGCTTTGCTGATGGCTTATCAGAAAGCCAGAAACCCACAACACTTTAGTACCCTTGTTTAATGACTTTGTCATTACAGTCATAGTGACGGAGCATTTATTAACAGCATTATTAGTAATGACTCACCAGCAAGAGAGCAACCCTGACCCAACCCCGACGTACCCCAAACTGATCTATAAACCTGTGCAAATTCTTTTTTAACCTTTGAGAAAGTAATTAGTTAGATCTCAACAAACATTTTATAAAGGGTGTGTTATGAAGAAGTACCAAAAGTAGAAATAATACACAATACAAAAATAATTACATATTTGACCTAAATCACCATGGATACATATCTTTCCAGACTAGCCCGGTCCCGCAAAGACTAATTTTCATTTGTGATTGTGTCACAGGAATAGGTAGTACTGGACAATGATGTTTCTGTTATATACAGGAGAATTAATTATGTGCCTTACAGCTACCAGCTACTAACATGCCACAAATACTGAGTGATACAATACACTCAGAGAAGAAGTTCTCTTTTGATAACAACACATATAAAATACAACACAGCTTTTAGCACTGTCCATGCTAAATAAGCAATAAATGAAATTCAATTAAATTAACAAGTTTTACCACAAATAGGCCAGGGACATCAGAGAGAAAACATCAGATGAAATAAAACACCCATGTTCACGTTGCTCAAGTGTATCAAAAGAGATTTCAATGAACTAAAAGCTTGTCTAGTCTTAAGAGCTTCTGCAGTTTGTCTCATTTGTGTGGTGCATAGTATTTTAGAGCCAGTTTCCCATTCTCAGTATTGATATGGAATTGACATTGATCTTTAGGATCAATAGAACTAAGACCATTAAACACTTCAAGATTTGTCGAGCAAATGTGGTCTCTGATTGGAGCCAGAGGGAGAAGATCCATCATATATAACCTGCACATTCATATGGACAAACCCAAGCCCTGACTAACAAAGCTTTGCAAGCTGAAATCAACATTCTGAGTTTCCTCCAAATTCAACTCACAACCTTTGGAGCCATAAGTCAAGTTGCCAACTGTAGCAGAGTCAGGCCCAGGTTTTTCATATCCTGCTGCTGAACAGAGGTTTTTACCAGTGGTGGAGACTGAAAAGTCGACTAAGATGGCTAGTTTCAGTGGAGGCTGATCATGCTAGCTGGATCAACAGCATAGGTCGTACTAGGTGGATGAAGTGGTGCAGCCTCCTGGCCAGAGGGACCAAGGCCGGGTGGAGGGTGGAGATCAGTCTGAGCAGCAGGAGCTCAATTGCTGCCTTCCGCTGATGAAGTACACATGAGGGTGCTCCGTCGGCCTCAGGGGCCGTGTTTGGTTCTGGTTTGGCTGTGCTCCCTGGGAGCCTTAGTCTTGTTCCTCACAGTCTCATGTTGAAGAGGTGGTTCTGTCATATGTTCTGACCCCTAAACTCATCTGTTTTTCTGCAGAACAAATAATTAATAAGAGGCCATATTGACCAGTGCTAGTTCACAATTTTTAAATTCCCCTTGAATACGGCTGCACTGATTGAAACCAAATTTGACAGTATCAGAATGATTCACATGTGAACTCTTCCTCACCTCTCATACTGGACTCAGTGGGAATCAAACACTCAAACTCCGTCATTTTCAGCTCTCTTTTTCAGACCTCCCTTTCTATCACAAAGACACACAGAATCTATTTAATTCAGTTATCACAGTCCATTTACAGACATTTCAAATACATTGTATTATATAAAGAGGAGTTGTGGGAGGTCACTGAGTGTGTTTGGTGAAGTGATCATTGATGGCAGCAGTAACATGAGAGCATTACCCATTCTGCAGGAACAGTGATTCAGGCCCCTCTGTTGTTTATATAGTACACAAGCATTAATATGAAACTGTATGAGTTTATCTGGCCACAGATTATACATAAGGGATGTGAGTTGGTTCATAAGTTCTTTGCAGGTCACGTCACTGCAGATGGAGGGCCAGAAGTGACTTTCTGCATAGGAAGCATTATAACACACACTCAAAATGCTTATGTTTTGCGTCGTTTACGGTTGCTCAGATGGATCTAACCAAGAAACAAGGAGGAGGTTTAATTGAGCACCAAATGTTGTTGTTCATAAGGGTGAAAAATGCAAGAAATTGACAGAGAATGCAGGTTAAAAACTGCTTGTTAACAGCAGACAGTTCGCCTGCTTGTTACGGTTAGGAGGAGCCGAGTCGGCTAATCGTGGAAATGGTGTAACATGAGCTATTCTTTTAAATCTACGGAGATAGATTTAAATTAATAGCTACAAGCAACACAACTAACACTTGTTACATCAGCCCTAACAGTTTCACATAAGACAGCCGAATGTAAATAACATACCCTGTCTTGTTTAGTGATGATCCACGTCTTTAGGGGCGTTTCACCTTTGCAAGTAGTTGACCTTGCTACAACCATAATGTATAGGTCAACTTTTAGTAGATTTCATGTAAACTAGCCCAATGAGAACTTTTCTTCATCTCATTGATTGCAGTTTTTACTTCTGCCCTCCATCTGAATGTAAAGTCATATGACTGCAAACAAACTATTCATGCTTTCTGAGGCTATCCCTGCAATATGCATATTAACAAAGGACTGATCACTCGCTCAGCCATGCAATCAAAGCCTGAGCTGTGTATGAAGTATCTAAAGCTCTCACCTCAACCAACTACAACTGTAAAATGTTAATCAGGAATTTAACTAAAATAAATGAAAGTATAAATCAATAAGAATTGCATTAAAATTTGAAAGCTAAACTCAACATACATCAAAGGATTTCAGTAATTTTGGAGTGGTCTGTTTGTGTATATTTATGTATGTTTAGATAATTGAGTAAACATGTCTGATGAAGCGATTGCTCATGTTTGTTTTCCGAGCAAACATCTTTGTACAACAACCATGTCATCGTATTCCCAGATCTCAGCAACTAACTTGTTGGTGACTACACTATTATCGTTACCAAGAGGACTGATGGCCAAATGATGACTGATGACTTTAATCTTTAACTTTGTAGAGATTAAATGGAGGTCTGTCATAAGTATATATTCTCTGTAGTCAAACTTTATAGATTTGGCACTTTTTGCTTTGGCCCAAAAATGAATTTGCAGGCTAAGCAGAAGATCGGTCTTTCAGGACATTTATCTGTAGGATGGCAGATCGTTTTTGTGTTTCATTTCCTGAAAGATAATAAGGCCAGTTTGACCTCCAGTTTCTTCCAAACAGTAATTTGATCTTACAAGGATCCATCTGTAAACTGTTCTACATTAACCAACGTAACTGTATTGACTATAGAATCAAGTGTGTTTGAAAAGAACTGTGTGGCTCATGGTAGAAGATCCCAGAGGTGAAGGTTCAGATTTGTTTTCCTGAAAACAGGAATGAGGAAACAAAGAAACGCTGAACCCCCATGGAGTTCATTCCTGTGGACACGCTGTTCCTTCTCTCCTCTCTTCAGTTTTATCACCATGGAATTATGGTTATCCAGATTTCTTGTGGGTTTATGTCTATTTGCTGTAAATTGACGTCACTATCTTTGTCACACAACAACAAACAAGAAAACAAATCCATGAAAAAGAAGAATAAACAAAACATTCCAATCATGTCTCATTTGTCTCACGATTTCAGATTTCAAATTTGTTTGTCGGATCTATACATCTCTGTGTACTTTAAAAAAATACACGTTTATGTAAAAAAAAAAGACTTAATTTTATTTTAGATTGTGCTCACATGGTGCATATTTCTCAATAAAGTTGTTTAATGATATCGTCAGCAACTTACACACGGTTAACCTGGGCAGGGTAGTGCTCCAGCTAGTATTTGCACTGATAACTGAGTCTCTGTTTTCATTACATGTAAACGAATCAGGTGAAATAAAAAGGTTTATTTAGTCAAAAAGAAGGCAGAGGACAACAACATGCAGTAGAACAGGTGACCAAGACCAAACAGGCTTGAACAACAGGCAGTGAGCCAAAAACATAGCAGGCAGAATAACAGGACAGGAAGGCGAGGAGCTGATGAGGGAATAGTGACCAGGGGGGTGTTGAGAAGGGGGGATACCCTGAAGACCACTGTAGGACCTCCAGGGAAGTGCAGGTTCTGAACTGACAGGAGAGATAAGTGACAGGCAAACTGGCAACAGAGCTATCAAAGTAAAAAAAAGCTCTGTCACATGACTCAAACCGTTATTGAGTCGTAAACAAGAAGTCTCATGGACTGACATACAGTATACGTAAGCTGTTTATTGGACTGTGTTGGTGACCTGTCACCCTGCGTTATCTTACGCACACCCACAAGAGAAGACCAAAACCCAGTTCTTAATGTGATGACTATCACAGCACATATCACTTTTTCATCTCCTCTGGTGGTCACGATGATCTCACAAAACTCAAAGAAACAGCTCCAAACTGGCCCACTTGGTTTGCCTCTGTGGATCTTATCAGATGGTCTGAGTAGACTGGTATAACCACCTGGAAGTTTTGCATTGTGTGACTATGATACTGTATCATTAGAATGGAATATTTCACTGTCGAGAATATAGCAACAGCAAATATTGGAAATACAGTAAAGTTATGCACAGGAAAATGAGAACCCCCCCCCCCCCCCCCCCACACCCCCCCACCTCACACACACACACACACACACACACACACACACACACACACACACACACACACACACACACACACACACAAACACACACACCACTTAATACACGAGGATGTGCAGGGTACAGCCAGCAGCCTGGCACAGAACAGTCTTTGGCGTGATTAGATTGCCCTTGTCCTTCACTGCAGGACAAGTCTCTCTCTCTCTCTCTCTCTCTCTCTCTCTCTCTCTCTCTCTCTCTTTCTCTCTCTCTCTCTATCTCTCACACACGTGCACACACACACACACACACACACACACACACACACACACACACACACACACACACACACACACACACACACACATAGTGAGAGACATAGTGTACACAGTATTACAGAAAATTAAAATGTATCCTGGGGAGCTGCTGGCATTACAGAGGCTGTTTCTTATTCTCCTCTCTCTCTCTCTCTCTCTCTCTCTCTCTCTCTCTCTCTCTCTCTCTCTCTGTGTCTCTCTCTCTCTCTCTCTGTGTCTCTCTCTGGTTGAACCCTCACGGTTGTAGACATGGAGGTAATAAAGATCACATCATCTAAGCTGTTTTACCAAAGTTATCTGAAACCGAATCTTCGAAATGCAATGCTGTAATTGCACAGCTGATAACAACCAACCTTCAGTGTCACATGGAAACTGAACATTTTGGAAATTCTGTCTACAAAACACAGAAGCTGGAGTCCATAATTGTACACTGTTGAAAAATGTTGTTCTCGGATACAGATACAACTGTAATGAACATGTGGTCATTATTCTTTTTCGTCTGTATAATTTACAGCAAGATGAATAATCTGATAAAATCTTTGGGGCTACTTTATTTTGGCTACAATCAATATTTTTAAAATATCAGTGGATCACATGACTACTTTTATATGAAAGAGGTAACTAAAATCATTATCAGAATCATCATACTCAGCACTCCCCTATGCTATCGTGCTTATTGCATCACATCGTGGGCTCTATTTTCGATTCTGCCTCCGGCGCAGCGCAGGGTGCGCACCCCGCACAATGGTATGTTCATGCAGCGCAGGCAGGCGCACAGCGTACTTGGTATTTAAAGTATACTCCATCACAGAAATGGGTCTGTAAGCAGAATTCATCGTATTGGGTGTACCTCTGTGTTTCAGGGAGGAAGAAAAAAGAAGGAATAGAGATGAGAAATGATGGATCAGATGCTAACTCTTCCAAGAATAGTATTCAATAAATTGTGAAGTGACCCAGTCCAAAAGGATGAATTTAGCTGAACTCCTGAATGACCTTTGAACTCTGTGTGTGTATGTTTGAGAGAGAAAGAGAGAGAGAGATTTAATTATTGGTCAGTCTTCAAGATAAAAATAGCAGCTCAGAAACTGAAAACTTAAGAGGGATGATGACACATAAATGAGGGAGAGGGCTACATACACAATGTCTTAAAAATACTTGCGTATACAGGTATTACAAACTAACTAGAATACAAACTAACCTGGCCATAGAACATCAGCCAAAAATATGTTATTGACGTTTTATCATTGTCAGATTTACCAATGCCAGATGGTCAGTCCGTCCCTGGGTGGGACTTCGATGAGAAGGGGGAGGAGTTGCGCTGGCGGCGCAGTGCACGTAAATACCAAAGTCTGCGCTGCCACACCCCATCGGCGGACCTGACTTTGCGCTGCGCCTGCGCCGCGCTGGAATTGAAAATAGAGCCTCATATCCTTCAGCACATTGTTTTGGTTTTCTGGCTTGCAACTTTGCTGTTTTGGTTTCCATGAGATAACTCTGATAATTGCCTCTTCCTGCCAAGCACCAAACACAGGATGGACACAGCAACTAAGCTGGTGAACATAGTGCAGCAATTACAAGCTAAAGAGCCATCTATTTCCCTCAGGAGATGGTGAAGAACAAACCAGAGCTAAAAGAAGAGTGAGCACACTGCAGAGGAGTGCTAATGTTGTTCTATAACTGCTGGATGTCTACATAGGGGGCTATTTGCTAACAAACTTACCACATCAACTTAAAAAGTGTTGTTTTAGCATAATTTATTCTATTTTATTTTGTATGAGGAATTCTGAGATTCTTCTTCCTCTATCAGTTCAGGAAACTTGTAAGTCTGGTTTCCAATGGATTACTCTATACTTTAAATACTGTAGGTGAGAGTTCAAATTGTCTTACGGTATTTAGTCAGCACATAAAACATTCATGAACTGTGATATTCATGCCAAATATTTTATTGATTTATGTAAATTAAAAAAAAAACCAAAATATTCAGCCCACTGAAGGCCATACCCTGGCTGCCCCCATCTGATGTATTGACCACAGGTCTTGCCCCCGCCCTCTCGGACCACAGACCCTCGGTGCTCTGGCCTGCTCTGGTGTATTATTTACAGCAGCCCATTCTCTGATCTTCTGTGGTCCCAGAATTCTAGGCGTTGGAGGCCATGCTCTGGTGATTCTGCTCCTGGGACCTTGGGTTTTGTAATCTGTGTCCTGCGTTATAGACCATGTCCTGGTGCTCTCAAGTCATGGTTCTCAAGGTTCAGTAGTGCTCTCTGGCATAGGTATGGTTGATGCGGTAGGTTCAGCTGCTTTTGATCTCTGTGGCCCCATTGTTTTGTATTCTGAAGGCATGGTGCTGGTCCTATACCACTTCCTTTTTCACTGGTGAATCTCATTTGTGTTTAGGGAACACAGCCTTCTACTGGAGAATAGGTAGGAGTAAATGGGAAATGGACAGTATTTATATACTTTTGTAGTCTTAATGACCACTCAAGGTGCATTACTGTTGGCAGACTTGACATCCGGATCAGCTTATGTCACAAATATGTAGTTTAATTAACATAAATAAATGAAATGATTTCTTGTGTAATGAAATTATGTCACAGGCATTGTAGTTTTCAGGAAATGCCAATCAAACAGCAGGAAAAAGCACTGTAGATGTACTTTTTTTTAGTCAAAACTTAACCAATAACTCAATATTCCACATACAATACCATTCTGTAAGCACTTACATAAATATTCCACATCTTCAGACAAGCCTTGTCATGAGTCTGAGGACACAACAGTACATGTCTTTGATTCTTGGGTAACACAAGCACAGGCGTTGTTCAGCTGTAACTCCATCTTCTACACAACCGAGGTGATGAGAGGTAAAACCATGCAAATAGATTTCTCATATATGTCTGATACAGGATCAGTTTTAGAAAATGGATGGACAGTTTGTTCGGGTTTTAGCTTAGATCTTTTGGGTCAGTTCTGATAAAGTCTGTATGTCTTCACTTGATACAAGGTGTGAGTTAATTCATGATATGATTTACAGAACCCAACACACCATCATGTGTATCAAGCTGATGTTTCATCTTATGTATGGACTTGGCCTGTTTTTCCTGAACTGAAGCCTTTACAGATAGATACCTTGCCAGTAACAAAGAAGTGTGCTTGGATGTGGAGGAGAACAAGGAACATTTCACCTAGTGCAATGAAAGCAATGGAGGTCTGTGACACAACAACTCTATATCAGGCTTTGGCTATACAGGCAATACTGATCTTTTCATGGGATTTGTATACCATAATAATATGGATTATCACTATCCGCACACACACAAAGTAATGCAGAAAATAGCAAAGATAGGAGCTGATGTCAGAAGGTCTTTCAATAATTAACAGTGTAACACAAGGAATTCCCATTGCCTTGCTCCTGTATAGCCACAATATGTGCCTTTTATGTCCATTTTGTCATTTTGAGTACAGCCTATTACACAACCTTCTCTATGAGACTACAGAGACAGCACACACACAGACATACATGTTCTACCATCACATGAAGCTCACAGGCCGCCAGGATCAGTGAGGTCGTCTCATTCCGCCAAATGAGATTTTTGCTGCAGGGAAACAGATGGGGGAGTTTCCCCTTTGGACAGAACAGCCCAGTGAGAGATGAAGCACTGCAGAATAGCTCTAGTCTCAGCAGGAGGATAAATACACCTTCTCTTCCTGCCTCTCATCCCTGCTGAGACCTCTATTCTCTCTCAACAGCTGCACCACCTCCAGTAGACACAGTAGGAATATTTTCAGTAACAGTGGCTCTCCTCCGCATATCTGCTGTTTGCTTTGGCTTGAGGTGAAATTAAAGTGAAAAGGTGTAGGTTACTCTTTGAACAGCTGCGTGTTCATCCTCTGCATGCACTACTGCCATCAAAACACCATAACTAACTGCCACCAGTGAGATATCACAATCAAATTTTCTGCATTGTCGATTTTGAGTTTGAGCTCTTGTTGGATGATGATGATGATGATGATGATGATGATGATGATGATGATGATGATGAGAATAAAGAGGTTATGCTGTCCCTGGCTTCATACTATGCTGACAAATGGAGGCACTATGCTTTCACAAATGGTGGTCCTCCACTTTGCCTGACAAAAAGAATGCTAATTAACACTGATATCGTGCTTCAGTTTATTAAAGCACAACATTAGGCTTCAGGGCAAATGAACAGTGGCACTACATCATATTTAATAACTAGTGTGGTTATTTAAACATTAATCTTGGAACTCATCTCAAGAAGAAATACATCAGGATCTGTCTAATTCAGTTCAGCAGATGGAAATTATTGATTGTGTAACACTGTATTTTTGCTTTGTGCAATTAATCAGCAGCATGATACAATGTTGAGAAAACAGAATACCTTTTCAGTATTTGCAAAGTAAAAAGAGAGAGAACAGCTGTCCTGCCACAGGGCTCTTGCACCTCTGACCAAAAAAGGGTAACCTACCACCCCATGGCAAGATGTGTTAATAACCTGGGGATGGATGCTGCCCTGTTCTTAACTGATTCAAAAATTTTGAAGTAAGTGGGTTTCCTCCACTTTATGACTGGAAATCCATAGGGCGAGGCTGCGCGTCTGTGGCAGCATCACGCCCATGCTGATGACATAGTGGCACTATGCCGAACAAAGCGTGAAACAGACGCAATAGAAACAGCCAGAATAAAACAGGGCCGGTGCTGAATGATGCCCGCTGTGTGAGCCACCCGGTCTGTCCTGCTGGCTCAGAGGAGCCTGGAGCTCTGGAAGCAGAGGCTCTCTGGAAAGGAGAGGATCCTCATCATGGTGTACAGTCGGGAAACTGCTGAAACCAACCACAGAGACCCATTCCCTGAGATTTACCTGAGCCTTGATTTTGGGGAGTTGGGCAGCCCCCTGCTGACTGTGTGTAGACCTGAAAAACTGAGCCTGCACAGAGTGGACCAAAGAACTCATCGACTGTGTGAAAAGCATGAACAGGATGGCACTGTGCATCAGACCACTCACTGTGTGGATGAACAGGGTAGAGACAATGGACTGATGATAGAGGATTTTGTACAAACCTCCCCTCAAAAAACCCATTTTCACAAACATAAACTGTATTGTACTGATGTGTGTGTTTGTTGTGTGTAAAGCACATTAAGCCTACTTTGTATGAAATACAAGAACACATTGGAATCTTATGAAACAACAATAAAAACACAATCAGTGACATCTTATTGTTGGACCAAGATTCTGTATCATCCTGCTGGTCACAACGTCACAGTCCTCATCATTTCAAATTTTGCTCTTGTCCCCTCAACTAAAAAGGAATTCTAATCACTTTATAATTAGGTGTGTGTGTGTGTGTGTGTGTGTGTGTGTATGTGTGTGTGTGTGTGTGTGTGTGTGTGTGTGTGTGTGTATGCATGTGCATGTGTTTGTGTGTGAAAACCCACATCATCGATACCAAGTAAATTTTCATAATGAATAATGCAATCCTGGCTTTGGAGACACAGAGATGAAAGAAGACTGAGTGCTGAGTGTTGAGGTTTAGACAGATGGCTGAAAATGAGAGAGAACAGAGAGCGGTTGATAAATGGCTAAAAGATGGCCAGTGGCTTGGATTCACTGTTGTACACAGTGAATGCTATGTTAACAGATCTATTTCATTTGGTTTGTGAACAGATGATACTGAACAAGCTGTTTGATTGCAGTTCTGTCTGCCCCAGTGTCTTCCAGACAGACTGACAGATCAGCAAAAAGAGAAAGACAGATGGAGGCAATGATGTTTGTTAGAGGCAAGAAAGCCACACAGCCAGCCAACACAGAATGAGAATAGTGTTATGAGTTCTGTAAGTGCAGTCACCATACCAGACATCATGAAGCTAAAAAGCTGCTGCATGGATAGAAAATGTGATCGAAAATCATATGTGAGGATTTTATCCTGACAGCAGTGAGGTCATCATTCAGCTCCATGAGGTGGAAAAAACAGACAGGCATCTTGGTGGAAAGCAAGCCCGAAAGTCTGACAGACAGACAAGCAGGTGGGTCCTGCTACACTAGTCAAGCAGAAAGACAGTGAGGTGAGACAGGGTGACAGGATTTCTCTCACAGTAACGTTAATTATAACTTTTGCCTTCCCACTTTCAGACAGCGTATGAAGTACAGATAATTATCTCTGCCACACATGCACAGAGACATATACACACACACCACTCCTCTGCAATGCCAGAAACTGCACTGCATGTATCACTGAGGTGCTGTTAGCGGCTCCTACAGGCTGCAATGTTCACTACACCAAACATTTCAACGTACACTTTTGGTATTCTTAGAGGGTTACTGGTTTCAAAGCTGTCTTGGGTTGCAGGAGTAGCAAGCTCAAAATGTATCAAAATGTCCAAAGAAACTTCCTTGCAGAATAATACACTTTGTATGTAGATCTGTGAGCTTGGTATCCTTTTAATAATCGTATCTTCATTTATGAAAATTAAAATGCTACTTCCATTGAAGCACTGCAATTCAGGAGAATGCAATGACCTGGCATGGAGAAACTATGAGTGTTTCTGGAAAACAGACAAACCTATGAGGGCTGACTTTTTGGGGCCTAAAAGACAGATTTTCCTTCATAGGTAACCAACCTAACCCGAAAACATAAGCTGGTTATGTGTCACTGTTAGCTAACCATTCCTAAAAATTCAGTTCACAAGAATGGAGTTGATAATGACTTGCTTTCTTTTTTTCTTTTTCTTCTGTCATAGCAGTATATTTATTAACTTCCCACAGAAGGCTCAAAGTGTTTGTGTGCTGGCTGATCAAGCAGTAACAGGCTACGCTGCTTCCTCGGGCCTTTACCTCGTCCAAGGGATCTGACATTAATTAGGCTAGCTGACACTAATTACTACCATCCACTGTTAGGGAAAAGGAGTTCTTTGGATGTCTGGCAGGCTGATTTGGACTCAGGCTTTTCAAGGACAGGTGCCCACTGTAGTTATGGGTGGGAGTGTGCACTGATGGACACTGGGGAGAGGGCAGGCTTACCTGAGGGTGAAGCAGCTATACAGAGGGATGAAGGGGGGGGGGGGGGGGGGGCAATGTTGTGAGGGAGGAAGAGAAAGATGGACTTGGCTGGAAGGAAATGCAGACAGAGTTGTTGTTTTGGAAATGGAGAGAAACCGCTAATAAAAATATAATTAGGATTGACAAAAATCAGCTACTGACAAAAAGCTGAACTCACCAATAGCTGACCCTTTTCACCAGCTCCAACCCACCAGACACTTCAAAGAAGAAATGTAGTTTTCTCAGCTTAGCTCTTGGGGGTATCAACATGAATAATTCATTGATCTTGCTGTCATTTGAAAGTACCAACATATTAAACTGTGATGTGCAGAGCTCTAAAAAGCATGAAATAAACATTTCTTTCTGTCACCTTGTGGTAAAAAGGTCACCTATCCAAGCTCAGTCTTTTCTGTTCCATAATAGATTAGAGTACACTCTTATGTAAAGGCCGTTCTACAGATAATGGCCTAGTCTCAAATAACACCTGACCAGCATAAACACATAAAGGCCAGCTGATAAAGTCAGACTAAAAACAACGAGCAGGATGAAATGATCTGCATCTGACTACAACAGCTCACATGGTAAATTTGATATGATGTGAGGAACATTTCAGTCAGTCATGTCAGACTCACCACTCTGCTGCCGTCTTCTGTCTTTCTCCTTATCAGTGTACTGTATAAAGGAGAGGGTGCAAGACTTTTAACAAAACATCATATTGAATTTGTTAAGACAAAAGATAAACATAGAAAGTTTTGTGATCACCTGTGGTGTGACCTGTGGAACAGGGGTTTCAGAAATATGACCTCTCAGTCCCAAATAAAGGTCTATGTCGTGTTTCCCAATAGCATCGCAAGGCTAAGAGATCCCCAAGTCCATTTTCTAAGCATTTGTTATTGAAGACACTTCTAGATATGATTGTAGATTGAGTGCAACCTGCTCACTTCTAGAAGGCCAAGAGTGTCTTAAGAAGGCCCAGAAATTGTGAAAGTGACCACTAGCCACATCCTTTATTTCCATTATTTCTGTTTTTTAGACTTTAAGCTAAAAATCTGGATGGCCTCTTGGATAATTTTCAATGGTCAGGAGGGATGTTCTTTAAGAAAGATGTAGTATTTATTGGGTTACACTTGATTAATCTTCAATGGGATACATTCGTAGTCCTTCCTCTGTCAGGTTGCAAATGAAAACAAGCTGTTGGGTCCTGGGGGAGAACAGGACTCAGGGCTATAAATCAATACACTGATGTACCATAAATTTGACACAAACGTGCTGTTAAAATTGCAATCTGTAGGTATGACATGCTTTATGAAATACTGTGGTAAATGGGAATTAGAGCACAAGAGTTGAAATATACAGGAAATGAAGACAGACTTCACCTTAATCAAATGAAATGTTTGTTATTGTAAACACATTCTAATGAACAGCTAACTCTGTTTCCCACTACATGTTTCACCATGTGTTTGTGCTGTACTCACCGAGTGTGAGTTTGTCAGTGCTTTATGTGTCTGTCACTGTTTAAGTCTATTTTTGGCATGAGCTTCAAGCTCCCACATCCCTCCATCCACAGTGCAGTTAACCTCCACCCACAGTACCTCTTTTAGGTTATTTTTTTACTCCTCTTTCCACCTCCAGCTCCTGCCAGGTCTCCACTCATCTGCACTTGTCTACACTTGTCCTCTGGCAGGTGAGTGAAGTAGAGGAGAAATGGGGATGGGAGTGGGGGGGGTGGGGGGGGGTGGGGGGGGGGTGAGTCACAAACAGATGGTGCTAAAAAAAACAAGAGTTTGTATTGTAATGCAAAAATATTCTTTCCAATCTAATTATGTTTTATATCCATTTTATAGGTCATTGTTTATATAATTTAGACTAAATTATAAACAACAACATTGTATCTCTACTAAATTATTTAGTAGAGATACAATGTTTCCCGCTGTGTAATGTCATCACAGTCAAGGTAAATGTTGTACTGTCTCCCGAAAGACAATTCTCAGGAATTACTGCAAAGAGGGACAAATGCAAGTTCTTGATTATTGTGATTACACAATGGAACCCCTTTCCTTCACCAGACATCTATCACTGTATCAATTATGATGAAGGTCCCTAACCTTCATAAAGTAGTCCTTTTAACCCAAACCACAATGTTTTCCAAATCTTAACAAAACCTATTTTAACTGAAAGTGGTCCCAACTAACTGAGGTGACTTCCATTGGTTCAGCCACCTGAGGACTCTAAAGTGACCTACACTGTAGCTACAGCTATACAGCAGTTCTAAGCTTACACGATTCAAATTTGAGTGTTCATGCTTCAGGTGTCCAGCAGAGGGCAGTGTTTACAGAGCTTTTCAGTCCTGCAACTGAATGGACTCAGTTTCAATGTAAAACACACTATTTGAATGTTCATGTCTGGAAATTCCTCCAGGCCATACAAAGTGCACGTGTTATATGGCTGAAACAGCAGCTCTGGAACCTGGAAGATGCTGTCAACTGCAAAGGACTAAAGTATACTGAAACAGTAGCTCTCCTCTCTTCTACTCTGCAGCATTTGGCTGCTTTTCTTGCTACATTATCAAAGTAAAGGACTTCATCGGCCTGTAAATAAACTAACTCTACTGTATGCACTGCAAATCACAACTGTATCCGTCCATTAGCTCTGTGTGTTATACTTTAATATATACTGATATATTCTAAATATATATTGATATATTAAAGCTGTATACTGTTAAACCTGCTCTAACCAATATTTCTATGTTAACAATGGATCAAATGGCTTTTAGATACATGAGAAAAGACTGACTGGTTTGTCAAATATATGTCAGGTTAACTTCTCCACCTCTGTCATAGAGCAGCACACAGCTGCTGCCTTGTGCTTTTCTATGGGACCTTTGCGGGACTGCCTCAAACGAGGCTATGGCCAAACATGACTGATCAAAGTGTCAGATTCTAGATCCTGTACAGATTAATAACAAGAATTGTGACACATAAGAAACAAATTAATATTCCACCACAAATAAAGTGAAAAGGTGTGTTTGAAGTGTACGACTGGGTCTTGGAAAAGCTGCAGTTAGAAAGCATCCAATTAGCACAAATATGTTGTGATCAAAGACACAAACATGGTGTGTTTAATGGAAAGCTGGAGTTGGAGTTTGACACTGTTAACCCATAGTTATTTACAGCTTGCTCAACAGAACCACAATTAAGATACAGAGAAGCAGTTTGTATTGCATTCATAATGTTTATTAATGAAGAAAATTTCTGAATAACTGAAATACAGATGCAGTGTTAGATCACAAGATTATAGTGAAACTCCATATGGGATTTACAGTTTTAGGATGACTGAGAAACTACAGACATTAGCAATTAATATTTGCAGTTCACTTCAATGTGGATAATTGAGTTGGCCTTTAAATACCAAGTGTATATGAAATGGTGATATTTCACACACAACATGGACACCATCCTGCTATAATACACACTAATGAAATCTGAAAAGAGCAGAAATAAAATCTTCAAGATGCTATAAATTATTGAAACTGCACTGCTGCTTCAGTAGGATTTATTGATTTGACTTGCTATTATTGGGTACATGCTGTCACACTATATAGTTTTATATTATGATAACACTGCTGCAGTAATCTACAGATCAAAATGGTCTGTTGCTGCATGTTAATGATCCCCCACATGCAGCGATGCAGCTGGTGCAGCTGTTATCACTGTGCGTTTCAGGACATTGTTATCTGAAAATGTTAATAAGGAGAGCTAATTGTTGAACACAGACAATAGTTAGGGAACTGTCTCTAAAATGCAACGTGAGATCATACAGTCACAGCATTATTTTTTCACAGAGCAGTGCTGCACTTTTTTTTTGCAAGGATAACATATTAATGGGACCAAATGCTTAAGAGTATTTTGTGGTTCGACTTTATGACAAATCAAGCAGGATCTGGTTGAATTCAAACATTATAGAAGGTTGGCACATTCAGCAAGATAGTGCATCTCGTGAGCAGAAGACATGAAGATTGTTCTAAAAGGAATATAATTGAATGTATTCAGTATTCCTTTGTTTGTCCCACGAGGGGAAATTCCATGAACCGTTTGTCCTTTAGTGGTATAATAGATGGCTAACTGAAGCTGAATAGACCAAAAAATGTGATACAGGTGCAGCAGACTGCAGCATCCATGGTGGGGGATTGCTCTCTTACAGGGGAGTGGGAGAGGCCATAGGATTATCCACTGCATGCCACACAGGTGAGTGTACTTTTTGCAAACCATAAAGTCTAAATGTTTCTTTTAAATGTGACCTGCCTATTTCTTACAGGGTGTAACATCAGACACGTATTGGTGATGTGTCTACAGTGACCCAGTCTGGTGTTTTCTGTAACTACAAGCTAAAATAGCATGAGAGTGCTGTCGTGTTGTTATGGTTGTTGTTGTTGTTGTTGTTGTTGTTGTTGTTGTTGTTGTTGTTGTTGTTGTTGAGGTGCTCAGTTCTTACTTTCTTTTGAAGGTCTAGCCATAAGTGTGGGGTTTGCCTCTGAATGGGCCAGTGATCAAAATTACTTGGCTGATAAATGCAGGTGAAGGCAACTGCTCTATCTGTTGCTTTCAAGGCTCCTTTCTTATTCACCTCATATATATGTGTGTGTGTGTGTGTGTGTGTGTGTGTGTGTTTTGTATGTGTATCTTCTTTTCTGTTCTGAGAAAGCTGCCAGATGGATGCTACAGAGTGTTCTCCAGGCAGCGGTGTGCAGCAGGCCAACTTTATACTAAATTAGGAGGTACAGCTGGACAGAGACAGAGAGGACAAGGCCCAGAGAGGCCTGGTCACCTCCAGATACTGAGGGGAGCTGCAAAACAATCCAGAGAAGCTGTTCTGCAAGGTTTGTGTTTCTCATCTGTCAATTATTTTATCTTTTACTAGATGACTCAATGATGATGCACTTTAGGATGATTTATACTGTAGTACTGAAAACACAGAAGTGTGTACTGACAATAAAAACATGTCACTCACAAGTCAGGTGTACTTTAGATTCCATAGAAAAGTATACATGTAATTAGAGCATTTTCAGCACTTTCACATACAGGCTGTCTCCATTACTGCAATGTAATTAAGAATTATATTGATTGATTGATTGATTGATTGATTGATTGATTGATTGATTGATTGATTGATTGATTGATTGATGAAGGTCCTATGCTGAAGTGCTGTAGTTGAATGAAGAGCAGATGATTATTATTAGTAAGTTAATGTTGCTCAATCATTTTTTCACTTTTGATTCAGAACTGTGCAGACCGCAGACCTCCTCCCAGGAAACCAATGGAGATCGACTTTGAGACAGACTTCTGTTTGTTTGATCGACTCGTCCCTTTGACACGACAGAGTTCATTCAAAGCAATGCAGAAACAGACTTGACGTGGACAAAACATAACTGTGTTCACAAATACAATTTGTCTGAGCAGAGTTATTTCAAATGATTTCCTCCACTTGTTCTTGCCCTCGTGTGCTGGGCAATAAATCTGAAGTGCCACAGGGATTCTGCTCAAGGTTTCGCAATGAACACGATCAATCGTTAAGACTGGAAGGTAAAGAATGTGATCCAGCAGGTGCTTGTGGAGTGAGACAGCCTCACCACCCCTTCACGGTCTCTGTGTTTTGCTGTCTGGAGACACAGAAGCACCTCTGCATAGTTACAGAGTAAAGGTCTGGGCTGGTATGGATTGTTGATATGATAGATTGGTAAGTGATAGATTTCAAGGTGTATTTTTTTGTAGTTAATAGTACCTCTTCTTCTCCACTTGGATGGACCAAGTACATATTTGCATGCGGCTGTTTCAACCTTGCTCACGTGTAGAAAGCCTTTGACCTTTTAGAAATCAAGTGACTTGACTAAGCGACAGCAATTTCTGACAGTTTGCCTCTCCAAGAAGTATGGCTAGCTACCTACTGCACTAACCTAAGCTAATCTGACCGTTTAGCAACCTGACTGGTGACAGCCGCAGCTCTGACGCTGATCGTCTCAGAGTGTTCTGCTGTTGTCGTGTTAATATTTTCAAAGGCTCTAGCTTGGCTAGCTTGGTACACATCAATTTTTCAGGTTGAGGCTAACTTTACAGTACACATGAAAGATCTGCCAAGACCCAATGAATAATGTATTCACATTCTGGAGCAAAGGTTTCAAGAAACACATTCTTAATATTAAATTGATGGATTTTAAGCTGGTTAAGTGATTAGGGTGGCAAGTGTGTCACCTCCTTTCATGCACTCACCAGCACAGTAGTTGACGTGTCTAGCCCGCTGACTATTTTGACTACTAATTGAACAGCAGCTGTATCATACGCTCCCTTCTCTGTGTAGCACTGACCGGGATTCAGAAAAGAAATCAAAGTATAGCAGGGATTGTTTTCACTCTTTATAAAGGCAACATTCATACTTGGCCCCTCTCTGGCTCATTTGCAGAAGCACACTGCTCATGCACACTGCAAGTTACATTGTGGTGTAATGGAAAAGCTGATTCTTCAGCAAGCTAACTAAGCTAACTGCCAGCACCTGCCTGTCAGAAAACAGAAAACAGGTCAACTCCACCTTGCTCTTCATCACCATCCTCTCCTTCAGTACTGGCCAGCAGGTGAAAGCCAGCCCCATATTCATGCTCATTTTGGAACAATTTAGTTTATGTCTGTATCTGCTTGATGTTTTGCCTTGCTATATTCATGTTTTGTTTTGTTTTGTTTTGTTTTTTCATAGCTGTGTCTTCCCTTTTCATAACTCTCTCTTTCTCTTGGATGTGTGCTGCTTACCTTCTGGCACATGGTTGCTACCTTTTTATGAAGCCCAGACATCACCTGCACTCTGTTATTGGCTTAGGGTTACACACCCACTGCCTAAAGGTTGCAGCCCAGAAACATCCTGAACACATCAAAATAAGAACAAAATAAGAAATTTCAGGCAGAGCAGGGTCTCTGCTCATAAATACACTGCCACACACTACTAGTTGGTCATATTTTATGACTGAGAAGAAATACAATACATTGTTTTTTAGAAAAGTCCTGCATGGTATACCTTTAATGGCCAAAGCAGAGCCCAGATATCTATTAAGAAGTGAGAAATATTTTCCACACAAAGGTGACATTTACACTCAAGTTCCAGCAAGAATGAAAGAACTGCTCTCTGAGGAAATGCATAAAACAGACTGACTGTTCTGGCTCTACTGAAGCTGTCATGACCTTTATTTCTCATTTCATAGATCAAAACTGGAGGATGGTCCAGGGTGGAGTATCCCGTGCTGCAGACTGTGCCCACCAGATGGAAGTCAACACTACATATGCTCCTGAGGATGCTGGAACAGAAAAGGGCAGTGTAAGTGGCCAGCAGAGTCGGGTTTTTGTATTATTCATGTTCCCGGAAAGGTAAATGTTGACGTCACATGCCGGTTTTGCCACAGTAGTCGATGGGCTCCGAGCAGGCTTTTGCTATGTGATTTTAGTTTCACGATACTCTGAAGAAGAATAAAGTTGTACCAGTCGAACTCAACGCTATTGATGCCAGGGGCTGCTACAGGCAGTTTATTATAGTCACTATGAGCATTTCATAAGTCCAACCACAGAGGAATTGCATTTTTAACTTATTTTTAAAAACTTTTTTTTTTTTTTTTTGACAGTTTTAGAGTCTGCATTTTATGCACATGTAGTGGCTCTTCTAATTGTTTTTCACACAGTAATATCAGAAAAAGGGAGAAATGTAATCAAAGTGACATTTACTGTACTTAGTGTTGGTTCCAGGCAGGGTGAGTATTGTAGAACCGACTAATCTGCAGGGATTTTCCAACCCAGTAGTCTCTTATTAGACAACGGTGCAAAAAAGAAAAACCCGGTTTTATCCGGATTTATTGAAAGTTTATCTATGAGACACATTTTTTGACTTTCTGGGCTCTATTTTCGAGTAAATACTTTGGTATTTTCGTGCACTGCACCGCCGGCACATCTCCTCCCCCTTCTCATCTCAGTCCCATCCAGTGGCGTAACTTGTTGTATTGAATCGTGGCCGTTGCTAAATATTGATCGCAGTGTGCTGAAAACACCGTTAAAACCACTCTGCCGTCTTGTTGAAGGTGTGATATATGGCGTCATCAACCACGTTTTCAGTGGATAGCCGTTATCACCTAGCAGCCACCCATCCAGAGAGGTGTCACCAGGCAATTTGAGTCACAGATCACCAGACATCCCTGTTTCACCTGTGTACATTCGGTCAGGGTGAGTGACCATTACGCGTGCCGAACGCGCTGTCGATGTGGTCAGATGAGATACTGATCATCCATCCATCCATCCATCCATTATCTATACCGCCTATCCCTTTCGGGGTTGCGGGGGGCTGGAGCCTATCCCAGCTACAATGGGCGAGAGGCAGGGTACACCCTGAACCGGTCGCCAGCCAATTGCAGGGCCACATGCAAGGACAAACAAACATTCACACTCACACCTACGGACAATTTAGAGTCATCAATTAACCTAATGAGCATGTTTTTGGTCTGTGGGAGGAAGCCGGAGTACCCGGAGAGAACCCACGCATGCACGGGAAGAACATGCAAACTTCACACAGAAAGGCCCCGCCTGACCTGGGGATCGAACCGTCAAAATATATAAATTTAGTTCTGACTGTATGTGCTGACTCAGATAGTTGCATTGAATCATGGCTGCTGCTAATTATTGATTGCAGTGAAATGCCAGACACTGTGGAAACCTGCCTGTGAGGTATTAGTGACGTGAGCGCACGACTCCACTGGTATACGAAAATCCACTTGACCGGCGGTGCGCCGCTGGCGCACAGAGCCCTCTGATTCAACGAGAGTCTTCAAAATGTCACTGATATCAAACTGATGTCACTTGATATCTCTATCTCATATCTGGCTTTATTTCTAAAATAAGCATTCATTGTAATCAATAGGTAAATTTAAATTTTTATTTTTTAATTTAATTTTTTTTTTAATTTAAGGTTTATAATCACTGTAGTAATCCAATTTGCATTTTTCCGTTTGATTCTAGTCTCCTTCGGTGGACCAAACCCCAGACCAATCAATGTATGAAAGCCTATGTTCACACTCCTCAGTTGTGTGATATTTTGTACACCTGAACTAAAAGAAAAGAAAAGAAAAGAAAAAAGTGATTTCCAGTGTTTACCTATGATTTAAATATTTTACAGGTGCAATAATGTACTTTATGATCACTTAAGGCAATATTAAGGATGCCTGATTGAGAGATCTTTATACCAATATCACATCTAATATGGACTGGCTAATTAGAAGTTGCAAACCAAACACTTAACAAAAGTTTGAAAGTAAAATAACTGAACTTAATAAGCATTAACAAGTTTGTATTAAAAATCACCCCATATAACACAATTATTCTCCATGCATACATTACTGATAGTACAAGATGTCTCTAAAAGTTCACAAGTGTCTTTGCATAGGAGCTCTGTGACAGACACCAGTAATAATGGGTTTAGTCATCAGAAGCAACAGGTCAATCCACGCTTCAGCCTTCACCTGGAAGCCATCTCCAGAATTAAGTTCCTGACAATAAAATTTCATTTCATTTTCCACTGTATTCCCCTCAGTTCATATGGTCAGAACACTTCAATAATTAAACATTAAGGGTTCACTACACTATACATAATAGATATTGAACATAATAATAATAATAATAATAATAATAATAATAATAATAATAATAATAATAATTCAAATTCCAATAAGAACTCCGGCCCTTAACTGATTGGTATGGCATGGCTTTGTATTCTCAGATATAAATATACTGCCGCTGAATATAATTTACTTATTAATCTGTAGCTCCCGGGCTAGTCCACAAACCAATTTGGAAAAGTTGTTTAATCTGAGTAAAAATCTAAATCTAAGCAAAGCCAGTAGCAGTTGGCAGAGTTTTGACAGGCGGTGCCACGGGGCCACTTTAATGGAACAGGACTGTTTATCTTCAGCTGTGATGTGCTCCACTGCTCCAGTGTTGAGTCGGTCTTTGGTGGAGGTCAACTGGTATCCAGTGAGTCTTTAAGCACCACAAATAAAACTGTCTATGCTTTCCTGAGCTGATGCATTCATATTGTGGATTTCTTTTCCTGTTTCATCAAGTTTACTTTGTGTTTAGTTCCAGGATGTTGAGTCGGAGTAAAATGTGACATAACAATGAAAAGTTTATGAGCAACATCAGTTTGATGATCACATAATAGCCCATGATGAAGCTATTAAAATTACTTTTATATCTTTCAAAATCCATTTGTAGTAATAAAGACATAATGCTCTGTTAGATCTTAAGCCTCAACCTGAGGCCATTTCAGAAGACATTGTCATCTGATCAGAGAACATACCATATGTTCACATAATTGTAATCAAGCGGGATACAGCTGGAAGATGAGATCATTTTTCCATATCTGAAAATAGCAGAAGTGATATGGAAAATAGTTGGAATGTCCCCACTGCTTTTATACCCAGATTAAATAAATGTGATACTGTACTTGAGCCACTAGGTGGCAGCCAGGTTCCACCTATACCAGTTTTTGCTCACACTGAAACCAATGCATTACATTTTATTTATTTAGCTGACATTTTTTTATACAAAGCATCTTAAAAGAAATGCACTCAAGCAGGTGGAAAGAAGCCAACAATTGCAAGAATCATGCAGCTTCATCAAATATGCTGAACTTCTTCAAGTGCTACCTTTAGAAACAAGAGATATGGAAGGATTTTCTGGGTTTTCCTTGACTG
Source organism: Chaetodon trifascialis (assembly GCF_039877785.1). Classification (NCBI taxonomy): domain Eukaryota; kingdom Metazoa; phylum Chordata; class Actinopteri; order Chaetodontiformes; family Chaetodontidae; genus Chaetodon; species Chaetodon trifascialis. The sequence goes on along the minus strand of NC_092058.1, from coordinate 26,973,870 downwards.
ATTTCATATGGAGCTACAGCACGTCTGCAGGCATTTTTGGAGTTCCTGTGAAACCGTTTGATCATAGAAGTGTGAGGAGAAAACAGATTGTGAAAACCTCATGTTGGCATCGCTGTGCCTGTTTGTTGAGAAGGGGAGGTCTGAGAATTTCTTGGCATTCTGCATCTAACCAAAGCCAGTCAGTCTTTTGGAAGTAGACATAAGAGCCAGAATAAGAAATGCAGGAGAAGCTGTCCAGTGGCATCAGCAGGGCACTATGGGTAGATTCGACAGCTCTACTGTATGCACACATGCAGGATTGGAAGGATTGGAATCATTGAAAGAAAGTAATAAGTGCAATAGATTTCAATCCACTTGGATTAAGCCATAGTTAGACTGTAATTAGCACTGTCATCATTCATTACAATGAGATTACTGCTGCCAGTGCAGAAGGCTTGAGCAAAAAATACAGTCATCCAGAAAAGAAGGCAAACTTGACTCAACTCTCGCTGTAACACAAAGCAACATCATCTTGGTAGATGACTTTGTAATGTGAACAGGCATTTGTGTTGTCACCGCACAGAACAAAATGATTGTTATTGTCATACCTTGGTGGATGTAAATTGTATTTTATGGTTCCACCTGTACCTGAAGCAATTTGGCTGCTGAAATTTCTTAATGCAATGCAGTTTTCAATCTGAACACCTGGTTGGACACAGCATGGCCAGTCCAAGTCTTTTAGGGGCTCTATGGCAGATTGGATGGAAGGATAAATCTGCCATATGTACATTGAAACAGATGTTGCTGTTTGTAATAATTTCCTCTTTTCAAACTGCCCATTAAAAGATCCCTTTTCTAATTTCAATGTTAAGTGACAAATTAGCTGTCTAAAAACATATATATTCATTTGAAGCCATTATGAGATTTCACAAATTAGACAAATTAAGCATGTAGATTCTGATGTTACAGTCTTTTTAGTATAAAGGGTTGCCTAACAGTGTTTATGTGCTGCAGACTCTCAAAAATGTGAACCTATCCTTTAATGTTCTCACTCCCACCTCTGAAGTCCCAGTAGCCCAGTCATGCATTAGCTTGAATATGTTTTATAAATTGCACATTGTATGCTCCCCTGTGTAAAACCTGAAATGTAAAACAATACCATCGGGATGTTACCGCTATTTAATTGTTGTTGCAGTTAGGAGTTACTGTATGTTTAGCTTGGTGACATGCACATGTGCACAATTGTCACAACCAACAATCTTCATATGACAGCTATGGTGTGGTTAAGGTTAATGTTAAGGTGGTAGTTATGGGAAATAAACTGGTTATTGTATTGTTCGAGTTAAATAAAACACTCAGCCAGGGAAAGTTTGTTACAGTTCAGAATAAGTGTCAGGTCTGTGATGGCACATGTACTCCACTCACCAGCAGGAAACCCACCCAACATTATGACCTCCACACCTTTGCTCTCTGCCTCACAACATAAAGGACACACTATTCTTGCACTGGTCCTGAATGTTGGCGCTGGACATAAATTGTAAGGTTTGGCATGTTTCATTTGGAGACCTGTTGTGGCAACTGAGTCCAAAGCAGCCTCTTAGTTCACTGAAGCCTCAGGCCAGCTCTGAGACACAGTTAGAAAGGATCAGAAAGATGATGTGGCCAGTGGAAGTCAAATGTCAGCAGCCTTTCTGATTCAGTCATACATTCCAGTTAGTCTGTGTTTTGGATTTTTGCAATGCAGGACAGTATAAGATGACAAGTGATGTGAGTGTAGTCGGGGAAACATGGAGGATGGAGGGGCTCTGAGAACATTTTGTTCCTTTTGTATTTTACCAAAGATGTGGAGAAACACTGGTTATATTCCAAACTGCCCCCTATACAAGCAATACATACTGATTTGACCATAGCGTAGCATATTGTATGCGATATGCAAATGTCACACTGACTTAACAAAAATCTCTAGTATGCATCAGACCAGTCTATCTTGCCTACAGTGTCTGACAATGCAGCTGCACTGGAGCAGTCACAAGACCCAGCCAGGCCAACAGCAGGAAGTGTTTTACAATTTACGTATACTATTTCATCACTACATTAGTTAACATTGATTTCAAATACTGCCACTTTTATGAGTTGAGAAGCCTCATAAGTGCCTGTTGGGGTAACCAGCTAGGTAGCCGGCCAGTCACGCTCACAGAACCTTATCCCACAGTCACGACAATAGCAGAGGAAATCCAGGCCCATAAGGCTCCCAAAGCAACATAAATACTGGGAGTACTAGTTCCAACTTGTGTTACATTTGCAGTGAAGTAATGCGACAAAACACCAGTAAATCTGGTTCCTTTGGCATTACTCAGCTCACAATAAGGAGGGTTTGCCATTAGCCGTGTTATTGTTTACTTCTGCTTCCAGAACAAAAACCAGCTAAGCCTGGTTTTGCATCTTGCAAATAAATCAGTTGAATAGTTTCAGAATGTATACTACTATGGAAAACAGTACATACTGTGTTAGTCAGTAACAAGTCAGTAATACAGTCATTATGTCAGTAAAATGCAAGATTTCTAAGTGAGCAGTTGAGGGGTTAAAGAGCTCATGTTGTTGTCTCAGTTATGTGGAGATCAGAAATTCTTATCAGCCCTGCTTCTTCATTCATGATGACCCCTCCAGTCCAAGTGCTCTGTGGTTTTCTTAAGACTAAAGCAACTGTTGAGTTAGTAAAGGCCTTATGAAATATTCGAACATCAAATACTGACGTTTTCATACAGTGGACATGAGGGAATCCATTTCTTCAACCCCCACCTCGTCCGTCTCTAACCCCTGTATCTCCACCCCACAACTCCCTCTTCAACTTCATCTAAGACAAACAACAAAGAGAAGCACTGTGCCTCCCTCTCACCTCTGCCCCCTGCTTCTGTTGTCACCACTGTACCACCTATGATCATTCCAGGCTTTAAGAATACCTTGTGTTTTCGGGCCTAACTTTGAAATATGCAATGTCTGGTTCTTCGATCTGTGGCGAAGACTTTGATCTTTTCTACCACTACAATCAGAGGCTGGTCAGGATTGAGTCAGCTAAATGTTGGAAATGTAAGTTCACTCAAAATTATAATATGAGGCACAACTCTTCTCCAGCACACCATGCAACCTTTTCAGCTATCTTGACCTCATCAGGGTGATAGTCACTATGTATAGAAAACATTTGTGACATCCTTTCTTAACAATTACTATTTACACAATATAATTACTTCTTGTTGAGAAAAAAATAATATGAGGAATATTAAGGACCATTATGACAGAACATAATTACAGTCATCTTTTCACAATAACGATTAGAAAATTAAACCTTTCAGTGGCTAATAAGATTTGAATATCCACTTCTCAAGACCAGGCAACAAATTATCTATTCTTTCAGCCTCATAATTCAGACTTAACTTCAGACTTCAAAACACAGTATACTCAAAACCCTCCAATCCCTTAGACCTGCACTGTGGAACTTTTGTGTCACACTTTGGGCACTTAGAATAATTACACAAACACTGTCGACATGCCTTTGTCATACTCTTAGTTGCAGGAATATGGGGGCAGGGCGGAGTGCGATTCAAGCACCAATGACCCTGCAGCCTCCTGGAACACATTCAGGACAATGGCAAATTAAACTAAGAAAAGCCTTGCTATCACCCCTTCCCCCGGACTCGCTGCAGAACGCAGCACCATTTACACTAGGATTACACGCTGTCACTCTCCTCCCCGGCTTCCTTGTCTCTCACCTTGACTGAGAAGGACAGTCATAAGCTCTTCACATGGCTAAATGCAAGGAAAGCCCCATACCCTGATGGTGTCTCTCCAGCCTCACTGAGGCACTGCACCACCTAGCTCTCAACAGTGTTTTTATTTATTTTCAGCCAGTCCATCTCTGAAAGATGTGTGCCACCCTGTTTCAAAATATCTACCATCCTCCCAGTTCTAAGGAAGAGCAGAAATACATGCCTGAATGACTACAGACCAGTTGTTCTGACATCTGTTGACATGAAGGGCTTCGAAAAATTCCTGTCATTCCTGAAAACAATCATGGACCCCCATCTGGACCCTTTACAGCTTGTCCAGGGAGCGGCTGGCTACTGTTAACCTCAGCCTCCACCACATATTACAGTTCTAGAAATAGCCAGCACCTATGTCAGGGCTCTGTTCATGCACTTCAGCTCAGCCTTTACAACTATCCTTCATGGACATCTGCACACCAAGCTGCTACAGCTGCAGGTACCCTGCCCAATCTGCCAATGGATTACAGACTTCCTGCACAACAGGAAGCAGCTTGGCAGCCAGCTGTACACCCCCTTGGGGGTTGTATCCTCTCCCCTTATCTATACCCCAAGTCAACCTTTCACCAAGCTGGTCAGTTAAACATCAGCCAAGCTTACCAAGACGGTGGAGGTGGTCACGGACTTCCGGACACACCCATTTTCCCATCACTCATCAACAGTGCAGCTGTATAGGTGGTGGAGTCCGTTTCTGGGTACCACTATCACCAACGATCTGAAATCAGAGAGACACTCATCTTATGCCATCAAGCAAGCTCACCAGAGGGTTCTTCCACAGACTCCCCCGAAAGATGAATGCAAAAGTTTGCACCCAGTCGTACAGAGGCATCATCAAGCATGTCCTCACCTCCTCCATCACTGTGTGGTACCTCTGCCCACTCTGACACAGACTGAGCGCATCATGTGAACAGCCAGATGGCTAACAGGACAGGAACAAGTGCCTGTGAGTGTTTTGCATGATGCCAGAGCCAGACAGTGAGCCAGTTCGATAGTGCCAGACCCATTACAGCCGGCTCACTGCCTCTTCAGAAGGCTTCCATCCAGCTGCAGGTTCTGCTCCATTGGCACCAGGATCACCAGACACCTGAACAATGTTAACCTAAGGCCATCATTCTGCTTAATAATGCATCTTAGCTTCCTCTCTCATCCTCCGACCTCCCACCACACATCACAACCAACACACACATACACATGCGCGCATGCACGTACAAGCACTTACACGCACACAGGTTGTGACAGTACAACCGCCTCCTACGGACTGTGCAATATGTGCAACATTTGCCAGGACTGTACAGACTGTGCAAATGCAGCATGATGCAGCATATCTTATTATTCTAAGGTGTATATACTTCTTGTTTTCAACTTTCTTTAACTTTTTAACCTTTTAATCTTTAATGTTCTTGTTTCACTGTGCTGTATCATCAAGTCAAATTCCTGTGTGCATTGTACATTTGGTGAATAAACCAATTTTGATTCTGGTTCTGACATGTACCTGTTCCAGCAATTCAGCATGTTCAGGAATAGAGTGTATACAGACAAAGGTGTAGAGGGAAAAAAAACTAAATTGGAGGAAAAAGGTAAATATTCAACCTTTTATTCAGGTGTTAAGGTTTGGTGGATAAAGAATGCTTTATTCCAGGTGGTTGTTTAAAGTTTAAGAAATACTTTGCATGGTCAGTACACACAGTAGAAAGTTAAGATCCTGATGTCCTGATTCAGAAAGCTCATGTTCATTAACTCTCAATATTCATTCAGTTTGCTTTTAGTTAAGGTGAAAATCTGACAGGCCAAAATTATGTCTTGAAGTGGTAACATACTGCATATATATATATATATATATATATATATATATATATATATATATATATCCAGCATAAGTGGAGGTCTAATCAAGGAACATCATTGCAGACCATGGATGTGTAGGCATTTTGAGAGCATGCAGTGCATCAGCTGATGTTTCCAACAGGGTACTTGTAGCTGCTGGTATTTGAACCCTCATGAAGTGGCATATATGCAGTTCTCATATTGATTTGCTGTCTTACAGGCTTGCTTTTGAATTACAGTATGTCTTTAAATAAAGTGCTAATATTCATCAGCAAGTAGAACATCTGTGTGGTCATCGATTCAATCAATGCTGCACAGCTATACAGAAAAAGAACCTATGCACTTATTTTCATGAATATGGAGCAGATTGTTACTTTCTCTTCTCTTAACAATTCTGAGGTCTTGGGAACTTAAAACTTTGATTTCATAACCTGCCCCCTCACCTCACAGTCTGTGACACACAGACACACACACACTAACACACACATACACAGAGCCCAGAGGGACACAACAGGATGCTGGAGAACACTGCATCTGCAACTGGAGCAGACACAGTTCACCCGACAGGATTTTCTCCAAATCCTTCAATTGAATTTCTCCCTCCCGCGAGGGGAAGATGCTGCTTCTTTCCAGCCCAATATCCCAGAGCAAACACTTGCGTCAGCTGTTTGTGTTTGCCAATACATTAACACTATGAATATTTCAAAGGCAAGATGGAGTTTGCTCTCTGTAACACACGTCATGTTTTAGGAGGAACCAGTGTTCAGAATTAATTAAAATGCACTTCATTTAGCATCACATGATTATACAGCGTGTTGAGATTAGGATATTGTGCTTGATTTATTCATTAAATGAGCAGGTGAGTTACTGATGCATAAATCTCTTGCTTTCTTTTCCTTTTTGTCTCAAAGAGGTTGTGGAATATCAATTTCGACCAGCCACAGATGTACGAAACAACAGTTTATTAATGAAGCTGAAGGAAGCTCAGTCTGGAAGACTATTCTTTTGCACGCTTAGGCCTGGAACTTATTTCTTATACCGTCCTGCATTCACTCCACATGCATGCTTACTCATAGCATCCTTGTTGTCATTGTCTGAAGCTGTCAATTGTGACATCAGCTGTTGTCATCAGCTGGCCACATCTTTCCAATAGCACAGCAACACACCTTCACTGTTAGCCTCATCTCACTGCTGTCTTTTTAAATATGAATCTCTCTCTCTCTGCCTTATTTCATTTATTGTGCTATTATGCTCTCCCCTCCACCTCCCCATCACCGCCTAGTCTGTGCAAATTCATCAGCTTCATCATTTCATCAGCCTCATCAGCCTATCAGTCTCAGCGGAGTCATCAGCCACCACCACCACCAGTGTCTGGACTCCATGGGGGGATTTATCTGGTTACTGCTCAGGGCAGACAGATCTCCCTGTGGAGTCTAAGCGCCGAGGACCTCTGATGAGACTTCACATATCATCTGTATAATAAACAGTCATCTTTATTTCATTCACTTGTCTCTTCAGATTGAAATATATTTTTCTCTCTCCAAAACAGTGACTCATTGAAGACTTATAACTAATGCAACTATATTTACTCTAAGGATCTCCCAGAAGCCTCATTAAAATTTGCATTAAAGCTTGTTTTTGTTTGACTAGTATTTTCAGTCAAGGCTTTCAGTGTCTGGGTAAAAATAAATTCAGTCAGAAGCTTTTTTTTCCTCCTTACAGTGTATCAAATGTAATTCCTCCTGGCCAGTGAATTGAAATGATACACTGCAGTGGGGTTCACTTATAGGACAGTATAGCTGCGATAGTATACATAATGGTCTGTTTTGAATTGCCACAGTGCTGCTCAGGAGAAGGAAGCATACTGTTATCTATGATTCAACAGTAATGCTTGTTTTCTGCGTCCTTTCATTGTACTTGATGTCTATCAGCTGTGTTATTGATGAGTAGAGCGTTGCAGCGCTTTAGACCGGTGTGAGCCGTGTACATCCATCCATTTCATTCAGCCATGTTGACTCAAGCTGATGTAAATTGAGTGAATGCAATTGATTTTGGGCATCGGCCTTTCAGCAAAGGGGAAGTTAGTGAAAAGAGGAAGAGACAGCAGCACCTCTGTGCAGCCAAGAAGAGGAGAGAGAAATGTGTGTGAGACTGATAAAGACAGACAGATGTATTGCTAGACAGGAGCCTGCCCTAACGTAGTTTAGTTGAGCCCTTATCACCGCTGGCAGCATTTTGGCACAATTTAAACACATAGAGGGAACAATAAACACAGCTAAGCTTTAAAAGATTTAATACAAATTTCATAACACATCAGGAGCATTGACTTTGTCAAACAAATAACGCCAAATTGCACATTTTCTTGAGATTTTATCATTTATTTATTTATTCATTTTTCTGGATATAACTGCAGTGCAATATTCAATTTAATTTTTTTTCAGCCATGCTCGTGATGTGGCTTTAGGTATCGTAATGTTGGTTTGACAGTCTGTCCACCACTTTGGTGTGGAAGGACATATTTTTAAAATTTGCTAGATGAATATAATTTTTCTCTACAGGGTGAATTATGAGAACCTTCACTCCTCTCACTTTTCCCCCAGCACTAGCACTGGTTCATGACATCAAAAGTAATGATATTCCCATTATTCTCAGCCATACTTTGTGTTTACTAATTAAGAAAATGTATGCATTCTAACACTAAGCAAGAAAAATTCAAAATGGTAAACATGACCTTTAAACATTAGCATCATCGTGAGCATGTTTGCAGGCTGGCATTCGCGCTGAGGTCAAAACACTGCTGTGCCTATAAACACAGCCTCACAGACCTGCTAATAGACATCAAGGGCAAGACACATCACTGAGGTCAGTCAGTGTGGCATCATTTGAAGCCTATAGCCAACAAGTCCTCTGGATGAAACAACAAAATCTGTCCATGGCCACCAAAATGATATAAAAAAGTCTTTTCTGCACTGACATCATCAACGAAAGGACAATGTCATTTGTCAGTGCCTTTCAATACTGTTACAAATTTCCATTTAAAGAAACAAGGCATTTTATGATGTGACCCTGCTCTGGTTAAGGTTTGGTTGGGTCGAGGGAAAGACTCTGGCTTAGGTTGAACTTACTTTGTTAGGGTAAGAGGATTTTCAGCATTTTTACAGTAATAGACTTACTTAGATAAACTTGCTTATGGTTATGGATTTGCTGAAATGACTGATGCTGGGTTTTTTTTTTTCTTGGGAGGACAGCCCCCCCATAACAAACACCAAATGTGCAATACAGGCAGGAGGAAGAATTAAAGTACAGTCGTTCAGATGTACCAATAAAGTAAACCACTACAGTAAAACTGCTGCTTTTGAGGTGCTTTTGAGTGGATGTGCAATGGCACTGGGCAACTGAACAGATGTGCAGTTTGTAGTATATTAAGGCACCACCGCTGTGAGGCTTACACAGGAAACAATGCAGACATGCTACCTTATGGCAAAATTTGTTTTTTTGATTGGCAAAATAGGACAAAATACTGCAGTATATCCAAAGAAGTTTGTTTGTTTGTTTGTGTGTGTGTGTGTGTGTGTGTGTGTGTGTGTGTGTGTGTGTGTGTGTGTGTGTGTGTGTGTGTGTGTGTGTTTGTTTGTTTGAAGGGGTGGAACGTTCGCCATCTTCCAAGTCAACTCACAAAAGCAGGACCCTGCTTGCCCCTTTGCTTACGGTTTCTGTTATGTGAAATGCTGCTATTTAAGTGAGTTATAGTCACAGTACATTGTGTCTTGTGCTAAATGAACTACATTTAGCTTTGTTTAGCCCAGCAACAGCATCGACCCTCTATTGTTGTTTTTGGTGTGTTTCTGACACTTATGTCATTAAAGGGTGTGACAATACTGGACGCAATGAGTAGGATTTCAATGCCAGCCATCCTCAAGTGTAGTGGTGAGAAGTAGATAAGTGGTTCAGAAATAGAAAGTGACTAAACGAAAGTACTGATGAGCGTCAAACATCACCTGAATGCCATGTCCTTTATTAACTCTTGTTCCTACATGAAATAAATGGCCACTTGCGGGCATTGGACACAAGTTCTGAACACAACATTAATTTATCATCACCAACACACCAACAACTTCAACAGCTTTAATATATTTCATGCAATGTAAATCCATGCATAAACCATAAATAATGTACCACACAAACAAACAACTTGAAGCAGTCATTTCTATAGCTCAGTAGGTCGGTCCAGTCGCAAAAAAATATACTATTTGTAAAATCTGATCTGTCACTAAAACTGTACAGCTACTCGCACCACTAGTGCTGTTTCAGCTGACCTCTGAAGAGGAGAAAGATACTGAACAGTCAACACAACATGTCATTACCTTGTTCCTCTTTCACAGTTAACCTTCCCTGGCTATGTATTTCTCCTCAATATGATTTATACACACTCAGCAGGTCACGTCACCTTATGATACAAAATGTCAAAACATATTGAACAAAATTCTGATGAAGCGAGGTCATCTTTTATCACCACTGTTCAAAGCGATCATGTCATGCAGGAAATACGAGTGCTGCTGTAACGTCAGTACAAATTGCTGCTGTATGTTTCTTGAGGCATACTTTGCGATCAGCAGCAGATATTTATAGCTGTCCACCAAATCCATTTCCTTGCCTTCGATTACAGTGTGCGGTAATCCTCGAAAAACACACTGCTATGTCCTTAGTTTGTAAAATGTTCCAGTTAAAGAAGAATTCATCATTACACGACACAAAGTCATCAGTGACAGCCTCCATCCATCTCCCCTCACTGCGATCGGCCATAAGGAGGATCCCTACAGTCCGCAAAATGACTTCCCAAATTTGCACGTCATCATTTCTTTACGCTAAATAGTCTTCAAGTCATCAAATATTCACAGGAAAGTGCTGTTCTTCTCCATGGCAACACATTTTTCTTATCATTCTATTTTATCGAGGGTAAATTGCTCCATGTACCAGTGTTACCTTACATGGCTTCAGGAGTCATACCATCTAATTCAATTTCTAACTCAGCATATCTAATGCAGCACTAATAACCAAAGCACAGCTTCATGATTTAGTCATTATAAGTTAGTTGGAATTTAGGTTCTAACTTTTGGCCCTCTTACAGAAGCTAGTGTACAAATGTTCCACTGGTGTTAAAAGCTGTTATATTAAGTTGTGTAAGCTCATATTAAATGAAAAAGAATCAAATCCAAAAAAAAAAAAAATTCTTTGTGGATTTTTGTGTGTGAGGGTGTGTGTGAGTGACCATTTTCACATTTCATGTCTTTTGAGCCATTGTTCACGTGAAAATACTGATTAGTGCGGCTACAAAAACAGGATCGGTGCTGGTGGTTGTGTGCATACAGGACGACAAACGTGAGGAGGCAATATTTCTTTTTTTCAATTGGATTTGTGACATCAGGAGTTGGCAGCATGCCTATTTCCCCCGCCACTGAAGAGGGCACAAAATCCGTGGCAAGTTGGAATTTCAGCTTTCATACCAAGGTAGTAAAGAAATATGTCAGTTTAGGTGCATGGTTAGATTCCAATGACAGCTCATAATAACAAAAACAACATGTTTGTTTCTTTGCAGCTCCTCTGACAGCTCGGCTGGCTCCCCAGCTCCTGCTGTCTCTCAGAGGGGAGGGACAGAAATGATGATTTTTCATGGCACTGAGTAATTGGTTATATTCAGTGCATATGCTAGAAGTTTTAAATTTCATTTCTGATTATGCAAGACACTTTAATAATTTGTCTGACACCTGAGACAATTTGATTGTTTATTAAATTGACTTGTCATATTTGACAGGAGTTGAATTTGTGACAATATGTCAGTGCACCAAGACGGCAGAAGCTGATTGCAGAGAATCAATCTTGATGACAAATCTATAACATCAATAACTAATTATGTAAAAATAACAACTTTTAACTAATGAGATGAGACTGTCCAAACATGAAAAACAACAGCATCAATCATTTTGCCAAATGCCCATATATGTTTATGTTCAAGTGACAAAGCCACGATTCTGTCAAGTCTGCAGAGGGAGGATTTATGGGTCAACAGAACATTGGACCTTACTGTTTCCTCGCAACAGTCAGTGTTGATTTCTTGTAACCATCTTTCCAGCAGTAACCTCGAGCTTAACCATGACAAGGATTCCCTCACGATAATGAAGAAAAGTTCTTTTAAAACAACAATCACATTTCGGGACATGTGCACATTTCATTTCTTGCTGGGAGTTTGATGTGAAAATCAATGCCATTGGTAAATATAAGGCTACAGCCAGCAGCCGTTAACTGAAGGCAGTGGAAAACAGGTTGCCAGGCTCCATCCAAAGGTAACAGAATCTGCCTACCAGGACCTCTAAAACTCAATATGTCATGTTTGTTTAATCAATGCAAAAAAAATTCATCCACGGGCAGTAACTTCTCTGCTGATTTCCTGGCAGTCTATGGTGCCAATAAGGAATTTATTGCTCTACAGAGCAACTTTATGCAGAGGTAACTTTAGGTTACCTTTGGACATAGCCATGGCTATGTCCCCCTGTTTCAAGCCTTTATGCTTAGCTGGTTGAATTTATTGGTTATAAAAAAAAAAATAATAAAAAAAAAACACAGAAAGACAAAAAAAAAAAAACCCCAACATGTATAGAAACACAAACCAAAGGAAAAACAAACAACCACCACCATGTATGCTGCATGCAGAAAAAGCTCTAATTTTTGTTACAGTCATTATTGATGGTTTTATAAGACAATGGCAATCCAAATGATGCATGGTTTTGTTCTTCCCAGGTGTGTTTGGATGAGTGCATCTTTCCCAAAGAAAAGGATAAAATGAGGATCTGAGGATTACCACATTATTGCCTCAGCAGAATGTAAAAATGGATGCACATCATGCACCATTAGATATTATTCTCCTATCATTTGCGCCCAAGCTGATCACTTTGAACCCAATTCTCATCTACCGGGTGCAATAGTTTGAGTTGCCTCATAAGGCTGATGAGTTGGCTGGCTGCACTGGTCTCCAGCAGAATCCATTAGGGCAACTGTGCCATTTAACAACATCTCTAAAAGCATCCAAAATAACACCATGATGCTCACACTGCATTGGGCTAGGATACATTTTGTAATACCAGGCGGACAGATGAGATGCTAAATGGTTGGGAATTATTGTAAATGAACTACAAAACCAAATTTACATGTGTATTAGAATAGCTGGAGGCAATTAACACGTGGGTGATTCACACAAATGGGGGCCATTCAGGCCTTATCATTTTAGATGAGAAAACAAGTTCATAATTTCATTTGTGATCACTGCATCTGATAGAGGATGTGTTTACTGTGGGAAGTAAACACACTTCAAACACACAACACATCATCTATCACCTGAGGCATAAAACCACAATCATTATCAGGCGCTGCTCTCTGACAAGGACACTGTTTGAGTGCAACCCTGTCACGGACAACATGGAGCCTGTCTGATTATGATTAGGAATGTAATCAGACGTAATTGCAGTTCTGTCAAACTATTCCTGCTGCACATCTCTCTTGGCCATGACTTTCAGGTAGAAAATTAATCTGAAAACCTGAACCATTTATCCTCCTGAGCATGTCACGGCATTCTGATTGAGTGGCCTTATCAGTAAAAAGAGCCCTTAATGACAGAATCATGACAGGAATTCATATTTTTTGTCATTTATTAAATTGAATAATCAACATAACTGATGTGTTTCTTATAAATCACTTATTTTTGTCAGTGGGTTCTCTGATTGACAGCTTGGCAGTCAGGCAGATTCGGTGTTCATAAATTGCTTTGCCATAGCAGACATCAGTGATTGCATACATTGTTTCTGTGGAAGTTGTTTTGCAGTATGTAAGTATAAATGAATGAGTGAGGGGGCTGCATATAAACAGATTTGCACACAGTTGAATAGAAGTAATCTTATGGAAATAACTTTATTCGATAAAACATGAGCGCAGATATGAACAAAAGTTATATCAAAACATATGAATCTGTGTACTAGAAATACAGAAAGACTAAAATGGTGTTACTCACATGAGGAGAAAAGGGCTTCTTAATCACTCAGCCAGCCCATCTGCACATGCATTCCTCTCTGCCTCTCTGTGGCACGGCAGCCTTCAGTGTTGATAAGCTATTACCCATGATATGAACCGATCAGATAATGCTGTGGGTGGGACATTGAGCCAGACAGAGAGAGGTGACTGCAGACGGAAGCCATGGTCTCATATGAATTATGGACAATGTCTGGAGAATCAACAGATTCGGTCATTTGTGTTCTCTCATACAGCTCCTCTGGGTAATGACAAGTTCAGTGGTGCAGTGCATGCGTGAGAGAGAGGCGGCCAGATCAGAGCCAAAGTAGCACTTTGTTAGTTAATCTAGAGATAGAGAGATTTCCCCCATGGGCCGACTAACTGGTTGAAGGGGAGGCAGAATTTCTTTGATTTTGACAAGATTTTCTTTGATTGACCACGTCCCTAATTTATGTCAACAATGAATCAAATGACTGAAAGGGGTCACTTGTAGTGATGAATCCACTGAGAATTATCTCTTGAATCTACCATTTCCCTCAGCTTTATGAAGCATTTTTGTGTCCTTTAGATCACTTTGTTGTTTTGTAGGCTCATTTCTTCAAGAGAGTGCAAATTAGACTTTGATTTGTTGGCTGGTTGGACACATATAGTTGTAAATGAATGCCTATGTTAATCCATATCTGCTGGATGTGTGAGGTGATATGTCTTTGTTGTGTCTGTAGCTTTTTTGATTCGGCCCCAACATGGCAAAAAAAACATTAGTGCAGCTTTAATTGAATGCATCAATACCCCATGTAGCAATACAAAAGTTGAGGTAACCTGTTCTTGGCATTACAATGTACTCAGATATTAAATATGTATTTTAATGTAAAAGGTTCTAGTAGCTCTGCGATAGACTTGTCCCGGGTGCACCCCGCCTTTCATCCAGATCTGGGACGTGCTCCAGGCCTCCAAAACGCTGCAGAGGATTAGCAGGTATAGATAATCGGTGGGCCAATGGACAAGGACCAAGTGAGTCTGATTATTTCATTGCTGTTGGGGAGATTCAACTGCAGGAATGCATATTGTTGTTTTCCTCTAAAAACCTGCAATTTAAAGGGATTTTAATGCTTAGGTGAAAGATTACATGCTCCTCTACAGGCTGAGGAATTTCTCTCACCTCTTCATTTATAGTTCTTCTAGAGACCATAAAATCAACATGCATTTCCATCAAACTGAAAAGAAATTGCTTAGATTAGAGGAGATATTTATGCACTTCTCGTATCCATACTGACAGCAAAATCATGATCTGGAAAGTTTAAATTACATCAAATTAAATGACTTCTCATCTGTGAGTCTCAGCACACCAGTGATGTACATTTTCATCTCAGTTCATTTCCAGTAAAAACTTTGTGGTCTGTCAGGGCTGAAGACACGTCTCTAGGATTCCGTATGTTGCGGCAGATGGAGAGTTCAAGTTGTTTGGCCTTTTTCTGGACAGATGGATTAATCACTGTCTATTTAGAGATGTTTTTGCTTGTTACTGCACATAGTGACAGTGTGAAGCATTTCGCATAGAAGACCATGACAGGGACATTTGTCACTATACAGGAAAATAGAAACATATCTCTTCTATTATAAGGTCAGTTCAATTCAATTCAATTCAACTTAATTGTCATGAAACTTATGTCAGGTGTACATTATACAGAACAGGAAAGCGCATATGCCGGTCTCTCAGTTACGGTAATATAAACATGACATTCAGTACATATTACAGTGCATCTTAACAATGCAGGAGAACAACACAGTGCAGAAAAGATTTAGATTTTTATTGTATAGTGATGTACAACAGTAGTATGTGGCATCTTAAAGTATACCACAATGTAGCCAGTGAGATACAGTAAACCAAAGGACAGAGAATGCAATGCAGTCATCATTTGTGTGCCTGTCAGTGAAATATCAGTGCAATGGGTAAATAAATAATGTAATAATGTGATATAGTAATATTGTATGGGGGCTTTCCTCTGAATAATCAGTTTGAATGTGTGTGTGTGTGTGTGTGTGTGTGTGTGTGTGTGTGTGTGTGTGTGTGTGTGTGTGTGTGTGTGTGTGTGTATATATATATATTAGCATTGCTAAGATTTGCAAACACTGATCCTAAACACGATGTAGAGCTGAGGCTGATGGGAATGTCAGTAGTCCTGTAGGTATTTGATCATACAGCTAAGTATTGGGGAAATTTTGAGCAGATAGTGATGCTAAAGGAAAAATTAAGCTAAAGATCAGTGAAGTGACGACAATTCATCCCGAGGGGAACATGAATGCTTATACAAGTGATTTCATTCAAAACCGCGAACCACCTCAATAATGGCACGAGAGAATATATCAGTGGATCACCATGGTCATCCGTCTTCATACCCCAGGGACCATTGATTAAATTTCACTACAATCCTCCAATAGGACCAAAGTTGTGTACAACTTCGCTATAACTAGAGCCATAGCAGAAGAGAAAAGTCATTTTAGTGTTATTTAATTTATTTTTCCTGGTCTCAGTGCAATTTTTCCATCTCTATAAGTCAGTGTTTGAGTATCTTAGTCTTCTCCTCAGTCAACATCCTTTCAACACCCTTTTTTCCCTTCTGATCTCCTGTCGCTGTTTAAACTTGTTCATTATTTCAAAGTGGCTGAGTCTGTCACTGTTATTCAAAATGATTTCTGCACGTAGTTCAATTCTGTTGTCAGATAAAGCTGTATGATTTAAAACTTTCATTATGTTTCCACAGCACATGGTCATAGCAAGGCTGTGAATTCCCTTGGTCGAGAGATTGATAAACTAAACAGCTTTGAGCTTGATGCCAAATCTCAGGCATCCATACACCCAGTGCATGCCAAACACATGTATTTTTCAATATTAAGTCTGGATAATTGGTGAGCAGGCCAACTCATTCAGGCCTGCTGGCACTCATTGGATACCTTTAATGCTATTCATACACCCTGTTCCCTGTTATTGATGTTGAAAGCCTTTGAACAACCATTGACACCCAGAGGGGACTGAAGGTCATTAGGGATTATGTTAAACACCCAAACACATCACAACTGCCTCTCTACAAAGTGACATTGGATCTCATGCACATGCCTCATTCAGGCCTTCAAGGGGCCTCATAGAAATATGGCGCTGACATCATCAATTGATGCAAGTAAAACCAGTTTTCCACATGACAGAGAATTTTGAGGGTCCCACAAGAGATTGAGACAGGGCCATAGGTTTGACACAAGAGAGTAAGGAATGGACAGATATACTTATATTACAACTTACATTACCTTTTTTTCACCTGGCAGGAGAGATGTTTGTTCAAGGCACGAATGGATTCATCAGCTCAACATTAAGAGTGGAAATCACCAGCTGTGAATGCTTAACCTCCTCAAAACAACTTCTTTCTGTTCCTTTCCCAATTTTCCAGTGAGATCATGTTCAAAACCTAGCTGCAAAAGCTGACTCTTCCAACTGCACAGCATTGTATGTCTGTGGTCAGTTAAAATGTTCCTCAGCTTTCAAGTTAGACTTGCAATTGACTCCCCCATCTGCTCTCAAATCAGTGGGGCAAATATTATTCTCCATCAGCTGCTTAGCTTCAGCAGTGTTCATGTCCACAGGACTGTTAATGTTAGCTCCATCACTGTAGCTGGGCTACACGTGAGCTAGTGTTAGCCAAATCATCTTGAGTACTGAAGCTTGGGTTTGGCTGTTACTGCTACTTATTCCCTGTGTTGATGCTTTTCCAAACCACTTGTCCATATATACTTAGCCAGTGTTAAGTTTTGCGCATTACTTTTAGAATCTCTAGCTTTGTGCAAGAAAATGTCCACCTACAAAATAAAGCTTTTAAAAGAATTTACTGATTGGTTATACAGATATGGTTAATCAAAGTATGAAATATTTGTTGACCTCTACATCACCAGGATAACCCCACAAACATATTTATACCTCCTCTGTCTTATGCTACACATACATGGAAGAGTTTGCCCCATGGTTGTGTGGGCTACCATTAATACATTTGAATATTGCCATGTATGTGTATGTATCTCTTTGATCAATAGCAGGAAATATGACTGAAAGTAGCCAAAGCTGAGACAAGCTTTTCCAGTATTAATTCTTGAAAGACTTTATTTTCATTTGCTTCAGTGTAGGTGTTAAAAATGATTTCCAACATTTGAGAGGTTCACCCAGTTGGAAGGAAACAGCAACGAACACAACAGATGCAAAGGCCCAACAGAGCATCAATTGGATCAACAAATCAACAACTTCCTCCTCAGCAGATTCAGTTTAATACATTTCATCCATTCAGTGAAATGTTTGTCATTCTGCCCTCTTACAGAATCACTCCACTTGTCAGTGAGGAGCAGCAGAACCTTTGATGGAGACAAACGTCTCAAGGAGAACAGCAGAAAGAAATGATGAATGTGAACTGTTGTTTGCATAAATTACTTCTGAAATGGAGAATGAATCAGTTCAGAAACAGTAAGGATATGTAGGCCTGCATGCTGCAGAAAGATATGAAGATGGAATGAAAGGGAGGAGGTGTGTTTGTTTGTTTGTGTGTGGGTGCGCTTCTTTAAAGGCTCCCGGTCGGGCGGTGACGTACTGGCTGGGTAGAGTCAACCTCCTAGTAGCAGCCTGCCAACATACCTCAGTGGCAAAAAAAAAAAAAACCCAGCAGCAATGGAAACAAAGAGCCCCACGGTGGACGATAAACAGTCTGGCTCGTAAGCACTCTACAACCGAACAGTCAAATCAGCCAGATTTGAAGAATGTTCAAAGTTAACATATGTTCCTTTATTGAGTGACTTGTCAAAACACTTCTTTTTTGGGAGGCCAGGTGATCTCCTAAGAAAGTCAAGAAGATGTTCCTAATTGATGACACTGTGCCTCCAGATATGCATTAATTTGGGAGAATCTTGGTGTTGTCTTTGTTGTAATTTGCCACTGCAGTCCATTGCAAAAATTGTAATATTTTAAAGAGATTCAAGACCAGATTGAAAAGCAGTGTTTCACTGCCCTGGTTGAACGTTTTAAGTCAGTCTCACGTCTGACCACACTCTACCTGTAAAGGTCTGAGCAGCAGTAAGCGGACCCCAATGCTGGAACTTGGAAAGAGGAGTATGTAAAAAAGGAAATGGTTTAATGAAGGTGCAGACGAGACTCACTGGAGTCTCAGTTGTTACCACATGTAACAATGTCATTATGTCATCATCAGTATGCATGGTGATCAGACCGACCTGTTTTGACTGAAATATCTCAACAAACACTGTTGACATTGGTGATCCTCTCACATTTTGTCTATTGCCACCAGCAATTATCCAGTGATTTGTCTTAACCTCTATATGATGGATTGCTACAAAATTTGGTATGGGCGTCCATCATTCCCAAATGATGATGTTGGTGATCCCTTGACTTTCATTCACTAGGGCAAATATTATGATACCTACAAAAGTAATTACGTTCCCATCAGCCTTTGCTACTGCTGGTATGCAAAATGAAGATGCAAACCCTGGATTACTCTTTACAAAAAGGCTTTTCTCAGGGAAATAACGAGGGTCTTTAGTTCAGGAAATAAAGAAAAGCTAAAGAAGATACCAAGAGAGCTGAGAAGGGAAATAAGGGAGAGAAAAAACAGCTACAGGAGCAAGCTGGAGAATCGGTTGGAGCAGAACATCAGTGGAGTCTGGAGAGGCCTTAAAACCATCTCTTACCACAAACCCACCTCACAGCCTGTGGGGGATCAATAGTGGGTGAATGATCTGAACTTTTTCTTCAGTAGATTTGATCAGTCGTCTGCCTTTCCTAGTCGTCCCTGCTGCATCCCCCTATCATCTGTACCATGCCCATTGTCTTGACTGCTGATAGAAAGAGACTTAACACACTGGTTAAGAAGGCCAGCTCTAACCTGGAATGCCTTCTTGATGTGCTGGAGGTGGTGGGAGAGAGGAGGATGATGGCAAAGATATCACCCCTGACGTCTCTCCCAGTGCAGGACACTCTGACAGCTCCCAGTACACCACACACCCCCAACCTGACAAATTCACTCATTATGCAATATCAGTGTACACTAAACTATGCAATATAGATATATTCTATATGCAATAATGTGAATGTATGTCCTGCTGTTTTTGTTTACTGATGCTATTTACTATGACATTATTCCCTTTGCTGCTGTAACACTGCGCATTTCCCACTGTGGGATTCATAACTGGTTCTCATTCCCAGAGTATCAAATGCAGATGATTTGTCATGTCCCTCGGCATCTCATACAAACGCACAAGGTATAAGGCGTTGCTTCTCAACGTCCAGTCCTTGGTCGGCATATACACCGAACTGTAAGTTAATTGGAACCCAGTCCATATCAACTGTCGTCACATCCAGCCTGACAAAGCTTCCTATCCAGCCCACAGAATATTAATAAAGAAAATGCACGCATCGAACACTACTCACCGGTGGAAGAGGTTCAGTCCATCATGAGAGGGATCATTGATTAGCTTGCGCTGACACTTCTTTGCGCCTGCCAAACGGCACTGAGTGGGTGACCGGTCCAAGACGGCGGCCCCACGGCTCGTCAGCACCGATAGGCAGTAGCGGTCGATGCGGCATCTACTCTTTATATATCTATGGTCTGGTCCTGCAGGACTGGTCCATCCCTCAGGTCGAGTCCCCCTGGTGGCCTGGCGCACTTCTGTTTTGTGGAGTGAATCTGCAGTGTTTGTCTCTTGCAGTTGTTTTGAGGTTGTGTGTGTTTTGATGTTTGCAGCATTTTTCTTTTGCATTTGTTTTGTGTGTTTGTAAGTTTTTGCTTCTGCTTCCTTTCTGTGATTGCAGCATTTTTCTCTTGCAGCGTTTTTCTGTTGCATTTCTTTTATGTGTTTGTGAGTTTTTGGCTTTGCATCATTCCTGTGTTTGCGGCGCATTTGCCCTTGTCGGCCACCGTAGGTTTAAGCATCAGAACTACTTGGTGAGGTTCAGGTATCAATATGACTTGGTTATGTTCGGGAAAAGATCGTTCACTGTTGATTTCTCACAGCACATGAACCCCAGTCTCCTGAAAATCGAGTTTGCTTGATCCATCCATCCACCACAGCTTCCTTCATCTGCAGACTTTCTTGCTCTTTATACTACTTCAACTAGTGTAGTGTATATTGTACAGTTGACTTAAAAACATGACAGCAGGATCAGTAGTCACTTGACTGGGACAGAAAATTTCCTTGAATTCTTGAGCTCTGTTAAGAACAAATATAGATGTAACAGACCATGTGTGTGTTTAAGAGCTGAAGCATCTTTGTGTCAGCATGCATGTGTCTGTGGGATGATGATTGATGATTAATATGATGATAAAAGTAGTAATCACCCTGCCATGGAACTGAAGGCACTGTGGTTGCTGTTTTTAAAAAGTGGTACATTCTTGTGTGTGTGGGTTCGCAAACAGATGACATTTGTGTGTGTTTCTCATCAACACCCCCTCACACAACTGTCTATCCATCAAGATGTTCTCCGGCACGAGTGTGGTTATGTGTGTGTGGCCTTTGGGCCTCTGTGTGTTGCCTGCTACTACAGCAGAGTGAGTATGTGAGAGGCTTGCGTATATGAGCTACCAAGCATGTGTGACATCTTAAATTAGACAACGTTCCTGGCCACAAAACCGCTCAACCCTGCCAAACACAACGCAGACAGCACCATTCATGTGTGGCAGACTATGATGACAAGTCTCACACACACACACACACACACACACACACACACACACACACACACACACACACACACACACACACACACAGACATGGTGACTCATACATCTTAATTAGAAGCTAAACAGCAGCGTGTTAGCATTAGCAAGGAGAGGCGAGCCTGTCACTGCAGGCAAACAAGAAGGGGCACGGACATGTGCACGGGCACACACATTTAAGCATATGAAGCAAATGCATGGCCTAAAGTCCAATTAATTCAATACCTGAGGAACGCTCAGGCGTCTGTGTGTGTGTGTGCATGTCTGCGTGCCCATAACAGCGCAGATGCAGTACTAAACTCTCACACAAACACACCAGTAAAAACTTTTGGGAAAAGTGAAACAGGAACCTGGGTACTATTAGAGTCTCACTAGTGTCTCACCTGTGTCTGTATGTGCGTGTGTGTGTGTGTGTGTGTCTGTGTGTGCGAGCGAGTGCATTTTGGCCTCAGTGCTGCAAAGCCAAACACTCCTAACACGATCTGAAAACCCTAGCAAGACCCTGTTGTTTGGTTTGATGGTGTCACTGGTCACTGGCATTTGTCGAAGTTCAGGAAACACACACGTGCACTGGCACACACATACACACAGATGGTGGCATTTGGTCAGAGTCGTGCGGGGGTTTCGGGGAGGGGTGTTCACTGACGTTCCTGTTGCTACGGGGATGAAGTGACCTTAAACAGCCCATAGTGAGGGAGGTACGGGGGAGTTTCCTGTGACTGATCAGCTCACCTTAACGTCAAACGCATGTGGGCACATGAACACGCACACTCAGACATGTACACCATTCTTGAGTGAGGTATTATAACAAGACATACCTCATTTTAACCTCAGTCCATGCGTTCCTCAGCCTCCATCCACAGCTTCCATCATCCTTCTTCATGTCTCCTTTATCGTTCCTGTTCAACTCCTTCTCTCCATGTTCTTTTCCTCTAACCATACACCCCAATCTCTTCCTCTGGCATCCTTTTCCATGCCTCACTCACATCTCTCACCTTTCCTTTAACACCACTAGTCAATCTCTTCCCATATATATGCTGCCACTAGGCTTTATTTCACTAATATGACAATAATTTTCATGTTCATGCAGACAATACACGCCTGTTGCCCCTAAGCCTGTTGACAATGACATTGCAGAAGGAGCCTGACTCCTCAGCTGTCTGTCTGGTCTTAAGAGCTGAACAGCAATTTTCGGGAAGAGAACAAATCCAAATCTGAAGTTCTTTCTCCTTGACAGTTTCTGCAATCCCAATATAAAAGGCTTTGTTCACAACTTTGGGGTTTGATTTGACTCCAACCTATTTTTTGACAACCAAGTATTCAAGGCAGCATACAACAAATCATGTTTTCCTCTATTAAAATTAAATAGTTCAAAGCTTTTGATGTTGAGAAGTCCATGCTTTTGGAACTTGTCCTTACCTTGGCCCAAACCATAAGCCACTCCAATAGTTGAATATGAACATGAACAGATAGCATCTTTGCAGAATCTGTGTGTCCAGTGAGAACACACGTCCATAAATCTGTTAAGGAAACATAAACAGGGACTGCTTTTAACTTCACCTCATGATCAATAGATTCTGACTTTTCTCAGTATCAACAGTAATCAAGTCTGTACACTGCCGACAGGAACGGCTGGTAGTCAAAGCAGCATGACTGGACATGATGCAGATTTGCCTTCATGTAATCAAACAGGTAACAGGCTGAAACCACAGTGTAGATAGTCATTCAATATGACAAGTATAAGAAATCAGACATTCTGTGAAGTTCCTCCTCAATAACCTTTCATCAGTTTTCACCAGATTAGTTGCTCAGTGCCTAAAGCCTGGAGAGAGAGAATTTCAGATTTTTGTCAATAGCTTTTTCAGGTTTGTCTGGACCTTCAATGAACAGCCACCAGTTTTTGTTTTTTATCTTTTTATGTAATTGCCCTATTGCCTATTTTTCACACACACTTGCCTATTTTTCACACACACGGACCAACTTTACATTGACAACAAAGTGTCCCTGAGCCCGTGTATTAATATCCTTTATCCAATCATGTGTTCACAAAATGGTGAACCTCACTCCATCCTTGCTCGTGAACGTCTGAGCCTTTCCAGGACGCCCCTTTCATACCCCAGACGTTTACCTGTTCCCAAGGTGTTTTCTGAGCCTTTCACAAATTCCCCTATATTTCGTTGCTGCATCAAATTCAGATAAACATATAATTACAAAAATCAGTTGATTTTGTTGATGAGGTCAAACATTAAATAGATTCTGTTTTTACTGTTTTCAACTGAGTATATGTCAAAAAGGATTAGGAAGGAATGTATCACATTCTGTTTATGGTTTACAGTGTTCCAACTTTTTTGGAAACAGGGTTAAATCTAGGCGTCTTTGCATGAGATACACCACCTCCAGTTTTAAAAGAGAAATCATGCACTGCGGCCCAATGAGCTTCTCTGACTTATTTTCCCACTAAAACCTTCTGTTCTATTTCCAGTATGAATCTATTTCAAGCAGTTATAGTGAGTTTAGATGAGCTAGACAGAGGCCTGTAGACTTTTCTCTTTTGTATTCATTATTATGTGATTCATTTAGGCAAATGGTAAAATATTCTAATGTTTGTATTTTGTGTGTTTGGTGAGCAGCCAAAGCTATGAGAATCTGAGAAGTGTAAATGACCATTCAAAACAATCTAACAAAGAAAATATAAGTCTAGATCATTGCTGACAACTTCCAGTGTAAATCATACAGCTTTTACTGAAATAAACGGATATTCATACAAAGAAGGATTGCATTTTGTTACACCCTTACTAGTGTTGACATGGTAAGCTCTCATAAGCAGCCTGAGATATTCAGGCAGGAGTTTCCTGCTTATTCTAAAGGACAACACTTCTACCTGAAAGCCTTTCAGAGTTTATCCAAGGTTGTCTGTCAGTCTCCCTTCTCCATTTGTCAGCCTCATCTCACTAACTCACAAATCCCTCCTGCTTTAACTACATCTCTAACAACCATCTCTCCATCCTTTCTCGCCATATTTGCCCTCCCCTTCTATCTTCATCTTCATCTCATCATCAACATTGCCCAACACTGCTCTCCACATTCATCCTCCATCTCCTCTTCCTTATTTCATCTCTTCTTCTCTGTCCTTCCCTTCTTATTGTGCCCTATTCCTGATCCACCCCTTCATCATGCTTTCTGTATTCATCTTACACCTCGTGTTTGCCTAACTCTCCTTTTTCCTGAACTTCTTCTTTGCCCCTCTGCATTGGCGATTCTTCCAACACCCACCCCACCATCCTACCATCCCTCCATCCCCCACTGATGAGATGAGATGCAGGTCCACTCATCAGATTGCCTGTCTCTCCTCCCTGCTTTCTTTAACACTTGTAGAAATGACCTGACACATCCAATCCCAGGTTATTACACAGATGTGCCAAGTCTCTCTCTCCCTTACACACACACTCAAACATTTAGACCAAGAAAAAGCACATTCCCAGTGGCTGGTACACAGACACACACACAGACACACACCCTATTACAGAAGCCCAAATGAAAATGAATTATGCATTCTGTCAGGCCACTCGTAACAAGTATATGATACATCCCCTGTTTCCACACAATTGGACCCACAGAAACACATGCAAAATGGGAAAAGTGGTTGCTCTTGGACACACACACACACACACACACACACACACACACACACACACACACACACACACACACACACACACACACACACACACACACACGCACGCTAAAACACACATACTGGTGAAATACAAAAACATGACTGTATTACTGGATCTAATCTCAAACGAGTACAATCTCTTCATTTACAAACATGTTGCATCATTTTGGACAGATGAAACTCTTCACTCCTGATTATTTGATGACTGTGTTACTGATTTCTCACAAACTGAACACAAACACACACAAGCGCAATAACACAAGTGCACATGTTTACCACAATTTTGAATGATGTGCCACCCACAACCAACTCCTCCTCCTCCTCCTCCTCCTCCTCCTCTGAGTCCATACCAAGGTCGTTGGCCTCCCTCCTGGCTTTAGCATTCCCCTCGTATCCCCATAATCCTCACTGTTTAAGCCTGAGGTACAAATACATTCTATTCAACCTGCACCAAGGGGTCCGCTAATACCCAGCAGAGTGTGTGTTTGTGTATATGTGTGTGTGCCTATGTGTCGCTGAGCAATGTGTGCTTATATACACTTCTCTGTGCGTGTGTGTGTGTGTGTGTGCGCACCGGTGTGTGCAGGGCTTTGTGTTTAACACCCATCGGTGCTTAGTATTCTCTCCGCCACGCGTCCTTGCATTCCCATGCTTATTCTTTCGCGCTCTGTTCTCCCCTTTCAGATGAGAATACCAACGGTTGATAGAGAGAGGAGAGAAAGAGGGTTTGAAAAAAAGAAAGGAGGAGACAGAAGGAGATGAGGGAGCGAGCGACAAAATGCAGGTGGATAAAGTGTATACAGCATGACTGATGTAACCTTGGCCCTGTAGTGTGCATTCTTTAATAGACAATTAAAGTGGATGCAGCTGTTTGAGTGCTGAATAGGACATTGTTATGTTCTCCAGTGGATGTAGACACGCAGTAAAGGCTGTGTTAATCCTAGATATCTTGACATAGGTATGAGACAAAGGGAGGGAGCAGAAGGTAACCACACCCACCCTTACTTTATCAAAACTCTCTGGTAAACTGACACAAATCGTGGAATGCGTAGTTCTGTCACATGTTTGTGCTTTTAGCCTACAGTATGCTAAGTAATCACAGGTGATTAGTGTTATCCCAACAGTGAGAAAATGGCAGCTTGTAGCAGCAAACGCAAGTTTACTCCAAACTAAATCTACTAAATTTGGCATGTTCTCAAGCTGCTGCTGAAATGTGTCCCCGCCAGATGGTGAGGCTCACAAGTCATGGTGGGAGCAGACATGCTTTACAACGCCCTCAACGAAAAAGTAAAGACAAGAGTTTTATTAAAACCTGTAAACAGTAAATTGAATCAATCATGTGACATTATTGACAGTTGCATGTGAAGGTGAGGGTGTTCTGGAGGTGAGTGAACAAGACTGTGTGACATTTGTCTACACACAATTCAATAAGCTGGAATCTACTGTAAGTAATGTATTTAAGACTTTAAAGAATTTGACCAGAATCAGACCATATCAAAGTGATGTATCTTCAGTTACTGTAGCAAAGGATCATAGAAAAATAGGACATAGGACAGAATCCTCTTAAGTCTAGATCAGGGGTGGGGTAGTTGCTTTCAATTCAATATACCTGTATTAGTCCCACAAGGGGAAATTCCAAAATCATCAACGATATATATATATATATATATATATATATATATATATATATATATATATATATATATATATATATATATATATATATATATATATATATATATATATATATCGTTGACGAATAAAAACGAGACTAAATGTGGTTTACAAAATAAAAACTCTGCTAAAATGTCTCTTAATTTTCATTGACTAAAACGAAACGAGAGGAAATGTTCTAACGTTATTTTGTCTCGTTTAGCCGCGTTGTTATTATTATTTTGCAGTATTTCTGTTTCCCGGGTCTCACTTCAGGGGCTGCATCAGGTCGCACTGCACAGTCGCAGGCGACGTTATGGCATTCGCGGCATTGTTTAGAAGATAATGCGATAGGTTAACATTAACGACAGACAACTGACACAGAGAACAGGACCGACAGCCGGCCAGCCGGCTTTGGTTGGTAAAATAAATATGTTGTAAACTCAAATCACAGTGTCTTCGTGTCTGGAATGGATGTATTCTTGAGTCAATAAGCTAACAATAATATAATAATAAGACCACCTTGTTTGAATTGTGAAATGGGTTTGACTAAAAGAAAATTTGGTTTCGTCTAAACTACTAGATACTATATTGACTGGGTTAAATAGAATTGCATTACTAAAAAGAGACTACAATTTTCATTGACTAAAACTAGACTGAAATGTCATCAGTTTTCGTTGACTAAAACTAAATGAAAATAGTCACGGACAATTCTGACTAAAATAAGACTAAAATGCTCAGACTTTTAGTCGACTGAAACTTGACTAGACTAAAAAGAGCATGAACGTGACTAAAACTAATAAAAACTAAAATGACAGCTGACACGAAGACTAGACTAAGACTAAAATTAAAACAGGCCGCCAAAAACACTAGGGTTGGGAACCTCTGGCCTCTGGGCTGTATGCAGTTTGCAAGAACATTTGATCTGTCCCATGGGGCAATTCGTAAAAAAGCTTTTTTGAGAATTATTAAGAATTATTTACCATCTGGAATGTCCACAAGTAGAGGGTATCCCATAAAGGGAAACAGGATGTCTGGGTCAGAGACATCTTACCAACGTTGTTACCAAGAAGGGAAATTACCAACACCTTCACATCAAAGACTACCTTGCTCATAATGTTTGTCATGAGGATCCTAAGGCTCCCTCATGATGGCCAATAGGAAATACGGACAATAAAACTGACCAGCAGAACAAAGGCCAGGCCTCAGAGTAATCCACAAACCAGATCATGCTGATGGGTTGTAAATTGGACGGCCCTGAAACAAACTGTTTGTAGATTTGGGTGCCTTGTTTTCTAGTATGCCAGGATAACTGAATCTCTATATTTGACTTGACTTTGGATGTTTTCACATTACTAAGCTCATAATCTGTATTATATCAATGCTTTTCCCGTATTTGTAGCTTATAAAATGACAAAGCTGTGATTTTTACTTTCTTACAAAATTTGTCTGAGGTTCCACCATGGAGCCATCCTGCCATCTTAGGGTTCATAGGGTTTAATTTGATTGTGCTTTATGAGACATATCTTAAGGAGTAGTCATAATGGTGATAATCATTTCGGGCAAATGTAGTCTGCCTTCCTATAATTTCATTAATATGATAATTATCCCTGGAACAATCAGATACATATTACGATGAGTGTTAGAAATTGTTGTCTTGATTATTGTTGAAGATTGTTATCCACTCATAAGAGTTGCCTAATGCCTGTTATGAACAATGTTAAAATGCCATTGAAGAATCGTCCATTTATGCTAAAACGAAATTGCGCTTCTACGAACCATCCCTCGTGAAGGACGGTCTAATGATTAAGCCGCCCGGAGCAAGATTTAAACGGCTGCAGACGCAGCGAGAAGGCAGTGTGCGTTACTCAGTCTTGTCTTAAGTTATGTTACCTTATGTTTTAGTTTTGTTTGTTACTTCTTAGTTGTCTTAGTGTTGTACAGTCGTTTTGCCCTTTAAGTTTTTCCCGTCTTCGAGCTACTCAAAAGCCATACTGAGTAGCGTGATTTACTTTTCAGAAGACGTGTTTCTATAGTTTTGCCGCAAACTTTCATTTTTCTAAGTCACACGTTATTGTTTTAGTATCTGTAAATTTTTGTCAAATAATAATAATTTTGTAGACCCTTTTCGACCGGCCATCGAAGAGACTATCAATTTTGTTACTATCAGTCTAAAATAATCCTTCACGGACTCAACCAAACCAAAACCCTGCAGCCAGCTGTTGATCCTTGGTCTGGGTCCTCCGGAGCCGTCCCATATCTGTAACCGACACTGTAGAACCCAGTTCGAGAGACATCACCGTCCATCAGCTCTTCACCTTGGTGTGCCTGGGCCTTCCACCGGACCACCAAGCAGATCAAGCCATGGACGAGCACCTGGGCATCTTCGAGTTAGTTTGGAGCAGAATTTACCGGGACGTCACCAACCAAGTAAGCATGCTCAACGGGTTTGAATAAGAGTTGGTCCGTGAGGTTAAGATACTGCTAATTTATCCAAATTCTCTCAACTGCTCGTTTAATCCCTTAACTTTACGTTCGCGTCCCCATTATTCCCCTTCAACTACTTCTCAATATCGCCAACTTGTTTTGCCATTGTGTTGCCATAAGTTTCTTGTGTGTTCTGTCATATCACCTCATATCTTCTGTCATACTATTCATGATATATCATTCATTATCCATAATTCTGCTTAATAAATGAGATTTTGATTTAAGTCCTGGTTAAACGGTGTCCTTTTGAGCTGAATATATACGATCCCTGTATCCAGAGTTTACACTTCAGATTATCATACTGGTTTACTGTTAGTTCATTCGTTAGTATTTTATCAGCGTTATAGCAGTTAATTTCTGCAGTCCTTCTTAGCTGAGGAAGGTGGTGCCCCGTCGTTTTATCAACGAATGCAACATCAAATTAAGTTAGTTCCCCTACAGTGCCCAACAAGCAGCTTTTACAAGACCACATTCTGACAGAGACATTGTTTGTGTTGTGGTGAGTGAGCTAATAGCTCAGAAGCTGAAACCTCATTGAGAAGGATAATTTGTAAAGGAGAGCCTTGTTGCTGTGTGGAGCTGCTAATACTAGACAACGTTCCAAAGTGTCAGTTTGTCTGGAATAATTCATAGATATGAAGGAAAACCTGACGTGGAAACTCAGTGATAGAGAATGTCTGTGATCTGGCCTTCATAGTGGACATTACCAAGAACCTCTCAGAGCTGAACCTCAAACTCCAGCCAGCTTCCCAGCTCTGTTTTCAAATGTGAAATCATTTGAAGTGAAAAGCTTTGGCAAGTGCAACTGGAAAGACATAGCACTCCTACTCTGCAAGAACAAAAAATGGCTGTAACATCTGAATATGCTGATAAGTATGAAACTTCTTCAGGCATTTGGTGAGAGGTTTCAGGACATGAAAAGTACACAAAAGGAATTTATTTCCTGCACCATTTAATGTGGAATGAGCTTATGTGCCTGACAAGCTGCAACATTAAATCATTGAGCTGCAAAACAACCACCTACAACTGAGCAGCTCTTTTCAAAAGTGACTCTTGCAAAGACTCAAGACTGACTTACCCAAACCTGGAAAATTAGTTGCAAGTAGCATCATCTTCATCACTTCCATCTGACATCGGACCCCTCACCAAAGAACTTCCAGCCTTCACAGAGGTTAGTGCGATTGATGTATTCAATAATTTAAAATGGCCAAGGGTGCCCTCAAGGGCGACACCAAGGGAGTGCCTGGGGGAAAAGGCCACATTGATACAATTTCTGCACCCCGAAGTGAGCAACCCCTCCCCCTAGTTGCATATGCATCATAAGCTTCTCAGGTGCTTCCAATCACCAGCGCCTCTCATCATGTTTTTTTATAATAGAGGGGGTGGGCTAGTCATGTCAATCTTTGCTATGAATGGCTTGGAGCATTAAAGCCACTCTGGCACAGTGTGAGTGTTTTTCCTCTGTGCCACACAGTCAGGTAAAGTCATTTATGTGGATGACATGTCAGAGGCATGCTGGTGTGCTGTTTGTGTTTGTACTATTCCTCTCTGCAGTAATTATAACTAATCAAATGTAGATACAAATTAGACCTGTATAACAGCACCCCTGAACTGCATGACAAGTAAATTCCATTTCCAATAAGTAACTCACAATGGTAGAGGTGTTCAGTCCATGTGCCAATGAATATTTAACAATCAGATTGAACAAACTAAACTGGAATTAGCAGCTCTTAGTAGTGGAGCCTACTAAATAAATGCATACAGAAGAAACATTCATAACTCTCGTATACATGACTGGCTGCTGAGCTATGAACCAAATGTGCAGTCTATGTAGACGCTTGATTTGTACTGAAGTGAGCATGGCAGCTTGGAGCAAACTGCCATACTATTGAACTGACAACACATTCTCAATCCCAACTCGACAATTATGCACACTTGGCCAGGACTCCTCAAGTCATTTTTCTAGACACTGGGTCCCCCTTTAAGATAATTTTTCAATGTGCAGGGCTCTGTGGTCAGGTCAGTAATAATAAATATGTGTTGTCCGGGTATAAACTGAACTAACTACATAGTCAGTGAGTATGAATCTTTGAACTGAACTGACTGGAATCTGCAAAGAGATTCATGATTTCCACCTCTGCCTGCTGGGTCATTGGAGGAAAGCTTTTAATATGATGGAGCAACAAATGTTTGCTTTGCATCAGCAGTCACTTAACATAGCTCCATTACATACGAGAGCCACCATTGAACAGTAAAACAAAGCTGATATCTGACAGCGCAAACAGGAGCACAGGAATGGAATTAAACTCAAATCCACAGTGATTCAGGAAGAAGCTACAGAAGACGCTAAGTACTAAGAGTTGAACACACACAGGCCCATGGAAAAATCCTGTCAGCCTCCTGAAGGTCATTGTTACAGTGATGGGCAGGTGGTGGGTTGTGCTATAGTATGTCAAGGACCAATTCACTCCAGGAACACAGGCAGAAAAATTATCGAATTATGAATGTAAGGGATGGTGTGGGAAAGCAGAAGTGACAGAAAAGGTTAAAGCAAGCAGAAAGTCTTCCATGTTGAACTTTCATTAAAGCTTCATAATGAAGTTCAAAGTAGAAAACAGTTCACATCTTCATAGTTGCAAACTTGTCTGTAAATTTTTCTAACTCACCAAAGTACATGTCTTTTGGACAAGTGGCTGGGTACCTGCAATCAAATATGTGTTAAAGGAGTGCATTTATGCAGAAATACAAAGGATACAATCGTGTGCTTGCATGGGTGTTTTGTAATTGCAATGCTTGCTGTGCAGAAATGAAGTTATGCTCATGTTAAGTGTCAGTGGAAATTTCAATATGGAAAAACATGCTGCTCCTGGGTTGACAAACTATAAACTTAGAGGGACAAGAGGCTAAGATGAAAGACAGAATTGGACAGTTGGAACATCCTTCCACTGTTAGCTCTTTTATTTACAGGACAAACGTCTCTATGATTCACTGACACTACATTTAAGATCTCTCAATAGACCTGATGGCACCTTCATCAGACTGCCACAACCAAAGCTGGATTGTGGATTACAGTCAGCATGTCCTCATGTAAGATGCTTGTCAGCAGCTGTAAAGGTTACTTTTTTCTTAAATGTCAAAACAGGCTAGAAATGAAGGCCATAGACATGAATATGATGTTACTTCTAAATGTGAACTCATCTTTCAGTTGAATTGTGGTGTCTTCTCTTCACTGAAGGCCAGAGAAGCAGGTGCTCCTGGTTGAACTTTTGTCGCTGCTGTTTTGTGCCGTGTTGAACTGTGTTCTTGTAGCTGTGGCTCGGCACTGCACGTGATTTTCACTTATGCATCCAAAACCAACTTTGCCAACAGCCTCAAAACATTATGGGTCCTAATTGAATTGCGTAAGCGTGATGTCCAGTGCAAAGCAGTAGGTCTTGGGTGCACTGACTGTGTGGGTGTCACACCTGCTATTTTGATTCATGTATGTGCAGCAGCGCAAGTGCAAAACAGCTGGATGAAGTGGAGTGCAGATCGGAGGGTGTCGTGATTGATAAGTACACTCTCAGCCAATCACATCACTGGTTTCATCACTCTGAAACATCTGAGCCAATCACAGTGAGACATGATGAAAACAAATGAAGAAACGACTTCCCCAGGAATTGTTGTCTAGATGGAGCAGAGTGGCACGATGTGAACATACTGTACCACTGCAGCCAGAGGCATGCGACCACATCATTTCAGCTTTTATGTATCTCACATCGTAAATGGTTACATCATATTATACAGGAGGACAGATCATCATTGCACCATGATGCTTTTCAAGAATAAAACATAGAGTCTTTGCTAAAGTTGGAAAGGAGCCTTTGACCCACAGATGAACAACTATAACCCACCATCTTCTGCACCTATACCATACCAGTCTGATGTGCAGAGAGGTGTGTGTGGTTACTCTGAAGCAGTCGGGTGTCATTTTCACGTTATATTGGGGGTAAACATGGTCAATGTACATGCAGCTGCCTTCAGATTTGATGAACTGAAGCAGAAACATTTTGTACAGTATAAAGCAGTTCTGAACAATGCATGTTCTCACAATCACTCATCTTCATTTATAGATAAATGCTGACTGTTTTAACCACAGTATTATTTTTCTTAATGCAGGTTTAAACACACCCACTGGCTGGGGAGAGTTTAATTGGTTTATTCACATTACAAACATATTCTGTTACCTGTTATGCATATTTGCTGCAAGTATTCACTTTGCTCTGGTTGAAAAAATCAGCAAAGTGGCAGCAGATTGACAATGCACCAGAAACAGGTGTGGGTCTAAGATGTCTGTTATCACTGCAGTGTAAGAGTCCATTTTCATCTGTGCATTACAACTGCTGTATGGTTAATGTATGGTTAAAGTTAGCAAAAGATCACCATGGTTAAACATTAAAACAAGTCACTGATGATTGTTGGTCCATGGTCTCCAGCATCATCAAAGTCAAATTCATGCCCCAGCTACATAAACAGTACACTTGCACTTCCATTCAACACCGACGCTGAAAATTGCCATTTAATCCTGTCTAATGGAAACATTTCATATGATCAGAATTTTTAAGGAGACAAGACCGTCTAAATAAAAATATAATCTTTCCCCTCCTGCTTCACCCCCCAAGTCTCTGGCTTAGTCTCAACTGCTCCCTCTTAAGCTTGTGTGTCTCATATTTTTACGCACTAAACCACTAAAAGGGGCAGTAAATGCATGAAAACATGAAACCTGGAAATAGAAGTCTTTCAGTAGTGAAAAGCTCTCTGCCGTCTATAATTTGCATTCACATTTGTATGGTTGTGTAACATTTATTGCTCTTTATGAGCGATTTATTCAAAGTCCATCCAGTGCAGTGGTTCCCAGTCTTTTTGTATTCTGACTCTTTATATTACAAAGCCAAATGTGACTGCAGGTTTCATATACTTTTACTATAGTACTATACAATATTTTATTCAACAAAAAAGCAGTGTAAGAGAATGCAACAATTTTTGTGTACCAGAGTTTAACTTTAGTTATTATCCTACTTTGGTATCTACTACTTTGACTGGTATGAAGCTGTAAATGGAATTGATAAATGGAATGGAAGACCACTTGAAAAGAAGGTGTCTTGATCGGCTCCCACACAGACTTTTCTATGGTTAGTTTGTGATGTGATGGCAAAGCAGACCACAGTATTCTGTGACAGTTGGTGCCTTACTGTTAAATCCATGTGCTCATAATGAACTGTTAATGAAGCAAAATAAAAAAGTGTGTATGAGCCATGTGCTTTAATCATCTGGGATCCACAGAAACACAAATGCGCTTCAGCATGAGCGTGAAAAAAGAAATGACCCTACCTGCCTAATTAACCCTTGCCATTAGCCAGCCATATACACCTGCTGCAGCTACTCTATCTACTATAATGACATGTACTGTAGCAAATCTCAGCACATCTTGGAGTACAGAAAGGCCACCAAATGGGTTTGAAACACCATAAAACACATGGTTCAGCAGGTCAAGAGCAGAACAGGGACCCTGCAACATACTTGGGATCTAAGATATTTACAGTTTCCAGGGGCCAGAGTATGCTTTGCTGACCAGGCCCAGAATGTCTTGCAGCATTTCTCAGTTTAGGTGACCAATGCACCAAACTCCCCAAAAGTCTGTGAAATCATTGAATGCATTTGTTTAAACATATTACAGTGCTGGTTTACAATGATCACCAATCGCAGTATTTGCCACTATATCAGATCTGAACATTGGTATAATGTGTGTGTGTGTGTGTGTGTGCGCGTGCGTGTGTGTGTGTGTGTGTGTGTGTGTGTGTGTGTGTGGAGGTGGTTACAGCCTTTATGAAGCATGTTATGAGCCATGTAAGTGGTTGGACGAATGGGTCGGTGCTGATTGATGCTGGCTGGAGCGGCTCTAATGCTGTCTGGCTTGTAGCATACACAATGTGACATTGGTTTGGTCTGAAGAATATTGATCTAGAATGTTTCTTGGCGGGTGTAGATATGGAGGGCTGTATTGATGTTCACCATGGTTCTCATTTCAAGCTCATCTCAACCCGCCTCTGTATGTGTGTGTGTGTGTGTGTGTGTGTGTGTGTGTGTGTGTGTGTGTGGGGCAGCAGCAATGCCGGAGGCTACTCAAGTGTGAAATCGTGTGACGGTTTCTCCATTGCGCTTCATTTAGCCACACATCGCCCATCTCTCATTCCTGACAAGTTGCTTAACTGCTCCAAAATGCGAGTGCCTTAGGGTGGGGTGGTGATGTTGCCCTGTCAGTGTACAATGAGGTGTGTGTGTGCTTGTGGGCTAAAGGGAGAGTCTAATAAAGCCAGCAGCTGCCATGGAAACCAGGGCAGAGGCTAACTCATCCTCTGTGTCCAGGGACCCATCAGGGCCTCGGCCATGGTTCGAATGCATGAGTGCGTGCACGCACGCACACCCACACACCCACACACACACACACACACACACACACACACACACACACACACACACACACACACACACACACACACAAATGTGTACCAAAGGCATGGCAAATGACTCTTACAGGGAGGCCTTTCGTACACACTCGCACACAAACAGCAGATGAAGGGCCGTGAAATAATCTGTGGCACCACAAGAAATAGGGAAGCAAGCTGCTTGTTCAATAGCCACTGTGACACTATTTCCTCACACACTCTCTCTCTCACACTCACACACATTGTGCTGGTACTCCAACAGCATGGCATGGGAGTCAGGATGGCTTAAGATGCTCAATATCCAGCTGTAATCCTCACCCCTTCCTTATCAAATGTGTTTATGTATGTGTGTGTGTGTGTGTGTGTGTGTGTGTGTGTGTGTGTGTGTGTGTGTGTGTGTGTAGAATAGGTAGATAAGAGTGACAGCGCACTCAGGGTGACACCATGACAGTAGCATTCTCCATGTGACAGGTTTATTGCATTTCTAATCTCTGTTTACATAAACTCTCAACATCCACACACACACACATGCACACACACATATACATATAATACTCTATATGCATAGATACAAACACACACACACGCACAGACCTCATCATCCCTTTCCTCCCTGTCGCTCAGACAATGAAAAGGGCAGAGGAAGCCAATCAAAATGATTGCTAATAAGAATATTACCCATCAGGCTGTGGGGTGGCGGCGGCTGGGTTAGACGGCTTGCCAAGCTTCGTCTGACATTTATAAAATGAATTGCAGGCCGTACACTGAGGAAATGGTGTGCGTCTACGCATTATGTGATGCAGGTTCTCTCCCGGTCTCGCACTTGACAAATCTGATATCGGCGCTCTGGACTGACACGCCAGCAGAAAATTAGATGATTGCAATTGAAAGCATGATTGAAAGGGAGATGTTGGGGAAGGTGATGCTGATTGCCACACTGGGTGTCACTAAGGTGTCAGGAGATGAGGAAAGATGACAACAGTTAAGGTGGGTGACTGACTTGTTTGCTTTACTGGACTGCAGATTGAGCTAGGTTGGATGAAATGAGACTTAAATGACACTGTGGGGTTACCGATACAGAGGAGGTAATAATACGACTAATGGTCAGTAGAGAAGATGATAAAAAGGCCACTCAAAGATTGCAGCCTATTAGTGCCTAATGCTACATGTGGCTACTTGTTCTCTTGTCTCATGTTTTTGCTAAACACCTTCCACATAAACACATTCAAATTGTTTTTTTAGGAGTCTTAAACTCCTTCTACCATCGTCTGTAGCCATAAACTTTAAGCTTAAGTCATGTTTGCACCGGAAGAAGTGACTCCTAATAGTACAGCTGGTAGAATCTCACGGGGCTTTGTAACGCCTACATGATGAAACAGTAAATGAAAATGGCACCCCACAGCCCCAAACCCAGAATGAGAACAAGGAAACCACCCACCAAAGCCTTATTAAGAAAAGAAGAAGAAACTTTAGGGCAGGATTTCATAGGGAGTCTGCTACCAGAACAGTACTAACTGTAGAAGTGCAGAGAGTGCAGATTACTGGCAAAATGAAATGCAGAATAGAATAGAATCGCAGAATAAATGTCAGCTCCATCTGTAGTATTATAAGATGTATTTTTTTTTTAAAGGAGAGTGAAGCGAACATACAGCAAGACCAAGAAAAAAAGACTTCTTTTACAGTTCAAAGGGTACATCATAATTTTCCCATTGGCAGTATTTTTTTTTTCTGGAATTGTGCCTAATTGCCTAATGCCACTACTGACACTGTTAAATCTGCAACAACGGGACTTTAAGTCAAGCGAGTTCTTTTTCCTATTGAGTGACAATTTTGATAATTAAACTTGCCCACAAATGATGCAGAACATGCAGCTTTATATAAAACTTTGACGAAACTC
The DNA here is from genome assembly GCF_039877785.1 of Chaetodon trifascialis. Lineage (NCBI taxonomy): Eukaryota > Metazoa > Chordata > Actinopteri > Chaetodontiformes > Chaetodontidae > Chaetodon > Chaetodon trifascialis. Next base: position 26,936,239 of record NC_092058.1, on the reverse strand, counting down.
ATTATGCCAAGAACAAAATGTTATGAATGCACACCTGCTCATGAACAGGTGGCATTCATTAGGTTCAATCCAAATCTGACATGGAACACTCGTATGAACAAACCTCTTAGAAGAAGTTTAGAAGTGAGAAGTTTAAGATACAGACACATACTGTGTGCCAATGTCTCAATGGGCTTTTTAACCCCATAACAGCTGCAGCTGACCTACCTCTAACTTTGCCCAACTGCTGCAATCCTGAGCTGCTGCAGCTCACGTGTGTAGTATCCACACAGATAGTGATGGTGCTGTAACGCTGCCACCAGCCCAGTATTTCTACATTGAGTTTATCTTTGATAACGGTCTTCAATAATCATGACTGATTTTGGTTTAGCCTCATTCAGAGAAAGAGTGAGAGTGTACACTGGAAAAGATACTGCTCTTCACCACATATTTCTTTATGTCTGTGATATCCAAAGCTAGGTCTACAGCCTTTGAATCTGTAGTGAAAGACCAGTGTGATGTCATATCTCAGTGCCAGTTAATACAGCCTACACTTCTACTCTGCGCAATCAACTACAATATCACTTTATCACAGTATGCACACACTGAAGCTGACCAACTACATGGAAAAATACTGTCAATGTAGCATACATAACAGAGACAAGATAGAGTCAGTGTAGCAGGTCAAACCTTGTGCATGTTCCGCTCACTAAAGAGATCAGTGAGGCACGTTTACGTGTCCGACTGCATCCCCTTCTGCAACCTCAGCAGGTTACTGTCTGTGCACACCTGTCTGCCATCAGCCTGCACTGATGCTACTGCACAGGCAGTTATTTAGAAGTGATGGAATACACCCTAACTGGCTGGGGGTAAAGCTTTGCAAACATCTCTTGCCCAGCTGTGTGCTCCTTTTCTTAGAAATTCAAAACATCTCTTCCATGGCGATTCCTTCAGACCAGTCCCACCACTACTGACATCCCTGGGATCCTAGTGCCAGTCCAATTGGTTCCTTGTGTTTCTCCATTGCTCGTGTGGAGCCAGGACCCTCTAACAACTCTAATTTTATAATAGGTCTTTTTTTATAGGTCAACTATTAGTTTCGGAACTGAGATCTCATCCTGCAATATAGCTACAATTTCAGTTAGTGCAATTAAAAGATCTCATGGAGTTTTTTTTTTTTTTTTTTTTTTTTTTTTATCAAACCGGATAGACTCTCAGTTTACTAAAAGACATATACACTTAATCACAGCGGAGTAAATTTTAACAACATTGTATACATCCCTGCATCTAATGATTGTTCTCAACCACAAAGGAAGACAATAAATCTGCACTTTTAAATATCAGGTACCTCAACAATAAGACTTTCTTTATCAATGATCTTATTTCTGTACATTTCTGTACCATTTTTTAACTGAAACCTGGCCAAACACCGATGCATCTGCTGCACCACAGAATTATAATTTCTCCATTAGAAAAGAGAAGAGCGCTGGAGGGACAGTATCCATATGTACTGATGCTCTGAGCTAATGGGATATTTCTTTTGATGTTTTTATTTCATCTGAGTATCGTATTGTCATACTGAAATGTCATGGTCCCAAAGCATCACCCAAATATCTTGCCTGATTTCGCTGAGCTGTTATCTATTATCAGCTCTAATTATGACAATATAATCATTACTGCTTGCTTTAATTTTTACATTGACAATAACACAGACAAGAGGGCTGCTGACTTTTCCATCTATTGGAAGATCTGAGCTTACAGCTCATAGCTGTGGTCGTACCATAGACCTTATCATTACACAGATAATTTCTGTTGACATTTCATCAGTCATGAATGTGGTTCTGTCCGATCACTACTTCATTAAATTTGCTGTTTCCCTTCAAATGCTGAATTGTAATTCTAGCCGCACTGCAAAACGCTGATGTCTTCTATCTGAATTGACAGAAAATTGCATCTTGCATGTAAACAATAGGCCTGAAGCTTTGCCAACTCTCCCATCATCTGATCATCTTCTCTGAATTTCTCAATTAAAAACTGTAACAAAGTAAGAGTTGTTTTTCTAACTGTTGATAGTCCCATGAACCTGCCCACTGACCACTACTCAGATCGCTTGAATGCTACAAAATACAATGAATTTTCTGCCTATTTTAGACATAAGATTGCAGCCATCAGAACAAACATTACTTAGAAAAGGACAATATGTCACCAAGATTTTGAATTTTATTTTATTTTTTTAAACAGCTGAATGATTTCCTCTGTGACAACAGTGTGTTTGTAAAATTCCAGTCTGATTTTGGAGTCCAACACAGAAACAGCACTAGTCAAAGTTGTGAGTGACCTCAGGATGAACAGTGATGAGAAAAAGCTGTCAGCACTGGTCCTGTTCGATCTCAGGGCTGCGTTCAGTACTGTAGATCATAATATTCTGCTGGACAGACTTGAACACTGGGTTGGTCTCTCTGACACAGTTCTTAAATGGTTCAGACCATATCTAATTGGTCGACAGTTCTATGTGGTCACACTGCCAATAAAATAGACCTGACATGCGGTGTCCCGCAGGGTTCTATCTTAGATCCAGTTCTTTTCAGCATCATCAACATCAATTTCCAGAAATTTTGCAGATGATACCCAGCTATATATGCTAATGATTACTGTTCTATCAACAGCTTAACTGCATACATCTCTGACATCAGCATGGATGACTCAGAACTTCCTTCAGCTAAATCAAGACATAACAGAGATCGTTGTTATTGGCACAAAAGCTGAGAGAGAAACTGTCTGAACACCCACATTTACTTGCACTAAACATCAAGGAACAGGTCAGAAACCTTGGTGTCATCATTGACTCAGACTTAATTTTTGAACATCACATTGGAAACGTGACTAAAGTGTCATTCTATCGTTTAAGGAATATTTCCAGAGTCAGACCATTTCTCTCCCACTCAGAAACGTTAATACATGCTTTTATCTCCAGCAGGCTGGACTACTGTAGCGTTCTTTTCTCTGGTGTGTCTAAGAAAGCTACAGAAAGCAGCAGCACGAGTTCTGATGAAAACCAAACACAGAGTCAATTACTGCTATTTTAAAATCTTTACACTGGTTACTGGTCTATCACAGAATCCATTTTAAAATTCTTTCATTGGTTTTTAAATTTAAGACAAATGTGCCTGCTAGGCCGCTTAGATCCTCTGACTCAAACCTCTCGATTGTTCTTCAGGCCAGAACGAAAAGGCACAGAGAGGCAACCTTTTTAATTACACTCCAAAACTCTGAAACAGCCTCCCTGAAGGGTTCTAAGTCTGTTGACACCCTAAAACAAAATCATAAGAAACACCTTTTTAACATTGCTTTCTCCTGAAGTGTCTTTTCTTTTTACCTAACCGCTGTTTTATCTTGTCATATCCAGTTGTTTTAATTCTACTTCATGCCCAGTTTTTCGAATCAGACAATGATGGCACAGCAATCTAAAAGCAGAGAGGATGGGCGACACACAGTTGACTTATAGAGCCCAGAGACGTGACAGGACAGGTGAGCTCTTTGCACTCATTGCTGTGCTGGTTTTATCCTGCACTTCCCTGAGATTAGTTGGTGGATATGCCAGGGTCCCTTTTCTTATGGGGAAACAAATGTGACACTCAAAACGCTGCCATTCCTGTTAGCTGGAAGTCCAACTCTTTACACTTGTTTTGTCATTTTTGTTGCTGCGTTGCTTGAAGTGGCCTAGCTCTGGTTGTATTTATGCATGTCAGATGTGAAGTTTTGGTACTTACTTTCTGAAATTGCACCCCTTATCACAGACACAAATGCAAAGAGCATTTCTTTGTGTTTTCAGTTAAGTTGTATGTTAAGTTTTATCACTTTTAATTTAATACAGACATTTCATACATTTATCTGCACATTTTATTCCAGTTGATAACGATCTAGTGTGTATTGTGATTAAGTCCTGAATTCTAATGATTTGTAACTCCATTCAATCATGTTTTGGACTTAATCCTGCCCATTTAGAAAACTTAACCTGAATTTGAACATCATCTGATCAGTCAATAATATAGGATTAAACTGGAACAATGAAAGGCACTATTATCACAAAACATATTACATACTAGATTTGTGTATGCTACTAATTGATTTGTTGTCTTTACTGTATGTTGATGGACAATTGTAGAAAGACTGTTCAAGCGTCAATGGCTCAAACTCAAGAACTTAAAAACTGAAACTCGACTTGCATTTACCCTTAATGGCTCATTACTGAGGAGTCGGAGACTCATTTTCATTTCCTTTATTACACGTGTTTAGATTAAATGAGGCTTCAATGATGCCTGTGTGGGCAAAAATAATTATTGCAGCAGAGAAAAGTCACTGTAAGTATGAACCACAGATTAACTAAGCCCTGCATTATTCAAGCATTAATATCTACAGAGATTACAGCCTTAGTCTGTATCAGACTACTAACTCATTTACTGCCAATATGGGCATACAGCACAACAGTAATGGGACAAATGTATAATTATTAAATCTCCTTTAGGTTTTATGACAGGTGTTGAATTATTTTCTGCTATGGAGCTTTCAACACACCACACAGTCTTTCATCAGTATGTGAAAAGCCAGATTTGTTCTTTTATAAATGTATATTGAAGCTGTACTGTAATATCAATTTACAAGTGACATTTTAAAATATGTTATCACAGTAACACCAGAGGCGTGTGCACACCTGCTGGTCTCAGCAAACCACTGGGGGTCCACTCCTTGCTTATACACCTGAGCAAAAAGTCCGGTGTGGACCCCCAGCAAGCTTTGTCCAAAGGTGAACAGCTGAAGGTGATCTTAACCATTAACAGCTTAGCCTTTTTTACAGCCTTTAATAGGTGCTTAGCACATGCTTGGAGAGCACATTTTGCCACCAGAATTGATTAATCCCACCTAATTGGTGCTTACCTGACAGATATGTAGTCTCATTAAAGTGAACCCATACAGAAACATGACATCTTTTAATTGCTCACAACATTGTAACAATCAAAAGATATTGAATCAGCCTCTGTAGTGCGAAAAACATAGTTCAAGACTCCCTCTGAGTTTTATAGCACTTTAGTGACAGGAAAGTTTCACTGTGACTTATTCCAACCTTTTATAATGTTGATTTGTAAGTATGGAGCAGACCACTCACTATGAACCCTGTTGGTCTGCCTTGGTATGCTCTTTCATGTTGTTGTCTTTTCTTCTTGTCACAGTGGGTCGTATACAATACATGGCACATTTGACAAAGCAGCTGACATCTTGACATACTTCATGCCTTCTTACAGGGTTAGAACAGCCAAGATCATCACCGCTCTCATGTCTGTCTGCTAAAGCTTTCGGCAGCAGTTGATTATCTTAACATAGTGGAAAGAAAATAATTTGGGGGAAAATATATGCCCATCATTACCTCCATCATTACCTTGTTTGTTTAATGTGTACATAAAATGAAATGTAAAAATGCTAGATTGTAGCTTACCTGGTTTAGTAAAGTACTAAAGGCTGAGTTCTTATACAGTGGTCTGGCAGCACACGCCGCTTGCTGTGAACTTGAAGTTTTTGCGTGGAGTTTTTATGCTGGAACTATTTCTTTGGCATGCCACTGTTTTCCTGTCCGCTGATTGCCTGGCAACCTCACAGCGAGAACAAAATCAAGGAAGTCACAACGCGCTGCTTAATGTGATGATTGGTGAGCTTTAGAGGTGATGGAGGTGTATATTTTTAAACGTTGGACAGAGTCCAGGCTAGCTCTCCTGCTTTCCAGCTTTATGCTAAGCTAGCCAATCAGCTCCTCGGTTTAGCTCTATATAGGCGTGAAGGTGGCATCAATTGTCTCAAAAAACTGCAGGCAAGACAACAAATGAGTGTGTTTGCCAATATGTTCTCATATGTGTGTATTTTTGACCCACAGAGTGTGTGAGCTGGAGTCCTTCACCAGCCAAGCCAGTTGACAACATTCACATGTGAGACCTCTGCTGGCCGAGCCAGCTGACTTGCGGTTAGCACATGGGAATGGTAGCATCAAGTCAATCACGTGGTTTATCTTCCACACATTATTGGACTGAATGGATGAAATTCTGAGAAGATAAAGTATCATTTCAGGAGGGTTGTCACACTCCTATGTATTGTTTTACAGCTGTGTGTATAGTAAAGATGCTTTTCGGTCTAGTGTGCGTCACATGATGAATGCCAAAGTAATATAAAACCCAGCCACTATGACAAAAGGACTTCAGAGCCCAGGCTCAGGCATATTATCCTCGGGACTCTGCCTTCATGTTGTTGTCACAATATGTGTGAAATTAGAGTTGAAATATTGAAATCAGCGTGGTCAGGACAATTTCTGTTTTTTGGAAATGCTTTTTGAATTGCTTTTTCAAAGACAGAGACAATCTGGGCTGACAAGATAGAAGTCCCTGTTGACTTGCCTTGTTTCAACTATCTGACTCATACTTAATATATGGAAAAACAAAAAAACAAAACAAACAAACAAACAAAAAAAACCCAGATTTGAACTCTCTGTCACGGGTCACACATGATGGTCTAATCTGATCCAGACACCCTCTCAACCTCCTAAAAGGGAAATTCTCGGGGAAACACTGAATCCATGTCATACTCTTTCCTTTGGATATGGAGAATTTCGGCTAACGGCAGCTTGAATCCCCAAAATAGAAGTGGGGCTGGTAGCTCAGACATGTGCACATGTGCATCGTTTCAGCTACTTTACCACAAGCAAACGCTCACATGCTCGTACTCGTGCGCACGCACACACACTGAAAGGACCCAAACACACACACACACACACACACACACACACACACACACACACATGCACATAGACACACACTGACGGGGAACAATGGACGTCGAGGGGACACCTGCTCGCCTGATACACCCTCCTCCTCCTCCTCCTCCTCCTCCTACTCTTCATCCTCTTCATCCTCTCTCCCTCTCCTACATTAGAATTCAGTTCAGGGCTCGGCTTCGTCTCCGTGAGTAGTTTAGCCATGCGTGTCATGGCGAAATCCAGTGAATGATAATGAACTAAGCAAATGTGTGTGCGTGTGTGTGTGTGTGGAAGGGAGGAGGAGAAGAGGTGGGATGCTTGCTGAATCACTCCCTCTATCCAGCCCTCCATCCACCTATCTATCCATCCATCTATTCCTCCTCCACCTCTTCCTCGTTGGTGGTGTCTCGGCTCGAAGGACGGCCCCCGTGCTCTGACACACTCAGACACACGCAGACACACGCAGACACACACCTCCGCGATGTGTCACTACTAATTCCACCTGCCTCTTCCCGTCATTCCCCGCTCGCCGCTCCATCTACCTACACTTGCTCATTTCCCTCCTTTTTTATTAATTTTTTTCAGTCTCTCTCTCCACCCCTCCTTGTCCTCATCCCCCCCACGCTGTGTGTCACCGCTGCTGGGAAGAAAGAAAAATGCTCCGGCCGACGAAAGTGAGAATAGAAAGGAGAAAAGAGAGAAAAGAGTCAAAGAGGAGAAGACAGTGAAAGCTGGAGTGTTTGGAGCGCAGCGATGCCTCCATCCACCATGAGCCGGACCCTTCTTTGATGGAATATCCCAGACGGCGGAGGGCAGAAGGAGGGAGAGGAGGAAGGAGAAGAAAAAGTAGAGGAGAAGGAGGACCGAAAGAAGACTTCAAGGACTGAGAAAGCGGGACAGCCAGCGCTCATCTCAGGAGGGTACGGAGACACAAAATAAGAACCAAAAAACATATAAAACATGCTCTTGCCAATCTTTTCTCTAACAACTTCAGCTCCTCTGTCCCTTTCGGCGTTTTTCATTTGGGTTTTGATGTCTCTCTCTCTCTCTCTCTCTCTCTCTCTCTCTCTCTCTCTCTCTCTCTCTGCTGAGTTGTGTCCACAGGCTCTGTTTGGGATTTTGACTAATTGTGAAACTATTCTCCGGACTCGAACGGAGAAGAGACTTTCTCTTCCCTCCATTTCTCTTTCATTCTAATTAACTCCCCCCTGTGCAGACCCTCAAAGAGCCTCTCTCTCTCTAGCTGTAAGTCTGCCTCGCTCTCCCTCGCTCTGTTTTTTCCCCCTCTCTCCATCTGTCTGCCTTTGAGAAGCAAATAATTGGATGTGGAGATTGGCTTTTCTGTGGCTGAGCCGGAGAATTGAGGCTGCACTTCTCTCTCTCTCTCTCTCTCTCTCTCTCTCTCTCACACACACACACACACACACACACACACACACACACACACACACACACACACACACACGCACACACACACACCTGGAGCTCAGGGTGCGTGTGTGAAAGTGAGTGTGGGTGTAAGCTGGACAAATGGCAGGAATCTTTTATCAAGTCATTTTTGTGTGAGTCTGTTGTCATTCTTAGATTTTGTCAACAAATCTCACAAAGAAACCAAAACCAACAGTGTGTTAGTGCATCTTTCAGTCCTCTGTGTTTGGGTCTTTGATACAAAGAGGTAAATGCTGACAAATGTATGGTTTCACTTGTAGCAGAGGCTAAATAAGTTCCTTTAACACCTGCGCGCTGTAGTTTTTAGCAAATGTTACTCAAAAAGGAGTAAACAGAGCATTTATTGAGGACTATTTTCAGCTGTGAATGAATACGCTCTTGATGGTCCTCTGAGTGTTTACAGGATTTCTAGGTGTATGAATGAAGGACTGACTCAAAGCTGAAGGAATATGTCTTATAGTTTCAGGACAATAATGGATGTCTGTGGCACAGAGGAATAAGACATGTCAGGCTTTAAATAATCAAGCAAAATTGAATTATTGTTTTTATTATTTAAGATTAATTTAAGGTTGGTTTTGGTCTTTTTCTACAATCAAGTTTCATTTTTGCTTCTTCTTTATTCTTGCTTCAAGTTCTTGAAACAAGCTCCTTTCTATTAGAAACACATAAAACCCCTCCAGTCATCACTGTTTTTTTTCTCACCTGATTGACTGAAAAAAGGTTTTAGCACTATTGGCAAAATGATTTGATAATGGCTGACTTTTACAGTGCACAGCTGAGTGAGAATTAGTCCAAAGAAAGAGAGGGAGAGATTTTGGTAGCTTGAGTGGCCGAGAGACCTTTGAAGAGATTAGTGGCAGAGGTATTTCCCTGGAGAGAGAGAGAGAGAGAGAGAGAGAGAGAGAGAGAGAGAGAGGTGAAGAGGATGAAGAGGAGGCTTGAGGAGCTTCTGAGACGAGAAGACATGAGATATGTTGTAATGCTGGGGAGCTACAGGCTTGCTGAGTGGAGGACACACACACACACATGCACACACACACACACACACACACACACACACACACACACACACACACACACACACACACACACACACACACACATCGACACTTACAAGAGCTGTAAAGCTGCTCTCGCTACACTTTCTGCTCTGAGGCAGGGTGCCAAGTCTCAAGTGACGAACAGGAGACCCGCCAGAGCCTTTACACACATGCACACACACACCTTAATACATTTTACACACTGCGAGACACACACAAAACCACAAATGGAACAAGGGGGACTCCGCTTCAGTGGGACCCTTTTCACATTTCTTTTTTTTCCAGCCACTTCTTCTTTTCTTCTGCTGTATTTCATTATTCACCCGGTCTCTTTCTCTCTCTTTTGCTCTCTCTCTCTCCTCTTCACCTTCCCGCCCAACCACACATCTCCCTCCTCCCTCTCTCCTCCTCGTTCTCCTCCTCCTCTTCCTCCTCCTCCTCCTACTACTAGTGCTGCTTAGCTCCATCCAGTCCAGTCTCATTGTCCTCACACACACCTCGTCGCCGAGTGTGTGAGCGCGCGCGTGTGTGCATGTGTCTCTGCGAGGACGGGGGTGCAGCTGGTCATTTCTACACCACAGCGCAGCGGAGCGCCGGGTTCCACTCTGAGGTGAGTGTGTGATAAACCCCCGACAAACACACTTTTCACCGTTTTAGCCTGTAATTTAGTTTCTAATGCTCTTTAAAGTGTGGCTATGCTGCTTTATCTCATGCGTAGTCGCACTGAGGATGGTGTAGAGTGTGTGTGAATTTCTGTGTGTATTTGTGTGTGTGCTGTTTGCGTTAACAGGGGTCAAAGGTGCTGGCGGTGACATTTGAATGGTTGTAGGACTGGATATGGAGCTGAGATTGTGGCTCAGGCTTGTCCAGACTGCTGGTGCGATTGTGGGTGAGTGTGTGTGTGTGTGCGTGTGTGTGTGTGTGTGTGTGTGTGTGTGTGTGTGTGTGTGTGTGTGTGTGTGTGTGTGTGTTGATCCCATGTATGTGTGTGTGTAGCCACAGGGTGAGCTTGGCTAAGTCTGTACGTGCTCTGCTTATGAATTACTGACCACGACTTGAGTCTTACTCCCCGCTTGTTCACATTGAGCACGCAAAAACTCCTTCTATTAGTTTTTTCCTCTTTTTTCCCTCCTCCTCCATTTATTTTTCTAGTGTCTTCTTTGCTCATTCTGTCTGATTTGACTTCAGTGACTTGATTGGCATGCCTGCATACGGAAACCGCGCTGCCAAAGCTGTGTACCAAATGCAAATTCTCAAACAACCAACCAACATTTTATATGTTCAAATCATCTCTACTTCTTTCACTGTCTTTCCTTCACGGTCGCTCTCTCTCTCTCTCTCTCTCTCTCTCTCTCTCTCTCTCTCTCTCTCTCACACACACACACACACACACACACATATACACACATTCCATGGCAGATTTAAATATTTCCCGGCGGGGTTGGAGGGTGAACAGAAATAGATCTAATTCTAAATCAGGACGGAGAGCTCGGTTCAGGCAGCCTCGACACCCTCCCTCCCTCCCTCCCTCCCTCCCTCCCGTTACAGCCAGCAGCTACAACACTTGCGCTCCAAAAAAAAAAAGAAAAAGTTCAAAGATTAGCTGCAAATTTACCATTTTGCAGCTAATAATATGGAGTGAATATGCTGCAACAGTATGAAATAGCAACGCTGAAACATTGCCAAATCCCACACACTTTGGCTTCGATGCTGGACATGAGAGGTGTGAGGACAAAAGGGCGTCTCAGTTTCGGAGATTTCGAAACAATGCAGCTTTCTGGAATTAGGTGTTTTTGACGATTTGCACTGCACCACCCACAAAATAAAAACACAAAATAAACACAGGTGATGTTAAAGTGCCCGATTTGCTTCATAGAAACTAGACTTTCAAAAGATTTGGGGGGATTTTAAACTGTATGGATTTGTCTGTTCCGGCTCTTGGCTGCTACAGTAGCTGACTGCGCTGGAGAAAGCAGCCGGATTAAGCCTCTAAGACCGGAGTTAAGATACAGATCTTGAGTTGATGAGTTCCTAGCTGCCTGTCTAACTGCCTACCTGTCTGCCTGCCTGTCATGTCTTTGTGTCAGGACTGACTCCAGAGCAGCGATAGGATAGTTTAGGTCATGGCCCACCAGCTGCCTCCAGCGGTTCTGGAGAGGGACGGAAAGACAGCAATGGAAGGAAAGGGGAAAGAAGGGGGGGGGGGCAGGTTGAAGGAATGTGTGTGTTCATATGTCAAAGTGTGAGTTTGTGGTGGCAGTGTAGAGATAAAGCAGGTGGGGTTGGAAGGGTAGGGGGTAGGATAAGATGTGCTGAAGGCTGGATAAGCAGCACCTGGCTTGAGAGAGAAAATAAAAGATAAGAATGCACAAAGGGGGATGTGAGGGTGGGGGTGTAGAAGTGGGTGAAGCCTCCAATATCTACCTACAGTCAGGATGGACGTCACATAAAGACCCACTCATCCTTTACCCCCCCGCCCTCCCTCCGTCTCCCTCACTAACCGCCCTCTTCCTCTCTCCTCTTTTTTTTGACAATGAGCCGACAGCAAAGAACAAAAGAAGACATAATACATGCAAACCCTCCTCTCTCTGCAGTCAGGAAGGAGAGGAGGAGGAGGAGGAGGAGGAGGAGATGGGAAAGAGAGAGAGATGAGTAAGGCATAATATGTAAGGCGATTGCGGTAATCAAATTATGTAAAAAAAAATAAAAATAAAATAAGCTGCAGTGTAGCTGCATCAGAAAAGTCAAACTGGTGGACTTGGAAGTGGAAGATGGCGAGTAAGTGAGTGAGCTTTGGGATACGAAGTGTCATTTAAAGTTGAATCTTTTAAAAAATGACTGGATGATACTCTTAATGAGCTGATGGATGTCAAGAGGAAAGAGTCTGTCCTCACTTGAGCACAACTGAAGTTTACATTTTGCTGAAGCAACCTCTCGCGGTCGCTTGAATATTGACTTTCCTCCCTCATAAGGAAAGACTGAAGTTGCTCAACCAAAAGAAAAAAATCCAGCTAACACTATGACCTAGGACTGACAATATTTTATTAACGATTCACGAATGACATTAAAAACAGTGAACTCCGTGTTTTGCATGTTGCTTCATCTGATTGGCTCTGTGAAGTAGTGTGACAACGTTATAGTGCCAAGAAAACCTCCAAGTGAGGAGGCTGGACACATGCTTTTGCATACAAAGTGTTGGAATCAAACACTGTGAGATTCGTATCTTTGTCCAGCAGTTAATGCTGGTTTATTTTCACCATGACTAAGATCTAAAGTTAAACAAACGTTTAAACAAATCTTCCAACACAGGTGGTCAGACGAATGTAAGGATGAGCTGTACCAGCCTCCTGTTTAACTCTGGCCCACCGTATTTGCCATCGATGTGTGCACTCATTTTACCACATATTCTAATTATTAATGCTCACAGATCATTAGCGACATAACAGGTATGCTCACTTTCAATATTACCTCAAAATAAACCACACTATAGGTTTGTAGACACCCGGTCTGGTATTCTGACCGGCCATGATTGTTGCCCCATCGAACCTACTTTTAGAGTCGTCGCTGTATTCAAGGATGTCTGCGAATACTTTGGTGAGTACAATGTTAACTTGACCAATAAAACCAGAGGTGCCACTGTAAAACTGTAGTTTTTACTGAATGTTTTGGTCAAACATGTGCGGGGCAATGACGTATCACATATTTATTTTAGGCTGGAGGACTAGTCGAAAGTAAAACTTGAATTACGATTCAGTTTCATCAAAGTAACTTGACGATTAGGTGGTATGTCAGCCACGTTGTTATCTAAATGTTGAAAACTTGAGTTCATGCTATAGATGTGATGCAAAATAACAGTAATGATGTTTACAGAGAGTCTTGAATGGCCTTATATAGCATGTCCTCTTGACTTTCCTCACTTATTCAGCTGATAATTAATGATCGCTGTGTATCACACATGTTAGAGCCCCCATACGCACGCGTGCAGTGATCACACTGGCAGTGATTTTAGCTGCGGTAATTAAAGAAGTGTTCGCGGTGAGTGAATAAAACATTCATCAATCCCTCTTCCCTTCATTTGAACTCCCCTCCTCCATCACTGCTTGTTTTTTCTCTCTTCCCTTTCTCTTTTATCTGTTCCTCTTTTCCACCTTTGATTCTTTTAATCATCCTCCTCTCATTTTCTTTATCTTCTCTCTGTCTTATGTTGTTCTGCTTTTCCTTTTCTTCATCTGCCTGCTATTATTCTGCTTCTTCCCCCCTCTTTCCTTGTTCTCATTCTTCTTCTCTCTTTCCCCCTTTCCTCCTTAATCATTGTCTTCCTACCTTGCTCTTCACCTCCTCCTTCCCTCTCACTCCATCCTCTCCCCCTCTTCTCTCTGCTCTCCCTTATTCCCCAGAGGTGAACCAATGTGTGCAAGCTGTTGCAGCAAGGGCAGCGCTGGCGTAGATGGAGCTAGTCTACCAGAGATGAGATATACAGTGTGTGTGTGTGTGTGTGTGCGCGCGCGCCTGTGCCCATATAGACACTTGGAAACACACACTCTTTCTAGCACACACACGCACGTGCCTTTTAGACACTGCAGGTGCTGCATCAAGATAAATGAGCCGTCATTAGCCAATCAGGTCAGCCGGTGGGAGGGCGATGGAATACCAAGGAGCGAGATGAGCTTGTGGAGGTCAAGCCACTGACAGGGGAGATGTGTGTATGGATGTGTTTCTTTGCACAGAGAGATTGAGAAGGAGGATTCCCTGATTAGATGTGAGCTCTCGCAAAGTTTTCTCCTCCTCCTCCTCCTCCTCCTCTTCCTCGAGCTCCCCCTTGCCGTCCTTCCTCCATTGCTGTTCCTTCTTTTTTTCCCACCAGCGCTCCTCTGGGAAGTGGAGGAGTACTGAAGATTGTTGTGCTGCCGTTTGACGGCCTAATTGGTATCTTCGGCCCATTGTTTATCTCTTCATCGGCAACTCATCAGAGTGAGGGAGACAGAGGTTGACGAGGAATTAAAAGCATTTCAAGTCTAGCTTCCAGCTTCTGCAGGAGGAAAAGGTAGATGTCATAGTTTTTGTTTTTTTTTTGTCTTGTCTTGTCTTTCCCGAAGCTCTTCTCCTGGGAGAAAGCTATGAAACCAATTAGAGAGAAAGTTAGACTGGTGTATATTCTCACTCCAGCACTATAATCAATCAATGGATTTATGCATAAGGTGCTCATTCTCACAGCCAAGGTGCTGCTGGGAAGGAGAAAGGTAAATGATTAACCCCATCGAAAAAAACTTTAATCTCCCCTGCTCTCTCCCCCTCTCTGTGTCTGTATGTGTGTGCATGTGTGCGTGCATGCATGTGCGCATGTGTGTGTGTGTGTGTGCAGGGGGTTTTCAGGATGGCCGCTGGCTTTCTTTGATCACTAATCCTTTCTCTGGCCTGACTTTCTGTCCCTCGTTCTTTTTTTCCTCTGCCCATCTCTCGGCTCTCCTCTCATCTCCTCTCCCGCGCTCGCCTCTCGCGGCCCGTTGCCATGTCTGTATTGTGAGCGGCTTACAGTCGAATAACTAGGGCAGGGTGCCCTCTCTCCCTCTTTCTGACTCTCTGTTCTCCCTCTGCCTCTCGCAACTGTTTTACTATTCTATGTTTTCTCGAGTGCTTAAAGGATAAGTTCGCATTCCTACAAGTCAGTTTTAACATTTGTGAGTTGTTGGTCACTGTAATCATTCTTTCTCTCTCTTAAAATGCGTCATTATTGTACACATTTTTTAATTTTAAATTGGGGGGTGGCCCAATGGGCGCACACACCACCAACCAACACACATTCACCTAATCCCACTGTAACTGATGATCATAGAAATATTACAAGAACATTATAGGAGTACTACAGACAACACTGTGTCTCTATGATCCTCTCGCTCTTCTGTGACTACACGTTGCTCCTTGTCACTTTGATCATGAAGGAGACAATGCTTTATAGGCCCTCTAGAGTAGTGTCTCCTGTAGCTTATACCCTATAGTATAGGGTATAGGCTACAATATGGTCTAGAATTATTTATAGTGCATAGCTTATAGAAGATTATGGATCAAAGACAAAACTGACAGGGGTGGGACTGACAGAAAGAGGCGCAATGACCAATCTGTCTACTACTTCAGCACCACGGACAGCGTCATGGATTTATTGACATACAACACAGTCATATTTCAGAGACATGGATGGGGTCACAGACTCTAACTTGCACAAACTTCAGTCAGATAAAGGATCAATTAGTCAGGCAGATGAGATGAACATATTTAACTAAACACTGCTTCTGCTCCTGCACTCTCCCTGCTGCGAGGTGATGGGAAGGGGGGATGGCAGGTTACCAAGGGGGATGCACTTTGGTCATACTTCTAACAAGGGGGGTGGCCTCCCCCTTTATCCTAACTCAAATTGCCCATTGATTGTATACAAAATCAATGGAAGAAAGCGAGTGGGTGCTGATAGAAGCAAAGCAGTTCTGGGTGATGTAAATTGCCGCAATGGCACTTCCATGTGAGTTCAAAAGTGTTGCAACTTGGGTGAAAATTCCAGCTGATCCAAAGGCGTAACGACCAATTTATACATGTACAGAGAGAAAAGGAAAAGGAGCAAGACAAGAAATTAGAAAAAGGCACGTTCCTGGTGAGTTCAGAGATCAGTCAACGTCTGAGCTGTCATGTAAATTTACAAACACAGCCAACACGTACACTTCTACCAAGCTGCAGCTAACATATATAAAGCCAATGAAGACTGAGCTGTTGCCCCCCCCCCCCAAAAAAAAAAAAAAAAAAAAAAGCCATTAGAAGACTTCACCTTGGCATCTGGGAATCTTTCATAGTGTCACTATTTTTTGACACTGATTCATGGAAATAATGAAATGGTTAATCCATACTCACAAATCCCCAGTTTGTGCTGTCCTGTCCTGGCCTGTCCTGGCCTGGCCTGGCCTGGCCTGTCTTCTTGTGAAGCCATGGAATACTTACTGTATGTAGATTTAATCACTTGGCTAACTGAGACTGTGGCAGCTGCATTAACAGCCTGAGCTTGACTTGCATTTTTTAACAAAGCAAGGACTGCATATTTTGTCCTCCATTTCTTACAGTGTCATCACACTGAGAAGAGATAGCATCAGGGATGATTACAGTGACCAATAAGTCTTTGACCTACATCTGGAATTTGATCCTTGTAATAAGACAGTTTTGCTGGGCCCTCATTCTTTCTTATTTTCTCTTCTCTACATACCCCTCAGCTTTTCTGTCTCCATCCATCTTTTCTCCCCATCTCTCTCTTCGTTGCTCTGAGATCACAACAACCTTTCTGTCCTCTTTTCTCTGGCTTTCTCTCTCACTCTATCTGTTTTATTCTTCTCTCAGTTTCAGGTAATCTGTCCAACCAGCTGAGGTGAGAAATCTCTTGGCTGCAGGACACACACACACACACACACACGCACGCACGCACGCACGCACGCACGCACGCACGCACGCACGCACGCACGCACGCACGCACGCACGCACCCACACACACACACACACACACACACACACACACACACACACACACACACAAGCACACAAGCACACACGCACACACACGCACACTCTCTCTCTCTCTCTCACAGTTCATAGTCGCTCTAAGACTCCCGCCAGTGCCTTACAGCATTATTATTCAGCACATTCATAACTTCATAGAGGAGCTCAATGGTTGGCCAGACACTTGTACAGCTAGTGAGACCTCGTAATCCCTCTCCTCTCTGCCCAGGCCTCGTTAAGCCTTATTCCCCACTGGGACCCTGGAGGTTATAATTAAAGTACCTGTGGTAGACCTCGGGACCTCGGCTCTCTGTAGTCCTGGTTTCACTCCACAAGGGGGCAAGAGAGAAACTTATAGAGGCCAACAGACAACACAAAGTGTGTTTGTCAGCAGCCCTGGGGAAGTTAAGAGTGAACTTTTCTAGTGTAACACATACGCTGAGGCTGCATCCAAACATCACCATGGCTGTACCTCAACCTGACCACACCTGAACAGATTAGGCCACGACAACGGCTAAAGCAAAGGTGTTTTTATCTGCTTTATCTGTCTGGCAACACTCAAAGGCGTCCTACTTTTCACAAGCAGAGTAAATCACACTTACACCAGATACTTTACCTGAACTCAATTAAATGGCATTTCCTCTTTAAATAAGACAGGTCACTTCACAAAGTGTCGACTAGATGCCACCTTATTTACAGAAATTTGTCAAAATAACTTAGTTTGCAGCGAAAGTACAGCAATCATAAAGTAAGTGACTTATAAATAAATATAAATAGGTATTTGGACATAAGGATGTTGAGTATCGAGCGGGGGCGGGGTGGATATATCCAGGCGCAGGTGGAGTGGTGGTGTATTTGTGTGTGTTCGTTGGGGGAATTTAGAAATGTGTGTGTGTTGAGGGAACAAGCACAAAGCAGTGGCCTGTGGAAAAGAGAGAAAGCTCCTGTGTGTTAGAGTCAATAGGCTCTTTGTTCAGTGGGACTGGGAGACAGTTAGCCATGAGGACAGACTGAGACTCCAACGCACCACAGTGAACCTGAACCTGCACACACACATGCAACAGCACACACACACACACACACACACACACACACACACACACACACACACACACACACACACACACACACACACACACACACACACACTATTCAAATACCTGAGCCTGGCAGGGCGTCATTCAATCTCTGTCCACTGTTCCTGCTTTACCTTCTTTACCACCTTATCAGTTTTTCCCTGACTTTCTCCTCTATGCTCCTCTCTTGCTTTCCTTCTCTTTCCATACATGTATCCATCTTTCCCTCCTTCTTCATCCCACCCACCACTGGCGTCTTTGTGTTAGAACAACAGAAACTGTTTCCCTGCTTTTTCAGCCCTCTCGGTTATCTAGACGGGGGGTTGGTGGGTGGGCGTTTTTACCTGAGAGCAGGACAGAGGGCATTTTGTGTTGGACAGGGGAGTGAGGGACAGCGAGGAGGAGAGGAGAAAGAGAGAGTTGGGAGGGAGGTTAGAATGAGGCGGGGGGGACAAAAATGCTCCAGATACAGGTGAAAGCTTTGTGCACCATAATCAACTGCAGGAATCCAGGACGCACACTGGTCTTAATGTCCATGTGATGGTAAAGAGAGACTGTAACTAGTTTAGTGCCAGAAAGACATGGACATGAAGACAGGAAAATGAGGAAGAGACAATCTATGTTTGATTTAATCAAATAAGTGGCAGGGAAATGTTCGTATGTGCCGACTATGACAGAGTGAAGGGAACTCGGGAAAGTGCAGGATTTCTGCTTATACGACAAATACAAGATGTAAGTAAAATGACATCCGCTGGCATTTTTCCTCATTTTTAGGGGCTTTTTCTGCTTTTGGAAAGTATTCTGTGAATTCTGTGAGCTGTAATGTGCCTCTTGAGTGTAACCCCTGCATATACTGACCTAAAAAACTGTACATGAGTGTGGGTGCTTTGGGATTTGGAATATTTGAGGCCACTTCACTGTAAAACTTCTGGTTTATACACCAGTTGAGAGCATGTTGTTGCCTTCTTGATGGGAAGTGCTCTGGACGGAAGGTTTCTCAGTGGCTACTTATATTCCATGAATAGAAGTCAGGCACATGTCATCATGAATCACACTCACATACAGTGTTTGTGCTTTGTGTGTGTGCGTGTGTGTGTGTGTGTGTGTGTGTGTGTGTGTGTGTGTGCGTGTGTGTGTGTGTGTGTGTGTGTGCGTGTGTGTGTCCGAAGGCAGGCACGGTATAAATAATGGATAAAGGTCTAATAAGCTTTCTGTGGAACGTCTCTGGGCTGTTGACCATTGGGATCAGCATTAGGATTCTGTCACTCAAACTCAAAGGCACAACGCTCAGCTTATCTATTGCTCTACACACACATACACACGCGCACACACAAACACACACAAGAAAGTTTGAGTGCACGCACATATACACGCATGCTCATATGTTTTTGCGCGCTCACGCATACACTGTTCACCTTATCTTGTCGTCCAAACAAGAAGATAACAAATAAACCACATTGTCTGTTTCCACAGAGGATCTCGATAAGACACAAATCAGCTTACACACACACACACACAGAAAAAACACACACGCAAACATATACAAGCACATACAAGGAAGCAGAGCATGTTTTCACAGGAATGGGGGTGAAAAAGACAGACAAAACAAAGATGGATGACTGACATTAATCCTACCTGCTTCAAACTCTCTCTGAGTGCCCCTCTTACTTTATTCTCAAACCCTGCTTCTTTATCTCTCATTTCCTCTTATCTCTGCATGTCTTTCCAGCTCTCTGACTTTCCCATTCCCATGCTTGTTGCTAGAGCAGTCTCGTGAAAAGTAGTGATTCCCCTCCAAACAGTGAAGTAGCTCTTTGTTCACCAGATAAAGAGGAAATATACAGATACTGTTTGGTTATTAGCAGCCTTGAAGGTGTATATATGTGTGTTTTTACCTTCATCTTGAATGAATATTTAGACATTTGGGGAATTATTCACTTTCTTGTTGAGTGATAGATGAAAAGATTGATACCTCTCTCATGTTGGTATGGAAAAATTAGCCCAATCAGTTCTGTTCAATGGTAAAATAAACAGCATCTCTAAATATCTACAAGTAATGCATTACTGATGTGTGTTTGATCATCTAACTCTGCACAAGAAACGTAATAGTTTGACATGAGGATGTTCATGGATGACACTGTGTTAGGTGTTAAAATTCACTAAATCAAACCATTTCCAAGCCTTTAACACAATGTTTTGAGAAACCAATTCTTTCAGGGCAGAAATGGCTCAGAAGCAGCATTCAGACTACAATGGGACCAGAGCCCTGCTGATTACAGCAGTCTGCACAGTCACGCAGGCCCTTGCAGCTTGTGGACATTGTATCACTATTAAATGTTTTTCCACTCATATTTTGCTGATACTTAAGTGGAGCTGATGTATGATCATTTTCAGCCTTACACATACAGTATATGTCACTATTGGTGTGCATGTATTGGCCAGTATGAAACAAGGAATTCTAGTGCATTAGTGCCAAAGACCAAAAGGTGAGTTAGTTTCTATTACAGAGGTTTGCCAACACACACCACTTCATGTAATGCCATTTTATGTGTGTGTGTGTGTGTGTGTGTGTGTGTGTGTGTGTATAGACTCATATATATATATATATATATATATATATAGTTTTATATAGTTTTATGGTTGTTATTACTATTTCAACTCTTTATCCTTATCAAAATGATATGTATGATATGTTAATGAGTTTATTTTTAAAATGATGAGCCGATACGTTGTCGTGGGATTATTTTAAATGCTCAAATATCAATATCAGTAACTCTACGTCCAACTCTAAGCCCATTCCATGGTATTAATTGCAGGGGTTAGAGCATGATAGAGCAAACCAACCCTTTAGGGATACTTGGGCATATCACTGCCTTGAAATTAATAATTTAATAAGAACAAGTTAAACTTTTATCAAAGTATTTAATAATTCAAATGTGTTGCCGATTTCATTTTTCTTTGGCCAATATCACCAACCAGAAATATCTTTCTAACCCAACTTTGGATCCCACCACGGTTGGTTCATGCATGGTGCCACGCTGTACTCAGGCCTGTGGCTCTTCATTTATGTGTGTATTTGTGGATGCACGTGGGCTGCTTTGCCTCCTTCTCCCTCTCTCTGTTAACGTTGACTCATCCATTTTCAGCCAGTTAATAATTCAGAGGGTCTGCAGGCTGTGTTTTCATCTGTCTCATCTCTGCGCTCGCCTGTGAAAGAACCCCTAGTAATTACACACCACCAAAACAAGACACTGACTCCTGATGGCTGGCAGCATGGCTGGGGATGGAGAGCGAGCAAGCTTGGGGGGGGACGCGGGTAAGAGTGAGAGAAGGAGCGATCGAAGGACAGGAGGGGAGGGATTGGAGGATACACGGGAGACAAGAAGGATACACAGTGGAGAGAGGTGTCTCAGCACTGTTGTAAATCCTCTGCAGGGCCTTGTAAGCTGTCAGACAAGCTGAGGGTGTTAAAGGCATGAAGTGAGAGAGCTACACACACTCATGGACACACGCACGAATCATTGTGTGGAGAGAAAAGTTTACTCCTGCTGCCGCCGTGACTGGCTCACTGCTGTGTTTTATGGCTTTCTATTCCTATGTGATTTTTTCTGGCATGTCACATAGGGTCGAAAGCCATTGGGTACAGAGTGGGAGATCTGCAGACGGGGATTAGATGGATATATGGAATGACAGAGGAGAGATAAAAGAAGAGGAGGTTTAATAGCATGTATGTACACACACACACACACACACACACACACACACACACACACACACACAAACACACACACACACTCTCACACACATATACACTGCATGGCCTGAGGCGTTTTTGTCTCTGCTTGCAGGCAGCCCAGTCTAGCTCAGCTAATTGCCCCCATATGAGACAGGTTGAAGTGCGCATCAATCCCTAATGCCACACACACACACACACACACACACACACACACACACACACACACACACACACACACACACACACACACACACACACACACACACATACATGCATGAATGCAGACACTTTATGTTTGGTCTGTGCCTGTGTTTTTGTCACCCACTCTCTCCCACTTGCATTACACACACACACACACACACACACACACACACACACAGAATACACTCCCCAGCCAGGCCTGCTGGTGCTGCTGACTCAGGTTGGTATTTAATGAAGCTCTCAGTTTCACCTCGCGTCTCCTAATCTCAGTGCTCCTTTGTGATTGGCTGCTAGCAAGCTAGCGAAAAATGTTAACGTTGGGAGTTTAGTGAGCCTTAAGACTACTTCTGGCTGTGTGTGTCTGTGTGTGTGTGTGAGTGTGAGAGAGGGGGACTTGGTGTGAGAGAGAGAATAATTGAAGTGCAAATACAGATGTGAAGAAAAATGGGAGAAGTGTAATGGTGAAGGAGTTTTTCTCCTTGTTGAGTGACAGCACTCAATAGACCACCATGCCAAACTGTACTGAAGTGTGCAGTGTGTGTTGACTGACCTATTGACTGAACCTCAGCAACTTTCTCTGCTCTGAGTTTCTTGCTGAGAGCTCTGCAAAAACCAGAAACACACATACATTGTCTTGAGTATTTTATCGACCACTGTCTTCCACATACCTTCACTGGATTGCAAGAGTTTTCCTGCTCTACACCTGTTGTTGACATAGCGAGGTTAAATCTAACAATTAAGATTTGCATGATGATACATTCATGAGCATGAAGCAATCAAGGTCAACCATGAGACTAGCACAGTGCTTAGACTGTTCCCACAGCAACTCTGTCAAAATCTGGACTCTACAGGCCTTTCTATTACAAATAAAATATACCACATAATTAACAGTTTCACTTCCAAGAGGAGAAAAAATATGAATCAGTTCTAAAAATATGAAAAGCTAGAACACCAATGAAGCAGTTAGTGTTTGTTCAGCTTCATGTTTTATTGCTAACACATTTCAGCCTTCCTCAGAGCAAGTTTCAGAACTTGAAGTCCTAACATATGCACTCAGTTTATGAGGTTTCATTTCACAATTTGTGTTCAACATAGCCTCTGGAAGAATAAGATCAGTGCTAAACACTGATGCCTGCATTGTGCTTGGAGGCACTTTTGCTGAAAGAAACCACAACGTGGGATGAAATGGCAACTGCGTGCTCACATGGGCAGTAAGGCATCATAGCAAGAAGGTCCTGCGATCGATTCCTGGCAGGAGTGAGTTTAATTGTTTGCATTGTGTTTGCACTGTGTTTGCATTGGTTTCCTCCATGTCCTCCGGTTTCACCCACCATCAAAAAATGTATGGTTAATGGTTAATTGGTTAATGGTTAATTCTCCTGGCACTGGGCCTAGAACTGAAGGTGGTCCCCAGGTGCTGCTCACAGCTACTAATACTTGGGATGTATTAAATTCATCCTCGTGGTGAAATTCAAATTTCACCACGAGGATTAATAAGGGATAACTTGATCATATTTTTACTTTCGGCAAATCCTTTAGCCAAACTGTAAATGAATCAAATTAAGCCAAATAAGAAAAAATCTCTTCATCGTAGACTTCAGTTTAAATTTCTGATCTGAACACTGACTTTGGCTCAATATGCACAAAAGAATGAACACCCCTTTCTTCTTCTTTGATGCCAGAAAGCCATGTGTGTTCAAAAGAGTTCTTGGGAGAAAACTCCTCAGGAGCAGTGTGATGTCTTGGCAGATTGCCAGATGAAGGAGAAACGTTTTAATGCCTCCCCTCTTGTCCTCCCTCTCTTCCCTCCCTCCCTCTCTCTCTCTCTCCACAGGTTTACGTGGATGCGGTGCATCAGGTAGACCATGCCCTTCACCTGTGCCTGCTTCTGTGGCCTGAACGGCTTCTGTCGCAGACGGAAGAAGAAGAAAAAGGAGCAAGTGGAGGAAGAGGAGGGTGAGGAGGTAGAACAGTGGAGGGATCAGGAGACAGAGGTGTGACAGTGGCGCTGTCAGCTGCGATCTCCTCACCTTCCCTGGGGTTTTATCCTCTGACAGCATGGAATGTACACCCCGGGTTACTGCCGCTCAGTCCTGACTGTCTGATATTATGTGTGGGAATTCTGTAACAGGGATGGTAAAGGGGCTTCGGCACACACAGGCTTTTATTGAAAATTCATAATTAATTGGGCATTTTTGAACCAGATCTTTTCCGACAGTGTTTGTGACTGAGGCTTCTTTCTACTCTTTAAACTGCCTGAACTCAACAACCACAACATTGTCGTGATTCATATTCCTTGAGATGAATCTGATTGATTAAAATAAAAGCCTATGAACTCTGAGCGCATCCCCATTACCCATCACTGCTGCACTCTAATTTCCCTTTGGCAGCAGACTGAGAACGTTGCTTCTGCTGATGTGATTCCAAAAAAAAAAAAAAAATGGTATCTTTTTGATTCATGTCTTGTCATAGCTGGTATACTGTATAAGGTGTGAATAGACGCTGGGCCCTAGAAATCTATTATTTCTCTCAGTCACACCTCTCAGTGACGCCCCGTCTCTCCCTTCTCCCCCTTAATCGCAGCTCCACAGAGGCTGAACTGGAACCAAAGCTCAGCGGAGCTCTGCACCTCCTCACCTACCTGCTTATGTCAGATCAACTTAGAGAAAACTTCAGCCAAGTGAGAAAGTGTACAGTAATTTCCAAAGTCACCCACGGAGGGCTGAAGCCCATCTCAGTTTTCACGCTGAGCTGGGCCCAATCTAAAGCCGAGCAGCTGTCCAATCAGCAGCTTAGCTGGAGTGTGAAGATAGGAGTCAAGGGTCAGAATGAGCAACAGGATTTGGGAGAAGTCCCTCTGATGCCGTAGCATCACTGTCTCATTAATAGGCAGCCAAGTAATTACAAACGAACACTCTGATGCAGACCCATCAATTAATGTCCCTCGGTGGGAGTGGAGTGTCTGTCCGTAAATGCCACTGTGGTGCACTTCCAGCTGTCACCTGTGTGAGTGTATGACTCTGAAAGCGTGTGCCTGTGTGCTTGGGTTTCTTCTTGGCTGCAACAATAGACTTTCAAACCTGAAACAAGTGGTTAAGATATCTATTCAGCTGCTATAGAACTGCCTTTTCAGAATGCACATGGAGACACAAAGACAAAGCCACGCATACACGCAGGTCTCATTAGTGTGTGTGATTATGCATGGCACGTCCAGTCAGGCAGTGGAGATGTAATTAACCTTTTCCAGCAGGAAACAGATGCCTGGATGTCACACACAAACACACGCAATGACATACACACACAGACACACACACGTCTGCTGTCAGGGAAACAAAGCCAACGTCACGGTGTCACGGAAACAAAGCCCCAAAAGCGCCGCCTGGCACTCTGTGATAATCCCCTCACGCATATTTACATTCAGGGCTTAGAATGCGCCTCGGTGCCACCATCTCCACCCCCTGTCACGCTCTGCTCCCACCCCCACCTCCGACCATCCATCCTCTTGTCCTGTCCGTCTACCTTCGGTCATCTGATTCACCCTTTTTCCTCTGCTATCTCTCCCTCTCCTTCATCTTTTACATCTCACCCCAAACTCTTTTCTTCATCGGATTCATCTGTTTATTATCAGTGGATAGTACATGGCCTTGCATGGCAGCTCCCATAGATTAGCCCCCACTCTCTCTTTTTCTAACTCTGAATATCAGGGATTTCTTCAGGCGGGCAAAAAGCTGCTTTACGACAGATTAATGGACGGCCCTGATTGTGTCTGTCGGTGTGTGTCTGTGCCTGCACGGAATAGATTGTCTGTTTACTCATTCTCCTGCTACAAGCGGCGAAATGAGACAAAGCTAAAGCCATTTCACAGTGTAGAGCACCTATTATGATTCACTGTGTTACGACGCAGCCCTAATGAGAAAGCGAGAGAATGAGAAGAGGGGTTGGTGGAGGATAGGAGAGGAAGAGAGAAAAGACGGTAATGAGAGCGAGAGTTGGATATGGAAGAGGGGGGCTAATGCTTGACAGAGCAGTCATGTTAATTGGCTACAGTGGATAACTTTCTGAGGCGGGGGATGAGTGTGTGTGTGTGTGTGTGTGTGTGTGTGTGTGTGTGTGTGTGTGTGTGTGTGTGTGTGTGTGTGTGTGTGTGGTGGGGGGGCAGAGAAAAGAACAGCCTGATCTGTCGGCGTTACACTCGTTTAACGCTCCCTCCATTTCACCTCTGTAATGAGAGTAATATTCGCTCCAGTAATGGCGAAAGACTTGAAATTGGTAACGATTTGTTGCTCACGCACACACACACACACACACACTTGGAGGTGGTAAGCGGGGGGCGGGGGGGCTGAAGGGAGGATGGTGTTGGTGGGGGTGGGTGTGTGTTATCCCTCAAGCACCACAACCCAGTCCTTTATGGATCATGGCAATTTTCAGGGATTGTAACTCAAGGACAAACAGCTAAAAATAGAGGGGTGGTGCACGACTCCTGCAACAGCAGGGAAGGGAGGTGGGAGGAGGTGTGTGCACGCGTGTGTGGGTGGGGACAGCGAAAACGAGTCCTGTCGCATTAGATTTGGGTCAGAAACGAGGGAAGAGCCAATGAAGCGGAGAGTGTTACAGGCGGCGGTGGGATTCATCACTCGCTGCTCCTTGTACCTCTTGCATGTCTCCTTCCACATCTCACCGCCCTCCCCCTGCTCTCCAGTAAAGATGCTAAACTGCTGGAAAGACAAAGGAGAAGTAGCACAGCAGGAAAAAGAGGTGAATGTATAATGTGAGAGAAAGAGGGACTGAACCACAGCTGGGTTAGATAATATTATAATATTAATATATGCCATTCTATCCAAGGCTCTTGCTGTATAATGAGCGCATACATAAATTCATACGACTGAAAGATCCCAGTCTGGAACAAACTCTAATGGTAGAGCCTTGGCTCTGCAGCTTAAAGGAATAGTGTGACATTTTCAGATAGACATTTATTAGCTTTATACCGATATGCAATACCACTGTCATTTCTGTGCAGTGCATATAGCATGGAGCTAGCACAGCATAAAGACTGGAAGCAGACAGAACACTTGGCAAGGAAGTGTTTCAGCATATTTCCCAGAAAGATTCCTTTATCCATTGGGTAGTGTACTTGTTTACCCTCTGTATAGTGTGAAGGGATTGAACCCCATACCCCTAATCACGATAGTGCCTTGCTTAACAAAATCAAACCCTTTTCAGTCCCATTGAGGAGTTGAATCTCTAACACTCAGCTCATGCAGAAGAAGCTGCTTTCAGACACCAAATTCTACTGTTGAGGCTGCCACTCAGTGACACTGCCCAGGACTGAAAGCGCCAGTAAAATTAAGCTGAGTTAAAAAAAAACAAAAAAACAAAAAAAAACTAGGTTTTTAAAAAGATTTTGTCTAATCACAAATATGGAAACTGGACAATCAAACTCCATCTCAGGATACCAATAAAGCTAGCTCCTGCAGACGAGCCAAAATAAAAATCTTGGGCCAGATGTGTCTTCTGGTGGCCTTGTGGGTAAGGCACGTATATCTCCAGTTTGACTGGTGATCATTAGTGTCCTCTCTATCTACTGTCACGACCAAATAAAGGCAAAACTCCCAAAGAATAATGAGTTCAGTGATTATCAACGCAGGCAGCAGTGGCAAATAAGCATGCACATACTCTCTAGAGGCAGCCGACCAGTCTCTCCCTCACACCACCACCACCATCAACAGCAAGGCATTGTTAAGTTTACATTGGCATCAATGGAGGTAATGGCGGTAAGTGCTCGCCATCTGGGAGCACCTGCACAAGCATATAGATCCATTAGTACCTTTCTTCAAGGAATAGAACCCTCAACTTTGGCAGTCTTACCACCGTATTATAGTATACAACTGTTTTTCTCTCCAGTGTGTCCTCCCGTGCATCAGCCTGTTGTCCCTCCATTACTTTCTCTCTCCCTCACACACATCTGTTCTGTTTTCCTAATGAAGAGGAAAGTGATGGTCCCACCATGGCTAATTAAGAGCGCTGACATGCAGAGCGCTGATAGACTAGTGATAGAGTCAGGAGGGAAGCGCCAATGCTGACCGCTTACAGCTCCCACCAGCATCACAGGAGGGAATGGGCAAAAGGGATGCCGAGAGAGGAGATAAAAACGAGGAGAGAGATATATAGCGTAATTGAGACTGTAATGGGTTTTGTCAGGAGCACCTGTCAGGGTCAAGTTAAAACGGCTTTGGTGAGAGAAGAAGAGAGGGATGAGAGGCTGGGAGAGGAGAGAAGGGGCCAATTGGAGTCAGGATCCCGTTGAGGAGAGGCCCTCGTCCATGCCAACCTCACCTGATTGCCAATTTGTGCCAGTCTACAGACATCAAACGCTAATACGAGCCACAAGCAGACACACAAATGTCACTGATTGGAGAGTGCTAACCAGCTAAAAGCACCCATACACATTCAATCACACACATGTGCAAACTCATGCTGACAACCCACCTACGCTGGCTGATTGGACACATCTAGGCACTTAACAAGGTGTCCATGGTGCAGACCTAAGCTGTGTGATTGGAAGATAAAACTGCTGCCATTAAATATCTAATTCTCCCTCATGTCTAGATAAAAATAAGGTGCAGTGCTGATTAGATTGCAGCCTGATGCGCCAACCTCGGATCTGCGCCATGTTCATTACCCACCCTCATCCCCCAACCCCAACAAATCCCGTCTCTGTTCATGTTCTCCTGCCAACCCCAAATACTCTGTTTGTGATGGAAAAGCAATTCTGACCCCCTCTAGAGTTGAGGTCGATGCTTGAGGAGTGATGAAATTACGTCGAGTAAAATTTATTTATAAATCGCTGTTAAAGCTGCACCTGGCAATTTAACACTGTGACAGCTCCAAATGACAGCCAGACATAACTGACGTAAAATTTAGGACCTCAGCACCGAGAAATTCTGTTAAGACGATGTCAGTAAATGTCCCACTCCAGGTCCGGAGAGGGTGGAGGTGATGAAGAGGTTCAGCCATCACCCTGGGAACAAAGTTCTCACTCGGTGCTATTTGGGATTTTGTTTTTTTCAGTTTGATAGAAAATGTTTGCTGCCATCAAACATTTTGATGTCAGAATTTCATTCAGCAAACGGCAAGAAAATGTCCACCTTGGCTGATAGTAAAGATATATTTTCATGGTACAAATTTTAACAAATTCTTACAAATCAAAAGCCATATTTCAGATATAAATATGAGTTTTATTATCTAGATGAACAGAAGGACAATCAGCTGGCTTTTCAGCTATAAGTAAACCACTTCTTTGGAGATATGCAGTTTTCACGGATATGAGACCTTCTTGTTAGGAAATAAAATGTACAGATGACATAACTGAATGATTAACTGAATGTGAAATGTTAAAGTGATTTAGTATTGCGCTTTCATAAAGTCAAGGACTAATTTAAAAGAGAAAGGTCAAAGCAGCAGCGGCCATGATTTAGTCTCTAGTAAGGGTTAATCTCCAAAATCAATGGAACCAACCTTTCCCATAATGCAGCTCAATAGCTTCTTTCATTAGACCCTCCCTGCCTCCAAAATGTCCTTTCTTCTTTCCCACCCACACTTCCTATTTGTAATGCAGCTTTTCTGTAAAAACTAAATCAAGGCTGAAGCTCAAGCTGTGATACAGTAACCCATGACAAAATCATCAGACTTTACAAAACTTACTCCAGAGCCACACGCGACATCACACCTCTGTGTTAGTGAACTGAATATCATACAAAATCAAGTCATTAAAAACATTTTGTGGCTTTATTTTTGGTGTCTGATCAACCTTTTCCTGGCGAAGGTGTCCTGGGATGCATGACTTCAGTATTTGTAAAATCCTAGCTTTGACCATGGTGCTGCACTGCTGAAACACCGTGATTATCTTTATTTATGTCATATTTATCTTAGATTTTGTAAGAAGTCTAAGTCTTTTAATATGATTTGCAAGTATAAATACAGCATGAACAAACCAAAAATGAATTCTTTTGATTGAAATCCCTCTTCTTCTTCTTATTCTTCTTCTTCTTCTTTTATTTTTTACTACTGCCTGTTTTTTTATTTGTTTTTTTTCTGTAAATACTCACCAGGAACATTACTGGGACACTTTGTGGCATATAACCTGGTTCACTGCCACAGTTTGGGTTTTGGAGCAGTTTTGCTTAATAGTCTAAAGTGTCAGAATGAAATAGGGGTAATGAGAACATTTTTTAAAACCCAGCAGCAGAGTCAGCAGCAACTCTGCCAGCAAAAACCCAATTTATGTCTATTTTGAACGCAGAAAATCTCATGGAGTCTTGGGTTTTAATGTGCTGAAGGTTAAAGCAGGCGCACATCGAGATGGACGCTGTATTTTTCTCATCAGCTGTCTCCATAACCCTTCAAATCATCTCCAGCTGCGCTCACACACACCTTTCTGCTGCTGCGATGCTATTTCAGATTTGACGTACATGGTCATGAAATGGAAAGAATGGTCATGAAATGGAAAGAAATGTATATTGAGTTGTGTTTTCAGCTGAACAGAGAAAAAGTTTTCTAATTGGCCAAGGGCTATGAGCAGGTCAGGTGTCGCACATATCTGCTGCCAAATCTCCATCATCAATGAGAGATAAATCTATTTCTCTCCCCTTTCACTTCATCCTGCCCCACCTCCTGTTCTCATCCACACACACACTCACACTTCCACCGGAGCTGGTCGATAACGGAGCGGGTATTGAGCAGTGGCTGTGGTCTAAATGAGAGTTTGATTTCTCAGGGGGTGTTAGGCCCTGTAACTATGGTGTTGAGTCGCCATCAGAGACCTCTTTGCAAAATGCTCATTGATGAAGTGCGTATGTGTGCCACGAGCGCACGCTTTAAACACCTTTTGATTAAGTTGTGCTGAAGAACAATACTTTTCATTAGAGGCTGATAGCATTAATTAAGAGCAATTCAGCAGGGCCACTAATGAGCTGATCTGCTCTCGAACACCTCATTCTCCTTGAAAAACAATGAAGCGTGGCATCAAACAATCACACACACAGAAAGGCAACACGTGTCCTCATTGCATCTTGAGTCAATTCTCAAAACTGTTAATATAAGCGAATACTAGCTGGCTGAGTCTTTGTTTAGGAGCTCTGGCTGTGAGCCTTTCTGCTCAAACTGCAAATACACTTAGTGTCATTTGAGCCTATTCATAACATTTACTAAGCCGCTGATTTTGTCAAAACCAATAAAAAGCCTGTGCCTTTGATCCAATGTGTGGCCAAAGCTGTTGAGAACATAGGAAACCACTCTGTGCTTTCCACATTGCGTCCATTAATGCTGCTTCGCTCTGTGCGTCCAGACTTTTTTGATAGGATTTGTGTTTGTTGTTTGCAGCATCTTGCAAATTCCCTCCTAGCCTTCTGCGCTTGCTGCCACCCAGCAGCACACACAACAGCCTGTTTGTCGGCGCCTGAATGTGTGCAATGCTTATGGAGTTTTCTATTATTCCTGTCTCTCGGCCTTTGCGGCAGGGGAGCAAGCGAGGCAGAGATGGAGAAAGAAAAACGGAGAAGGAGGAGGGACCTTTGACAGGGCAGCATTGAAGAACAGCTCGACATAGTGAGATACATAAACATGAGGTCAGAGAGTATCACAGTGGGAGATGGAGAAGGAAGGAGAAAGGGCGAATGAAAGAAAGTGTGTGAGAATGAGAGCAGGGGAAAGATAGGTAGCCACCAATCAATGCTTTGGCATGGGGGGGGCATAGACTCACATACACATCAACCTGCAAGGTTGTGTTGTGTGGGTGTGTGTGTGCGCATGGCGTGTGTGTGAGTGTGATGGAGGAGAGGATGTGCTAGTGGTCTGCGTGCTGCAGGAGAGTGTGTGTTTGAAATGCAGAGCACGTCAAGAGTCCTAGGGAGCTCCTTTTGCAGCAAAGCCTCATTAAAGAGACACTTGCCTTAAAGCAAGGATATACTGCCAGACCACACACACACACACACACGCACACACACACGCGTGCGCTCCACACTAACACTCCAGATTCACTCAGGGTAACAGAAAGTGATGCAGATGCAGAAGCAGCTTCGGACGAATAGAATAGAAACCTCTGTGAAGGAATAAACGTGGAGCGAGTGAAGGAATAAATGCCGTGTAGTAAACACCCTCCACTCCAATCCTTTTTTCCATTTCCTCTCCTTGTTCTCCATCTGAATAAAGTTTAATTTATCCACCGGCCGCACATCCCCCCATCTCACACTAATATTATATTCATGTATATTTGATTGTGTCAACTCTATGGAGATTGGCTATGCTGTATCTTGTGTGCCTTTTAAAAATGCATCTATGAATAAATAATGCCTGTATCCGCTGATTGAAAAAGCCATATTGCCAGAAAGCCATGATGAAATGATAATGTAATATCTGTCCCTGTGTTAAATAAAGCAAAGCACCCTTCATCTTTCCCCCTTTTTTTAATTATCCCAGTAAATGAAACCTAAAGCTCTGCAACTGCACCTTACACTGCCTGATGACATTCTCTTGTATAGTTTGCACTGCTGCTGTGAGTGTGTTTTAATAAAAAGAAAGCCTCTTTCTATACATCTGAGTGCTGTGTGGTTGTTTGGAGACATTAATAAAGAGAAGCAAACCGGTTCCCTGAGCGGCTCCCCTGCTAATTGACAGTGATAGCAGAGACTCGTCTCCTGGGCTGATGTTGGGAGCCTAATAAAGATGCATTACTACGAGGATGTGAGAATGATGCAGATTGCGTGTCCCCCTCCCCTCTCCCATCCCCCCTGTCCTCCTCCTCCTCCTCCCCTCCCCACGCAAGCTGATTAAACTGATAAACTGCGCCAAAAAGAGGGAGAGAAGGGGATGTAAATAATGAAATAGGAGCAAGGAAAAGGAACAGTGAGTCGGGGAGGTGAAAGGAGAGGTGGTGAAGTGACAGGACATTGAGATAGAGGGAGAGATCCTATCAGAAACAGCTCTGTGCCTAATGAGTAAAATGTTAAGTTTGATATCGCCTGCTTAATTTCACGAATTATTAATTGGCGTGACATTTCAAGTTAAAAGCTTTGGCCTCTCTGTGACCCTGTGATGTCGCACTGTAAATAAAACACACACACACACACACACACACACACACACACACACACACACACACTTGACAAGCAGTGGCTGCCGCTCGTGTCTTTGATATACTCTCATTAGCATAGCAACAGTGAGCTGACCATCCGCAAGGGATACCGTAACCCAGGCAACCAGAGCTGGCCAGTTCAACTATGGGAACCAGAGGTACAAATGGAGCCCTGCTCCCCGTCTCCATCCTAATGTCTCAACACTCATGGGTCTGAGCAAACACGCTGCAAACACTCACACCCAAGAGGGGAAGCAATGATTTGCAATTGTTACAATGCATTCTTATGTCCAGCTCTAGTAATTTTACTTGAATCGTGTTCTAGTTTGCTGAATTTTGAATAGCCTTTCATATCTGCAGGCTCTCCATCAAACTTGTGTATTTACATGTGGCTAGAGAGGGCAAATCCAAGAAAAGTGTTGAAACACTTCATTTCTTCATGCACATTATTTTGTTGTACATGTAGCACACCAATACTATTTGACTATAGGTCAAAAATGTAAAAATGTAAAAGTATAGTATGGTTACAGTCACAGAAAGACTGTGGTCATGGTTAATAAAAACACGAGTGCAGGTCCACCCCCTTATCTTCTGCCTGGTACGGCACACCTCTTCCTGCTTTGGCACAGAACAATGATACAGTTAAGCATAATGGAGAATCATCCAATATGACCTTTGGCTAAATACTGAGCTGGTGTATCTGACAAGGACCTCGACTGGCCATCTGAATTATCACTCTTGTCTGTCAGGAAAGAGGTGATAGTAACGTGATTTTGTCACAGAACCACTGAATCTTCTAGGGCAGAGGTTGAGTTAAC
Source organism: Chaetodon trifascialis (assembly GCF_039877785.1). Lineage (NCBI taxonomy): Eukaryota > Metazoa > Chordata > Actinopteri > Chaetodontiformes > Chaetodontidae > Chaetodon > Chaetodon trifascialis. The sequence continues at coordinate 26,902,489 of NC_092058.1, read as the reverse complement.
AGGGGTGTGACTTTGACTCTTTGGCTTGGCGACCACTGTTCACAGTCTGTTTTGTTTCCATCAGTCTGTGTTTCTTTTTACCATGACTGTGATCGTTCTGTGTGTGTGTGTGTGTGTGTGTGCGCGCGCGCACGTGCGTGCGTGCGTGTGTGTGTGTGTGTGCCTACAATGTTCATGTGAAGCTAAGCTAGCTACCTAGCTTCACATTTAACAGACGAGCCTGGTCTCATTTCGAGAGCGTCACACACCTGCGCTGTGTCACGCCTCTTAGCATACAGATGCATAAGACACCCTTCAGTGTCTGTATGAGTCACCGTCTTTCAATGCATCAATATTAGAAGCTCAGAACAAGGTGGCATCATATTAGGAGCAAGAAAATCTGCCAATGGAGGGAGGTGGGGAAGATACATGCCTCAGACACACGACATTCACCCTGGAGAAACCCCAAGTGAGCAATCTTATACTGATACTAAACCTAAGCAAACTGGTTTTACAACATTAACCACGTGTTAGAAAGGCTTTCTGGCAGTGCGTCTGTATGAGATGCACAGGACATGACAAAGCGTAAGTATTTGATGCTCTAGGAATGACCAATAGAAGAATGGTATTGATCTTCTTGTCTAATGGTCTCATGGTATTTCCCAAAATGTCAAACTATTCCTTTAACTCAGGAAATTCTCCTCTGTTCCATTTTGCATTACTTTTGATGAATAATGTGTACCAGAGTATGCTCTGTTTTTTCTGAGCAACTCTCTCTCTAAATCTGCTTTGAGTCAGCCACTTACTGCTTTTCCGGAACAGATTTTTACACCATTTTTGACTCCAGTCCTATTTTTAGCATCTTCTCAGGGGACATTTCAGCCAAACAGCTCTTCAAATTGTGTGGGACATTGTAATAATCTTTCCACCCGTGTTTATACCCATACATCTCAAATATAGACTCCACACTGGCAGATGGAACAGTGTCAATCTCTCTCCATCATTTGGCACAGAAACCTTGCAGAGTTTTTGAAATGCATATGGTGGATCTTGCACAGATGGATACCTCGCACAGGCAATTTTATTCCACCTGTCAGTGTCTATCCCACCTGCCTCACACACACACACACACACACACACACACACACACACACACACACACACACACACACACACACACACACACACACACACACACACACACACGGTAATGGATGTGGTGGTGCTGTAGTTAATTAGAATTTAACTTATCAAACTGCGTTTTCTCGGTACCTCGGTGTGTGTGGGGGGTTAATTGTGTGGGCAGAATGACTAGCTGCATAGCTGTTTGTGTTAACTCAATAGAGAAACACAGGCTATACAGGGAGCTTCTAATAATAGAGCCATGGACAGATTGGAAAATCCTCTGCACAAGCAGAATAAAAGTGCTTTAACTACATCTCTGGGTAAGCAAAGAGACAGTGGGAGAGAGGAGGAGGAAGAAAAGTTGAGAAAAAGAGGAAGAGGGAGAATAGAAAGGGATTGTTTTTACTCTCACTTCGCTCTTTGTGGTTGTGAAAGCGGTGCTGTTCAGTTGTGGATGGTGTTGTGGTGATATAGCAGTCTTTTTCAGTGCAGCATTTGCCTCTGTGTTCTTTGTGTGCAGCGTTGTGCAGACCCTCTGCAGGACTCCCAAAGACACAACTCTTTAATGAGCATATCGATCAGTGTTTCTCACACCTTCATTTCCCCCACAGAGCAAGAGAGAGAGGGAGAGAGGGAGAGAGGGAGGAAGGAGAAGAAAAGAAAAGGGGGGGAAAAGCTATGAAAAGACGAAAGCTTTAGAAAAGCTTTAGACTCACATAGTGGGGCTTTTTTTCTAAAGACCGCAGGGGAGTCGGCTTTGTGTCTGTAAAATTCAATTTACCTTTTCACAGATGGGCTATACTGCGGCTGGTATTGAGGTGCACAACTCATAAGCCGCTCTGAACGCGCGTGTGTGTGAGCATGTGTGTGTTTCTACTTGTACTGTATGTGCGCGCACACCCGTGAATATGCATGCTTGTGTGTATATGTGTGTACACGCAGGTGCTCGTATGCTCATTTGTGTGTGTGTGTGTGTGTGTGTGTGTGTGTGTGTGTGTGTGTGTGAACAGAGAGTAAAGCAGCAGTGTAAACCACCCTGGTGTGAACCTGGGCTTTCTCTCAGAGCTCCGTCTCGCTCCAGTCGCTTCTCTGCATCACATTACCTCTCCACCTCCACCCACCCAGCACCACAGACAGAGAGGGAGGAAAAGAAAAACATCAAAGACAGCCAATGAGACTATTGTAGCAACTTAAATCACTGGGATGTGACTTCTTTGTTGACTTGAAGGAGAACAGTCAATACTTGACAGTTTTTGGGAGATGAGACTGTTAACTTCAGAAGAATCTCTTTCTCCTGGGTGCGGTGCTGCACTTTAGCAAACACCATGTTGAGTGATAATAATACGCTGTGTCAGCGGAACGTCCGCCTCCACTTTGTATGCCACTATCGTTCTTTCAAGTGACACTCTGCAGCAACATTTCCTCACAAAATCAATCCCTCTAAACACCTGATAGGCTACTTGGTTTAGGGCAAGTAACTGAAAACATATGTGAGCATGCATGTTTGTACTGATACCTTTACATTAATGATTGACTTGCACCAAAAAAACAAAGAGGGAAACTTCCTGAGGGAACATAGACCAAGCGGTCTGTTTTCAACGCCTTTGAATCTGCTGACTTACTGCTGATGACCATAAAATAAATCTAGATGCAGGTAGTTCTTCACAATTCCCATCATGTACTATCTTTAGGCCATATGCAGAATAACAGATTATGATGGGAAAATGTATGCACACAGTGGATCAAAGTTCAAAAACCTTCACAAGGTTGGAAAAAAAGCAACATTTGGGCTCTAAAAGTAGGATCAAGTCTTTCCCAGGGTCCTGTGTTTCCCTATATTTATATGCCACGTATTGGAACATGACAAAGGATCCTATGTTCCCAAGGTTCTATGTTCCCAGGGTTAAGGCAGGGGTTTCAACCTGAACACAGTATGAATTTAGGGCCCAGGGAACATTGATACACTTCTGGATCAACATCTTGCAAATCTATTTTGCTCCCTTGTAAACTTGCTCAAAGAAAACGTGTGTTAGGAGCCTTAATGCAGTTTACAGATAACCACTTTCCCATTAAATAAAAGTACTGACTATATTAATGCTATTGCATATGGGATTACAATTAGATCAGATTACACTTTTTCCTCAGACATTTGTCACATTACAAGCAAACTGTTCTGCATACATTAGACAATAAAAGCATGTGTTCAAGTATACATGAAAATGATATTATAACATTGCTTCGCAGTCTATGTTAAGCAAGGAAAAATGTTCAGCCTGAGTCAAAAGCCAGTTTTTGTCAGGCCCTAGCGTGTGTTCTGTCTTGTCACTTCCTGTTTTATTTATTTTAGGGTTTTCTCAGTTCCTGTTTTGTTTTTTTCTTGTTAGGTGTCTTGGTTCCCCATGTGTGTGATTGTTCATTGTCTTCACCTGTGTCTCATTGTGTCCGCCCTTTTGTGTATATATACCTGCTCTCCCCAGTGTGTCTTTGTCAGATTGTCTGCATCCCTCCGTGAGTAGCTTTCCAGCGGTCTTCCTCGTGTTTTGACCTGTTTTGCTCTTTGTTCCCTTTTGCCTAGCGTCTCTGTACTGTTGCTTTCTACACAGTTTTCTGATTTTTGGACTCTCTCGTGTTTTTTGACTCCCGTCCTGCCTAGTGATTTTGTACTGTTGCCTGTCCTGATTGCCTCCCGTGTACTGACCTTGGACTGTTTAATAAATATCACCTCTTTTACCTGAGAGTCTCTGGTCTGATCTGTGGGTCCCCAGTTTGTCTGTCTGAACCTGACAGTTTTTTTCAGCGGCAAGTTGACCCAGAACAAGGCTGCTACTGTGTTAGCTACAGCAGCTAACTGAGGAGGCTACCTCCTGTGCCTGCTTTCAGTCAGACTCAGGGACAAACCTTTAAAATGATTTATGTTGCACTGAAATTTCTTTGTAAAGCTTTGGGAGACTCGAGCTGATTGCCCTGATATACATTGTTTAGCAGGAATTGCTTTTCTGGAATGTCATCACAGACCTTTAGCATGCTAACACTGATTGTCCACCCCTCCATTCAATGTTAAACTTCAAATCAGAATTTGTTAAACTTGAACAGAGGCCATTTTGGATTAATTTTCTATCCAACAATCCATTTGAAGCTGGATTTAAACTGTTCATTCATTTGTTCACTGTTCAGATGACTCCCCTCTTCTGCCCATAGAAGCTCCAAACTCTGTTTTTGGGTATGACCTAATGAAAATGTCATTACTGAAGTCCCTCTTCATAAGCGAGTATGGCTTGTTTTATTATCCATGTTCCCATCACATAAATGGAAATTGAACAGTCCAGGTGTTCTTTTAATAGTTGTAGTTTGAGTCCATTTCATTGAGGAAAAAAAGACAGAAGATGCTTAATCAGTAATTAAGTACAACAAAATAAGAAAAAGAGAAATGGGTGAAGCTGTAGTCCCCTAGAGGAGAGGATGAATAGGAATACGATAAGGTTTACGAACGGTGGCAGGGAGATGAATAGAGATGAGAGAGGAACAGAAGCATGTACATGACTGGGATTGCTCTGTCAGCTTCAGTTAGCCTGACTGGACCTTCAGTATAGCTGCATGCTTCTGGCTTATGTTAGTGTATTTGTGTATGTATGAGTCCATCTGTGCGTGTGTGTGTGTCCACGCATGTGTGTGTTGGTGTGCGCCTACCAGACTCTGCTCCTTTTGCAATGTTTTTAATGAGGAGGAAAATTCTCTCTTCAGCATCCTGAAGTGTCTGCAAACTCAAATATGAAACAACAGAGAGAGCAAGAAAGAAAGAGAGAGAGAGAGAAACAATAGTCTTCATCGTACTACAATTACAGTGCCACTGCAGTAAAGACACAGAGGCGCTCTGCAGCAGCCACAGCAACTTCTTTGACATTTCAGTAGCAGAAAACGACGAGAAAAAGCAGCTCACTCACGTCGACAGAGCAAACGTCAGAGTTGAAAGTGAGTTACACGAGCAGTGGGGAATCTATTCCCTGTCTCTTTTAGTCTCCATCTCTCTTTGGGTTTACCTGTCTGTCTTCATCTCACACACTGTCTGTACGCATTTGTGTTGCTATACCTGCTGTGACTGCCCATACATTTCCAGAATCTCTTTAGCTTTCTTTCATTTCTTTGCTTTTAAAAATGAAAGGCACTACATGTAAAAATGTAACATCATCGAAGGCATATTTTGAGCTTTCCATTGCTTGAGATTTGACTTCTGCAGTGCTTTAATGGCACTCAACTGGAGAATTACCTCCATGTGGCCGACTCCTGATATTCACATAGCAGCAGTAAATGGAAACTTACTTTAATTTGGGTTTTATTATGCAGATGTTCTGGAAATTCAATTAAGATTTGTGCTACATTTGGATGGAAACTTGACTTAAACTACTCAAACTAATGACTCATGACAGGAACAGGTTTTATTTTATGGTAAACACGCAGCAGCAACATGAACAGTACCTCTAACGACGTGATGGTTATGTTTTTAGTGCTTTTAATGTGCACCATTTCCCACAAATCTGAGGTCTTCACCAGAAGATAAAAGATGGAACAATATCACATTAGATACATCATGCATTCGAAGAGTGCATGAATTTGAACAAAGGAGAAAGACTCTTTATAACATAAAAATTAATAAATTAATAAATTAAAATAAATAAACTAAGCTGAGGAGATTTCAGTTTCTTCAGCGAAGGTCTCCATTTCTAAGTGCTGTAGTTTCTCATTTATCTAATTTATATTAACTGTTAGAATATGGAGAGTAAACCTCAGGGACAGATCAGATGGGTTTTTTGTAAAGGCCAAAGTAATAACCTCTATCTGAGACACTGCACTGAATTGTACAAGTTGGTGGAACAGCAGCTACTTCAGGTGTGACATCAGGACTTCAGCTCTATATTTTAAGAAACACAAAACACCACAACCACACATTGACAATAAGTCCTCAAACCTTAACATAGAGAACCTTCCAAATGGATCAAGATCAATGCTACAAAAGCTATTCAAGCCTTTTCTGAACTGCCACTATGGTTTGTTAAGGTTTTAGCAACAAAAACACTTGGTTAAGGTTCGGGAAGGTTTTAGGTGAAAACCTTACTTTAACAACCAAATCTGATACAGTTTTTAAAATGCATTTGAGTGTTAGAGCATGAATTACCTCTCTAACATTTGGTTTCTCCAAATATTCCAGAGACAGATGTTAATTTAATGGCCTGTGTAGTTATTTTTTGACGGAAATGTAAATGAATCTTCCAAGTTGTATTTATTACTTACAAACTGGGATGCTGGAGCATCCAAGGGCCACATTAAAGCAGCATGACTCGTCCAGTAAATCACTGTAGGGCAACCTGAGGTTTGTAAATGAGGAACACATAGAGGATAATGAAGAAAATATTGGAGTTATGGACCCACAGTTCAATCATTTAGCTTCAAGGTGTTGGCACAAGGTGTTTGGAGTATTTTTGTTCACTCTTTGCCTTGAATGGGACTCCAAAAATAATGGACTTGATCACCTCTGCTGTTTTGGAAAATGTTGAACTACTGATACTGCACTAGATAACTCTTTTGACACACAAATTAAACAAACATTTTGACTGATATCTTTATATTCTGTTTTGAGACTGTCCTCATCAGAAAAACAACAGGCTTGGAAATGTGTATGCTGTAAACAATATATTTTCCTGACAGGCAAACCTTCTGCAGACTTGTGAATAACGACTGTTCTCTGTCAGTAGCAAAGGCAAAAATCGCTCAATGGGGATGGCTGGATGTGCAAAGGACATGACTTCAGCACTAGAGATTGTGGGTCTACATCTTTTCTTTTGAAAATTCGTATTTTTTTTTAAGGCAATCTTTCTCTAAACTTTCTGTAGCTTCAACCCTGCATTAACTGGTAACTTGGGTGAAGTGAAAACAATCTCTAGATGCAATATTGACAAATTATCATCCCTTGAAAAAGTTAATGTGGCTAACCTCTTTGACAGTTTATTACTGAAACATCCAGCACACGCAGAGCAACATTAGCATTCATTTGAAGTTGTGTTTCTTTCTGCCAGATGAAGTCCAGTATTCACTCTCCTTTTAGCTCTGCTAAAGTCTACACCAATTCTTAAAAGAAATGTCTCTTTAGGTGCTAAATGCTGCACTATGTTTACCACATAGTCGGTAATGTTATCTGTGTGCTGTTTGCTGCAGCACAGGTGGTGTACAGCGGGTTTACTTGAGCTTTTTCACTGAAAATTGCATTAGCTATATCAAACACTGTTGATGAGAGCAGGGAGGCTGAACCAAAACAGTTAAGTTACAGGCTGTAAACCAAAACAATGAGCTGAAAGACAGTAAAGAGCCCTGCAGAACTGAGTAGAGCTGATGCTGGGGGAGAATTTTCTGTAGGTTTGCCATTACAAGCAAGTCCTTTCTCATTACACATAGTCATTTCATGCATCATTAATATAAAAACACTGATTACTAAGTAGTTCTCTATGTCTTCATACCAACGATAGGTGTGCCAGGTGAGCAAAACACCGAATGTCGCTTAAGATTACAGCAAACTATTTTGTCATTTAGCTGCGATGTCTTGTTGCTCGGTTGGTCCTATAGATGTGCTATACACAGAGCAAAGGAAAACAAATAGAAAGGACAGCTGCTGGATTTCATTTAGAGTACCAGTCCATTCACCTGTTCAGCAGGTCTAATGAAAGCAGCCACGACAAAACCTCATCAACTGACTCCACACACATCCAGTTGATGTTACTGGTGGAGCAGGGACACCCAATGGCAGCTTGTAGTACTGCAACTGCCTCAGACATTAGACCCTCGCTTAGACACGGAAGCAGTCGGGCTCATTTAAATCCTCTGTGAGTCAGGTTCAATACACCCAAAAACTAAACACATTCCTAATCTAGACGTGATCAACATGCTTTATCAAACTTCCGATCTCTACTGTGTGTGTGTTTAAATGGCTGTCAAAGTCTGAGCCTCTTTGACTGTTATCAGAAGTCTGATTCCAGCCAAGGCTGTCTCCGTTCTCTACAGGCTGTGTCAGCCGCATGGGATTTTGGGCAGACAGTGCTGTTAAGTAGATATCCAGACATCAGGACTGAGGGTGTTTCCCTCGGGAGATAAGGGAGCATGATGGGTGACTGCGTTGCAGCATGGCAGGGGGCAGGTTCTTGCCATGTATAAAGCATCTGGCTGCAAAAAAATCTCCATCTAAAGAGTTGAAGGTCAAAAACTAAATTTGTCTGGACTCACAGAGGGAGAGATTTAATCAAAACGTGACTGACATGCACATATTTTAAGCTCCTGGTGCTCGCTTCTTTTTGGCATCTTATTTGATTATTTTTGTTAGGCTACTATGACCAAGGACTTGGTGATTGCAAACCACATTTCCCATTTACTAAACCAGGATGTGAAATGGAATATGCAGCAGAAAATGATATTGACTGAAATAGTTTTGCATGTCCAGGTTTTTAGTCGAGCTTGCAGCATGGCTCGAGGATTGACAAGGTTGGCCGGTTGTGGTTTTAAGTGAAATGGTGTACTATTGGATGGATTAACCTGAAATTTGGTACATAGGATAAATGTTCCTTTAACTTTTAATGCAGCACCACTATCAGGTCAAAATTAATAACATTCCTGTCGGTTTCAGCTGTGCTTTGTGTTTAGTGCTAATTTGCAAATGTTTGCATGCTAACACATTATGTTAAAATGATGAACATGATAAAATTATACTTGCAAAACATCAGCACTGTTAGCATGTTAGCATTCTGATGTTGGCATTAAAGCTCAACACACCACTGTACATCCGCACAGATCTGCTGACATGTCTGTAGACTGTACACTTATTCAATTATATTTATGATTATTGTATGCATAAATGACTTGCTGACTTACATACAAACCACTGGAATGAATCCAAATGTTGAATATGTAATATTCAACAAATAAAAGAAGAAAAGAAATCATGTTAATCAAAAGCCGTGCAAGCACTGTTTCCATGGAGTCACATGATTTTTTTTATCGTTATACACATGCCAGCACATTATATTAGTGTATAAACGTACATATGTGCAGATATTTGTATCTGATTGCTTCATCTAATCACCAAATCCTCAGTAAGTCGTCAGCCTGAGGACAAGGCTGATATTTGGATTTTACAGTGCTGATTCTCTAAACACTGTGCCTGCTAGATTTTTTGGAACGTTTCACCACTCGTCACAGTGTGGATTCACACTTCCAAGGACATGAAAAGACAGAGTTGGTAATGATACATCCCTTGTCTCACAGAAAGCAGACAGGAAGGAGATTTCACTGTCTTTTCAATTCTGATGCAATGTCTTATTCATTACAAGCCTATTGCAGCCTTTGGAGTGTCTCTTTCTTTTCTTTTTTCTTTTAGACCCTCAAGGGAAATGTACATCTGATATGGACTGGAATTGGAATTAATGTTTTTTTTTTTTTTCTGACTATCTCGTGCATTGGTGTGTTGTGGTGTGGCACGCCTTTAATGCGTTAAAATGGTAAAGCTCCCTATGGTAGTAGGTGTGCACCAATAGAAACAATTCCCTGGTGTTGCCCTCATGCCGGGTGTTTGATTTTCCCTTGTTTTTTGCTCTTTCATCCTCCCCTCTCTGGTACATGTTGTGTACCCCAGTCTTCCACCCTCATCTCTGTTTGTTCTGATAACGAGCATAGAGGCACACACGGCCTGCCCACAGAGAGAGCGACAGAGAGAGCAAAAAGAGAGAGTCGAGGAGTAGAGAGAGAACACTCTGTTTTCATAGGAGACTCCTTCTGTTCCACTTTTGCCATAATGGCCTATTTGTGTACAACAATCTCACTCCAACACCTCGCCTCTGATGCCTGGCTTATTTTAAACAATGCAGGGTATGCTTCTCCAGATGTAGTTATGCCTGCATGTGATTTAATGTGTGTACGTGTGCATGCATGTGTGTGTTTTTGCTACTATGTGGGAAGCCGTCTCATGCGCCTCTCATCTGTCAGCTCAGCAGGGTTGCTGTGGGAACAACAAAGGACCAACAGCAGTAATGAAGATGCTCTGAATTGTTGTGAGGCGACCTTAAAAAGGCAAAAGTAGCCTCATGTGCAGGTAAGATAGATAAGATGCAACGTTGTCCATCATGTAGACAAATGTAGACTTTTTTGAAAAGGTGGAAGTTGCTGCTCTGAGCCATTCAACCCACAATGTACTGTTACAAGTGTCTCCCATGTCTCTCACCAAGTCCACATACTTGACCATCATTAAATGCTCTCAAGAAGAGTTGCATCTTCTTTGCTGGGAGACATTCAGTCTTACTCAGCAGACACTTTCTTCAGATATTCACAATCTTCCTGATCCGAGGCCCCACTTTACACACAGGAGCACAGCAGATCACCAGAGTGCTGGTATTAACGCTTAGCTTTTAATCAGAGGTTGATGGAGTGGCATGGAAGCCAGGTGGAGGCTCTTTCTGGGAAATAAGTGCCATTAACTGATCAAGTAAAGCAACCGAAATTCACAACGACAGCAGCTGTAGTCCCAAATGGAGAGAAGCTGCTAATAACCGTGTGTGCATGAAGGTGCCGGTGTGTGTGGATGTGCGAGGGCTGTGAGTATGCTGCTGTGTAAATGTGCACACTACACTAACAAACATGTTTGTGTCTATGCGTGCGCACATTCAGGTCCATGTTCGTGAGTTTGTGCGTGTGTGTGCTGACAGGAAATGAGGAATTGAGGTCAGAGAGAGAGCAGACCTACTTTGAGAGATTCCTGTTCGTTTGTTAATGTCAAGCAACAAGCATTTAACACTGATCCCACCTCCTCGTTGTCTTGCTCAGATTGACCTTGATGACCCTGTGTGTTCGTGTGGATTTATGTGTGTATATGTGTGTGTGCATGCACTTGCTACCGCTACACCAATCAACCATGGAACCATTATTGATTGCGCTGCACTCTGCTCACCTTTCCACTTGTTTACTTGTTTTAGTGATTAGTCTGGCCCCCAGCAAGCTGAAGCTCATCACGACCGCTTTCCAGTGGAAATGGGGAGGCACTCCAGATAGGAAACTCAGCAGAGATGAGATGAAAAGAGAGGAGACGAGGGGATGAGGGAACAAGGAGGTGAGGAAATGAGGAAATGGGAGAAGGAGGCATGAAATCCCATGATGGGCTCTGCTCAGCATCGTGAGGATTACAGCAACATCCACCAGTGCGGTGGAAGGGAGCATTCCTGAAGCACACACCAGCGCTTTTCAAAATGAAATATCCAACACTGGAAAGAAAACAGATGCTTGCTTTCCTAAGATCATTGTGGTATATAGCCTAAGTCAACAAAGGCTTATGTACATATTTGGTGGGTTTTATTTTTTGGACAAAGAATAAAAGACAGAAGAAGTGGTGCAAAAATGGTATAAAATAGTGTTTCCAATAGGCAATGGGTTTCTGAATATATCTGGAAACCATTTGTACACACTCTGTAGCAATTGTCCAACTATATCTTTAGCAAGTTAGCAGCTTTGTATTTATGGATGGGGCTGTAGTAGGAGTGATATTTGGTATTCAAAGAGATTAAATGGTTGGTGGTGTCTTTTTTTTTCCACATTTTATTCAAAACCAAGAACACAAAATATACATGAATATATTAAACTGTGTTTGTCTGCTCTAACATAAACTGCAAATGTTAGCATGCATTTCTACCTACAGTCATAACCCAGGCCATAAGCATTTGATAGGTCTTTATTTTATGGGACAACAGGTTACATAAAAAAAGCCAAAGTCAAAATATCACAAATCCACTGTGTGATATTTTCCCACTGTCACAGCTGGTCCTATGTACTGCTTGAATTTTTGCTGAGGACCTGTAAGCTTAAGCCTTAACTTCAGTCTTGCATGATATCATGTATGTAGCCATCAGGTATAATTATAGATCTTTTACGGGATTTGTGCTCCACTCAAATTATTAAGAGGTCAGCTGGAGAGGGTGTTTTGAACTCAGTTAAAATTAGTTAAGCAACAGCTGTCAGAAAGAAAATGGACAGTTTCTGATTAGGAACGTGTTGATGGAAAAGTGTGGTTTTGTCCAGTATTTCTAAAATCAACACATTGCTTAAAGAATTGCAAAGAATTTGGGGAATTTCCCATTCTGAGGAGACATGCGCTGATGTTTGCAGTTCCACTCAAGAGTGACAGACCTAAACCTAAAACCAGCTCTTATATCAGACGTCTCGCCAAAGCAGTTCCAGCCATCGCAAGATTAGTGTGATATATATTTTCAGTAATTTATCAGAGGAAGTGTCCGGGGAGAGGGAAGAATACTTCGAGGATCTCCTCAATCCCACTGTCATGTCTTCTGTAGAGGAAGCAGAGACTGGGGACTCGGAGGTCGATTCATCCATTACCTGGGCTGAAGTCACTGAGGTAGTTTGCAAGCTCCTCAGTGGCAAGGCACCGGGGGTGGATAAGATCCGCCCTGAGTACCTCAAGTCTCTGGATGTTGTAGGGCTGTCCTGGTTGACATGCCTCTGCAACATCGCGTGGCAGTCTTTAAAAAGGGGGACCGGAGGGTGTGTTCCAACTATCGGGGGATCACACTCCTCAGCCTCCCTGGGAAAGTCTATTCCAGGGTACTGGAGAGGAGAATCTGACCAATAGTCGAACCTCGGATTCAAGAGGAACAATGCAGTTTTCGTCCTGGCTGTGGAACACTGGACCAGCTCTATACCCTCCACAGGGTGCTTGAGGGTTCATGGGAGTTTGCCCAACCAGTCCACATGTGTTTTGTGGAATTGGAGAAGGCATTCGACTGTGTCTCTCGCGTCATTCTGTGGGAGGTGCTCCAGGAGTATGGGGTTGGAGGCCCTCTGCTGAGGGCTGTACAGTCCCTGTACAACCAGAGCAGGAGCTTGGTCCACATTGCCGGCAGTAAGTTGGACCTGTTCCCGGTGCATGTTGGACTCCGGCAGGGCTGCCCTTTGCCCTTTGGTTCTGTTCATTATTTTTATGGACAGAATTTCTAGGCGCAGCCAGGGGCTGGAGGGGGTTCAGTTCGGGAGCCGGCAGATTTCGTCTCTGCTTTTTGCGGATGATGTTGTCTTGTTGGCTCCCTCGAGCCAGGACCTTCAGCATGCACTGGGGCAGTTCGCAGCCGAATGTGAAGCAGCTGGGATGTTTGGGGGAGAGTTCCTGCCTCAAGTGGAGGAGTTTAAGTATCTTGTGATCTAGTTCACAAGTGAGGGAAGGATGAGCGTGAGATTGACAGGCGGATCAGTGCAGTGGCAACAGTAATGCGGTCGCTGTATCGGTCTGTCGTGGTGAAGAAGTAGCTGAGCCAAAAGGCGAAGCTCTCGATTTACTGGTCAATCTACGTTCCTACCCTCACCTATGGTCATGAACTTTGGGTCATGACCGAAAGAACGAGGTCCCGGATACAAGCGGCTGAAATGAGTTTCCTCTGCAGGGTGGCAGGGCTCTCCCTTAGAGATAGGGTGAGGAGCTCTGTCACCCAGGAGGAACTCACTTCTCCTCCACATAGAGAGGAACCAGCTGAGGTGGCTCGGGCATCTCTATTCCAGGCATGCCCCACCGGGAGGAGACCCAGAGGAAAACCCTGGACACGCTGGAGTGACTATGTCACTTGGCTGGCCTGGGAACGCCTCGGTATCCCCCCGGAAGACCTAGAGGAAGTGTCCGGGGAGAGGGAAGTTTGGGCGTCCCTGCTCAGACTGCTGCCCCCGCGACCCGGCCCCGGATGAAGCGGGAGAAGATGGATGGATAATTTATCATTACCTTTGAAGAATTTTATAAAAAGTTAAATGGCCCTTGATAGGAAAAAGGTTCCCCAGCTTTGGTTTACATCTATGTTTCTCGCTTGCAGTGTTCCTCACTGTCTTTTTTTGGTTTGTTGCTGGATTTCTTTGTGCATTACCTCCTCCTGAAGATCAGTGGAGTAGCACCCACGTGCATGTGCTCATGCATGAGCTGCACAAAACAGGAACATCCTCATAGAAACACAGCTCCATAGCACCACTTGAGGTACTAAAACTCCACAGGGAACCTTTAATTAGTATAATTTAATTAGATACAGATAATAAAGATGATATCAGAGGAGAAATAAGAGTGAGAGCATGTGATATGCTGTTGGTTGGTTGGCTGGTTGTTGGTTTTTCTTCAAACTCTGTAAAAATTTCTATGTACATAAAGATAACAGAATTTCCCATTCCCCAGAAAACTGAACACTCAGTCTACTTAAGAACTGTCATGTCTGTCAAGTTTCTGTATTATTTTGCACATTTCATGTCTTGTCTTTCCTGTTTTATTTTGAAATCACTAACCGGGTGTCTTTGTTTTAGCTTCATTTCCTGCACACCCTTCCCCTGTCTCGTCACACCTGCTCCCTGATTGTTCTCTGCACCTGTTTCCCATCTCCCTTCATTAGCTCTTGTATTTTACCCCGTGTGTGGCCTTTCTGTGTGAAGTTTGCATGTTCTTCCTGTGCATGCGTGGGTTCTCTCCGGGCACTCCGGCTTCCTCCCACAGACCAAAAACATGCTCATTAAGGTTAATTGGTGACTCTAAATTGTCCTTAGGTGTGAGTGTGAACGTGAATGGTTGTCTGTCTATATATGTTGCCCTGTGACCGGTTCAGGGTGTACCCCACCTATCCCCCAATGACAGCTGGGATAGGCTCCAGCCCCCCCGAAAGGGATAGTCAGGTATAAACAATGGATGGATGGATGTCTCACAGTCTCGTTGCCAGTTTGTTGTACTACACGGTCCTTGTCCCAGCATTCTGATATTCACGCCATAGTCTGTTTTTTTACAACCTCGTTTTCTGCCTTCAACCTTGCCATTTGCCTCTCGTCTCTGGATACCTCTGTTTGTCTGACTGATCACCGGTGTACCGATCCTGCCTGGTAATAAACCTGCCTTTTTGCCTGAACCTAATCTGTGTTGTGCAATTGTGTCCACCTGTTCTGTGTTCTGGGGAGTTCATGACAAGAACACTCCTACAACACAATTGTGTATTTTTAACCTTCTTGTTATTGCTAAAATATTTTCTAATGAAAGTGAGAATAAAGCCAAACAGTTACCACACATATTCATACAAGAAAACACTGCACACTGGGTCCAGCTTCCAAAACACTCACTGATGTACAGCTGTTTGCTTTGTATTTTGCTCTTCACTTGTGATTCATCACTTCATGTGGGCAGACAAGAGATCATACCCAACATCAGAAATTTGAACTGGACAAGCAGGATGAATTTATAGCATCTCATTCAGCAGTAATGGGACACTCCTCTCTGCTGGAGCACCTCTTTGAGATGCCAGATTTTTACATAATAATCTTGCCTTGTCCAGCATTCCCAGAGACTGTGGTTACACAGTGCATGTTAAATTGGAAAGTGAATTCTAAAAAGGGAAGTAGATAGTAAACTTGCAATTTCTGAGAAAACAGTGCTCATCAAGCTTAGCACCATCAATTTTGAGCAAATGGGTCAGTACACAACAACAGATGGCGGGCAATCAGCAACACTACATCAAGCTGTTTCAGTGTGGAGTGTACTTACGGATGGCTTCAGGGTTGATTAGGATGCGTGATTAGGCGTCTTGGTCATTTCAGGGAAGCCATGAGTATTTCAGCATGCTGTGAACATACATGAGCATGAAGGGGTTGCCTCTGATTGACACTCATGTACGAACCCACCACTGAGATCAGTGCTGCACATGACCAGCTGCATGGATTACACCAATTAGGCAATAGGTGACATCAGACTGGTTCTCCAGCAAAACAGGCAGTGATGCACTGTGAGGATTCTTTATGACTGGAAATTTTAACAAGTGCAACACTGAGCAATTTCAATCTAAAGCCACTTCAGTAGTACAACTAGTGGAGTTATTGCTCATAAATTAGAAATAGCTACTTTTTATTGTGTTTTTTTCCTGTCTCTTGAGGAATGAAACATTTGGACATTGAAAGCTGCTGGAATGTATCTGAAGCTTGCCAACCTCATCCCACAAGCAGAGAAACTCAACTTTTTATGTACCAACAGTCTGAAAATACTTGACATTTTTATTCTTAGCAAATTTACTAGTGGCCTCAATCCTACATTAAGTGTAAGTACACAAGTACAACAACTAGGGAAGGTGATAATTTTTGCAGCTCCACCTATTAACTGACCTGTAAAGTAAGCAAGATGGGATGACGACATGACTTTTAAGTTGTTACAGTGCTGATTGTTGCATTGAAAAGACAGAATTATCACATGTTGCAGCATCTTAACAGGTAAAAATCTGGCAATGTTCATGTTCATGCATTTATTCTTAATTAACCACTTCTGCTGTGATTTAGGGCCAAAGCAGTGTCAAGATTACTTCATGTATTTTACAGTTGTTAACATCCTCATAGCATCATAAAACCATAATCCACAGGGGAAAATGAGGGCAGAAATGAGATGAAGAAGGTTAGGAAATGACATGCTACATTACTTAGAAGTATTATGTTACATGTAATGTATGTTAAAATTCAGCCAGTGACAGATACATCACCCCTCAGTGGTCAACCTGCCATGGAATTGCCCAAAGCAATACATCACAGTCCTGTGACAGGCATGTACCTCAAAAGCCCAAAACCTGAGCAGATACAAGAGCCATGTAAAGGTGTCAGTACTGTACGCTTCAACTGAAGTGCTTTCAGATGGTCAAAGAGCATCAGCTCCATCTCCCCACACTTTTATGATGTTAGAGCATTTTTCCAGCTTTCTGAAAGAGACAATTTAACATTCATTCCCTACTTCAAGCAGCTTTTTGCAGAGATGACAACAGACACAAGCATTGGTATGGGTCAGCCACAGCCCCTTTGTGACTTTGGCCTCCTTTGACCTTCACACAGACTTCTTAGTGTAAACTTCGAGAGGGAAATACAAGCATTTTTTTTTTTTTTTACCTGTTATCCATGAGTGGTTTGCATCTTCTGTGCTGTCACATGTGTTTCCAGTCTTCCAGGGATGAAAACATGCAAACATGCAAACCCGAGGCTAAACCTGCATTCAGCATTTTAATCCAGCTTTTCCACAGACCTTTCAGCAACAGCGCTACAAACATAGCCCTGCTGTTCTCTTCTTCGTTTTACAAGCTGTATGCTGTGGAAATGCTGGATTTAGAAGTGCCCTGGGCAAAGATGATCCAGACAGCAGACTGTAAAACCTGTGAGGTCACCAAAATATCACTGAAGATGCAAACCACTGCCAGATAACAGGTTGTATTTCTGCCCGAGGGTTTGTGCTGAGAAGTCTATGTGACCAAGTTGCAGAGTAATGTACACAGTGCCAAGATCACAAGCAGGACCAGCAAATGGCATGGTAACATCATTGCATAATAAGTCCTCCAAACTAAAAAAAACTAAACAGATTGTTTGTCACTGAACCAGGCTATGTGAGTGTTTCCTGTAAGAAAAACAATTCACATGACTGTGTTCTGCTGTGCCATCTCTGTGGTTAAGGTTTGGTTTGGGCACAAAATCCATGTGTTCATGGTCACAGTTAAAAGACACAGTGACTGTACAGTGGTCTTCAGTGTCACGGTCACATGCTCAAACCATCCACCCTGGGCTCCTCCCAAAGAAGTTTGTGGTGCTAGAATGTCTAATAACTACTGCCTTTTCTTTTGAGACACACAAAAGTATTACAGACGTCGTTGTCAATGAATGCAAATATTGGTAGTTAACAGCATTTGAACAACAACAACAACCAATGCTGTTGTTTTCCTTGTGAGGACAAACTCTTGTAAATGCTTTGGGGAGATTCTACAATTTGCATAAACATAATGACATTTCATGATAATAACATGCACCAGGCACTAAGTGTAATTGTCTATAAAACTGCCCCATGATGTACTGTACTCAACCTACAGGTTGAATGACGTGGTTGTTATAGTTCTAACAATTGTCAGGGCCTCACAATGAGCTTATAGATCATAGTGCCTCGTAAGAACAGCTGAAATCTCCATGTATGATATCTGAAAGAGGCATAAACACCCAGGTGGCTCCTGTGTAATGGAGGACATCAGATCCCAGCCTGCCGTGTCTGTCAGTCCTCACCGGGAAAGGCAAAGCAGTCTCAGCTGTCAAATTACTTTCTCAAGTCAGATTGGAACAAAAACTGTTTGACTCAAACTTGAAGGTCATAACTGAAGAATTTATTCATTGTTTCATCTCTGCCTGGGACAGAACAATTACTCCCGTATATTCTAATCTCGCTATGCATCCATGTACACTTCTGGCAAGCTTCAAAGGGTTCCTTTGAAAAACAACCCTCCCTCTCCCCCACCTCCATAACAAATTACCATACAAAAGTCTCCCAGCACATGATGCTACACTACACTGAATCTCTTCACAGACGGAGCTCCGCTGGATGATTGAAGTCGAGCTCTCCTGAATTTCCTCAGCTCGCCTCCGTGATCAAAGTGGATGAAGGAAGGCAGTTAGCAAGACGGGCCCAGAAGTGAAGCCCTGCCTGGGGCTTACTCTGTTCTGTGCATGGGGAAAGACTTCACTGCCTTGTAGCCTTCACTCTGCAGATATGCATTGTCTGGAGCTCACGCTTGGCATGCCTCAGCTCTTGCCAGCTTTACTTTTACTGGTTGCTAGGCTAACCATAGTTGAACTTTTATTAGCATTTTAATGTTACCCACATACAGATTATATAGTGTATTCTTCTATAATAAATGCCTGAAGTGAATACATGATTAGAAGCATTTAAGATGCAGAGAGTGGCAGTAAGATGCCCCTTCTGGATCATCTTGGTTCATGCAGCAGTCCCATCTGAGGCATAAAATCTGACTGTAATGTCTTTCAGTATTTCATAGCTTGATATAAGAATTCTGCAAATTTGCAAAACATGGTTTTATCTTCTTATTGTCAGTCACATGTGAGCTTTACTAACTAAATGCAAATTACACTATATAGCCAAAAGTATATGAACATGTGAACATTACACAAATATGTGATAGTGTAGCATCTTCTGGCTTTAGGCTTTCCTCCAGATGTTGGAACCTGGCTGCAGGGATTTGTTCCCATTCAGCTGCATGAGCATTAGTGAAGTCCAGCAGTGATGTTGGCCAATGAGGCCAAGCTCACACACAGTGTTCCAGTTCATGCCAAAAGTGTTGGATGTGACCAAGTGTTAGTTTGAGGTCAAGCCTCTATGCAGGCCAGTCAAGTTCTTCTACAACAAACTGGGAAAATCCTTTCTTTATGGAGCTGGCTTTGTGTATGGGAGCATAAAAGGGCCAAACACACCACACACACCAAGACTGTTGATACAAAACTGAAAGAACACTTATCTAAAACATCATTGCATGATTTTAATGCAAAGATTTACCTTAAAGGAATAGTACGACACTTTGGGAAACATGCTGATTCACATTCTTGGTATTATACGAGAAGGTCACACCACTGTCATGTTGTGCCTTAATTATGGTCAGTAAGTAGACCAACCTGCACCTTTGAAGCTTAGTATTCAACAATTGTTAACAATGATCTTCCCCTAAACGTAACCATACTGTCGCTGTCACACACAGACATCATTAAAAGTAAGAGTTTGAAAAGTGTAATCGGGGTCTCGCAGAATCCTCCATTATTGCCACTCTTGTGTTTTGATAGGGTTGATCCAGTTTTCATTGTAACTGGGGACTGTGCCCCATGTGTATCTGTGTGCAAAGACTAATGGAATTTATCTGTCAAACTGATTCTTCTGTGGGTGAGAAAGTGCTAGGAAGCCTATAAATATCTGTTGGAAGTGCACAGTGTATGGATTGTATGGTCACTTGCTCATCTGCTGTATTATTTATACGCGACAGTTGGCTATATGACCTGGCTACACTGAACCTCTATAAAAATATCCCTGCTTTTCCATGATGTGTGGTATTGTTTTGTTTTTTGCAACATTTAAAATGCATCTGAATCAGACAACTGCAAAAAAAGATTCCCAATTCCAACACCTGCCATTATTACAAGTGACCACCGAACCACTCAGCCAAGGACAGCAGTAGAAACATTGCAACAAGTCTGATCCAGTAACAGAGGCTACCTGCAGATGGGAGTGAAAATGCCGGTGTAGACAGTTCTTCTGGAGCAGACTGCCTCAGTCTAGTGTTTGCTTCAGTGACAGCACTGGAACCAATTGATCTGCCTGGGACAGATGGATCATTTAACAGGTAAGCTGACCAACAGAGTATTTTCTCGAAAACTGTGAATATCAATCTGAGTATGGTTTAGCAATTGGTTTCCACAAAAAAAGACCCATGGCCCAATTACTGCTCCTGTAGACCTGGAATTGGAAAAAAAATCCTTCAGGAACAAACCTCCTCCACCTGTGCCAAGTACTATAAGCTGTAAGTTTTGCCAAGTAAAAACTGCTGGCTGTAGACAGTTTGAGTCTCAGCTGAATTATAGATGTAACAGTGGATTCCTTTTCCTCAGACCAGTGTTCTGCTCCAATGGAAACATCAGCGATAGAGAGTGACATGTCGACAAGCCAATTATCTGACTGGCCAGCTGTCATCGGCAACAATATCACAGTCATCTTTGTCTCAGACTCTGAGACTTCAGAGCGCCTGAAAATACAGTGACAGGAGGCCACACACATTCAAGGCTCTTAGAAAATAATAATGCAGTTGAAAAGGCATATTCAATGAGCTGCAAAGTACAGATGTGCACCGAGAGCAGTGCCACAACTGTGTGTGTGTGTGTGTGTGTGTGTGTGTGTGTGTGTGTGTGTGTGTGTGTGTGCCCAGAACTAAAAGAGAGAGAATGATGGTGCTGTAATCAGGCTAGGTCCCACGAGGGCAGACAGCAGTGCTGACAGCGAGTTGGTACCCATCTTCAGAGCAGGATTTCTGGGCCACAGTCCCTCTGTCTGGCTTTTAAAAAAAAATAGCAGGAGGGGCAGGGGATGTAGAAGCACAGACAGGAGGCAAAAAAATGACCCGGGTAGAGAAAATAAGGGGCGCATAATTTTCTAGAGGCAATGACAGTAATACAAAAGCTGGAGTGTCTATCAGACTAAATCACACAGCCTAATTGACACAGTGTAGATTCAGGACTTGGAATGGTGTGTATGGGGCTGATAGTGGCCATTAATTTCTTACAAAGGCAGAGAGCAGCAGTAATTGCAGAATCAATGAAGTTGAGAGAAAGAGGGTTTGAGGATTTGAGAGCTCTAAGCCAAACTGTGCAACAAACTGCATATAAATAGTAAAATCTTAACTTTTTAGGCTGATAATAATCATGGTCAGAGGCTTGAAACCGAAATAGACATTTCAATAGTCTAAAAGTCAAAGAGAAACACAGTATTGACAAAAACAATACATTATCATTTCTTCTTCTGCTGTCTTGTCCATTTGAACTAAAAAGTCATTTTCATAAATTCATTCTCAATGTAATACATTTAAATATGGGGTTTCAAGCTAGCTGCGACTCAAACTATGTGAAATTCACAAGATTCATAGACTCAAGTCACTGCTACTCTGCCAAGCTAGGCTAGTTACCTTTTTTACCTGGTGTATATTTACTCTATTACTCCATAGATTTACTCACTGCCTTGTTTGTGTGGTGTGACAAAATCAGTGATGTGTTGGAGCATCACCAGCTGGGTGCAGTCACTGCAGTTTGGGTTTTTATCTCTGGTCCCTAGTCCCTACAAATCTGACACGCTGTTCCTTTTTTTTCTGAAAAATGACACTTATCGATGGCATTGTGTTTTATATGCCACGATAGAAGATGCCAGATTCTGGCTTCAACTCAGCATTGACAACATATTTAGCTACAGTACTTCATTGTGGCTTTGAAGGGAAGAGTAATTTGATACACAGAGGCAGTTTACAACTGAACACAGCACAGCTTGTAAAGATTGGAATAAAATGTGTTTTCGTTGTACATTTACTAATAATGTTCTATATTAACTCTTAATAAAAGCCTATTTTATCATGTTCCCAACTTCGAGAGGCGTTGAATTGCAATTTCTATAGCCAGCAACAGCAACCAGAAGCCAAGAGAGATAAACAGGAAAAAAAATGTGTGGGCTGCATTAGGTAAATAAGCCCCATCTGTTCCAACAGCAGCACTGTGGCTGTATTGGTAGGAATTGTTGAATGTTGTAATCAGTTTAAAAGTCTTTCACACTAATGTCCAATGAGTGTCCGCGTAACAAATAAACCCAAGTTCAGACCGGACCTGATGCTGAGAGGAGTCTGCAGGCTGACTCTGGATGCTCACTCTCACTGTCCTGTGTGCAAATCATACAAGGATGTGAGTAACCAGTTTTATGTTATATATAATTGTCAAGAGCAGGTATAAAAAGTCGCAGCAGGGACATGAGTGTGCACATGGGGGCAATAATAACCCTTTTTCACAGCAGACATTTTGAATCAGCACAGCAGGAAAACCACAGCTGGACATTAACAATGGCTCAGTCACATCAAGTGTTCCAGGATGACAGCATGTGGGCTACAGCACCGAACCCTGGACCTGGCTCACCTTCATGGAATGCAGCCTTCATTAATGTCATCTATCTCACTTGTTCTTTTCCTGCTCTGACTTGTCAAAATGCCTACAATGAAAACGGTTTATTGACATACAATAAACTGGTCAACGACCAGCAGCTGTAATGACGATAATAAAAAAAAATCATTAAATCATAAAATATTATAACCTAATGGACAGATCGACCCCTTCTGTATATCTGCGGGTGCCTCTGTGTGGCCTCGGCACCACACTGGTGAGCTGTATGTTGAATTACCGTAAAAATAGAGGACCATAGAGAGCCTCCCACTTTGCTAATAAAAATCATGTCATCAACTCCTGATAATTCGCCTTTGGATGTATTACAAACACAAAATATTTCTGCTGTAACCTCAAATCAACTGAAAGACCTGCAAACACCCACTTCATAACACATCTCTTTCAATTCAAATAGGTGAAATTGTGTCAGTGGGCTCCCCTTTACCAAATATAGGTTATCACAACACTCCGGCTCTCTCCCTCTCTCTCCGGATTGTACCATCGCCGGGATGAATCTGAACTTGTGCGCTGAAAGCTGGAGATGAATACTTCATCTCTGACCCACATAATGGCGATATATCACACCGGGTAAGCGGAGCCGTGTCGTGTTGGCGGCCGCTCCTCCGCTGTGCGCTCCCGGTGCGGCGGCAGCGATTAGCGGCGCGCCTCGCCTCCCATCGTCCTCCGCCTGGATCCGACTCCTCTCTCCATCTCGTTTCCAGGAAGAGGAGAGGAGGAGAGAAGGAGAAGCGGCACACACCGAGAGCGCGGCGACGGAAACGGAAAAAGTAAGTAGCTGGAGATGGAGAAAGGAATGGAAATGGAGTCGCTTTTCCTGAGAGGCGCGTTTACGTGACTCCTGGCTCAGTTGAAAAGTGATGCTCGTACTTCAGCTGCCAGTACTTCGTTACTCGTTACATGTCGCTGCAGGAAACCTCGAAGAAGTTACTGTTTTCTGCTGTTAAGCGAGTGGTGAGACAGGATTAACGTAGGCTAATATTAAAACTATTTTTAAGAAGGTGACACTTTATTTTGCCTTATTGTGAGCTGTGGTTTTAATTAATGTGCAGTAATGTATTACCTTAAGCCTTTCTGAAGCCAGCCACTTCAGTAGAGATGTCATATAATGTGAACGTTGCTCCTGTAATTGGCTTTGTGTGTGACACTGTGATAATTGGCCGCCTAAATGCCTCCATTATAAATTAAGATAAACAACAACATGCAACTGTCTGACCGGTTCTTTCCACAGTGAAGAGCAGGGATGTATGGCAATTAAAAACATTTAGAGTGATGGAGATAAACAGCTGAGAAATATTAGTGAGCACAAAGTGCCAGTGAGTGACCCACAGCAAAGAGCAGCACAGAAAGGCAGTGATGTAGATGTAAGAACAGACTGCAATAGAAAAATGAAACAGTGCTGTGCGGTCACTGCAGAGCCACAATGCAATATATGCTTTACCTGTTTATTAGGCTCACTAAGCTAAAATATAAATACATACTTCATAATGTTTGGTCTCTGATGGAACTGCTCTCCAGTATTTATTCCTATTGATAAAAAAAATGTGTGGGCGAAATATTAAAAACACTTTCTGCTTCCATAAAGTTGAAACAACACCTCTAGTACAACAAAAACTGAACGTTAGAATTTACATTTAGCCAGGATTTACTGCAGGAATGAAGCACTAGATTGCATTAGTTTTAGCTGTGTCTGCCTCATAAAATGCCAACTTAGCTCAAGTCCCTGCTTGAATATTACTGGATTGTTTATAATCTGCTGCTCAATAAGATTTTAAGGTCCTTCTCCAGCCCACGAAATGATGATTGATGATGATGGATCTATTATTACAGCCCTCATGACAGTGGAGACAGTGAATATAAAGACCATCCAGGCCGTATCTGAAAGGTCACTTACTCAATATTCACCACACTTGTCTGTCTTCAGTCCGTCTCGGCACAGACGTAAAGGAGGAAGAATGACATTCTCTTCCTTTCTCCCTGAGGGAGACTGTCACTCTCCTCTACTTTCACACTTTGCTCCAAAGTTGGAAATTATCAACTTCACTTAAAATTGCATAAGGCAGACCTTTGTACTCCAGCGGTGCTCATGCAGACCGCAACTTTGCTTTATGCAAACTACTGTTTCAGCTGTATTATTATGTCAGTGATATTTGAAACTGAAGAAGCTTCTTCGATGAGAGACGAAAAGTCTTACAGAACCACAAGCAGGTCCAGTTGCCTTTGGAAAGAACTTAAAAAAATAATTAGTAAAGTTAGCTAGGTAATTCTGTAAGTTATTAATGCAGAATTTGAGCAGCAAGTTTTATGTTTTAAAGCTGCATGAATCCATTTTTAGCCACCAGGCAGCAGATGAACTCCAAAACAAGATGACAGACAAACAGGCGTTATTGTGGCTAACATGTTGGCCAATAAAGTCCTACTTACACAGACTCTGGAAAGACAGCAACATTAGCTTTCATGGAGTTGACAGTGGGGCTGGGGATCGTTTGAATTTGTTTGATTTTTGTGCCAGTCTGATATCTGATTTTTGACACAATACCAAAACAATGCTTTTGATATGAGAAATAGAAACATGTTTTTCTACAAAGCTCATTTCTGAACAGCAGCAGCTGTGCAAGAAGTTAACACTGGACCGCAGCTTCACTTGACAGATTGATATTCTGAGCTTTGAAATGAAAAAAGAATTCAAGTTAGATAACTTGTCTTTGTTGAGAGCAGTGAGATAAACATACAGTACATTTCCAGGCCAGAAACCTAAAAGACTGCACTAAATGAGGCTGAGAAGCTCTGCAGTGCTGCAGTGTTGGCTGATAATTCTCCGTTCTGTACAGTTTACGGTGCCGTCCTCTTGACTTCACAGGTAACTGACTTGTAGTGCTGGAAAATCCAAGTTTTCCTGCCTGGGAGTCCAACCTGAAGGTACAGTAGTGTCATTGATTTTCCTCTGGCCTCACCTCCTGACCTTTCCCCACACCTTCCTCTCCACTCCCCGTTCTTGACTATATTTCCCGTGCACATTCTTTCTTGCTTGAGCAGGCATTGATTACTTCCTTCCTTCAACTGTCAAATACAAATTCAATCAATTGCTATATTTATTTTGTGCAGCAGTTATGGTGGATCAATGCGGTTTGATGGTGGCCTCAGTAATGTCAGTCTGCTAATTGGCTCGTAAGATAATCTGGATGGAGCTATTTCCAGTCAAAGTTGGGACGAAGTTAAAAACCGATATAACGTATGTGTGTCAGTCACGAGCTGTTGGGATGATGGGCCATCTCTTCCTGACAAGGTGAGTGACACTTTCAAATTCTGAATTGGCAGCAGTGCTTTGAAGTCACAGTTTGACTGACAACTGGTGCCACAGGCTTTCTAACATTTCTTTTTAGTGCAATACATGACTGAATGAATACATCTATTTATTCTATATTTACTGACCAAAGTGCACTGCTTACAATAGTAAAAAGTGTATGCGTTATATTATTGGTATATACCCAACTATGCAGCTGGGACACAGTTTAAGAGACTGAACTAAACTAAAAACGTGCACTATGCTATGCCTATTATTGCTACCCTAAGTGATAGTCTAAGAGTCTATGCTAACAGTGAAGCATGCATTAGTGATATTGGTAAATTAGCCACTAGCATTCTAGAAAACTTGCAACAACTCTAAGAGTTGATATTTTTGGACGACTACATGAATTTCAATGTGTGAACCTTTGGCTGTTCCTATGGAGATCACAATAAACATGAACCTAAACTTGAACTTTGTAGTTTTGGATGAGAGACTATACAGATACAGATATAATGTATCTATTTTTTTTCAAGCAGAGACTAGTTTCCTTGTTTGTACAGAGAGCCAAAGTGAGTGTTTGCAGACTGTGTGCAGCTAAAGATCACTGCATGGCTTATGAATTCTTGTTGGCTCAGCAGTTCCACAAAAAGGTCCGCTCTATCAGCTATAGCTAATAACAAAAAACAAACTCTAATTGCTTCAGGTCGGTCAACTTAGTCTGGAGAGTCCTAGCGGCCTGTGTCGACTCAACACACCGCATGCAAGTGTGAGCATGCAGTACTGGAGCTGGTGATCTACAGGGCACATACCATGCCAGAGTTTATGTTAATGTTTACCAGACTGAAGGCGAGCAGCCTAGTTACTGTGTTGAGCAGGTGGATGAAAGCCAGCCAGCTTGCAGAATACACTGTCCAGACCTCCTGCTGTCTTATGATCCACAAACAGAGGAGGTAAACACATACTTTATGCTTTCTATAAACACAACTCCTAACCGTGAACTAATACCTTCATTATGCACAAATGCTCTCACTCTGAAAGTCAAGCACTCAAATCTTAAAAGCGTAGAAGTATGGCTAACACACACACCCCCACACACACATACACACTCACACATAAAAGCATGGTGCAGTGAGAGAACCGTTAGGGAGTTCATTCCAATTCTGCTGACACTAGATAGGTCTTACCATTCTCTCTCTCTATCACATAGTAATTACTTATAAGGCCACAGGGATTATGATGTCCCCAACTCCCTCCTGTAATAGAGCTTGTGCTCCATATAACCCGTTAGCTTTGGTACCCAGTCTCTATCACCCCACTCATTAAGCCGTCCCTCCCTCTCATTATCCCCTCCATGTAATATTCTTCATCCATTAACTTAGCCCACTTCTCCCACTCCTCACTGTAACTCCCCCTCCTCTTTCGGCCTCTCCTCCATCTTTCCTGCCTTCCCTTACGCTTCCTCCTTCTCTGCTCTTTTCTCCACTCAAGCCTTCACAGCACTGCCACACTGGATCAGCTCACTCTAATTTGACTCCTACACAGCAGTCAGTGAAAGGGAGCAGAACCACTATTCCCTGAATATAGGAGTGGTTGAGCCAGGGAGGGGGCTGTGCTTCAGGGACACAATACAGTGCGCTGGAAACTGAATATACATTGTCCTTACGTAACCAAGCATGTTCCTTGGTGCAGGCACGTCATGTCCATGCATACATCAAGCTTAGTTTTCTCAGCTCTGCTAATGTTTTCCTTTTCCTAAGCGCCTGTATCTATTTCCGTCTCGTCTCCATGGCTCCTGGCACAGCAACATGCAAAATGCAGCCTTGTCTTCTGATTAGCTTCTCTACAGCTTCAACTGGTTCCAACTCTCACATGAAAACCTATAAAGACGTTTGTGCATCTGTGTTAGAGGTCTGCACTGGTCCAAAAAAGATCCCGAAACCAAACTGGGCCCAACTATTTGAAAGCCGGGACATTGACCCATGCGGAACTGAAACATGTCGGACCTGAACCTGGCCGGGAGACGCAGACTGGATCGGCACTGATTTCACATGTGATTTCTATTAACAATTTAAGGTTATTTTACAAGTTGTGAAAACAAATCTTTGTGTCTTAACAACAGTAGCTCTCTTCCCGGTGACTGGCTGTGATGCATAATCCATCCTTCTTGCCAGCAAAGTTGGTAAAATAAAAGCAGGTTTTCTGTTATTCCTCTCTTGCTGATTGAAACACCAAGAGAGGCTATTTCACTTATTATTCAGTTTAAAATTTCACTTGCTGTCTTGTGACAAATGCGAGTCATTTAGTATCAGCTTTGCAGTTTTGTTGCATCTAGCATTATAAAGTCTTTGACTTTTTGCTCTTTTGAACTACGATATTGATTGCTCTTATATTGTCGCGTCTGTTAATGTTAGCATTGCTAAATGGCTATCATCTGTGCTCTCAGAAACAAGTCTGTTGTGGCTATTTGCCAGCTGTACCTTCTCGTCATAATGTTAGGATATGGCAAGTTACAATACACACACACACACACACACACACACACAGATAGCTGATGTTTGTTTCCGGTGTTCATTCGGTATCATGTCGTTTCACCACTGCAGTGATACCCTCAGGTGCTGCATGGGATGTGATTATCAGCTCATTTTGTAGATGTCTGATTCACTCTCATGGCTCTCACAGCATTGTCTTTGGCCATAGCCAGCTGCTCTTTGCAGGCACAATGCTCTAGACTAGACTAGCTAGTTGCAGTCATTTAACAACTAGCTAGTGAACAACATTTAGCAGCCAAAGAGCCAGATATGTCAATCAGGAGTTGGTAGAGACCAAAAACAGAACTAAAAGAGACTGGATATTAGACATACATTTGGTAGGTACTGTCCTCTTCTTGTTCAGATAACCAAATAAATACAAATCCTGTGGCTGACCAATGTGTTGCATGCTCAAGAGCCACTTGCCATTTTTTATATTGCATATGGATGAAATGTATTATTTATTAAAAATTGGAAACGTGACATTGTAAATGTGAAAGCTTGCCACGAAACATAAGAGAGTACGTTAACATGCACACTAGAATCCAGGATTTAAGCCTCATCCTGATTTGGATCATATTCAGCCAATGATGTTTATATGGACCATAAGACACTCGGTTATTCATGTACATATGATAACAGCTTTCCAGGTTTCTGATCACCTGTCCTCAGGTGTGACTCCTCACCATCTCACCCTCTATGTTCTGTACCGACAAATAATGTTCAGAAACCTTGACGAGGTGTGCAACAGCATCCTGGATTCTATTGCAGCTCTCCAGGTTTCATATTCAGGATTCTGAAACCAGGAGAAGACACTTACATTACGGGAATGAAAACAGCAAGGGTTAATTATGATGTGGCAGGTGTGAAAATGTAAAAAAAAATGTGGAAACCTCTATTAATGCAGCTTTAAAAGATCAAGTCTTGACATACACTGACGTACCATGCTGTTGACTATAAATTCATTTTACATAAATTGGCAGGCAATCTTAGATTAGGTGCATTTTCCTTCCATCACATTCTCATCCTTTTATGTGTTTCCCAATGGAACTTTTATTTGGCTGAAAGATGGTCAGTGCCTTCATGTGCTCAGCCGAAACAGCGACATAAAAACCCAAGAAGGAGAAAGAAACAGGTGCTATATTCTTTCCTCTTAAACATGACGGCACTCTTGAGTTGCTACGGTGACAGTGTGCTCACTTTTACAGCATCTGTCAGCTGAACAGAGACACATGCGCATACACACACAAATGAAAAGGACAGCCACTTGAAGCCGGGGGGGGAGTGAGTTGTTTGCCGTTTAAAGGCAGATAAGAGAAACACCAACTGCTCCATGACAGCCTCGGCCAACAATCAGCCACCACTGATTTAGTCTCAGCTCTCTCATTATAAGACCTGGAGCCAGATTCAGCCTGCTAATTCACTTCATCAGTACCGATAGGGACACGGGAACAGCTGGGCTGGAGCATTTTGCTGTTTCAATCTTGTGTAAAATATGTAAATGACAACATTCACAGCGAGGTGGTCAGCCGTGGCAGCAGAGCTAAAAGACGCTGTGGTGACAGCAGCAGATAATTTTCCTGATGTGGGTTGTGGCAACAGTATTATGCTGCATTGTTACTTCTCACCACAGAGTCTCTGTCTGCTGCCGGTGATTTATTACAGTAGCTCACAGTATGTTTACGTGTACAGTAGAGATAAGATTAACAGAGAGAGCAGCCATTGGCTCCATTTGCTCTCTGGAAGCTGAGGGATGCCGTCTCTCCCTCCGGCCTATTGATCCTGAGGTCAGCTCTGGCTCAGAGGACAGTCTTGGTTGAGCAACTCTCTGCAGCCCACAAACCGACTTTAGCTTTCTGCCAAGCTCTGTTAAGGCAGCACATTCACCTAATCCTGTCCGGGCCATTAGATCAGTTGGAGCTGGGCAGCCAGGTAAAACAGAGCTTCATCCAATCTTGGAGCTGACCCGCGGCACGATATCTGCAGCTGCAGAGGTGGCGATTCAGTTGGCTGAAAGGATCTGAGCTGTAGATCTGTCAGCCGGAGAGGCTGAATGTATTCACACTGGGATGTGCTGTATGTTCACATGGTGAAGAGGAGCTGTGGTGCCCTGAGGTATTCTAACAAAGAGGCTGTGAAAGTGTCATGTAGAGTATACGTTGTTGGTCTGAAGCAAAGCAGAGAAAACGAGGTCTGCTGTCCTGCAAATCCTATCCAAAAGTAAACTACAAGTCCCTCCTGTGCTTTGGCTCCATCTTTAGTGTTCAGCTCTCTTAGCTCAAGTGTTTCTTTCCAGACATCACCTGTCAATGAGACTGTGTGGGCAGCAGGCCTACTTCTTTTTCTTTACATTTTCTTCAGATAAAGTTGGAGCTTCTTTAGGTTTCTTTACTTTATCTATTCATCCACAGTTGCCCTCACTGCCAGAAAAAGGAGCATGTTTAGAATAGTACTTTGGAGAAGCTTTTATGGTCTGGCTGAAGGGCTGTACTTGAATGACATGCGGTACCTGACACTGCTGGCCTCTTCTAGCCTGTTCTGAAAATGTTCAACAGCACCGTGGAAACAGTGGAAAGTAATTACATCATGGAGAAAGAGCGTTTTCTGTTCTCTCACAGGCTGCATCAATGATCCATTTGAAAAATTATTTTGCCTTCAAGCCTTAATTCATGACCATCGTGGCCGCAAGGCACACACTTCCTTTCATAGTGAATCCCCTCATACATCTTTTTTATCAGTTTCATCACTTATTAGGCCGAGAATTCTGCTGCTTACTTTATAATGTCAGACAGTGAAGCCGCGTAGAATAACAAGATGTCAAGTTTGGACTCTGGTTTAATTACCATTTGCTCATGTTCTGCATGTGAATTGTCTTGGCTGAAATTCATGCATTCATCCATTCAGCTGACTTGATTAAAAATTGAAAATATAAGGAGGGAAAAAGCTGGTCTCATTATCACTGTAGCTGAACAAGGGTGTTATTTTTTACATCTTTGTCCCAGCACTGCACGAGAAAAATCTTTTTTGTGAACCGATCTGACATTTTTTGCAAAGAAGGTGACGGCTGAATAGAAGTCTACAGGGAATAGGATGCATTTAATCTCTCTGTGTGCATGTTTAACCTTGTGCCGCTGCAGCCTGGTATCACGCCCTGTAATTCGCCCGCTGGTCCATGCCGGTCCACCTTGTCTGTGTCACGTTTTGCATCACCCTGATGTGAAAACACATTCTCATTCTGCCCTCAACAAATGAATAATAAATATGCAATGTTTGATTACACTTTCAAAACAAATCTTGCTCACATTTGGTTACTCTTTCAAAATAAAGCTTGCTGACAAACATTTTGGTTTGGTTTAGGCACCAAAATTACTTGGTTAGGGTCAGGAAAAGTTAAGTTTAGTTAGTAGTTTCAGTTAATAGTAATATCTTCTTCCTCAAAACCACCAGAATTGGTTTCACACAGGAATCGAATCCTGGTCTCCTGTGTGAAGGTTGTGTGTGTGTGTGATCCACCCCTCTACCCCAAACTCAACATCTAAGGCTTTTTTACCTTTTATACAAGCTAAATCTGTCCATTACAGCCATTATCACCCCCTGCTGGTACTGCACTGCCATACACGTCATACACACACATAGGCGACGCAAACAGTCACACTGACACGCCATCCTCTGGTGGAATGGCGGGTCTATTACACGAGCGGTGTGTAGACTGCATTGGCTGTTGCAGCCTCCTGGAACTAGCCGAGTAAGATTGTTGTTTTTACGTACAAGTGACTTGAATTATACGTGAGACTGACACGTTACATTATCATCATGCGGACACATATTTTGTTCAAGAACCTGCAGAGATAGAAGAGGTCTCAAACCAGAGTTCCTTTAAAATTTGATTTCTTCTTATTAACATCACAGAGATTTATGGATATCAGCAATTATAAGCAGCGTGGTGGGGAAGACGTCTGCAGAAGAATAATGACCAGAGTACACAGCATCCTTCAGTGTCACGTTCCACCTCTATCATGGCTGCTGGAAACAATCTGCTGCCATTTTAGCCACTGTGTGTGTCTGTGTGTGTGTGAGTGTGTGTGTTTGTCCACAAGCATCACACTTGAGGCTCTTTCCCACTCGCACCTGGTCTATTTTTGCCGGAGAAGCTCGTGTCTCTGAAGTGTGAAATTCTCTTGTGAATGTATAGAAATGTCTGTATTTCCTGGCAACTGACTTAAAAGCAACTGTTAACGCTTCATTTGTGGTTGCTTTTGAAGGAGTGTGAAATTTGACCGTGGCTCATGAGGGCTGTGCTGACAAGCAGTAATTACCAAGCTGAGCTGAGCTTCAGATGAAATCTTTATTTATTGTTTGTCAGTATTTATTGTCAGACTAAATAAATAGAAATATTGCTTACCTGCTCTCAAATCTAACACACGAGTAGCTGCTAGCTGTATTTCCTGTATGGTTTAGTTTTCTCTTTTTAATTACCTCGGCAGTATACTGAAGCAGATTGAACCTCAATTGCATCAGTACAAAGAGGAAAGTAAAGAAACACATTTATTTATATGAGAATGTCTCCCATCATTTATTCAGAGGCCTGTAGTAATACCCAAGAACTGCTGCGTCTTCACGTTCCTCTGTCTGTCTTCACTTGGCCAAGACTTTTCTCGTTAAATGGATCTGTATCAAAAGCGGGTTGTCACCATGAAGTAGCTGGCCTGTGCTGAACTTAACCAGATAAGGCTTGTTTGAGCCAAAACAGTACTGATTGTATCAGACCATGGAGGTGGAACTGCTATTGGAGCTGTGGGGGATGGATTCAGCGTTGTTAAAACCAGGCCAGTGTGAAAAGCTGTTAATCTGATAAAGCTCAGGCACCTTCATCGGCATTTTTATACACTTCCACACACACACGCACATCCAGATAAGCGGACACACATTTGCACGCATGCACACACTAATAAATTTTGGCAACTTTGTCAGTGTACTGAGGTCAGCTACAGACTGCAGCACAGATGCGCTATTTGAATACTGCAGACTAATTAAATACAAGTCAATAAATGATCCCTTGCTGAACTGCGTGCACCCATAGAGAGAGAGTGCAGAGAGGATCAGCTGTAGACCAGGGGAAAGCACAGCAGCCGTTTTATCTGACCTCTAAATAATGAAAAATGGTTACTGCACTGAAAACAACCTGTAATACACACTTAAAGGAGGATTAAAGGCTCAGGGAAGGAGGTAGTTTTTAAAAAATTTAAACCGTGCAGCAGGTTAAAGATTGCTGCTGCATTTCATGCTATAATGTGCTGTTCAAAGCAGTAGCCAGGAGCCTTTTCATCCTTAATTTCAAACCTCAATATATTGTGATGTCCATCAATCCATTTTTTTTTTTTTTTTTTTTTTACCCATTGGAAAGATTAAGCAGAATATCCTGTAAAAACAAGCTGAAACAAACATGGAGATCAGACACAGGAGCAGTGCAGTTTTGGCATCAGATTGGGTTTCCACATACTCAGACCACCTCTTATCGCAAACAGAAGTGCAGACAGCAGTGTTGTGGATTTTGTTGGCAGTAGGGCACTGACAGACCTTCCAAAATCCCAAAGCTTTTTATGTGCTGTGTGTTGGGTTTTCTCTTCGACATCATTTTGTATTTAAATAGTCCTCATTTAAATTGCACTCCAGCGTGTTAGTATTTCACATTCATGAAGTTAGCGGGATTCACAAGGGACAGATTGCAAAAAGAAAGGTTCAAATTGAATCAGCAGGGTCCAAGATATCCTGGCTTTTAGTCTCCAAAATGCTGGATCCTACATTTCCCACAGTGCAACTCAATAGCATCTTTCAGTAAACCTCTGAGTCTTTCAAAATCTACACCTCCAGTGTCTAGCACAGGCTTTCTGCTATACTATATTTGTGGTGTGCAAGCCCATGCCAACATGAACAGGGCTTTCTTCTGTTGCTGTTGTTCTGATCACACCTCCGCGCTGGGTGCCGTGTTCACCGCTGATTGTTCCTCCTCACAGTTTGAGGAAATGATAAACCCCAGACTGTGTTCAGGCACATCTTGTGTTCTGATTCCAATGTATAGAACCGGCTTTCGTTGCTGTTGTGCGTGATCACGTCACACGTGGTCTTTCAGGCATCTTTTAACAATCTACATTGGTTGCTGTGGTAACGACCTAGTTGTGTGCATGTATGCTAACGGGCGGTGTGATTTTCCAACGTAGAACAAAAACAACAAGCTGCCACTTCGATGGAAATGTGTCATTGCGATATGTTGCCACAGTGATGCGTCGTCCACTGAACCTCAGTGAAGATTGATGCTGTTTTCACTCATGCTTTGACTGTAAACATGGCCACCGACCTGCACTGTGGTTATCAAGGTTCTTGTTGTGTTGCAAGTGATGTAAGGGAGGTTTCAAATGGGATTGATTGCCCACACCAAGATACATCTCCAGAAATCCTGTTTTGATATTTAATATTATTATTTATCAGTATGTCATGATTGCGGTTTAAATCTGACGGTTGTCATGTTTGTTCTAGGGAACCTCAAACTTACACCATGTTTACATCATATTGACTGAACTATGAGCAGCCAGATGGGATAAAGCACCCTGTCAGTCGACTAATTGTAATATCAAGCCGAAGACATGAGGAATTGTTGAAAGATGCAATACTGTATCTGTCATTTGTCAGCAAGACTTGTGGAAGTGACAACAAATTGATGCCAAGATGGCTGCAAAGGCTCCATCATGACAGTTCGTTGTAATGCAGTATTAACACTAAGTTTGCTTTCAGTGAGCGATTACTGAGGTGGGCGCTAGCGAGAAGAGGGAGGGTAGCTGCTGCAATGTGCAGCTCTTTGCTGCTGCACTCAGGTATTATGATGCTTTTACTTGGCGAGGAGGCGATACAGGAGCCGATTTTACTGGTATCTGGTACTGGAGCAATGATCGGTCGAAAGGTTATTGAAATGTTGATGCTACTACTCAGCAAAACTCGCCATATTAATTATATAGAGCATTATGATTATAGGAGGTGGATAGTAGCTGCCTGTTGTGTACTGGCTGGTAGGACTGGAGGAGCAGGGTTCTAGCTCGTTGATTCACAATACACAACTTTTATGTTGCAGCCACAGCAGCCATTTCTCATTGTCTGACTGGACCTTAACAGTTATAGTTCAGGGTGAAGTCGGGCATTAAGCTGCCTGGCATCAGCTGCTTCATTCGTGGGGTTCAGTGGGGCTCTCCCTTCAACTCCTGCTAATGCATCACAAAACTAAACTTGCTTCCGATTGGCTCTCATTGCTGAACAATGACTAAAATCCATCCAGTCAGGGAAGTTTGTAGCATTTGAAACAGACCCATAAGCAGTTTTACCCTCTCAGTCTTTCAATAGAAGTAATTCAATTAAATTGGGGCAGAAGTACATTTATTTAGAAATTGTTACTCTTGATACATCTGAACACAACATCATGAAAAATTAATAATAGCAGACTATGAATGTGAGAGTTAATTCAATCTGATTCCCTAATGTGAGTCTTTCCCGGGGACGAGTAACGCTGGATTTCCTCCTTCCAGGTCTGATTAATAAAGGATTAACTTACAGGGCGGCACAGTTGGATCCAGTTTAGTCATCTCAAATATTCCAATTTGTTGTATCAAATGTTATTACTGGCTGGATTTGTGCCTTGGCTTCAGGTTAGCTTTTCCAGTCTCACTATTTGCATATTGATGTGTCTAAATTTCATGAGCAGAAGAACCAACAGACGGAGCTCAGATGTTCCTCCTCCACAACAACCTGTTTATCATAACTGATGTTTATTGTCATTCAAACTTGGATGGAAGGTTGATAAGACACTAATCAATGATAATGCATGGTATGAAATTAACATGCACTTCATTATGCTTCATTTAATGGAGGACGCTTTCTATGGCTTTACATTGAGAGACGGTCCCTACATGGAGGGAGCTGAGGGAGAGTGACTGTGATACCTAATTAAAAGTTTCAAGTTGGAGCCACGCTGATTGTAAATGACTTCAGATGATGCTGGTGGGCTTACTGTTGATCTCAAGCTGTTCAAGCAGTTAATTAAAAAAAAACGATGTGGCGAACCAAATCGGTTACAGATTTCAATTAATGCACTCTGTGAGTCGGGCAGGGGGAGAACTACCCTGCCTCGTTAGCAAGCGCACGCCTGCCAGGGTCAGCCTATAGGAAAGCAACCACTTTTATTTGTTTTTCATCCTTTTTCACAAGCCATTATTAACAGCAAACCAAGCGATAAGCAATCATGTGCAAAAGAAATGAAAAAACAAAAGCTGCACCTCTTGGGAAAAGCCTAACTGTTGCTATGGTAACCTACCCGCACACTAACATGGGGGAGATTTTATTTTGAAGGACAGTCCTCTTGTTATCTTCCCCTTTTGTCCTTTATTCTTTCATCTGTGAGATGATCAAAGGTATGGCAGGTAGATAAAGTGTGGCAGTAAAATGGAGGGAAACAGACAGAGAGGGGAAGAGGGGAAGAGGGGGAGGAAGGGTGGAGGTTGGGTGGGGGGGCTGCACGTTTTAAAAAGAGATGTGAAGCTTTAAAGGATAAACTGCTGAGATACTGTGTTAAATCACAGCTGGGCATTTAACAGCAGTTACTTTTGCACTTAAATCTCCCTCTGTGACCTCCTCAAAACACACCTGACTTTGACCGTAATGACTAGTGTTGTTCCTCCCTGTATGACACATAAAGTTGTGATACAGGGTGCATTTGAGGTGATAGTCAGAATTAGGTTTGCAGTGCATTGTGGGTTTATTCTTGATGCTTCCTCCCACGTCGATGACAGACTTCCTCCCCCGCTCTTCGCTGGAAACCGTGCGGAGGCAGGAGAAGTGGGTTACACACAGGAAACAGAAAGCTCCTGAGGCATGACACAGGAAAAAACAACAGCAGCACCCAACATCACCATGATAAGGGAAAGAAAGTTAAACATGAAACCTGCTGCTCATCTGAGCAGAGCATGGAAGATGAGGACAGTTTGATTCCCAGTTACACACAGGCAAAGTGTCAAAGGGAAAGGTGGGTAAACTGGATCTTGTCAGTGATCATCAACCATCCAGTATGTTCACGAAGCAATTAGCATTATCCTTTAAATTAGAAGATGAGACGTAGCAGCATCCAAGGCTGGATGATTCCTTTTAATGAGACACATATGTGGTTAACAAATCTGACCAAAGAAATGAACTTTGAGCAACATCACAAGTGAACTCGCACATGTTGGGTGTAGTTGAATACAAGATGTAAAAACTTCCCACTGATTTGTATTGGACTTCATAACGATGATGGAGAGTTTAGAGCACAGAATGAATGAAGCCAACGCTTTGAGTGAGTAACAGGATGGTTCAGGCAGTGGGCGTATTCCTTTAAATAGCCTTCTCATGCTTAACATGCAGCAGATTGATATTTATATGATTTGAGCTCAGAGTTTAATTAAAGGAGCATTGCTAAACTGGAAGCAAGCATCTGTTATGCAAATCAGCTTAAGTGTGTTTACAGTGTGCTCTCATTTGTATGCCTGCCTATGTGTTTTTGTGCAAGAAATTTGCAGAGCCTTTACAATGCTTGTCTCTGTGGCCTAGAGGTTTAGGATGTTTACCATGTAATGTGAGCCAATACAGGTTTTGGACTTTGGTTGCATGTCTTGTCCTTTACTGTCTCTCTCTAATCATCTTTCTTGTCAATGTACCTGTACAATGTAGTGTTTTACTGCTGTAGCTAGTGAGGGTGGAGTTGGTTTTAACTACTTTACAGACTGCTGGTTAGTTAGCCTGTGACGTTATCAGTCACAGGCGCCATCCTCATTTGGACAGACAGCATTTTCTGCTCAGGGGATCAATTTGTGCAACTCCTCAAAACTCAAAGAGAGTTAGACTATAAGAATCGTGTAGTTATGAATGATTGTAAATGAGGTCATTTTATTGTGTCATTGCTTTGGTTTTGTGCTGTTTTCTTGTATTTTCTTGTTGAGTTGTGTGTATCATCTAAAAAAAATAAACATTTTAACTTAATTTTATGTGCCCATTATATGTTTTCACATCCAGTCATAATCAATTTTCATTTTTATCGAATAAGCTGCTAGTTACTTTCTCATTGAACTGATAAAATATAAATGTCTATAAATGTGAGAAAATAATGAGGAATGACTATCACATTTTCCCCAGAGTCCAAGGAGAAATCCTTAGATTGCTTGTTTTGTCGAAGAAATTGTCCAGATCTCAAAGATAGTTCATTTACTACAATATGAAAGAGAGAAGGATTGACTGATTGATTAAATGACTAATCCCTGCAGCATTGCTGTCAGATGATTATCAGCAGTAAACAATAGAATATTCCCCTGTGAAATGTAGTTCAGTAGAAGTTTTAAAGTAGCGTAAAATAGAAGTACACAAGTACATGTACCTCAAGCCTATATTGAGTAAATGTACTTAGTTACTTTGCACTGATGAGATGCTTCCTCTGACTAATACACTCAGAAGCATCCCATTCTTCGTGTGTTAGCATCTTGTAGCTGACTGTAAATGGCAGCTCAACAGAAAATGCACACACTGTTCTTTGGTGAAGAATACTGTGTATTACAGTAATACTCATGTGCTGTGTGTTGCACTGCTCAATCCATTTTCATTTCATATCCTCTGCAGGGCCCTGAGTGAGGCAGCGGAGCATCCTCAGGAGAGGAGAGTCCAGCCTGGCCTTTAACTGATACCACCACCACTCAACTCCCTTTTGCCTCTCCAATAACAAACCTCCCCCTCACCCTGGAGCCCTGATTCCAGACTCCCAGCTCTCATACACCTCCATCTTCTCAGCTCCCCCTGATCAATCCTCCACCAAACCTTCCTGGACTCTGGCCCTCCTCCTCCTCCTCCTCCCACTTCCCTCCCAGCCTCGGTGAGCCATGGCAGTACCATCAGCCCAGGAGTTTCACTGGCAGAGCCTGGCACGACTGCCGAGCGGCCGTGTCTACCACTCCCTGTCTGAGGTCGGGGGGCAGATGTATATGCTGGGGGGCTGTGACGCTGCAGGGAGGCCCTGCCCGGCCCTGGAGCTCTACTCCCCGGAGGTACCAAACAAATGCAGTGTGGGCAGTAACTGACTAACAAAGTACTGTTATTAGTGATGTCACATCTACAATAATTTGGCCACACATCACCATAAAGTTGCAAAAAGCAATGTGAACTAACACACATTCACACATTTGTTCAAATTTGTACATGAAATGTTGCATTTCCCCAGTGCACTGAATACAAGCTGAAGCTGAAATATTAAGCTCATAATTTCTTGGCAAATCAACAGCAAAGTACTATCTGTACAGTAGCTGCAATTTCCACTGTGCATTATTTAAATCCCCCTGAAGACACTGTCACAAATCAGTTGATTTCAATTGGAAATAAACTAGCTGTATATGTAAGGCAACTCCCAGCACTGAGGAGGCGCACAAATAAGAAAAGCAAAACTAAAACCAGGAAAAGTTCAACCTCATAGTAAACTTTGGTGGCTTTGTTGCAACTGAAATGTTGCTGTTGAAGATTCAAAGATTATGGTGTTTTTATTGGCTTTAAGTATTCTGCCTCAGTGAAACATCTGCTCTGTCCTGTGTGCCATCAGACTTTAGAAATTACTTAAATAAAATAATAATAATCTTGAAACATACGCAGATATATTTACAGCTGACCTGCATCAGCAACTGCTCTGCCTGAACGCAGCCGATTGTCCCTGTTTGCAGGGGGACCGGTGGATAAGCTTGCCGCCCATGCCCACGCCTCGCGCTGGTGCAGCTGTGGCAGTGCTGGGAAAACAAATCCTGGTGGTGGGAGGAGTGGGGGAGGACCAGAGCCCCCTGAAGGTGGTGGAGATGTATAACACAGAAGAGGGGAGGTGGAGGAAGAGGAGCGCTCTGCGGGAGGCCTTGATGGGTGTATCCATCACTGTGAAAGGTACACATAACATTGTTAGTAAGAACACTGTGAAAAAAAGTGTCAGTAGATAAAATGCTGCTCAAACCCAGGGTGAATGAGTTTAGTCCTCATTCACTAATATTTCTGCACATAGTGTCACTACGGGGTGGTATGGTGATATATGCAAAGCTGGCAATAATGAGAAAAAAATGTGTGGCTGATTGAAAATAATTTGCTGTGTAGGTTGAATCTCGTATCAGTTTAATGGTACTGCTCTTAAACACGAGAACTGTGAACTGTAAAATTACAGTTCACCACCGAAAATAATCCATTTTCAGAAAAGCTGTTTTTTTAATCTACAGCTCCAAACAGAAAGCAGAGGAGCTATGCTTGCTCAATCATCTTGGAATAAGGAAATGTGTCCACTATCCAGTCATAGTATCTCATTTCATTAAGTTACGCACTTAATCAATTCCAGTTTGATGTGCGTAGAAATATCAAGCCAAAACATGAAATTTGCTATTGATTATGCCAAATGTATTTCATGAATGCAGCAGCAGATGTATCACGTTATTCAGCAGAGACTGCATGAAAAGTGAAAGCAGTCTGTTGGACGGAAACACTATCAACAAGTACTGAAACAGCGGCAATCCAGAGCATTAGCTCAGCCTGTTACCAGTTTATGCCCTGTACAATAACATCTGTGTATTGCACTGATCATCAGCTGCCTGTCTGTCCCATCCGGCCCACAGAATATTAATGAATTCAGAAAAAGAGCACATCTAAAGTTACTTACTACTGGAGGAGGCCCATTCGGTCCTGAGAGTGATTGTTGATTAGCTGCGCAACCCAAAAAGTCCATGATTCATAGTTTACCTGGTCTACAGAATCAGATTATTCTAAAGCTCCATCCTCTCTACTCATCCACCTTCAAGCCCCTCGGCTTCCAGGCTGACATTCCCTGGAGCCGACAGCAGCGCAGTGGCCAGACCACAGGAGGTGACTCCAGAGCTGTCGCAGAATCACTAAGCTTGTCTATTAGATGCTTAGTATACACACAACTGCTATTCTAGCAGACTGAAGGTAGTTACACCACTGGTTTACTCATTTACCAGTACAGATCTCCTGTTTGTATCACTCACAGTCTGTTGCTCTTACACATGCATTATACATACATACTTTTGTTCATCTTTTCACCACTTTTGCTGACATGGAAATGCAGAAACACAAGCACATCAACATGACGTGACTGCATCATGCAGGCTGTTTAGGTCGCACTAAATAACACATGCACCCTCCAGTGTCTGACCCCAAAGACCCCTAAAGTACCCCAAAGTGCCTGTGTGAGCCTTACTCTGGTTACTACTTGTAACCATTAGTTAACCAAATAGAAGATTACACTTGCTATTGTAAATGAACATATATATTAGATTATGAGTGCAGCAATATTTTAACCCCAAGCAATAAAAATGAAAATAATTGATACTGATTAATATGCCCAACACTACTGTGGACCTGCAAATTGAGTCTCATTGAGTATTTTTGTTTAATTCCTGAAGAGGAGCTTCTGTTGAGATAAGGACTCATTCATTTGTAGTTGAACTGTGGGTGTTGTACTGAGCACTGACTGCCTCCTTGGTTTAGGTCTGACAGCATTTTCTCTTGACATATGGATTTTCCATGTTTTTAGGAGACCACTCGTCCTGATATAGGCTATTAGAAATAACATTCATTTTGCAAGAAAGTAAAAATATTCAACAATAATATGCTAATTAGGTCTAAACACTGTTTTTTGGAAGGTCCAGCCCCTGCAGGTGTCTGCTTGGAAAAATTCTAGATCTTGGATGCATGTAGCGAAGGACCTCTGCTATAGGGTCTTAACACACACTGTACGTATTAGATTTAGTGGCTTATTTTGAGATGAGTGATCTGTGTGTCCTGTCCAGAGTCGCTCTGGGAAATGGATTTGTCTGCCAGTTGTCCCTCTCAGGTACTGCAATGGCCAAAGCTGATAACACATCCACATGTAGAATGTTCTACCCAGCTGCTGTTACCACCAGTCTATGGCAGTGAAAATAGAGGCTGTAGTGTGGAGTATACAGAAGTCTAAATATGCACTAGTTGGGGCGTGCACCAAATGATGTCCAACTGTGAATTTGGAACCACACTTGCCAATATTCAATGAAAAATGACTTCACAGCAAAGCAGCATGTTTAGGTCTTTTCATCAAGATGTTCTTGAAACATGACATTGCACAACAACAGTATACTTCAGCAGCACAAACAATCAAGCAGTGTTAGTCTGCATACATCCATCTGACAAGAACAAAAGCATTACATGACTAAAACCCAGTAAGAGCCAGTATTTAGTGTGGAATTAGAGCACAGCTTTAATCTTGTGATTACATTCGAACAGTGACACAGCGGTCAGTTTGCTCACAGCGTGAACCCAGTGTGTATCTTATGATACATCGAGGTTATACAGCCGAGACAACAGATTTAGGTAACAAACTAGAAGTTTTTCTTGGGAACTCGTTTGTTTGTCTTTGAGCTTTGATTCTTCCCGACTGTCAGATTCAACCACTCACATGACATGAAATTATGTCTTCATTTAGAATGTATTTAAATGTATGTATCAAATCTGCTTTCATCAGGAAGTACGTATGTGTGTGAAGTGCAGAGAAGATGATCGGAGTAACTGCACTCCACAGTGAACTCCAGATAACTTTGAACACACTCTATGAGCAAGATTTCAAATAACACTTCAATGCACTTAAGCTTAACCAAGAAGTCTACGGTAAGTTTTTGTTTTTGATGTCAATGGAACGATGTTTGGCCTCTAACACTCATTCATTCTCACATTTTGGGATGATTCTGGCATTCTACATAAATAAGCAGTCTTTTCAGAGAGCATCTCTTCAGCCTGGGATGAGTTGTGTTGTGAGCAGTGCTGCATCGGTCCCTGTCTGCTTGAACACAGATAGATGTTGTATACACACAGACTTATTGGCTGTGTATATTCATCATGCCGCCCTCTCCAGCTCCCTGAACAGTCTTCAGTCCACTTTCATCCCCAAACTGGTTCTCAGCAGCTGAAAAAGACAAATTGTCTGACAAAATGATCGATGGGGCCAAATTAGAACAAATATGCTATATTTGAATGGATGCTCAATCATCAAATTGACTAAATGATGCCATTTTTATTGACATTTGTAGAATCATTATTTTCCAGATATTAGATAATGAACTTCAGGTAATGAGCTTTTCTGTTCCCCTGAAATGAATATTAAGTGTTTTGGAAACTTTTCTAACCTGTGTTATTTATGTAATGCACAGATGCATGGAGGTTGGAATGTGAAATCAATGGCTTTATATCCAAAAATTTGAAAAAATGATAAAGAAAAACAAAATAAAAATGCAAATTGTTTTCCTGCAGCCCTACTTCTCTTCATTCTGATGGTTAAGGCTATATTTTCCCTTGTGTCAACACTCTCACCCACTTCCATTCTTATTCTAGAGGTGTCTTGCCAAAGTGCCAGACGTGGACTCTTGCATTTTTATTCTGCTGCTGTAACTCCCTGTCCTTCCCATGTCTGTCACAGTCTCCTGCCTCGTCACGAACTTCTCACCCAACTCTCTAGCTTTGCACATTTTTAACACTTCATGAAATAAAGTGCCAATGAGGTGTTTCCATCAGCAGGGATTGTTTTTTCACAAGCCGATTATTGTTGAGCAGGTTGTTATTGTTTGATTATATTTCTGCATGTATATTTCACAGAATGAACTCGAATCCATAAAACACATTTGATGAAAACTGCCTAGCCTTGCATTATATGTGCATTATAAACACATGAAAGCACTTAGATAGCAACTCTGTGTGTGTGTGTGTGTGTGTGTGTGTGTGTGTGTGTGTGTGTGTGTGTGTGTGTGCGTGTGTGTGTGTGTGTGTGTGTGTGTGTGTGTGTGTGTGTGTGTGTGTGCGCAGATGGCCGGGCTCTGGCTGTCGGGGGAATGGGTGCTGACCTGCTCCCTCGTAGCATCCTGCAGCAGTATGACCTTCGAAAGGACGTGTGGGCGTTACTTCCTCCCATGCCGACTCCACGCTACGATGCCAACACACATCTGCTGGCCAACAAGCTCTACGTGGCAGGTACAAACAGACCAGTGTGGGTGTGTTTATACCACAGCAGTTTCACTTTGTGTGTCAAACAACATAAATGGTTTCCAATAATTCCAGTACATGCTCTCTAAGTATATATGTGACTAGAATTACCAGTTTTCTCTTTGTGCCACCTTTAAGGCGGTCGTCAGTGTAAACGACCAGTCAAGGCCTTTGAAGTATATGACGCAGAGACACGTTCTTGGACGTCGCTACCCATGATGCCTTGTAAACGTTCATATGGGGGTGTGATATGGGACACGACTGGGAGGTTGTGTCTACTCGGAGGACTGCG
Source organism: Chaetodon trifascialis (assembly GCF_039877785.1). NCBI lineage: Eukaryota > Metazoa > Chordata > Actinopteri > Chaetodontiformes > Chaetodontidae > Chaetodon > Chaetodon trifascialis. Next base: position 26,857,587 of record NC_092058.1, on the reverse strand, counting down.
GCAGGGAGGAGGACACCAGAGCTCCAAGTTCACCAAGAATGTCAACATTTTTGACACCAACCAAGGTATGTAAACACATATTCCTTTATGGGTTTCCATTTTCCATTTTACTTCATTTTATTTCTTTGTAACTTGACAGTAATTTGTTGTTTTGGTCTTGCACATTGACGTCTTGCACAGACAAAGTTTTAACCCTGCCACTTCTCTCCTGGTAAGCCTTAATTCGTGGATTAGATCACATACACATGCACACTCAACACATGCCATGTGTGAGAGGGTTGCTCTGAACCTTAGGATTAATTGCACCGAATTCTGCAAACAAGCAGGTGGAGTTGCAGATTCAGAATATGCCACCTTGACTTTGAATACTTCACTTATTTTAAGCAGAATAGAATTTCAGTGCAGAGTTAGAATGAGGACAAAATCTGGGAGGCTGAGGACTTTGAAGGGATGTATACATAATACTGCTTTTTATGCAGCTCTGTAACCAAAACTATAAATGATTGGTGTTGCTGAGTTGCTGGAAAGGTGTGGGCTGTACTGTCTGGAGGGTTTTAAAGGAATAGTTCTTACTATTGAGTACAACAAAACATAGTCTTGGTGATCTAAGCACACAGAGTGGAGGCAGGGGGAAACAGCTAAACTGGCTCTACTTGAAGTTCAAAAATATGCCTACCAGCACCTCTTAAGTCGTCTTATTTGCACATTTCTTACTTGTTAAACCAGTACATAAGCAGAAATGTAAATTGACAATTTGTCCTGGGTTGGAACAGTTTCTTGACACACAGTTTATTCATTGGCACAGTACTTCTGTGCAGTGCTGATTGCAAGATATGGTTGGTTAGAGCAGGTTTGTTTTGGTCTTCTGTACAAGCACAAAGATCCCCAATCCAACTTCTCTGTCACGATAAGACTTTGGGAAGCTGTGTACAGTCACTACGCCTGGCTTTGCCAAGAAATTCCAAAGAAAAAGCTCCAGCATGTTAATCCCCAAAACAACACAAACTGTCAGTTTTACATATTCATGAGTCGAACAAGTGAAATACACAATGTTCGAAGGAAACACAGTTTTACACATCTGTTTACAGGTCTTAGGGAGTACTACTGTACATGTGAAAAAAGTTGCATAAAGCCTGATAATTGCCTTGAGTGATGTCACTTGAGTCAGCGTTAGTTGGGAGTGAACACTGTAAATTTGAAAATCTGCCAGTGTGGAGTTAGAAAGAAGTGAACTTACCAGATATCTGTATCTATGAATGAGGCAAGAGACTCAGGCTACGTTAGCTGCTACTAGCATAACACACCCAAAACTCTGGAAGAGGAATGCATGAAGTGAGAAAGTTGACATATCTGGTTCAGCTACACTGATTTGGCTACTTTTTAACTGTTCATTGTGAGTCTAATAATGTTACAGGGTTGCAATACTAAATCAGTGGAGAAGCAGTCAGATTTACAACTAGCTCCCTGCTACCACTCTTTCTGCTGAGCTAGGCTAAATACCTCCTGACATCAGCTCCATATTTATCAATCCTTGCCTCTCACTCTAATAGATAATAATCTGCATATTTCTCAGAACTTTACACTCATCCCTTAACATTTTCTAATTAATTAAAGACCTGTCTATCACATCTGCAAACCAAAAATAAAAGTCATGATGTTAGTGTTGGGTAACTGAGATTTTCATCACGCAGATTATGGGTGTCCCATAGAGACATTTTATTTTTTGCTATCAGCAAGTGTCTCATCGTCATCTCCTTTTTCTCTGACAGCATCCATCTTCATTTTGACTTAACTGTCATACAAAACATCCGTTAACATCACCCTCACCATGAAGAGAAATGGTTTTCTACTCAAACAGGCTTATTCCTACACTCTGTGTACATTCTGCGTCCCATAACGCAGTGAAATGACTTATCCCTCGATCCAAGCAAATACACCCCAGAGTAACAGATGAACAAATTGAGGAGGGACGGGAAAGAGAAATGGAAGAACAAAAATCGATAAGTCATTTTAGACAGCTGGATGTACGGTCACACGTTGGGATTGGTCGAATGAAAACCAAATAAAGCAGAACACCGGAATGATGATGTTAATGTATGATAATGGGGAGAAAGTTTGCCTTGTGTGTGAGAGATAGAGGCAGAAAGAATGAAAGAAAACGCCTTCCAACACACACAAACATAAGCGTTCATGCGCATATACTGATGCATATCCACATGCTCGTGCACACACATACTGGGAAGGCGGCCGTACCCCGTTTCACCAATCTAATTTTGGTGGAGATGAGATGGAAGATGAGCTGCGGCGGGAGGGCTGGGGATGAGGAGCGCTTTAAATTACAAGATCCAGAAACAGATTGCTTTATTATCCATCTGCAGCAATATCTCTCCACACACGCACACAGTCATGCAATCTGCTGTCACACAGTGATATTCTATTACTGTTCCATTCCATATCGGCAGTCTTAAGACACACGCCTGTTAGGTGTTGTTTTGGCATTGTAGGCAAGCTGCAACAAGTGTGACTGAAACACAAAGAGTGGAGTTGTGAAAGGAAATTTACAGAGCGAAAAACCTAAAAGGGTCAGTTCATTCAAATTAGTAAAAAAAAGATTTTCTCACTTTCCTCTATTGGTATCCAGCCATGCAGATAGTTTTAGGGTATCAGTCTGCATCCACCACAACACAAGGGAGGTCTCACTGCTGTGAGCACCACAAACAATGTTCCATTGACCTCCATTATACTGAGGTGGAGGCCGGAGTCTTCAAGATATCTCAAAACTTGGATAAATAAAACCAAATCTATTTGGGACAAACGTGTCTTTTAGGGTTTACTGACTTCCTGACAGGTCTAAGATAAAAATAACAAGAGAGAGCGCATGCAAATCAAAGGAGAGCACGAGCGAGACGTTGGTGGTGGTGCTAGAAACAAAGCTTTGCTGTTTGATTCAGTTTGTTTACACGCTAGCTTAGTACTAACTGGAGCCTAATGATTAGAAATGCTAGCCAACGTGCTGGATTATTAGTGCACTAACCCTATATCACTCTTAGCTCCTTAATAAAGACACGATAGTGTATAATGCTGTATTTCCATACAATGGACAGTGCGCCTTACAGCCTTATCCTTGATTGGTAATTAACTCTGATGTCTTTTTTAGGAAACTATTGAACTGTAAATAAAATCACAAATGAAATTGTCTTTCTTTTTAATTGAAAAGCACAAAACAACATTGTCCCAGCAGCGTCCAACAATAAGACAGGGGACGCTCTGTGCTGCCTGAGAGGTGAAAACATGGTCGAAAGATGTTCACAAATCACTTGCTGCAGCTCATAAAGGTTCATTGCTGAGTGCATAGTAATAACTGAAGCAACTCAGATGTGTGTGTATTTTCATCAACTCCTGTATTCTCTCATCTGGAACATGGAAACCACCTTGCCTACTAAGGCAGAAATAGTATCTGTTTATGAAAACTGCATCTCAGTGTATTTGTTTTTTAATCTGTTGTTGGGCTAATTTGCTTCATCTTCATGGCTTTTCAGATGCTATGAGATCTCAAACAGGAATTCACAAAGGCCACTCTCCGTTGCTCATTTAGTTCCTGACGTTATGTCCTGTGGCTCCTTTCTACCTGGAACTAAAGAAAAAAATCTTTAGGTGATTTAGGAAAACCAACCCTTTAAAATTTCTAAATCAATTCCTTTTCTGTAGCAGTACTGAACTAGAATTATGAATTCTACGACTTTCATCAGAAACACTTTCATCAGAAGCTTCTGTGAAGCATGTATAACTCAGTCAACAGTAACAAAAAACATAAACGATGCAGTCCCCTTGGGCCCAACTAGTAACAAATGTATTCCATGTTGTCTATATTTGATTTATGTCCTGCTTGAGATGGTAAAAACTACACAAAAGACTACAAAGCAGATGGAATGAAGCAGAAATGACAAGAGAGCAAATGTGGTCTTGGTTAGGCCATGACTGTGGGCCAATGTGTATCTATTAAAAATGCCACAACATAATGATGAGATTCTGTCCAAAAAGTATAATCTATGTGGTCAGCGGGGTCTGAGACATCACGCGTGTCAGAGACAGAATCCCGCAAAGACTGAGAACCAATCACCATCCTTTTCTAGTTTTAATCATGATGGACAATTACAGAGGAGAGCTGTGGACAAAATTACTCCCACACAGACTACAAAGCCCAGTCTTCAGAGAATCGCCTCATCTCTCTCATCCTTTTGTCTCTCTCTCTCTGTCTATTTTCTGCCTCTCTGTATTTTCTCTGTCTCTCCATCTCTTTATTCTCCTCTGCCATCTCCCTCCAGAGTAGAATAATGCATGCTGGTGTTTTCCCTGCATCCTACAAAGAAAATCTTGGCATGAAGACTTGTGTAATCCCTCCAAAGCAAATAGGAATAAGGTTCTGCAGTTGAAACTCAGTCTCGGAGGATTGGACCATAAGTCTGTAGAGTGATGTGTTGACACAACTGTAATTTAAAGGGAAAAATCTAGCCTGTAACACTGTGAGCACTGTTTAAAAAGGAATTACAAGTGTTGCAGCATGCATTCGGCATCCACTTTGTAGATGGGTGTATTGTATTTTCCATTAGCTGATAAATGGAAAACATCAATGACATGACAGTATGTTTCCAGTGTCCAGGACAAAGTAAAATATAAGAAAGAATAAGAGTGGTTCCAGAATCAAAGCAGGAGTTTTTGTGGATCCACATCCAACAATCTTTAAGAGATAAATACAGGAAGATTTTCTTATGTTTCAATCAATAGTAGCCTCAGCTGACGAGAATTCAACCACATGACATGTTCTTATGAAGGGCTTCAATTAGAATTTTTCACTTTTTTTTTTTTTTTTGTTACTCTTTGCTCACATGTTGAAGCACAAATAGCATTCTACAGCCATGCTCGCAGCTCTTTGAGGCTGTAATGAGGCACGGCTTTGAGCTAAATGTCACACTGCCAATGCTAACATGCTGATTCTTGGTGGGTATAATGTTTACCATGTTCACCATCTAAATTTAATATTAGCATGCTAACATTTACTTATAATATCAAACATAGAATGCAGCTGAGCTGATGGAAATGTCATTCGGCATGCAGGTAATTGGTTATAAACAAAGCACTGCACATGTTGAAATTCCTACCTGATGGTGCCGCAGGATGAAAAGTCACTGGATCACCAAAGTTATTAGAATTCAGCCTGAGGGTAACATTAATGTGTGTAACAAGTTTCATGGCAATCCATCCAATACTTGACATTTCATTCAAAACCACAAATGTCAGCCTCATGGTGGCACCAGAGGAAAAGTCAGGGTTTCATCAAAGTCAGCAGGCCTCATCCTCTGGGATCCATGAGTATCTCATTTTATGTCAGTCCATCCAGTAGTTGATCCTAGTTTTAGTCCGGACCAAAGACGAGGACTGACAGGCTGATGCTGCATGCAGTAAGTCCAGGACTCAGCTGTATCAGGTGTCCACAGTTTAAACTTAGCCCACTTAGAATGTTTTCTAACATCACTACATTAAAATGGGTTGCATCACACACACTAGACCTTACATAGAGATTATGTGTTACTAAATATTCACACCTTTAAGTGCCAGGTGAAGCTGTTGCATGGCTGACCAGACCAGCTAACACAGCTAATTTGCTAATTCATGTATAACCCACTTATAGTGAAGAGATGTAAAATGGACTTTGTTCAACATATCTCACCTGACAATGGAACAGTTTGAAAGTACAGTTTACAAAAATGAGACAATATGTCGAAAATTACAAAAAGCTATAATTTCGTTTTTCTTGTTCATAAAAGTATGTTACAGTTTATGATTCGAGTGGATGTCTTAAGAAGAGCAGGATATTGCAGTCATTCTTATGAGAGATGCTCATTGGGTGTAAAAATCACAGAACATTTTTCAGGCTTCTGCATTTTTGAATGGAAGGACAAGAGTTGAGAGCATGCACGTTGGACATTTCTTCTGACTGAGCTGACTCACTTCCTGTTGTCTCTAGACACACAAGAAAGGAATAAAGTTATTTACAGATGCAGCTATTTGAAACTTTTCAAATTTCAATGAAAATTAGTGAAATTTTGATTATATAGTCATTTCGGGGTGTTCTTGTCTTTTTGGGCTAGTGTGCGTCATGTGATCCTTCAACACCAAATATGTCCTCTACACCAATTCGCCTCATGTTGTTCCTCGGGCCTTGGTGACGTTAAACTGACGCCTTGCATAGTCGATCACACTACAGGCGAAAACATTACTTCAATTGCAACCCAATTTTGTAAATCCCCACTTTAGAAACTAGCTGCAACTGTGACCTCAACTCTGTAAACTCTGAACTCAAAAAGGACTTACCATTGAAACTTGTCGATGAATTTGTGGATAGCAGGTGCACTCTGATCCAGTGGAGTTGGCTGAGAGTTTGCTGTGAGGCATCCTTGACATTATAGGGAAGAAGAAGTAGACGAAGCAGGCTGGAAAAGTTAAATTACAGTTCTTGTCCAGGTGGGTATCGTTTCAACTGTTTCTACACTAATGCCAGTACAGAATCTCATGAACAATACGATACCTTACCAGGAATATAGATATGTTTTCATACACAACTCTTGATACATTTATCAAAAAGAGAAAGCATTTGATGCCAAATTTAGGTACATCACAGTTTTTGATACGCACAGCTCGACAGCATAGCTGCTGGAATTTCTTCAGCATCTTGGGTTTGTGATACCAGTGTGAGGTATGTGACAGGAGGATTTTCCTCTGCGAGAACAGAGCAGAGTGGACGGCCAGCTGTGATCTCTATTCTGTTCTCTTCTGCAATTTAACCAGGCTGGAAAGGAAAACACAGCTCTTCATTACACACTGCTGCAACATGCAGGAAGACTCACCATCTGGCTACTTATCTCTCTCTCATTCTCTCTGCCTCTATTTGTTTCTCTCCACCTTGTTGCCTCTGCCTCTTGTTTAAGATAAAGCTGGAGAATAAATGAGAAAGAGAGGGAGAAATAGCGAGACAATGGCAGTGCGAGAGAGAATGAGGAAGAGAAAGCAGACACAAAAAAAGATGATGTAAAAATAAGTGTGAGAAAAGATAAGAGAGAGAGAGATCCAGAAAAAGAAACAGAAGATAGACAAAGATAAAGAGCAAGGCATTTTTTGTACTTTTGTTGTATTGTTCTGTCTCTATCTTCTTTTCTACTTCTCCATCCTCACCCTCCCTCACTCCCTAATGAAGTTATCTTTCTTCCTCTGTCAGGATTCTCTCCAGTCTGGGTTTCCTTCAGATAAACAAGACTTACCAGCAACAAAACTTACAAGTGTAGAACCTGCTGGGGAAAGAGAGAGATTATTTTGATGGTTAGGTTGTCATTTCCACCACTCTCATGTACTCTTTTGATCATCTGGAATTCTTCAGCTTTGAGTGTGAAGAACATGTCACCTCCACTCAGACTGCATAAAGTGTGTAAGACATTGTCTTCATTGCCAGTTTTAAGTGGTAGGTAACTGGAAGATTGGATAAGACTTGCAATGTCTTCTACAATTGCAGCCTGACTTAATGTTGTTTCCAATATTGTGGGATTAAAGGTGAAAGTAGTTGTTTTCGCTGGTGAATTTAGAACAAGCACATGCTCGCCACTGCACCCGTAGGCACCAGGGTTCAATTCCCAGCAGTGGGGCTTCTGTCATGCCGTAGCAGCGTTATGGCTGGGAGGCTGTTGATGGAGCGTGTATGTTCTCACTGGAATAGCAGCTCCTAGTGTTTGGTCAGGATATCTATGCAGAGTGGTGGGATCTGGGGAAGACAGTGAGAACAACTGTGTGTGTAAGTGGGGATTCAGACCCAATATAACCTTGCGTTAAAACAGCACAGGGGACTGCATTGGTCCCCCAGCAACGCAGTCCCCTGTGTAGTTTAGATATCAGTGGGACTACGTAGTATGATCCATGAAGTCCAGTTGGAGTAATGGATTCATGCCTATTAAAGACTCATCAGACTCAAAAATACCACACAACAGTTTATGATGCTCAGAGACAGGATTCTACAACTGGAAAGTTATAATGCCAGCAATTATTTTAACTTACAATTCACAATGAATGGGGATAAACAGCAGAAATACAGCACTCCTGTTACAAAGTAACCTGCTGGGAATATGTGCTTGCATGTATTTGATTGGCCAACAAAGCACCTTGATAATTTTATATCCGATTGCATTGCAGCAAAAGCCTCAAAAGGTAGCAGGATGGCCTTGCGTTGTTTGTCATTCAAGCTAATGGAAACTTTGAACATATTAAAATATATCCTGCTTCAAGAAGTGATGAGCTGTGACTGCTGGTCTAAGTCCTGCTTTCCACCCTCTACTCAAAGTAAAGCACGCAGCTCGGAACATAACTTCAATTCCACCTACCAAACTCCATTCGTCCCTCTTGATCTTTAGAATAAGGCTAAAGACCAAGCTCTTTACTGATCACCTTTCTTAAAAAAACAAACAAACAAACAAACAAACAAACTCTCTATCCACCCTATGCATTACCTCATAGCACTGTCTTGTAGCACCTATGTCCAATTGGCCCAATAATTATGAAAATCTATGCATGTATTATAATCTACGTATGAAAATCTCATATGTACGTTGCTTTGGATAAAAGTGTCTGACAAATTCTTATTGTAATTATAATTATGGCCACAAACACATCATAGCACAGTCCTTTACTTCACTGTCAAATATTAGAGCATGAACAAGAAACCTGATACCTAAAATACTTGGAAGGAAGAGTTGTGTTGGTTTTTGGTCTGGGGACAAAACATCTACTAAACTTTGTAAGTAAATGACAATAGAATCTTTGGATTAAAGCAAGCATTATCAACATACAGCACATTAACAGCTATCTTATGACTACATGAATCAACATACAAATATCCTTATTTAATAAATCTAACTATGTTATGTTTGTCTACTGGACAAAGAACTCACTTCTCAGGACTGTCACATGCCTCAACAGACTGCTCCTTTAAATGAAAGATTTATGCATGAAAAGAAATAAAACTTTATCCCCAAAAATATTGATACATTGACTCTACCCTTGTTTAAAGTAAACTTAGTGTACCCTGTCCCCTATCAAACAGGATGATATTTTAACAGATGGTGATTTCTATTACAAAATTTGTATTCCTATAAAAATATATGCAAATCCCATTACAATAATTTATAAGTTCTCTGTTCTTAGTTTAGTGCAACAACAAACATACTACTACGCTGAGAGTGATGCCCAGTATACCTTGTGTTCCTGAAGGTTTCAGATTAACTGAATCTTGTGATGGCTAGCTGATTTTCTATACTGTCATGCAGACTTTGTCAAGCTTCAGACGTCCTAATAGCTACAGTATGTTGGACTTATGGCCTACTCCTGACCCCTTTCCTTACTAGCTGCATGGGAATGAATCCCAGCAAAAGCTGAATTTTTTATAGCAAAGTGCAGTCATCAAAATGATGTGCCAGCAGGCTGACAACAGTATTCCCACTTTCTCTCCGTAATAGTAGTCTGACTCTAACTCTAACCATCCTGTCTCCTCCCTGTCTCTGTTTCTAGTCTGTGTTTATAGCCTTTTAAGCGTCCTTGCCAGGTGTGTGTGTGTGTGTGTGTGTGTGTGTGTGTGTGTGTGTGTGTGTGTGTGTGTGTGTGTGTGTGTGTGTGTGTGTGTGTGTGTGTGTGTGTGTGTGTGTGTGTGTACTGTACTTGCCCTGGCTGCAGCTGGCTTTTGGGTGACCTTTTTGTAGAAGTCACAGTCCGAGAACAAGCTCAGCAGCATCCTGTCCAGCCAGCGGAGGACTACAGTGCCACTGACTTCACCTTCAGCTACTTCCTAAGCTTGTGCACACACAAGCACACACATCTGCTCACTTCAGCTGTTGTTTCTTCTACTTCTGTAGGAGTCTGGTTGAAGTCGGAGGAGACGGTGGCGATGAAAACAAAGAGAGCTGACTTTGCTGCTGCTTTCCTGCGTGGCCGTATGATTGTAGCTGGAGGACTTGGTAAGTGTGGTACAGTGTAAACTAAACGTTGTCCACTGCTTTCACACTGCAGTTTTTATTGATTGAAGTTTGTTGCCTGTTATAGAATTAATTTCAGAACAATCCATTGGGTTAAAATATCCTATTAAAGTGCATTAAAGTGTTGACGTGATTGAATGACAGCTAATTCAACATCTATGACAAAAAAGAAATCCAGCAAGACCAAGCTCATGATTTTAAAATAAAAGAAAATTGTTACATTCTTTGTTTTATTTATATGATTGACTGCACTTGATTACAGGTTTGATGATCATGGCTTTTGTTGATGGTGTCAAAATTTAGAAGTCGGATACACTGATTGGCTGCAATGTTGTGATCCTGGTGAATCCTGATGCATCAATGTTGTCATAATATGAGCTTCTACTTGATGAAATACCCTCTATGCCAGTCAGTACACAGAAGTAAAACATGAGGGAATATCATCGTTGATATGTCTGATATCTATGAGTGTTTATTTATGTTTCCAGGTCATGAGCCCTCAGCCCTGGACACAGTTGAGGCCTTTCATCCTCAGAGAAAGAAGTGGGAGAGGTTGGCTCCCATGACCTTCCCCCGATGCTCCACCTCCTCCATTATCATCAGAGACCGCCTCCTGGTGGTAGGAGGAGTCAACCAGGTACAGTCCTGCTAAAACTAACCATAATGTTATACATTCACACATACATAAACAGTACATCATTTAGACAACAGCTTAACCAGCAAGACATGTATTAGTATTCATGGTGACAGATGGTTACTTCTCACTGTTAAGAGGGGCAAGTGTGTCCCACAGCTGACATATTTATTTATACCCTCGTCTCAATGTGGGGTGTTCTTCACAGCTGTGAGTGTGGTTTTATTCTGTAGTGAGGAACTAGTAAGAAGGTCTGTGCTTGGAAAGACCGTTGTCTGTCTGACTAACTGCACCCTGCCTGTCCGCTCATCAGGATCATGCTTGACACACTGCAGATGACAGTGTTGGACAATGATGTGTTAGTTTTCCCAGTAATGAACAGTGTCATGAAATGCTTCCCAATCTTCTTTGATAATCATTACAGCTACAAAAAAATCCTGTTTCTGAATGACCATTAGTAATCTCTCTGCTAAAATTTCAGTTAAACTTTCTGAAGAACTGAGAAGCTTAATATTTCTACAAGCATTTTGAAATGTGAAAACTTCTGTATTCTGTGTAGTTCATCTGCATTCAGTTAGTGTGCCCCTGTAACCCTGGGAGCAGTGTTGTCAGGGGAAATAGCTCCTTGTAGGGTCTTCCACTGCAAGTTGGTCCCCGGGTAGGGGCCTGACTAAGAGTAATTCACAAACCACAGCAAAAGTCCACCAAGAAGGGGCTGCAGCACTTTGTCTGGACCAGGGACATTGGTGCCCCCTCTTAGCATCTGGTGGGCAGATCTTGACCAATGCAACTGGGTGGGGCACAGCCCAAAAGAACTACATGGAGCTGCTGCCCTTTTGGGCCCACCACAAATAGCCAAGCACCAAGCATTTGGTTAGGAAGGAATGATCAGCCTGATCTGAGCCCTGAATCATGCTTTGTTATTGGACTTATTGTTATTGGTCCCTGTCGAGACAGCAACCTGAGATCCTGTGGGTGGACACCAGTGGTGAGGGATGCAGTCAAGCTGAAGAAAGAACCTTTTGCCACTTGGTTGGCACAGAGGTCTTAATGGAAAGGTAAAAGGTGTGGATGAGAGCCACCCTAAGACACTGAAGCCTCTGGACACTTTTGGGCTGTTTTCGCTGGCACGCCTTTACAAATTCGTGTAGAGGTAGGTGACCTAAGGAATGACAGACCAGGGTTGTGGTTCCCATATTTTAAAAAGGGAACCAGAGGGTAAGCTCCTTGTGCTGAAAAGGAGGCTCACACTAACTGCGGAACCTCAGGTCCAGGAGGAGTAATTCCATCCTGGTCCTGGGATAGTGGATCAGCTCGTAACCTTACCAGGGTTTTCAAGGGAGTCACGGGAGAATTGGGAGAATCTCAGAATTGCTGCTCTTTGCAGATGATGTGGTTCAGTAGACTTCATTAGACCAAGACCTTCAGCACACACTGGGACAGTGTGCTGTCAAGTGGGAGGCAGTCAGGATTAGAGTCAGCACTTCCAAGTCTGAAGCCATGGTTCTTGGCTGGAAAACGATTGTTCCCTCTTGGTTGGGAAGGAGTTGAAGTATTTTGGGGTCTTCCCAAATAAGGCAAATGAAGCAGGAGATCAATAAATGGAACAGTGGTCAAGTGGCTGTTGTACCAGAACATTGTGGTGAAGAGGGACCTCAGCCAGAAGGCAAAGCTTTTGATTTTTCCAGCCATCTAAGTTCCAAGCTTCACCTATGTTCATGAGCTTTGCGTAGTGTCAGAAAGATTGAGATTGTGCATATGAGCAACCAAAATTAGTTTCCTCCATAGGGTGGATGGGTTCACCCTTACAGCGAGGGTAAGGAGCTTAGACTAGAGCCAATTCCTCTTCACACTAAAAGGAGCCAGTTGAGGTTGGTGAGGGGCATCTGATCAGGATGCTTCCTGGGCACCCGAGGTAGACCCAGAACATGCTGGAGAGATTAGATATCTCATGTGTTTTGGGAATGTTTTGGCATCACCCAGGAGGATTTGGAAAATGTTGCAGGGACAGGGATGTCTGCACCACTTTGCTTAGCCCGATGCCACTGTGACCCAGGATAAGCAAAAGAAAATGGATGAATGGGTGGAGATTTCTCCTTTGCCTTCCATAAAAGCAAGCCATGACTTTTGTTATCATCACTGTAACAGTAAATATCAGATTCAATATGAATTATCTGCAGACTTTACCCACCTCCAAACACACAATTAGTTCTCATCATAATTTATCTCAATTAGCCACAGAATTCAAAGCATGAGGATTTCATACATGATGTTATAATTTGCGATAAAGACGTGAGTGAAGTAGTCATTTAAATTTAGTTTTACTTTAGTTTTTAATAATCACGTCATATTCTCCTCCAGCCGTAACTTTCGTCTTCTGAGTGAAAAATGTCACTTGTATTTCTAATCTTAAAGTTTCTCTGAGAATATGTCAGCTCTCCAAACTCTTTTATGTTACGTTTGTTTTCCTTTGTGCATTTTAGACTTTGCGTCGTTTCTGGATTTGCAGCATGATTGCTTTCTGCATCACATTCCTGCAGTGTTGGACTTTCCTTGCCTGTAGGTGGCAACAAAATTAGTCAAACTGTCAAAGAATGACTGAACAGCTTTGCCTTCTGGATAAACAGCCTGCTAACATTGTCTGAGTCTGAGTTGTGACTTCATGTGTCAGTTTCTTTACCTAGGCATGACCGCAACACAGCTGAATTTGCGAGATCACAAGATCACATGAGATCACGTAAGATCCATCTTGCCAGGCTTCAAGTTTTTGGCCAAATGACAGTCATTTTGGACCATCTATCAGTCCTGAGAGAAATTACTGGAAGCTATGGGTATGGTTTAGGTGTGATGACAGCAAGAGAAGCAACTGTTGTTTTGAAAACAACAATGACAGCCCTTAATGAGGTTAGCTTAGATGCTGCCATAGCATCAGTTATATCAAAACTGAAGAGTATTTCTTCATTTGCTCAAAAGAGCAAAGAACGGTACCAAAGGCTTTACTACGTGGGACAGATGTTCTTGCTCCTCCACAACTGGCTTCAGCAAGAGTCCTACTACGTCATATACTTTGTTGAACTGATTGGTTGAAGGTTGAAGGCAGATGGTTCATCCAATCACCTGCTGAGTATTTTTTGAAAGTGCCTGCCCTTTTCCAAACAATTTTCCAAGGACAACTTCACAGATGGCTCTGTGTAACAAACCATCTGCTGCGTCACGTTATCAGTTTCAAGCCATTTTTAAAAAGGTGTTTCATATCTAATACCTGCATATGGAGAATACATTTTCTAAATCAGGACAGTGCTTTGTCATTCTTGTGCCATTGCCACTTTTTAAAGGTCCAGTGTGTAGGATGGCTTTGAAAAAGGGGTTTGGTTTGTCCATTCTGGGCTACTGTAGAAACATGACAGTGCAGCATGGAAGACTCCGTGGAAGAGGACCCACTCCCTCTGTAGATATAGAGAGCTCATCCCAAGGTAACAAAAACACGATTGTTGCTTTCAGATGATTTTACATGAATGAAAACATACTTATGAATATTAGATTCCATTTTTAACCAATGAATCCTCATAGATCCTACACTCTGGACCTTCGACAGAAAGAAACAGAGACTGTCTAAATTATTTTGTTTTTGGTCAGTTGTTAACAATTGAACACTTTCTCCGCTGGTTATGTATCATGAGTTGTTTTTATGGTTTCCTGCAGTTTAAAAAATATTACCTGACTCTCTGATTTAGAGCAGTAGTTAAACGATGTGAGATGTCCGTAAATGGAGTTTTAACAGACACCTCCCAGCCAATCAGATACAAGAATTTTCATTCATTTAAGGTATCAGTATCGAATTATATTTCAGTATGAAAATGTGCAACACTTTGACCCCCAATCTTTTCCTTATTTCTCTCTCGCACAGGTTCCCAGCACAGCCCACGAGATTTTGTATGTAAAAGAAGAAGAGTGTCTGTAGCCTGTTATAACTGATATCAGGCACATCAGTGATTCCACTTCCTCTTCTCTATGGAACCCTCTTGAATCAGACTGTGGTGCAATATGTAGGAAGCACTGAAAAAACAGAGAGATGAGTCTGAGTGAAAGGCCCAACTTTATGATGTAATGTAACAGATAACACTGCCCCCTGCTGGGCTTTACTGACACTGAGCCCCACACACGGACAATGGAGGAGCTGGCTCTTTCTTTATACCAAGTTATGTTTCTTGATACTTTAGTATGTGACACTTCTGCATTGTACGTTGTAGTGCATACATGAAGAAGAACTTTTGTAGCTTATATATCTCGTAATGTAGACAGAAAATATAGGGATGACCTATTTTATGTCTTATATACGTTTCACGTTTGGTTTTCTGTCTTTGTTCAAGTGTTGTTCAACAAGTGAACATTTGTGGGTAGTGCAATTTCAACAGAAGATTTTAATTTAGTTTGATGACATGACTGCAATATTTGTATACTGTTTATTATCTAGCCAAAAAAGGAAGGTGGGTAGTGTTTGTTAAACTGTACTGTAACAAAATTTGCACTAAAGCAATTAACACTGAGGATGAGTTGATTTTACCATCAATAATTTCTAGTGTAATCTATTGTTGTTATTACACTGAGAATGCTGTACTACACTCTTCTATGCTGTAACAGTGCATATTTGTCAGTATGATCATAGATATGATTTAATACACTGAATAGAACTGTAGAAAAAAAATAGGAAAAAGAACTGTATTAAATGACAATATGGTGATTGTTTACGTAATTACCTGCTGTTGTAGACAAAGAAATGGATGGTAAGAAGTGTGATTGATTGTACACATTTCATTCCTTCAGCAATACAAGCTCTCTTTTTGTCAGTGTTTCCTTTGTGCTTTGTGCAACATGTGCTGTGCTGTAATAATCATTAACACCTCACTCAGGTTGTGATGTTACAGATTTCTTTAGTTACTTCAGAGATAATCTACTGACTGGTATGGTGTTTGCCTGGTATGGTGTTTGGTGTCATTATAGTCAAAGCCAAACTCTTGTCTCTTTGGCGCAAGCTCTTGTGCAACCAGTGACTAAGCTGTGAAATATTTCATTGTGTTGAATATTTCACTTCTGAAGATTTTATTTCATCATACACCATCATCAATCTCTGATCTGCCCCACACTCAATCATTTCATGTAACATTGAGGATATGAGTAGTCATATTCAGTGAAATAAATTGTTTTTTGTTGTTTGTTATGCACTTATTTCCCACTAGATGGCAGTCAGAACACACATGAATCCACACAAGCGCCTGAGGCTTTCACTGACTCATTACAGTCTTAGCTTCTCCACAGGGATGCAGTGGACTGACAGTATTTTATTACATATGCAGATATGTATATTCATAAACCTAGAATACATTATAATAAGCAAAGTCAAGTAAAGGAAAGAGAGGAGAAATCCCTAATTATTTTCTCAAAATTGTACTTTAGTTAATACAAGTTGCTATAATTATGATTGCTGTCAAGAGATGAAGTATCATTAACTATTAGCATGTAGTGATCTAGTCAGATAGTTTTATATAGCAGCTTGAGTTAAAAAAAAAAAAGGTCTGCTCACACTTACTGTGTGTTTTATAATACATGAGGTTGTATGATCTATACATCATGGTTAGAGTTTGTTGATAGCTGATAGAGGTGCAAACTGATGGCTTTTAACTAGAAAATGCATCAGTTTTATGTCCGTCCCTGCAGCTGATAATACAAATCATGTAGTCGATTGAAATGGTGCCTCATGGGGGACGTTAATTGCTGTTTCCTCCTGGAATTTCATGTGTAAGATGTCAATGTGAGTTGTACAGTAAAAAATAGTTAAGGACTCTCAAAAGTGAACAGCACATGCAAATGCACTTCTAAACAGTCATTTTCCTTGTTCCATAGATATATGAACTGCATCTAATCTTCAAACTGAACTGACTGTATCATCATTGTAGCTTGTAGCAGGGATGTACCTCTCACCTCTCACTGATGCAGTAGGACCTACATAACTTCCTCATTAAAAGACCACAAATCCCACGGACACAATCATGAAGTCATAACTCTGAGCTACTAACCTTAAACACAGTGCTTGAAGAAGTCGGGTCTTGCACACAAGTGAGGGCAACAGCTTGAACCAGCATCACTCTGAATTTACAGCTAAACTTCAGGCAGTCAGAGACGGTGTAGAACACCATGCAGGTCTTAATGATGATGCAAACTGACGCATGTACAGAAACCTATTTTAATGGTGATCTGATTGTTCATCTTACAAAAAAGCAAACAAAGTTGCCACACAGGAAGTGACCTTGTAGCTTTAACCTGAACTGACTGAAAGCATTCACCAAAGTGATCTGTATTTTCTCTACAATACACTGAAAATGATCATATAAGCTCTCATGACACTGTAGCAGTGTTTTTTCTTCCCACCTGCTGTGCTCGATACTTATTTGCAAATTGGAACTCTCTCCACAGGATGAGGATTTTATTTTGACATTTGTATGTTATGTGCATTTCAGTGTTAGATATCTGTTCAATGCTTTAAAACTGTAAGTTTTGATAAGGTCCTCTATATTCTAAGGATATAAGGTAATGGAGCAGTAACTGCTGCCCTCACAGTGTCACAGGCAGCTTTAGTCATGGTTGGACAGACTTGTTAGGTAATGCTTATTCACTGCTTCCTCTCCATCCGAGGCTCTCTCTACTGCCCACTAAGGATTGAAATTTGTTCTGTAAATGACCCCCCACCTCCCCAACACACACACACACACACACACACACACACGCACACACACACACACACACACACACACACACTTATTTTAGACATCATCCAGGCTAAAATGGGTTGATTGCATTCAAGTGAGGCTGGCTGCATTTGTGACTGCTCTCCATGGCCGCTGTATTCCTCTCTGTGTTTTTTCCACATTAACTCGGTCAAAGTAATTGCCCTGGCATAACAGCAGAGAGACACAATGGGGGACGGTTATTAGCCTGAACTAGCAACCCTCACTTAACCATTCGGGGAGAAATTGAAGTAATCAGCTTACTGAAGATATCTTTAGTTTGACTCTGACTGTTCATTTTCAAATAAGATGTATCCTTTGAAGTGGCAAAGCTAATACAGTAATTGACTTATTGGCAGAATGCTTTGTGTCAAAACACAATTGGCTTTTCTTTATGTTACACATCTTTTTGTGTCTTCTTGGACGTGTAGGCTTCTGCACGCTGCAGCCTCCGCTTTACGTCAGCTCTGAGTGTCTTTCTCACACCTGTATGAATTACTGTGAGTTTACAGCACACAGGGAGGGATTTCAAAGAATGAATTGCACCAGTGCACCATCGTGAATCCTGCGTTTGTCTGCTAACAGGTCATATTTGATCTGAACACGTGTTTCCTAATGTGTTGCATAATTTGTGGGTGTTACATATTCACATAGCAGGAAAGGACCAGTGTGTATCAGAGGATGGGTGCATGGTGGTGGGTGTAAGGGCAGTGGAGGGTAGTTTGGTCAAAGTACACGGTGAAAGCTGGTATCTAACTGGTTCACTCTACTCACATGATTTATGATAAAGAGTTAAGATAAAAATATATTTTACAAAGCAAAAGTATAAAATACTGTACTAAACTGATGTAATTACTACATTGGCATTACATTTACATCACAATTAAGGCCCATGACTTCAGCGATGTTTTCTTTTTTTCTTTTTTTTTGGACAAACATACTGTAGTAGAGGACATCCTGCCCACATGGAAAAACAGAGGGTGCACACACAGCAAACAAGTCTAATGTGGATAGGACGTTGGTAAGTAATCAGATTCTTTACTCAAGTAAAAGTAGCAATGCAAGACTGTAAAAATATTCCATTCCAAGTAAAAATTCAAAATCTTACTTTAGAAAAAGTGAAATTGAAAGTGATGAAAAGTTCTCATTATAAGTAAAAATTACCTGCTGAAAGTATAAATACTGAAGTATTAATGTGGTAGTTTGAGATTTTTCCACAAGCAGACTGTTAGCTTAGCTTAGCATAAAGACTGTCAATGAGGAAACACATGTCCAAATGTGACAAAACCTGTCTGAGTGGATGGAATCTTTTATCACATTATGTCTTGACGTTGACGAGAAATGCATGTCAATGGTTGCTGACGAGTTTCCTAAGTAGACTTCTCTCATTTCCAGTTGCTTGAGTCTTGCCGTCTCCATGAGCTTAACCAGTGAAGTAAATACAGTATTCTGTCACATAACCACAACACACTGTTTTAACACTTCAGTTTGTACACAGATTAAGCCAACAAGATATAATGTTAATCAGTCAGCTGTGAAGGTGCTGGGAGGTGGATTTTGTCACCTTCAGACAGAGCCTGGTGACCTGGCTCCAGTGTTTGTGCTAAACTAAGCAAATGTCTCCTGGACATAACTTCATATTGTACAGCGAACTCTTGGCAAGAAAGTGAATCCGCATATTTCCCAAAATGTTAAACATTCTTTTAAAAGAAGAATAGTTTTTGTAAAGCATTTATGTATGAAGCAGCATGAAATGGAAATACTTTAAGTAAGCACAAGCTCGACTTTAATGAAGTACAGTATTTGAGTAAATGTACTTCATTATGTTCCCCATAATTGCCTATATTGTTAAAGACAGAAAAGAGCATTTCTCAAACAGTAGATACCAGAGGGCACAGACAACAAACATTCCTGCAAGGGTGCAAGAACATATTCTGTTGGAGAAAATTAATGAGTTTAAGGGAAGACAAACACATGTGCTCTGATAAATAAATTATAATCACATAGATACACACTCAAGCAGCATCTCACGTCCTCCACCCTTTCACCAGCCTCAAGATACCAACATTATTAAAAGATCCTTCTTTTTGCAAATGTATATTACCAGCAGCCATGTTTCAAAGACTCTTTGTGTTTTGTCTTTCCAACTATTTCCAGTATGCCATGGAAATCAACATGACTTGCACACTTCATAAGTCAGGCTGCATGTACTAATCTGCTGCTATACAAAACCAAATGACAGAGGTGGGCATGAAATTCATTGTTATGGATTACCCAACTCAGGCAAGTCTTTGCATGTTGATTGTCTTACTGCATTTGAACTGATGAAAACTAACGGCATCCTCGAGTCCACGATCTGCAGCAAGTGGGCAACAGGCTAAAACTTGTAAAAACACTGGTGGTCTTTTCTGAGAAGGCAGGTCCTGCTTCACACTCCTCTCTGACCTCAAACAAACAATTTCTTCCCCCATTCTCCAATTTTCCATCTCTCCATGATGTGATGATGATGTCTGTTTTCCTTTAATGGATGAACCATGTGCTGCCTGCGGGAGGTTACTCTTCACCCACCCATACATACACACACGCGAACACACACACATACTCATACCAGCACACATAGGAGGACAAAGCTGTTAATCGTTATGACTGTAGGTTATTCCCTAACACCTCACAAGTTGATTTTTCTTCCATTTATGTGGTTTAGTGTTCAATGTTGCAGAGTTTCTGTTTGAATGAGTAACTTTTTTAATCATCATACTGGTTCTTCCGTGTTTGACAGAAACCTTCTACCTGGAACATTGGCAGTGTGTTGTATTTGCTGGTACAGCTATTTGGAAGGTTACAGCTCATTCATTACAAGAGCCTGGGGTCAGAGGTCAGGACATCCATTTCATCTGCATCTATATTTTCCCTACAGTCTCCCATCAGGAGTTTAGTCCATGCTTTTTTGTACCTTTGTCATCTCACTGATGCACTGCATTTTCTCTATGACATCACGCAGCTCCCCAGATGTATACAACCATGTTCAAAACTGAAGAATGAGACAAGCGTCACATAATAAATGAGCGCAAGGTCAAATAATATTAGCTGAATGTGATAGCTTTCAAAGGTAATCCCAGTTTAAGCGGGTTTTGTTTTTGGAGTTTTACCCAGTTGTTTCTATTGGTTGTGATAATATCGCAGTCACCAAATTATGACTGAGATCTGGGAGCAATGAGGCAGGAAACACAAGTGGTTAGACGATCATGCATGTGGTAAACAAGGGAACACCACTTTGTTTGGAGGTAAAAACCAAAAGTTAGTGCCCCCCAAACACCACTAATAATAAACATTGCACAGGAAAACTATGAGCACACATAACTTCAGTAAACTAATAAGCTGAACCAGGGTGTTGGTCTCTAAAATTTGGGGAGACTTGATGAACTGCACAATCTGCAAGACAAGGGGTCATAGAGCAGGCTAGCAATTCTCGCTTTGACTTCTTTCAGCGATTTTGCTTTGTTTCCAGATCTCAGTAATTAACTTATTGAGGTGGTGATCAAAACTACAAAAATAAGCCCTCAAAAGCTCATTTACCTGATGGAATAAAGTGACTGGATGATTTTAGTGTCAGCACTCTCTGTTGGATGTAATGACTCTCTGGAGAATGAGGAGAAGAAGTGAAGACTCAAGCTCAGGCTTGTTGCAGTTTTCTGTGAGGCGAGAGGATGGAGGGGATGGGAGAGAGAGTGGGGGAGTGTATTCGCTGGACAGCCATTCATCCTGAGCTGAGGGAAGGTTTCCAAATCTCCCCCCTGACATTCTTCTGGGCTCAAAGAAGCCCGAGGACAGAAGTGGCCCAAAACTGGCACAGACCGCCTGGACGTTGCCAGGGACAGCCACTCTGCCGAGGCGTTGCTGGGGCCCAACACTGTTTTGTCTTCCGTTCTCACCTCACTTCCTGGTTTGGAAAAGGAGGCTGGAGGATCATTAACCACCAGAAGGACCCATACTACACTGTATGTCCACACGTAACCAGACCTCAGGACAGGCTTAAACATCTTCATTCAGTCAGCTATTTCTGTCTTCACTCAGTGCCACAGGTGTTCTTTTTTCACTTTAAAGCAAACATCCATCCGGTGCTGTCGTCAGACAGCTTACAGTGTAACGTTACACTTCATTTTCTCACTGGATGAATGCTGTCTTATCAACCACTTATGGTAAATGGACTGCAGTAATGGACGAAGCACACACACGCACACACACACACACACACACACACACACACACACACACACTGATGGTGACAGAGCCCAGGACACTTTTGAACCACAAACCCAGAGATGAGAGGACGACGTGCTCTACTGTCTGAACCCCAGCTGTCCAAGTGTTTCCACTCCATTGTTTGCTGCTATTGGTCAGTTGCTCATTTAACTTCCTGTCCAGACAGGAAGTGGGGATGTGTCATGTTGTGTAGTTTGACATCTGCAGCCTGCCTCCATTTTATCAAATATCTGAGGAGTTTTATAACACAATGATTCCTTTAATGAGTGTCTGGCGCAATTAGATCAGTTCTCCTGCACAGCTCTGAGATCAGCTGTAGTCATGGTCAGAATGTGAAATACTATGATATCACAGCAACACTGTGGCCATTCAAAATGTGTGTTAAAACAAAATAGCTTAATCTAAAGTACAGTCACAGTGGAGACTAATTATGAGGATAATTGGAAATTATCACCACAGAAACATCAAGCTATGTGCTGTAAGATAGCGAACACTGTAGGTATTGGGCCAAAGATTGATTGATCTAATCTGACATCTGTGTGGATGTGCTGTTTTCAGGCCATATAACCTCGTTCTAAATGTGAACGTTTGTTCCCAGCTTTGAGAAATGTATAGCAGACTGTACAAAGAGATCAGGGTTCTGCCATTTGACTTGCACTGACTGTATTGACAGCATTAGCAACGAAAGTGACAAATGGAACAAACAAAAAAATAAATAAATAAATAAGTGGCTCACAAAAAACGAATAAATGCTGATGAGATAATCTAAGTAAAGAGTTTCAGGATTTTCAAATCTAAATTCAGGCTGAGTACCATTAAAATACATCTGATCAAATACATCATGTGTTCTTTTGCAGCCCTTCAAACCGTTTTATTTTGCCCAGGTTTGAAGGCAGCTGTGCGACTGGTTTCCCAGGAAATCTCTCAAAACACTAAAGTGCCTAGTTTTCATGCTTTGAACTAGAAATGAGCATTGTCCAAGATTCTTTAGAGGTTTTGAAAACTATTTAACTTTCATGTACGAAGCCAAAGCCACAACAAAATGTGCAAGGCATGAATCCATGTGTATAAGCAAGCACAAGATTAGCAGTTTGGTACAAGACTCCCACTATTCATAGAGAGACATATTTTAGGACACAGCTTTTACACTCACCAGCATGCAGTCTTACTTAGGTTAGTTTAGAAATGTTGTTGTAAGATAGAAATGTCAATGATGAATATGAAAAGCCTCATTGAAAGATGTCTCATTTACTCAATACTGTATCATGTGTACTGAATCTAAAAAGGAATCCTCTTAGCTCCTGAATCCTCTTAGGGACAACCCGTGAGTTTCCATTCTCCCTGCCTGCATTCCTGTTGGACCGCAGTCAATGTGCAGCACCAAACCACTGTAGCATCAGGGAACACATCAACAGAAGAAATCACATACACATACAGCATGTGGTCCCAAGAAGCACCAAGACAGACATCATGGAATGACTTCATCAAAGTAAATAGGACATTTTGACATGTCACAATGGGAAGAGCACAGGTGTAATAGAGTTAATGATGGCATATTTTGGCATATTGTATATGCTGGCTCATTACCACACGACCCCAACTATCCTGCACAGATTCTGTAAAATGTAGATACCATTATGTTTTCATGCAGTTCGACGGATTTGTGCAAGTTATATATTCATTCAGCACTGTGCTGCTGCTGTTTGAAAGGAAATAAAATGGACATAAAATTACAGTTAGACTTTAAAACACTGCCAGTGATTGTATGTATATTTTTGGTTAACTAATACATTTTAGTTGATATGCTGCCAAAACCACATCCTGCCCAATCAATGAATGACAGAATTGTTCAGCTCAGATGCATCCGTGACATTTAAATTTGTTTAATGATTGTGGGTTGGTGTTTGGGGTTAATCCAACATTAGCACAATGTTGGATTATTGTGTTTTCCATTTGAAAAAATGGAAATGAAAAAAAAAAAAAGTTTTTCCCAGTAACTATTCGCTATTTTCTGTTGGTTCATATTTGGAAATAAATACTTAAATATTACAGAGCATTACTGTGTAAAATCTAACTTATTGGCTTGTGTTGGCTTCACAGACAGGTCATTCTACAGTCTTTGTCTGTAGTCATGACATCTTAACCAGCAGTAACATGGCCCCTTGTGTCTTGTCTCCACAGAATGCATCAATATGAAACAGTGATACATTTAACAGCTTTGACCAGTTTTGAACATTTTTTAAGTCATAGAAATTCTCCTTGAAGATGTCCCTAATTTTCTTTCTATGGTTTGAAACTGCTTGATTGGCAGTAACTAATTGAATGAATTTTTAGTACGCCGTGTTTTTATTTTCTTAAGGTATCTGGAAATCTCTCCTTGACAAAAGCCAGAAAACTCCCCCCAAAATCAGGAGGAAGGTCCTTTGTAAACAGAGCATTTCAGTTAAAGTCATCAGAATTGATCAGCCAACTGAGAACACCTGCTTCTTGGCACAGGCCCTGCATGAAGGCTTCTTCTGGAGGAAACAAAGCAGGGGTCTTTTCTGTCTTACTTACTTAACAGTAAGAATTTATTTGTGTAACCAAGTGCAGCATAAAAAATAAATTAAGTTTCAGTTCAGCTCTGTGTCTGTAAAGCATGATGGTTTATCACAGGTCCAAAATCTCACATATATCCCATGTTATAATCCAAATGTTGAATGTTACAGAGTTGAACTTTTTGGGAAAGTCATGTATTCGCTTGCCAAGAGTTCGATGACAGGTGATAGTGTGAGGCTGCAGCCTTAGCTAAGTATACAGACTGGAAAAAGGTAGCCTGACTCTGTCCAAAAGCAACAAAATCCATCTCCGAGCTCCTGCACAGGCTAAGCTAATTTATCTGTGTGCTGGTAGTCATTTCACATGAACATTAAGATGTGGTATCAATGTGAACATCTACCTCACTGCGAGAAAGAAATTCAAAATGTTAAACTATTTCCTTAAATTGAATTTCAAATAAATCATTTGATCCCCAGTTAGTAACACAGAATATTCACTTCCAGGAAAGACACGTGCTCATTCCATTTCCTCTCACTCTTCTTGCACAGGGCATATTTGTATGTGTAAGTCAGAGGAATATGCAAAATCATAAAAGCCTAGATGAGTAACAAAGGGAGTGCAAACAAGTGACAATGACCAGCTCATCTATGAGTCCGTGTAAAAGCACCTAACAAATCCACCCAGAGACCGCAGCGTGCAGTGGTGTAACGGACTCTCATTCCCCTGTTGTTACCAGATGTTTACGCTGTGTGCAGACTGGCTCAGCTCACCACTTTGCCAGCATGGGAGGATGTGGATGGATTGTAGCCTCTGCACTCTGAGCGGCCACTGATGGTGAGCTGAGCGGCTGTATAGCAACGGGCAAACAGCACAACAAAGCTGCAGGTCCTCTGGGGACGTTGTTAGAGCTGCTGCTCTCCTAGGAACCACATTAGGAGGCTGAGGCATCATACAATTTATCCGTCAGATAACACACGAAATGCACACATGCTTTGCAGTCCCTGGATGAAAAACAGCTCCAGTATTCCTATATATCATTTTATTATGCAACTATAACATCTAATCAAGGACCATATAGAAATGTAAATGCAAAAAAGAAAAGCAAAACAACACAGTGGGTACAATGGCAAACAAATACCATCAGATTTGTAAGGCCAGAGCAATGTGCTCATACTGCGAGAGAAATAAATATTACATAGGGCACGATGCAGCCCAGTTTTTTCCCTTGTGTCTCCTCATGTTTCCCTTCGCTGTGTCTCCTGTGCTCCTGTCTGTCTTTCTCTTTCTGTGTGATTGCCTGAATGGAGACAGGTGTACCAGCTGAATCCCATCTTCAATCAATCATCAAGGCCTCAGCTCTGCCAATTCCACCTCAGCACATCGTCCACTCTGCTGCCAGTGAGTGTTCCTATGCTTCAAGCCATTTTTGCCCGTTTATATTCAGTTAACCTGTTGCAGCCTGTTATCTTCAGTCTAATCTTATTTCTCCTCTCCCTGCAGTTCTGTCTCCTCGACTCCAGCCTCTGTCTCCTGTCCCCTCTTCTCCTCTGGCCTGCTCCCCAGCCTCAGATTCCAGCTCTGCCCAGCAACTCTCCAGATTCTGCTCTGGACCTGCGCAGCTCACATTTCTGTCCCATTTGCCCCCAAGATTAATTACCTCAAATATCATCCCTGTCGCTGTGTGTCTGTGGCTGCTCCTGGGCTCACCAGTTAGCGCCTTAACAAGGATGCAAGTGAAAATACTGAAGGCTTAAAGCTGCTAATATTTCTGTATTTACTATCCTCAACTCTATGGGGCATTTGAGCATCTTTCAGCTCATTGGTTTGGTTTTATTGCCCACAACTTAACTGTATTGGTTAAGTTTCACTGATCTCTGATAATAGAAAGGGTTGTATGCCGTACAGATTGTGAAACCTTCGAGGCAGTGGCTTGTCAAGACTTTTTTGACTGGGGTGGTCCAAGAGAGGCCCTGACTTATACAGGAGTACATGAAGTATGTGTGCACACATGTCAGAATAGCACTAATTTACCATTTCATTGTCTATTTACTACTTTAAATCACAGTTTCTTACAGTACTGTGTGCAAGATTATTACTGAAAAGATAAATAGTCTTATCAATCACAGCACAAGAGAGTGGCACCATATACATTTAATATAAAGCTTCCATAGTTTATCATTAAGCCTTCCAAAAGAAACAGTACTTCCAAATGTAGGCGGTATACAAAAGAAAACAATGTACATTCAAATATACTCATCAAACAGTTGGTTTGCTGTCAGGTCCTGTCTCTCACTGGGCAGATAGCCGATCATACACAGGGATGGCACTTGCGGTGACCAGTCAAAATTCAGGGGTGGACAGTACCACCACCTCCCAACCCATCAGTCGGGACAAAGTTAGTGATTAGCTGTTGAACATTGTGGAGCATTTTGTAGCTATAGAGCACTGTTGGGCAAGTTACTTTTAAAATGTAATGTATTACTAGTTACTGTCATTTGAAAGTGATAAGTTACTATATCATATCAGTGACTGTGAGGAGTACTGCATTACTGATTATTACATATTACGGTTGTATTATTGTTTGGAATAATAACGCTTTTGGTACTATAGCCTCACCACAACCTGGTCTCCGTGGCAGCTTCAGCCTCAGATTGGTTTTGCTTGTTCCCAAACACACAGCTCAAATGTCTAAATGGTAACTTCTTGCTAACACATTAACCATAATAACTACATAATACTATCTAAATGTTATTTGCAGCTGGCTCTGCTGCCCCCATGTGGCCAAAAAGTCTAGAGTCCATGATTACTTAGCGTTTGAGATTCAGGAACATTAAGCGTTGGGAAAAGCACAAACTCTCAGCCTTCATTTTTTGTGCCAAAGATAAACATTTGAGTCTGTATTTAGCTGAAGAAAGTTTAGGCACATCCAGTTACTGATGATTAGCTCAGCGTGCTTGTGGAGAGATTCCATGGGACTGTCGTTGCATGGTAACAGAGCAAATGAAATTTGGCAGTTGTGTGCATAATTATGTTTTTTGATTTGCATAATTTTACCCAATGAAGTGTGCCAGGGTCAAGAACTGAGCCTTGGCGAACTCCACAGGTACGTCTGTAAACTTTAACCATGCAGACACAACAAAAGGTCTTTAAATTATTTTTACTGGAATTGAGAGATCAAGAAAACAAAATCCCGCAGCTAGTCAGGTATGGTCACTGTGACCTAAGGTCACAGTAGCTACAGACCCAGAGATATTAATCTTATTTTCAATGGGCTTCTTTCCCTCTTTGTCCATGAATATTATTCCATTTTAAAATCAATTTTCTGTTCAAACTCCTTGTTTCTCTCTTGAGTTTTAAGCCACATTAGTCTGCTTTCAAAACTTTGACTTATGTAACATTTGTATTTATCTGTTCTCCATGTTGGTGGATGAGTGACTAAAATCCTCCCGGCTCAGTTACACTGTCATGACATGCGTGTGTACACATTCATTCAGGAGTCTGGGGCTATTGTTAAATTAAAACTTCTATTTCAGCCCCCTGGTAGTAAATTAGTAGGCTTGTGGAGGAGACTGGCACCGCACGGGCACAAATTTCCACACACACGGGGGCGAAGGGACGGGACGTGCTTGTGCTCAGTGGAGGGGGGGGGGGGGGGGGGTTCTGTATCGTTAGCTCAGAGTGTGGAGGGAGGGCCCGCCTTGTGGCTTCCTGGCCCCTTGCACCGGACGGGTGTATTATAGATGCGCATCGAAGCAGTCGGGCGGCGGGGGCAACTGGACGGGTGCAATGTGACGGGGTCGGGAGAGACTGGGACACAGCCTTAACCGCGCGGGAGGGAGGGTTTAACCATTAACCACCATTAACCATTAAGGCAGCTGTGCAGAGCCGGCACCGTAGCCTACATAAGGCGTGCGCACCGGCGTCCACGCCTCAGCCTGAGCGCGTTACCAAGAGGTGGAGGATACATCCAGCCAGCCACACGGGTCCCTGCGCCGGAACGGATCATCACTCCGGCTGGTCTTCTTCTCTCTGGAGCGCTGACACTGAAAGGTAACCGAGGAGCTTTTTGTCTGACTACCTGCTGGACATTTTAGCCGCTGTGAGCTGTGAGCGTCACGTAATGCCTTTATCTAACGGAATGTGTCACTTGGCGACTGACACGGCAAAACCTCAGCTTCTGCTCTGGGTGTTTTTCTATAGTGATAATACAGGATGGAAAACTGCAGTGGCTTTGCATTCACTTTCATGAGTTAAATACTCGTGGTGATAGTGGCAGTGACATGGGCTCCAGCCCGGTGTTGGAACAGAAAGCCCCCTGCCCTTCTTTAAATGAGCATCAGAATAGAAAAGGAGGGCTAGTCTATTCAGCTCTGACCAGGGGAGCACTAATTTACGCCTTTGCCATGTTGGGTTCGGGTGGTATTGGTCCTGACTACTAAACAGAGGATTGTTACAGCGGGGAAAGCCAAAGTCTGTGTGCGGATGTCGCAACATGCCGGCGGAGGAAAGCTACGCCAAGTGTGCAACAGTAAGACTGGAAGCAAGTAGATTGGCCTTCAAAATAAAAGCGTTTAATTGTTGAATAATATATAACTTTGGGGCAAACATAGGCCTACAGCTTGGTAAGGTGCGTCGGGTGTTTACCTCACCCTGCCTAAAATGAGTTTACTTTAAATTTTAATTGAGTTTGATCAGACAAGAGTCTTCACTGGAGATCATCCAAATTTATTACAATCTGTACACAGACCTTCAAAATGTTGGTAGGCCTGGTCATTGTGTTTTTCATCACTAAACTCTGTGAATAAAAGATTGACAGGTCTTCTATTTTGAAAGTCTGTTTTTTCTTTAGATTAATGGAAATACCCATGCCAGACTGCCCACCACACTCCCTGCCATTGAAATTATATTTTCTCCTGTGTATATCCATGACGAGGTGAAACATTTTCCTTCGTTTAACATTTCTGCTGCTCAATTCCAGTTGTGGTTGAAAATGGGACTCTCAAAATATAATGAGCTTTTAAATGATAGGCAATTTTTTCTCACTGTTAAAATGTTGGAATAAATTCTCTATTGCAGTTTCTTCAAATTATGTTTACTGTGTTTACTCTAAGAGTGAAATTGTACTCAGACTGGAGACAGTGCAGGGTCATCTATGCTCCTGTTAGGACGGCGGTGTTTACTTTGAAAGGTGTGACAGGAATCGTTGTTTTTTCATTGGGGTTGTACTGACGGTAATTTGACAGTCCGTTTCAAAAGGATGTACGCATCACCTCTGGTAATGGTAGAATATTTATAGCTGCCGGGAGGAAATTAGGCGCTAGATAAACTGCTTTTAAACTCCCTGTTTGTCTCTTCTCATTTCTGTCAGAGTGAAATGTTTTGGGGT
Organism: Chaetodon trifascialis; assembly: GCF_039877785.1. Classification (NCBI taxonomy): domain Eukaryota; kingdom Metazoa; phylum Chordata; class Actinopteri; order Chaetodontiformes; family Chaetodontidae; genus Chaetodon; species Chaetodon trifascialis. The sequence goes on along the minus strand of NC_092058.1, from coordinate 26,827,917 downwards.
TTTTTGGCCTTAAATGCTATAATAATCTATTACAAGGGAGTAAGGAGTTTTTTATCATCCACTGAATATTTGTTTTCAAGATTACAGCAGTTATATTATTTAATTGTGGTGACATATTATTTCTGTCCTTTTTTAAGAATTTCACATAATATTCCTGGAACACTGAAATGGTTTTTGTTTGGTATAAAATGACCACATCAGCCTACATCCACCTAGGATTGTCGTTTTGTGATAAAGGAAATGAAAATGGCTCATATTAATAATACATCATAGATCATCAAAGATGAGAGCTTGAACACAACCATACTTTTCATCACTTTAATGTTTCTGTCTTGTAGAATTAGAGATGAAGTAGTGACTCATTTTTTTTGTTTTCTTATTGTTTCTCTCTCTCTGAGTGTGTGTGTGTGTGTGTGTGTGTGTGTGTGTGTGTGTGTGTGTGTGTGTGTGTGTGTGTGTGTGTGTGCTATAATCAGAATTTCATTGTCAGGAAATAGACTTAGTCTATAGCCACAAATAAAACTGGAATGTTTGCATTTATGACTGACTAATCAATAAGTGTGTTGGTTTTCCAGGTGACTGTCCACTCTGGTTCGAGGCACTTTTCTGCAGCCGGTAATTGAATCCTCACACTGCAGACCTTTAAATATCTTCCTTGAAAACCTGCCAGCAGCCACGTGGTGTAAGGTGAGACATTTCCAACCCGGTACACCAAGCAGTCTCACACGAACAGTGGAGGAAGAGCATGAACAGTCTACGCTGCAGTCTGACTGCTTCAGACCTCTTACTTGATTTTTCCTTTGGTTTATGAACTTTAAAGGACTGTTTCCAAGTGACTGCAGGGGATTTCTATAGTGAGTCCCCAAGCCTCTTGTTTTCCATACTCATCTGTTTAAAACCAGTATGCTTTCTTTTTTTGCCGGCCTACCCTGAGCACCTTGCAGTGAATGGAGAACATACTGGTTCTGCTCCCGAAGCACCGACAGGAACACGGGCTCTGCAGACGCACGGCTGCATGTGCCTTGCTGCAGGTTTTTTCCTACAGAGCAGTTTTCTCCTGGTCTTTAATACCGACCCCCACTCCCTGTAAGCCTCTTTAATGGGATAAATCAATTGGACCGATCAGGTTCAAAACCAGATCAGGCGGCCAATTCCATTTTGAATTCCCCAAAACTGTTTGGCCAAGGCAACCTGACCTTTTCTTGTCAAGCCCGCTGTCTTCCAAAGGCTTCCGCATGGTACTTTGGTCGAAAGAACAAGATAAACTCCCCGACATCGACATGTCCTCTGGGGCTAATGAGATGAAGAAAGAGGGAGGCCCCCCGTCCCCGGCCTTCCTTAACTCTAACTGCTCCGTCCACCCGGTGATCCCCACTAAGGGCCCTGAAGAGGTGAGCCCAGGGACCGGGGGCGAGTTCGAGCTCACAGAGGTCACATCTTTCACAGAGAGGGCTGGTGAGACTGGGGAGGATGAGGAGAGGTCAGAGATTGTAGTGGCGATGGACTGCCGGGCCAACGCCAAAGGTCAGCGGGAGGAGGACGCTCTCCTGGAGAACGCAAGCCAGAGCAACGAGAGCGATGACACCAGCACCGACCAGAGCCCAGAACCACCGGCGCCCCTCAAGGAGACCTCCTTCTCCATTGGCCTGCAGGTGGTCTTCCCCTTCCTGCTGGCCGGGTTCGGGACAGTGGCAGCCGGAATGGTGCTGGACATTGTCCAGGTGAGCAATCCCACATATTCTATACTGTACATGTTTTTATGGAAACTGTGTTTGATTGTGCATGATTCTTATTAGAAGCTGGTTGAGTGTAGTTAAAGCAAATGTGGTTCTGGTCTTGTACAAGCCTAAAGAACACAAATGAAAACACTGATGTAGAGTTAAATGTTTTAGTTACGTTAGAAGACAGGGAACAAAACAAATTCAGATGTGCAGCAGCACTCATTCAGTATCCGCTTTTCTTACAATCCCGTTACCTGTGAAACAGGAGTTGCATCTTATTTACACACCCACTAAAGTTCATTAAATGTTTCACAGTTGTGTTCTCAGACCAGAGCTGGTGCTCCGGGCAGACCGTGTGTACTGAGTCACAGTGTCAGATGGGCTTGTCCATGGAGCATTTGAATGAACTGGTTTAGCGAGCTCAGTTATCTTTGGCATGTGTCTGTCACAGTGCTGCTGCCCTATCGGATGGCATGCCTTTTGAGGGTGGGCGGATGGGACTGCCGTGACACTCCATGGGGGTATTTACATAACCTTTTACTCCTCAGGCCTGCCTGCCTGGCCCCAGGGCTGAGACATCCTGGTAAACTCTGTGTCTTCTCATGGCCTGTCACAGAGCCTTGTATCTGAAATCTGGCATACTTAAACCATAGAGACAAGAATAAAGGGTTTATTGTGGTACAGTGTGTCTCCAGAGAGCTGCTGGATCAACTCTCCCTCCAAGAAAAGATATAACTCAATTTCTGGTTACTCTCCTTCCTTCTTTTCCTGTTGAATCCCTGTTGTTGCTGTCTCGCTCTGAATATATGCAAGAGGGCATGTTCGGTGTAGAAATGCAGGCCAAAGTCATGCTGACAGGTCAAATATTTCTTTAAAGTCAGCTTGTGATGCAGATAAAGCTGGAGGTGTCAGGCTGCCAGGAGACCAGCACATTGTGTACAAGCATACTGATGCCAACATGGCGGACCCCAGGAACTCAGCACAGGGAGGAGGGGAAGAGGCCGGGGAATAAGTGTACTTTCTTTGAGCACCTGAAATGGCAGCACACTTCAGTTGGGCTCGAGTCAGAGTGAAAACAAAACAAAATGCGGTGTCAAAGCCTCCATTACCGTGCGGTTAGGTATCCTCAGTAAACCAGGAATGCAGAAGTTTGAGGTCAAAAAGTTTTCATGCTGCCTCAACTTAGGCACCATGCTGCTGCGGTTTCTCCAGTTTCCAAAACACTCAGTGCACCATTCTTTTAGAGGTGAGGCTGGGAAAGAGGGGACACAGAAGGTATAGGGTCTTATCTTCCTTCTAGGCAGCCATGCTTTCCCGTGTCTGTGGGCAAACCTTGAAGAAACACTTGCAGTGCAGTGCGAGGCGAGGCTTGACGGTCAGTCTTTAATGACTGTTCCATTGAGTTCGGCTGAGCACCTAGCAGGTTGTCTCACTGCCTAAATCCCCCTCCATGACACCGTGAAATGCTAACTCAGCTAATCCTTCCTGTCCTGGAAGGTAATTGTCTAACTCTCTCTCACTCTCTCTCGCTCTTGCTGTCTCTCTCTGGTTTGGTCAGACTGCAACAGTTCTCTGCTAAAAGTAAGCTTGAAAACTGGAACATACTAGAGCCTTTAGCTGACATGTCTACCTGGCCTGAGTTAAGTAGTTGACTTGGCTTTTTGCATCACTCTCTATAAGGCTACTTTGAAATGTGACCTCTTCAACATTGCTTCCTTTGACTATGTATAACACACAGACAGACGGAGCTTATGGCCTCGTTCCCACTCGAGGTTGGCCCAGAAAGGACTGTCCAGGCTGGTATAGAGGAGTGAGACGTCTGCATAGTTTTGCTTAGTGACTTGGCAGCAGAATGACCTAAAACTGTCAGTCTCTCACAGCCAGGGCCAGAAACTCAGAACTCTGATGGCGACCTGCTCACTTGGACTGAAGATTACACATGGTTTGTAAAGGTCATGTAGTGCTAGTTTTCCTGGGAATGCCAGTGTCAATGGCCAAATAGGTGATTTGCTATTGGTCACAAGTAGTGGTGGAAAGTAACTAAGTACATTCATTCAAGTACTGACCTGAAGTACAATTTGAGGCACTTTACCATAGTATTTTAATTTTCTGATACTTTATACTTCCAATTGACAGCCTTTCATCTCGACTTCACTATATTTACTTGGCAGCTTCAGTTAGTAGTTACTTCTAAGATGAAGATTTTACACAATGGATGATATAACAAGCTGTGAAAATACAACACACTGTTAAAGACTGAACCAGTGCTTTGGTGTATAGTCAGGGTCGCACTGAGTTGTTGTTAACAGCTCCACCAAATACTCCTTTTGATCAGAGAGACTAAGGAAAAAAAAGAGCTTTGTATATCAGAACTTTGATTTTTTCTTCTTTCCTCTCCCAGTAATCATCTCCCAACTCCTCAGATTCATCCGGTGGCCCTGTATGTAAAACTGTATGTAACAACTCCATCAGCAACAACAGTAACATGCTGCCTACATGTTGATGCGTCAGTGTTAATAATCTGATGTCATATAATTCTACATCACTCAGGGGGGCCTAACCACTAACTACATTTTGCCGCTAATAATTCTGTACATTTACTTAAGTAGGATTTTTCACTTTTAGTTGTAATGGAGTATTTTTACATTGCTGTATTGGTACTATTGATCAAGTAAAGGATCTGAATGTGTCTTCTACCACTGGTTATACAACACAGTTTTATATTCTAAAGCTTATGGTACCTTCCTTTGCACAGTCAAACTACAAACGAAGAATACCAAAAAAAAAAAAAAAGAAAAGAAAAGAAAGAAACCAACTTGTTATTGCAGTGAATTGCCATTATTGTCTGTGTGTATATCTGCCTCAGTGTCTAGCCATCTGTCTTGCACTGTGGTGTCTGTAGACTCATACAGCAAAATAAAGCAAAGTGGGGCAGAGCTTCAGCCTGAAAAACAAACAGTCTAAAAATACAGGCACTAGTAAACAGGAAGTCAAAGTCAGCACAGTGGTTTAACACCAGCCAAGGTCTCGTTGCCCACAAGACACCATTTTGTTCCGACCACATCTACTTGCCACTGCACAACTGAATCTTCGTTCCACCTACTGGCTTCAACCCCAGCTCCGTTCATTGGACTGAGTTGATGTTCAAATGTATGCATCACTTGTATTACATCCCTTCAGGGATTTCCCCTAAACAATCCTGTTAAAAAGAAAATATATGATCTAAAGGCCAAACCAAACGCCATTTTGTAAACTTCAAGTAAACTTCAGCAACTTGTTATTGCACTGACCAACTGCTTGTTTTAGACCTTCTCTTCATATTGGTCAGTCATTTCCATCAGCTAAGGATGTTGTGTCCTGAGAATCATTAACAACGTATCAGCTCACAGCTATTAACACCTGACAATATCCCACATTTATGTTGTAAGGATCTGACAGATAGAGATCGAAAGGATTAGAATGCTTTTGTGTTGCCCCAAACCCTGGTTAATCTTTCACTCTGTCCATGATTCTCAGGAATCCTTGTCCCAGGTTGCTTATTTGCACTCCCTTAGGTCAGATAGTTCAGGCTTTATCCACCTTCATCTGGTCTGTGGACACCAACACTCCACATCTCAGGCATCCTTAGATCTTAGCTTAAAGCCTGATCATGCTTTTTTGTTCATGTGTGGGGGCTTTTGTGCTTTTGAGGACAACTTTGCTAAAACTCCTTAGCATTTTTGGCACAAGGAAATTTTAGCTCTCAGTTTCTGCCCACAAAAAAAGTGACCCAACTGAAATAGAGTGAATCTGGTTCTTCTTGTTCATAGGTCATACCATCAAGGTCTTATTGTATGGCTGATGTTCACTGTTCATGTTTAACTCCAGTATGCAAAATCATTTTTAACCACAGCTGTATTCATTTTTTGTCCATGCCACATGTTTGCACATTAGGCTGGACTCAAACGGCACTGTTCATGTGAAAATGAAATGGACACCACCTGATGTAGTTTTTGTGACGCTGTTGGAGTTGCGTTGACATTGAATGCCATCAGGTTCAGCTTCCCCCTCAGTACAGCAAGTACAGTGATCACAAATAAAATGGGGCCATGTTACTCAACTGGGCAACCCGACCCTCGTGGGGCTTGCATACCAGAGCTCCTATAGGTCTGTACACAGAGGTGCTGGGGTTGTCCAGTAGAGTTCCTAGAACCAAGGAGGTGGCCATGAGGAGGGAGGGCTTGTTTGGCTCAGAGCCAGTGTTCCATGGAGACAACAACATATATCACCACAGGGGAGGCAAAGAGGGAGATAGGGGAATGAGACAGAAGTAGAGAGAGAGGGAGAAGGCTTGAAAACATGCGGCTGTGAAAGAAGAGAGGAGTGCTCACAGAGGTGCTCACAAGGCTGCTGGGTTGGCAGAAGGCAGTGAGCCAAGCTAAGGGGCTGGCTGTTGGAAAGGAGCTCAGCTTGGCTTGATGACAGCAAGGGGATAGACAGAAGGAGTTTAACCCACACCAGTTCATTTTAGTGCCACACCTACTGATACAGCATCGACTGAACTGTAGGCAACACTCCTTATCAGTCTGTACATCTGGATGCACAGTGGGAGCAACACAGGGAAACAAAAATGCAAGCTTGTTAGTGTGAGAAATGTTAGCCAACATTGTTGGTGCGTCACTTCAACGTCAGTGACTCCTCTATTTTCCTCAACATGTCAATTTTCTACTTTCCTCTTCTCTTTTCTTCGTCAGCCTCGGTGAATATTGATTCAGCTCTGGGCAGACTGGACTCTTAAGTGCAGGGGGCCTTTGAGGCCGGCTCCAAAGATAAGCACTTTTACTGGAGATAGATCGAAGGCCTCAGCTTCAGCAACAGCTCTGTTTCTGGCCACAGTAGACCACAAGTGTGCCATCACTACACGAACTCTAATGGAGGCACAGTGGAGAAAGGCACTTCACCACAGCGACAAGCCCAGGGACTCACAGGGAACCCACCTCTCAAGGGCTGGCTGGCAGCCAGGAAGGAGGTTATCGGGGGTCAGGTCTAATAACACAGACTATAAATTTAATTACAGGCCGTCTACTAGGATCTGGATGCATAGCTGACCAGACATGTCCTCTTGCACATGCTAAACATGATTTGTGATTGTCTCAAGCAATCCCATCACCTGCCCATGTCGTCCTTTAAAGATCCCCTACGGATGTGTTTGTAAGATGTAAAATAATCTACTTTGAAAAATAATTTGTGTCTAATATGTTTTTTCCCCCAAAAAGCTCAATTTGGTTAAAATCCTTAAAATGACTTCTGCTACTCTCTCATTTAAAATTCCTGAATCTATGACTATGCAATTTTTGTTTTCATTTCTAAAGTTTAATGGTTGGACACCAGATGTCTCCTACTGAAAAGTCCAGCCCCTTGAAACTGGATTTCCAGTGAACAGAGAGAGACTTTCCACTTCCAGTCGATGAATTTGCGAACATTTTTAGTGTCAAACTGCACATACATCGCCCTGCACAGTGAAGCTCAAACATTGCTGTTTGATCTATAAAAAAAACACATTTTTGAATAGGGGGGACTTTAAATGTAGCTGGTCCAACTCCTGGCTGACTCTTTTCGCATTCTGTATTTGGTTCTGTGGGTAATGTTTACAGCAAAAAGTAGCTTTTTTTATGCTAAGGTAGGAGCTGAGCAGCAAGGATGTATGATGATGTAGGGTGGGGTGATGGTTGTCGCTGAAACACTCTGAGGCTTTGATTGATTTACCAGTAAAGTATGTAATACTTTTTTATTTCCATCTTGGAACATCAATGGTACCATCTTGCCAATTCAGTCATTCAGCCCGACACCGTGTTCATATTAGCTAATGTCAGTTTTGGAGAGGGGGCGTCCAGTCGATGTTCAGTCGACACAGGAGTCTGTGAAATATGCAAAATTTTGTTGTTGAGTTGTTTCCTTAAACTGACTCACAACAAAATGTGCAGCTCCATCCGTCTCATCCATGCTTTTAGCAATTTTTCGTGGGTGTAGCAAGGCAGCAAGATTCAGAGGTCTGGAACCAGGCTAGAAACTCTATACAACTCTAAACAGTACATGAAATGAACTTAATATTTACATGAAAGGTTTGTTGTACAGGAAGATGATCAGATTTGATTTTGGAATGCCATGCTGTATAGATTTACCAAAATGTGAAGATACAGAATCTTACCTTTTTGTGAATCATCCATGTGTATTGACAGAATTCTTAGCTTTTGCTTAAGCACTGACATTATTATCGTGTGCCTGCCCCAACTGCTACTTTGCAATGTACCATTGTCATGATAGTGAGATATGAGGCAGCCAGGTCTTATTGTGTTTCAGCTGTAGAAGATGAAGAATGGTGAATAAAGGTGAAAGGGGGAGTCATATGGGAAAGGGATATGAGATTGGAAACCAAAAGAGGAAGGTGATAAATCATTTCAGCATGAAGTCCCAGTGACCTTGTTCTTGTAAAGGATAGCAGAGAGCTGATATGATACAGAGTGTAAAGAAGACTATCTGGTCTGTCGCATGGGTCTGGTTTCACCACTCAATCAGTTTTAAAGAACAGGGTCACAGAGACATTCTGCTCTCACCTAAGGATAAAGTCTATCTACGTTGGTGACATTGTGTGTCCATGTAATTCTGATATGTCCTGTGTCAGTACTGCAGTGTGTCCATTATGTTGATGTTGTGTTACTGATATTACATGGTGGTCGTTGCAGCACTGGACGGTGTTTATGGAGGTGTCCGAGGTGTTCATCCTGGTTCCAGCACTGCTGGGGCTCAAAGGCAACCTGGAGATGACGCTGGCCTCCAGACTGTCCACAGCGGTAAGAAATTTGTGTGTAAAGTATCAGATATAATGAGTATCAGTAAAGTATCAGATATAACAAATATGTCCTACCAGAAGTGCTGTAGGTTGTATTCTTTTCTGTTATTCTATAAAAACAAAGATCATCCTACCTGTAAAGAATGTGTAGAGATTTTTTGGGTTCATTGTATAACACTACACAACTGTCTTATGTCAGCCTGGAAAATTGTTTCAGTTCATGATGGTTACATAAAGCATTTCCCTCTCAAAATTTAACCAATCTATCTCATTGCCTGGCAACCCCTCTCAGACCCATTAAAGCTGTGTTTTCTTGGAGTCAGAGGTCATATTGCCAAATGTGACCTGGGTTTCAGACAAACTGATAGCAGCATTCCTGTTCCAGCCTTTGTTCTTTAACATTTTCACTAACCAGCCTGTTCGCTGAATAGACACACAGGTTGGTGTGCTGTTTATAGCTGAACCAAAAGCATATGTCCAAATTTTTTGTTTGTTTATACTAATTAATCCAGGCTGTACAGAGGGACAAACCTGCCATTTTTGTATCATGGGATAAATCAGGCTGTTAGTAACAGAGAGAGGGCTGACCTTTGCGTGCATCCTACCAAAGTGCAGTAGGATGATGAGTTATGCAGGGGAAGACAAGCAGAAAGCAGAAATGAGCACAATTCTGATCCCATAAATGTGTATTTCATGCTAACAGAGCTTAGATTGATACTGTTATTTATACTGTCCCTTCACGGTTCCATCAATCATTCCAAATTATAAATGGATGGAAGAAGTTCTAGCTATGTTTAACATATTATCATTAAAAGTTAATCTTTTTGTTTGCATTCACTGTTAAGTACACTTGTGGGTGGTGGTTACACAGATGACTCTCTTAAGATTTGAAGTGCTGCCCACCCTCCTGCAGACAGGGTGACTATGTTCAATCAGTACTCACAAAAGCCAAATTCAACCACACTTCAGGCTCTGAGAAGGCTGAAAAAGGTCATCCTGCCATGTTTTCACTGACATAAACCAAACCCACGTTGCATGCTGCACCTGCATCTGAGAGCATGCTGCTAACTTTGGTTGATGCTGGAAAGTATTTACAGTGAGTTTTTCAAAGTGCAGTAATCAAACACAGTATTAATGATGATCAAAATTTCAAATGATAATAGTAACCACTGGGAATTGTACTGTGCTTTTTCTTGAAACCAGAAATCATTTCATCCCTCCAGTATACCCTTGTGAGAAGCTAGTCGAAGGTCATAGCAGGCCTGTACACCTCTGATAACAAGAAGATTAGGCTTCACATACACTTCAGTTGTTTCTTGTAAGATTTAAAAAATAATAATCAGTATAATGGTGCATAATTATAGCTAGCTACCCTACCCTACCCCTCCATATTCACATTTTAAACAGCTAGAACTGTTTAGGTCTTTCTACTGAGTTTCCACAACTAGCATTTGATGCTAATTTACTGTTTGTAGCTTATAGCTCCACTGAGCTCCTGGCCATAATGCCAATGTCTGAGCTAACATTGTCCATTGTAAAGTCTAAGGGGTCAATGACCTAGCAGCATTGCCAGCGGTTAGCAGCAAACTACAGTTTTGAAAGTATAGAGAATTAGCTTAGCATTGCTCTTAAGCGCACCAATCCTCACATTCTTTCCACTGGAATGTGGGAAACGTGACGAAGCTGATTAGCATAGCTAAATGCATAGCTAAATTCTGCAGTACACTAATCCATTGAGTTAGTAGAGTAATTAAGACTAACCTTATTTTATTTGGTCATGGCGAGTAGTAACTACAGCAAAACTCCAAACATTTAGTCAAAAATTTAATCTTAAATGAAGTTTGCACATTATGGTCATACGGGAAGCTTGAATTCTCAGCTTGCTTTTCAACATGAACACCTTGGTCTTGGCTGTCGATAAAGCAGAACAGATAGTGACAGTATTTTTGGAGAAGCTGAATATTTGATGAGACACAATGTTGATTTTGTGGTTGGTGTTCTGTTTAACTTTCCATGTTGTTTCCATATTCATTCATAGTGAAGGTTTGATGGTGAATCAGTGTTAGAGTGGGAAGTTGATTCACCAATGTTTCACCAGTGTTTCAACACTCATTTAACAAATTGTCATCGTTCTTGGCCAAGATGTTAAACTTGAAATCGTGTGTGGCTCTTTTCAGAAAGAAAGAAGTCACTCTAACACGCAACATACATACAGCTCATGATACACGTTCATTTTACATGGGACTGTTTGGCACAGCTTTGTTTTGTTAGCTGATACGATGACGTTTCAACAGTAATATTTTTTTTCACTTTTTTTTTTCACATTTGTCAGTGTGCATCGCTTTCAGTTGAGCATAAAAGGATTCTTACATCCATCATCACAAAGTAGGCCAGAGTCTGGTGCTTGTCCTGAGACATTACTGTTAGCTCTCTGCTGGCTGGCCCCAGCAGGACCACGTTTCTTTCCACGCTGCCGCTAATTATGAGCAGATTAAGACCACTGTAAGTTTCCTAATGCGCTTATTACTGAAAAAAGTAATCCTTGGTACTGGCTGGCTGTAGGATTTTTCATTTCACATGACCATGTTTCCTTTTGGATTTTCTTTCCTTTGGTCTTTTTAGTCTCTGACTGGCAATTTCACTGAAATGAGTCTTGCCTTTGTAATTTCTCATCATTGTTTATCTGACCAAGCAGTTGTTTTCTCAGTTCTGCCTCATCCCTTCTCATTTTATTGAGCCTAATTGATTGTATGTAGTTGGATAGTGATATTTTGTGGATTACAGGAACTTGGCAGCACCTGCATTGTGACTGTTTCCAAATTGCAAAAAAATGCAAAATTGGCCACAGTATAATCAGAGATTACAACCAGTACAAAAGCCCACTTTATCCTCATTTGATGTGTGTTAGATGTTTCAACATACACTCCATTCACATAAACAACAGATTTTCCCCTTCACAAGTTGAAACTGACTGGTATTATTCTTCAACGGAAAAATGTAACAGAGCTTTTGAAACGCAGGGTATTACAGATTCTCATGCACGATATGTCACCCATGATTCACTTTCATATTGTTCACCTGGTTACATCTCTGTGATGATCTAAAACGTCACTAATCCAGCCGCCCACACACACACACACACACACACACACACACGTTGTGTTTATATCACTTGTGGGGACATTACATAGACTTACATTCATTTCCTGGAGCCTTACCCTTACCCTAACCCTAACCATAACCACTATCTGCCTATTCCTAACCCTGTACCTAACCTAACCTTACCTAACCCGTAACCCTATCCTCAGTCTGCACCCTGAAATTTAATGATTTACTTTAAGGGGACCTGCATTTTGTCCCCATAAGGGAGGTCAGTCCCCACAATGTGACTGTGTAAACAGATTTTTGTCCCCACAACGTGATAAATACCTGTTCACACACACACGCACGCACGCACGCACGCACGCACGCACACACCCCAAGCTGTGGACTTGGCATCACCATTGGACATCATCACATAACACCAGGCAATGCTTCTGCGAATTCCTGAGCTTCGTCTGTGCACTGAATCAGTTTGCATATTGTTGTTCTAATTGTATGAAACTCCTTCCAGATAAAGGTTCATCTTCAAGCAACAATATGAGTGTCTTTGCATGTAGAGTTCATTGTGAGGCTGTCATGCTCCCAGTGCTCTGAACAGATGTTTGGCTTTATCCTTCTGCCTTAAACCTTCTTAGCAATATTGGTGGCAGCCTGCCCCTCTGAATGACAGCAGGACTGTCAGGAGGCATCCATGCACAGGTTCACATGGTGCTGACAGATGAGGAGTATGTTTGCGTGGCTGTAATCTGTCTGATACAAGTTACAATGACGCACAGTCCCACACACATAATCATCATGTCAGTCAGGCTTGCGAGTTATTCCTGTCATGCAGCCAGATTTATTTGTCAAATGAGGATGGTGCAGGATTGTGAGAAATTTGAGAGGGAGAGAAAAAACTAAAAGGAACATCCAGTCATCAGGACCTTCTCTGTATGGCTTTTTAGCATTAATCAGTTCTATAACCTTTGGAGCTTTTTTTTTTTTTAATTTAAATACTTTTAACATAAATTTATCTTTGTGTAAAACACTGATTCCAAAACAGTTGGGATGCTGTGTAAAACATAAATACAACAGAATGTGATGACTTGCTAATCCTATTTGACATACTCAATTGAAAACAAATCAAAGACAATATATCTAACGTTTGACCTCATCAGCGTCATTGATTTTTGTAAATACATGCTTATTCTGAATTTGATGCAGCAACAAAAGACTGAGAAAGAAACACCTGTTTGGAACATCCCACAGGTAAACTGGTTCAACCCAGCTCATCTGCAAATGATTGCATTCTGTTTTTATAATTTTTTTATGCAGCATCCCAACTTCTTTGGAATCAGGGTTGTAGAATAGTCAATTCCCAGACTGTTTCAGCATTTCAAATCTCTTCCAGCATCGACTGTGCTTTTTTCACTTACCATAATAGCATGGCTTAGCTTTTGTGTTTTGCCCTAACTGAATGTCTCTAATCCTTTTAATGTTTTTGTATCATTTGTGTTTCTAATTGTGGATGAAAAAAGGAATGAAATACTCAAAATATGAAAACGCTAATGAGTACAGTTAAGAGGATTAAGCAAAGTTTAATGTGTATAAAACTCAGCATTTTAAGCAAAGTTCACAAAAACGGCATTTAAAATCAGAACTGCTTGAAATGACGTTTTACATTTAATAAACTTTAACATTCAAACCCCATAGCTGCAAATGTTTACATATTCAGACATGTCAACTCATACACACATTTGCATCGCTTCTTCCACTGCTTTATTAAAGCCAAACATGAAGCAGATATATACTCTCACACACAGACTTATATGTGTTTTGATGTGTCCAGATGTTTCCCATCCCTCTGCATATGTAAATGTTAGAGGAGAAGGAAGAAGAGGAGATCCTCTGTTTGTGTCCTCTCACTGTGGACGAGCATTAGGATCATTGATCTGGACACACAGTAGCCCACTGTAGCCACAGCCACTTGACACTTGAGACCATCAGTGTGTGTGTGTGTGTGTGTGTGTGTGTGTGTGTGTGTGTGTGTGTGTGTGTGTGTGTGTGTGTGTCTGTGTAAAAGAGGGGAGATGAGATAAGTGGAGTCGGCCGCAGGGTGGGGGATCAGATCAGAGTGTCTTTGTCAGGAGAACTGACATCTGATTGTTCTGATGGGACCAATAGGCAACAGCATGTACATGCACAGCTGTGCACCCACACACACAGAAACACACACAGATGATAATGGGTTGACCTCTTGTCTTTCAGGCTAATATTGGTCAGATGGACACAGCCAAGGACATGTGGAAGATGATCATGGGGAACTTGGCCCTCATCCAGGTAAATGAAACACATCTGTAGCAGATGATGAAGTGGATTCCAGCGTCATGGAGCATTGCTGACCGTGCTTACATCCACTTAACAAACACGGTTACGGGGAGAAATCAGGTTAAGGCAAGAAATCAGATCATGAGTTTATGTGCCCTTCAGTTCAATGGTCAGATTGCTCTGAAACTCAGTTTACATGCAATCAGTCAGTAATCAGATTTCTCCCCTGCACCCCCTTTTTTATTCTGAATCTAGATTGACGCTGCAGAGAGTAGACATATTTCTATTGCTTTTAATTTCCTTCTTTTTTTAATTTTTATTTCTTTTCATTCGGTCACACATTAAAAACCTGATTACACTTCAGAGAACACAAAGGAAATCCAGTTTGTGATTTACATGACATTCCAGGAATCAAATTACCGACCAAGCTGGGAACATTCTGCTTTCATAAGTGCACTGTGTGTACAGTAAACACAGCAGCTGATCATTACTGGGCACACCAATACCACTTGTGTACTGTATGACAGGAGTCACGTGACACACAGTCTGAATGAAGGCACATAATTAAAGCCCCTACACACCCCCTGCACAGTGTGTTTCTCACTGCACATTCAGAATTAGTATAAGTTGATCCACCCTAATAAGTGGAACTAAACTGTTTGGAGAGTGACAGAGATGTCAGTCAAGCACAGTCTGGAAATAAAGTGACCTGAGGCAAAAGGCGGGACAGGAAGGACCATGGACTTATGTGGATATATTAAATATGTACAGAGCCTCTCTTTTATTTCATTTCCTAAAATGAAGTATTCATTGGTCAGTGAGTCAGTCACCTCTCCTGAGGGTCTGCTCTTTGAATTGTGCTTGTTCTTATGTAATATTTGGGTCCATAGTTCCTGGAACACTCTAAAACTGTTGCCAGCCGGGTGCTGACACAACTTCCTGCACAGGTCATTGTGCACTCACACTGGGTCACAATGGTGCTCCATGAAGAGAGTTAAATTGGAGGTTAAAGTTTGACTTATTTTGGTAGTTGTATCGATTGTTGCACTCTGACGTTATTTGTTTGAATGCCACGTAAGCTTTGACAGTGTTCAGACTCTGAAAGCTGCTCACATGTAACAATTGGACTTTAGGCTAACTGTAATCGATGGCCACGTGAATCATTGAAATGTGTGTGTGTGTGTGTGTGTGTGTGTGTGTGTGTGTGTGTGTGTGTGTGTGTGTGTGTGTGTGTGTGTGTGTGTGTGTGTGTGTGTGTGTGTGTTCAGGTCCAGGCGACAGTGGTAGGGTTCCTGGCCTCTATAGCTGCTGTGATCTTCGGCTGGATCCCAGAGGGACACTTCAGGCTGGGCCACGCGGTGTTGCTGTGTGCCTCCAGTGTGGCGACCGCCTTCATCGCCTCTCTGCTGCTAGGTATGACCAGTGCACAGGATGTGAGGGATCCTCACAGTGTCTGGGTTACATTTGACTTCCTGTACATGTTTCAGTGTTCATTTTGAGTAAAAAAAAAAAAAAAAGGTGAAAAGATTGAGTGTACAGCTATGCTAGCTGCACTGCCAGGCTGTACTTAGGCCCAGTGGTACTTTGAGATAAATGCTAACATCAGCATGCTAACATGTCCCCAATGACAAAACTAACATTGATGTTTAGCAGGTAATGTTTACCACATTCACCATCATAGTTTAGCATGTTAGCATACTTATTGGCACAAAACACAAAGTAGAGGTGAGGCTGATGGGGTTAATGTCATATTCGTTCTCATGATGTTTCTCGATGAAAAGTTAAGGGCTTACCAAAGTTGTTACAATTGATCCTGAAGCATAAATGTCCCTGAACCAAATTTCATGGAAGTATGTTGAATAATTCACTCAAAACCACAAATGTTAACCTCACAGCAGGAAGAGAAAGCTAAAGATTGTTCCTGCAAAATTTCAGGTGAAAATCAGTTGACAAATAATGTCATAGACTCACCATTTATTGTGTTTTTTAATGCCTTTCATTAGCTGAAACAAATATCCTAAACCATAGGTTCTCCGAACTGTTTTCCCCTTTCTGTGAGAGAGGAAGTATTCCAAGCCATCCTTGCCATGCCATAAGGCTCTCACACTCTCTATCCAGCAGCTCTTTATTGCTTTGGCTCTTCTCACTTTATGTTTTTAACGCAACCTTCAGGTTTTGTTTTTGCCAGCTTCAGCTGTCATGATGGAAAACAGAAGAATCTCAATTCATTCTCCTGGACAAGGCTACACCCTTAAAGTCAACATGTTGCACTCTGTGTTGTTGCTTCTCACACTTGACCCCCAGACCCCACACACAAGACCGCAGAACCCCGTTCGTTCAGATCATTATTATTTCACAGAATATCACATATAAACACGGGTCACTGTGTGTGAACGCAGGTTCCGATGGCTTCCATGTTGTAACGTCTCTAAAACCCCACAGGGCTCATCATGATTGGTGTGATCATCGCGTCCAGGAAAGTCGGCATCAACCCTGACAACGTGGCCACGCCCATTGCTGCTAGCTTGGGAGACCTGATCACACTGTCTCTGCTGGCGGGCGTCTCAACAGGACTGTACAAGGAGCTAGGTAACACACACACACACACACACACACACACACACACACACACACACACACACACACACACACATCTCACAGAAAAAATGTGACATGTTTAATATTTAATGTAATGCTCAGTTAATGATGCTTCTTGATGCTCACATCTGTGTCAGACATCCCAATTTACATCATGTCTTTGGTCTTCATGCATGAACAATCAAGCCACCAATGAGACAGAATCATTTCTACAGAACCAGTATTTCAGTGATGGCGTCATCACAGTAGCTACATTTGGGATAGAGCTTCAAAAGCCTGTATTAGCTTTGAAGATGTTATCATAAGAGGGAGCAGCATGTGTAGAAATGTGTGAGATGTGACTGCGCGCGGTAAACAGGGATGAAAGCCGCCCACACCTAACCTCGCTGTGTTTTTTAGGGCGAGAAACTCCACAGCTATTTGGCTCTATTGTCAGCTCTGGTCTCCATAGACAGACAGACAGACAGACAGACTGTGACACACAGAGGAGCAATGTAACCGTCCTGACCAGAGTGTGGAGTAATCCCATAATTCCTTCCTTCAGCTGAGAGTCTTGACAGTCTTACTCACTTTAAATGCCACAGACAGCTACTATATTGAGCCTGTTTGGGTTGTTTTGGCTCAAACATGGAAAAACACAGCCGGTGTCTGGGTCTTGTGTGCGTAACTCTACTTTAAATGTTGTGTTTGTGGTGGTTGTGTCCTGTAGGCTCAATTTAGCAGTTACACTGCCTCCTAGAGACAACACCAGGGACTGAATAGTCATCCCAACCTCCGTATTTATTCCTTTATGTTTCGTTATATGTAATATGATGTTAAACTCTCTTTCTCTTTTATTATTGTCAGGATTGAATAAATTGGACCTTGTGCTTTAATATTTGACATAAATATAAAATGTAAAACTCTGACTTTATTTGAAGTGACTTTAAATCAAATGCGATTTTCATGACAATCATAGCAACAGTTACTATAAGCAATGTTTAGGAATCGTATTTAAATTTAGTACAATTGGTAGTACAGTAATACTTTTCTGTCCACAAATGAGACTTTTGCTCTGAGCTTAAACCTTATTGGATTTGGCAGGAAATCAGCTGTTTTGCTTTGCAATAATAATCCTTAAATTGGCTCATTCCACACTTCATGCCACAGTGGGTGACGCCATGTTTTCACTTAGTGCTGGTGATTATTCTCAGCGAACACACTTTTCTGATAATATAATGTGTGTTTTCAATAATATTTTCGAAGATATAACAATGCAAAAACAGACCCATCAAATCGTCACAAACCTGAAGAAATTATCCACAGATTTCTTAGTACAACCTTTAATGTTTGTAACGTCAACATGTGCCTGGTGTGTGAATCGACCCTCTCTTCTTCCTATACAGAGTACAATGACTATGCCAACCCGCTGGTGTGTGCTGTGTTTGTGGCGTTGTGCCCCCTATGGGTGCTGATAGCTAGGAAGATCCCGTCCACCAGAGAGCTCCTGTACTCCGGCTGGGAGCCAGTCATCATCGCCATGGCCATCAGCAGGTAGAGCACACAGGGACCAGTTCTTGCTGTTTAACCACAGAATACACATACTGTACATGCTGGAGGTATAGTTTTCGCTTTCTCACAGCCATTCCACCGCACTCACTTAAGCTAATGTCTTGTCTCCATTTTCAAAATATCACAATTAAAATGAAAAGAAATTCTTTTTTTTGTTGTTGTTGTTGTTTACATGTGTTTATGTAAAATTATTTTGTTCTACTTTGAAATCTTATACTACAACTTAAGAAGCTGTACACATCACCACCAGTGGTGGAAGTATTAATACTCCACTACAAGTAAAAATTCTTCATTCTGAACCTCAGTAAGTGAAAGTGTGGAAGTATTACCAACAAAATGTCCTTAAGGTATTAATGTATAACATTCCAAATCACCACTTTTGGAGAAAGGTGCTTTAACTGGACAGGAAGGACAGCTAAAGCTGTCAGACAAATGTAGTGGAGAAAAAAATACTCTATTTGCCTCTGAAATGTGGTGGCGTAGCTGCATAATGTGGAAATGCTCAGTAGTTGAGTAAATGTACTGAGTAACATCCCAGCACTGATCAGTACTGACACCCAGATGTCCCAGATTCTTAACTGTGTGATGGATCTTCATTTTCAATGTGATGATGACAGGTCATGCAGTGAAAAAAGATTTCAGTTAATCCCTCTCGTCTGTCTTTTAGTGTTGGTGGTCTGATCCTCGACAAGACTGTCACCAACCCAAACTTTGCTGGCATGGCTGTCTTCACACCGGTCATCAACGGTGAGGAGTCATAAAACCTAAGAAAGGAAACTTGCTTTGAGGGTCGCCATAACAGCAGAGAATAAGATGCAAGAAGAAAAAGATGAGAGACAAAGAGCTGTAGATAACAATGGCCAATGAGTAAAAGAACAGACAGCCAGTGGTAACGAGAGTGAACACATCCAGAAACATCTGTTCTAGCAGTGAAATGTGTAGCTAAAGCTGCTGATGTCACCACCTCCCCCTGGTTAATAAGAGACAGATGGGTCCAACGTGAGCAAACATACATGCAAAGTGATTGTCCTTTAAAAATGACGATGAAGGTGGCACAGAAAAACCTTCTATCCTCATCCTCAGCTAGTTTTGTTCTGTTTCCACCTTGTGTGTGTGTGTGTGTGTGTGTGTGTGTGTGTGTGTGTGTGTGTGTGTGTGTGTGTGTGTGTGTGTGTGGGCAGGTGTGGGAGGTAACCTGGTCGCAGTTCAGGCCAGTCGAATCTCCACATATCTGCACATGAACGGTCTACCCATGGGGGATCCCAACCCCACCCCCAGGAAGTGCCCCACACCCTGCACCTCCTTCTTCAGCTCCTGTAAGTTGACAGGCAGCGGTGGAATGTTCCACTGTTCCTCTCCTGGTTTTGTCTCCTAAAACAGACCTTTCCATCACAGCTTGTCATCAGGATCTGGGAGTGGTCCACCTCCCGTCCTACATTTTGAGTTTTGATTCCAGCATCGGTCCTAAAAGAGCACAGCCTGACATTTTATTTTTTTATTTTTTGGGCTGTTTTTAAAGTAGATCCTTCCTCTTTTCCAGCTGTGAACTCTCGTTCGGCCCGTGTGCTCTTCCTCCTGGTTGCTCCAGGTCACCTCGTCTTCCTCTACACCATTAACTCCCTGAGGGGTGGGCACACCACCCTGACACCCATCTTCATTACCTTCTACCTGGCTGCTGCACTACTACAGGTACTCAGGAATTAAATAGAAATTAAAGCCAGGACCCAGTTATTGTAGGTCTTTAGGATCAAGTTGCTGTTTCTCTTACAGATAGGGAAATAGTTCTTCAACAGTAATGGAGGAATACGTTTTAATCAACACAATAATTAACATTTTCCCAAATACATACAAGTATATTGTTGCAACCAGTCTGCTGTTTATAGTTATTTATTTATTTAGTTTTTTTTATAGTTGTTTTGTTTTTTCAGCATTGCTTGTTTGTACATGTAAACAAACAATAAAGCAGTCATGTTAGCTACATTATGAATATGTAAATTCCAGCTAAATTTCCGTACTTCTGGTTCACGGTGCTGCCATACACACCGTTCAGGATTCTTCAGTTTGATGAGTTTATGTGGAAATATTGCAGAAATATTTCGTGATCTCTGACATTTCGTAAACCTCCAAACTGCATTCAGAGATTTTGAAAACGCAGGTTATCATGCTTTGCTTGGTCTCCCTCCAGGTGATAATCCTTCTCTACCTGGCTGACTGGATGGTCCACTGGATGTGGGGCAGAGGCATGGACCCTGACAACTTCTCCATCCCCTACCTGACTGCTCTGGGTGACCTGCTGGGGACCGGCTTCCTCGCCCTCTGCTTCCACATGCGCTGGTTCATCGGAGACAGAGACACTAGCGCGGGCAACTGAATGCATGCAGATACACACACACCACAAAAAAAAAAAAAAAAAAGTACGCTTGCACGCACAGACAGTGACGAATATCACCCATATGCCTGAACATTATCCGGAAGTGGACATTGTCTACAATTAAAGGGCTAATCTCCTGTAGGGCTCTGATTGATGGTATAGTGCACTTGTAGGGCAAGTAGAGTTCATCTTATGATGTCAGCCCAGAATCCAGACAGTATCTGTGTTTCACATTAGAAAGAATGGGAACACTCATCTCCACCTCAGCCAGTACATAAACTTCACTTGATGAATCCAGCCCCACTTTACTCTACTTAATAACTCAGTCCTACTACTTGTGCGATATTGTACCATTGACAATGATTATTATTGTTGGTCAGTAATTCATTTGATATGAATCCATATCTCTTCTACATGCAGGGCCTATTCTCATTATTTTCAATGGGGACGTTAGCCCTCCCGTTTTTAAAGATCGACTTCTAACACTTGAAACCAGGACAAAAAAGAGCAAAAAATAAATCCAAACAAGCCTAGAATGCTTACTCACCAAGTGCTATGTCATATATACGGAATGAATTTATATGAAATGCAAATCGAATGTGTTTCATCTCTGATTTAGTAGAGTGCATAGGGCCAGCTGTTCTCTCTGTTTTGCTTTGGCCTTGTGACAGTAGGGAACAGGGTTGGGGAGTTTTACCACAGGGCACTGGACCACAGAACAAGCTAAATCCCTTTTGGTGTTGCTCCCATCAGCGGATGGCTTGCTTTGAGTACCTGGAGTGAGCAGGAACAGGATTGTGATTCCAGCGCTTACTTCCCCTCATTTCTGGGCTCTAGAATTAAGGATATCAGATCTGAGGTCTGATCACAGTCCAACAAATGCTTACGTCAGCCACTACCACAATGGATTTAACTTTGATTTCGTTAGCAGTTGAGAGTAATTAATGTCTATTTAAAAGTTTAGGGTAATGACGCTTGTGTGCTCCAAACAATAGTCTGTATTTTATTCCTCAGAGGTTACACTACTTCCTTTTTTTGGGCCAAATCTACTAAAAACTGCCATTATGCAATGTCCTGAAAAAGATTCGTCTTTGTTTGAGCAAACACACAGACACAGTGGGAAATAGTACGTGGAAAATGGCAGCACAACTGTCAGTTAGGATTGTGTCTGTGCACCTGACACGCAAGAACACATCTCACTGTTTGTTGAGCTCACGATGGGGGTTTTTCTGTGGATGCCAAGAGATTAGAGAGGTCTTATTTTGTTCCAGGTGAGAATAGCACCAGTCCCCCTGTCTGAAAGCATCTGCCAACTCTCTACTGGAGCAGGCCAGTTGTTGTTGTTGTGTTACCCTAGTCAGGCTTACAGTAAGTGACAAGAGGCTCCCCATGCTGCAGTGCACTGGAAACAACCTGCAGAGCTCATCCAGCTGAACAGCACTGCGCTCACACATGGTGCAGAGTGTGGAAGTCTGATGCCACATCAAGGAACTGATCGCTGATATTTTGTGTGGATATTTGATATCTTTAGATCTTCCATTTGACATTTTTGATTCCCGTTAAGCATTTTGACCATGTTGGAGCGCTGAATCAATGAAAGACAGACCAATGAAGTTGTTTGAGGTTGACAATGAGGTCACAGTGGCGACAGGAAATTGTGGCAAACTTTTTTTAGTACTTTAGTGTTGGTACTGGTTTTCATTCTGTAGCCCTTAGATTCAGGCTCGCCTAAAGGTGGAGGGTCCGGTCACACCAGCATATAAAACAGCGAAATCACTTCACCTCAGTGGAATCAGGAGTTTTTAATCCACTATTTTTATCCCATCTGTGGTGGAGTATAAACTGCTCCACAGAAGAGGGATGATTTGTAGACTGTTATGAGACAGGAGTTGATCACAGAAATGCATCTTTTGAATGAACTGTGTGAACTCATAGTCCCGTCAGAAACCAAAAGTTTGCAAATCTAATGAGCATGCTGTCAGTTAGCAAGTGTCCTTAGCTCAGAGAGCTTTTATCCCCCGTCAGCTACCGCTCATTGAGTGAATGATGGACAACGTTTAGAGCAGAATACAGGGAGGGGGGCACACTACATGGACAATGGAGAGAAACTTGGAGAGCTACTGTGACCAGTTTGTGTTGTGAGCAGGCACTGAGGAAGATTTCACAGCAGTTAAAAAAACAGAAAAACGTGTTTTCTTCTCTTATCATACATTAAAATAATAGAATATCTAAGAATGTGGTCAGGAGGAAGCTGACCTTTTGATAAGAGAATGACAGGTCGATGTTTAGTCCAAGGGCAAAATCTTAGTCACACATCAGTTTAGTGCACGCGCACACACACACACACACACACACACACACACACACACACACACACACACACACAAGCAGTGTGATTCTTTCTTTGAGGGCTTACATGTGAGGAGGAGAATGCAAAAGGAAGTCGTGAGCCATTTTGACAGACTGTACCAAGTACCAACAGCCCAGAGGAAAAGCAGAAACTTGCATGTGATGCTTGATTTATCTGACGCTTGTCAGACTTCTGTGTTGTTTCGACGGGGCCAGCAGAGTGCATGTGCAGGGCACATAGAGTGAATGTGCAAACGTGATTATTTTATCTGTTCTTTTTGGTTTTTTTTCCTGACTGATTTTCAAAAAAATGTGTTAATTACGTTCAAATTGTGATTTTTCTTTTTCTATTCCTTTCCTCCTCTCCCTAATCTTTTTAACTCTTCCTCATTATTGTTTTGTGTCATGAATTTCATAAGAATAATAATTTTCAACCACTGTAAAGATGAAGCAACTGCTCCACGCTGGTCAAATGCACCAAGTACTGTAATATGTAAAACGGACACCAGAGGACACCACAGGGATTCTCTTGACTGTATACCTTCTCAGTGCATCTCTGTGTCCTCTGGATTGAAACCCACACACACACACACACACACACACACACACACACACACACACACACACACACACACACACACACACACACGCCCGCAGTGACATGTATTCTGTCTTCTTTTCTACAGCGTTTGACTTGTTGTAAAAGTTGCGTCCTTCCATCTGTTCACTGTCAGTCTGTATCCTCCACTCTTACTGAGCAGGTGCCAGCGTTCTGCCTCTGTGTCAATGGAAAGTTGTGAATACTTCTATAAGGGGGCAAGTAATGCTTTGTCTATTTATTTTTAGAAGCACACAAAGCAAATTGTACATACTATATTTATTCTATATATAAGGTTGTTTATTTTGTCATTTCATTTTGGCTCCGTTTTCGTTGTCACCTTGTTGATGTCATTTTTATCTTCTCTTTTGTGCTTTTTTTTTCTTTGCAAAAGGCCAGTAGAGCTTTTCGGTGCATGCCGCAATAGAAGGGTGGTGAGGCTAATTCATAGCACAGTGCCTAATACCAGTCGTTACGCACCTCACACATATGTGCACACACCCTGTCTCAGACAGGGAAAGCATACTTGTAAGACATAGAATGGCCTTAACCTATCAGAGCCAAGCTCAACTCAGAGTAACCAATCAGGAGCTAGGCTCTCCACAGAGTAGCGTCTCTTTAGTTAGCTTCGATTAATAAAAGATGTACAGAAAGTTGATTATGTGTAATGTAATAATGACTTTATATGATGCAGCAGTGGAGAGGAGGGCTGGTAGCGTCAGTTTCAAGTTTTTGGTCACTTGAATCTGCAAAAACTAGGACTTGGAGACTGAAAAAAACAAACACTAGGCTGGTTTCATAGGGCATCTGAAAAGTCAATTGGAGTTGGAGTCAAGTTAAGCAGCAGCTGAAGTAACACTGTAACCCATAAATACATCTGAAAACCAAGTGCTACATGACAAAATGCACAGCGTTACTCCTCCGTGTGATTCCATGTTTCTCCCTGTGTGTAACATACCCGGCCTTTAAAACCCTTCACCCACCTACTGCCTTGGTAACCTCAGTGCTTCAAACCCTCGAGCCCCTGAACTCACAGACAACCACACTGATCCTCAGGCTGCCAGCATCCACATCAAGATGGAGCCTTTGATTCAAACCTCCACCTGTCCCAGTCAGCTCTGCTGCTGTTGAGAACCTGATGTAAAAACATGTTCAGGCTTCCTGGGGCTGAGATCTTTGCGTTCTCTGTGTGTTCTTGTAAAAGCCCTCCCTCTGTGAGGCTGGAGGAAGGCCTTCTCACTGCAGGACTTTGTAAATTGCTGGAAATAAAGGTCTATATTATTTCATACCATTCCTCCGTCAGTGTGTTTCTATCAGCTCTTACTGTAAACGTGTGGGTGACCTGACAGGATCAAAGCACTGCAGTCTGCTCCTCTGTTCTCAGGACAGACGTTGGTCAGACGTGAAACTGAACACCACCACATTGAGCACATGCATTTTAATAAAATACTTCATTGATCCCTGTGTAGAAAGTCCATGGTCCTATCTTCGATAGACTGCAGTGATCAGGGTTAGGGTTACCGTTTAGAGTTTGTTTTACCGTCTCTGAGCCGTAGCCTGGTCTTAGTTTCACTCTTCCTTTTTTGAATCAGTGAAGTTTTTCATAGTTAAAAGAATTGAAATCCAAGGGTTTGAATAGTAATATTTAATCATTAAAATTAAATAGATACAAAATAGGCGTTCGTTAAAGAGGTTGAATAAAGTAAATAAAATTAATCTTTAAATACACTGAATCACTTTCAAAATCTGGGATACACAACATACATGGGTTAGCCTGAAAGGAGAAGCTCTGCAGCCATGGCTCATTCAACAGGAGATGAGCAGAGGGTTGATGCTGCTGGTTTGACATCCTGAAGACGGAACCAGGAGTTTCTCTCCTGCTTCATCATCTCCCCCGTTTCCAAGGAGATCCCTGGAGGACAGCCGGACACAGAGGGCGTCAGCTACCTGCAGGATGTGAGACAGGCCTGGATGGGGAAATTGCAAAGTACCAAGGAAAATTTCAGCAACAAGCAACACTAACACGTGAATACTTGACCAGCTGGAGGATGTAGAGCAGACCTACCATCTCCACTCCTACTGCACATATCCAGAGTGTCCATCACAATCTTCCCCAGGGCCCTGCGGGACACGTTCTACGAGGAGAGGGAGGTTTTACTTTTTAGAAACAAACATTAATAAATACAATAATAAACACGGGAAACACATACCGAAAGCAAAACAGCAATAACAAAACTCCCACAAAAGCAGATAAAAACCCAGAATTGAGCCAATAGAGCCTAACACCTGAGTGACTAAACAAAATCGATGGACAGAGGATGAGAACCATTAACTATTGTTTGTGTCATTTTGTTACATTAAAGGGAATTATAATCAGATTGCGTCTGTCTCCATATCAAACTGTGCACGTCCAACTGGGATGGAGTAAACACTAGATGGCACTGAAGAGGTGTGTGTGTGTGTACAGTATATCTGAGGTGAATGCTGTGTGTGTGCGTGTGCGTGTGCGTTGTGTGAACCTTGTTGCGCAGCTGCAGCAGCAGTGTGAGGGCATCTGTGAGTTTCTCCTCCAGCAAAGACAGACGTGTCTTTTCTGTCTCCTCCAGTCTTGTCTTGTCCTCCTCTTTCTCAGGCCTCTGGCAGACAGGAGGAAGAACACATCAAGGCGAAGAAGCTCTAAAACTATGTCAACAGTCTCTGAGACGGATGAGTCAGCAGCTTCTCTAGCCTCTGTGGAACTCTGGACACTTTTCCACACAGGTCAGCGAGGGACTTAGACCAAGTTTTAGTCCAATTAGCATTTCTCTGTGTCAGAACTGCTCTGGATGAACAAACATGTGCACACACACCTTCCTTCACATTGGGCAACAGTCTAACTTGAAGTTAGCCAACTAAAAGAAACATTATGTGTCATTATGTAAAACAATTATGCTCTTTAATGCCTATATATAATCTGACATTTGGTATTTTTCAGCTCATCCTTTAGTAATTCAACACTTCTATGGAGGGGAACCACAATATTAACTTGTTTTTCCTGTAATTTGTGTTTGATCTGGACACCACCCTGACTTGATGACAATACTGTCATTAAATATTTAGATTTTCTTACCTAATCTGACATTATGCATCCAGAGCTCTGAAACCCTCTATAACAGTCTGCATTTTAATCCATTCAATTCAGCATATTAACTGTTTCTCATTATCATCTCTCTCTCTTACCTTTTCTTTTTCAGACCCCCTGCTTCCCTCTGGGTGCTCTTGGTTTTGTCCCTCCCAGCTGCAGCGCCCCCTGCTGTCCTTAAAAGCACTGATGAGGTTCTTATCATGCAGGTGACTTTGAGAGGGAAGCTGAAAGACCACATGGTTCTGACATCTGGAGAAAGAAACAGAACCACATCTGACATTTGCGTGGGGGAAACGTGTGCACAGTGGTGGTGTACAGTATGTGTGTTGGATGTAAACTAACCCTTTGCCACAGCCGTGCAGTCGGCTGATGTACTTCTTCACCTGTCCTTCCTCCCTCATCCCTCTGTCCTCCTCCTCTTCATCAGAGGCAGCTCTCCCCTCCACGGCTCTCTGCAAACACTCTGCATCTGCAAACAGCAGAAGTAGTTTCTTTACTTGCTCAATGACACGTCAGTGGTTAAGGCTCCATACATGTGCACCAGTCTGGATTAACACTTTGTTTAAAAACAATGTGTTAATTTTAGTATTCTGTTACAAAGCATTGGTGAATGAGTAATGCTCTGTGTGCCCAACAGACCTTTTTCTAAAAAGATGTTTCAGCTTGTCATATCAGATAAGTACAAGTGTAACTAATAACATTGAAATCTTACTGCAATCCATTTAGGTGAGCTAGTTCCTGGGTCTTGATGTACTGGCTCTCTGTTTTTCAAGTCAAAATGTTGCAAACATAGTCTGTATAAAACATGGAGCCATTGAGCCAACTCCCAGCTAATCCAAAAATGGGCAAAGAGGTGGAGTGTGGGTGGAGCTGAGGCAAGCCAGATGAAGCCTGGTTGCTGAAACCAACCTTTAAGCCTTAAATGAGTGAGTTATATAAAATTTCACTCCCTGTATAATTGTCATCAACAGGGAAATTAGCTATAGACAACAAAACTGTTTGTTAGACCAGCCTCTAAATATGTTTATTTCTGCTGTAAAGTTGGATATTTAAGATAAGATAAGATTTTACTTTATTAATCACTGCACACACGCCATGCTTCGTGAAATTATTTTTCTCAGACCCATCCTGGTCTGTCGTTCCTCTGTGGCAGACCAGGAGCGGTGGGCTGCCAGCTGCCAGCCGATGCCAGCACCCGCGCCCAGGGACCCATCCTTCTTCGTCACCGTTGCTCAGGCGGTGATCTTCTTGCATGTTTTTAGTGGGGGTTATTAAGGAGGACACCCCAGGTGAACACGGGGAGAACATGCGAACTCCACACAGAAAGGCCCCTTTTACTCGAGCAGCAGGCACCAAAGACATGGTGGAGGACACACCACCAGCGCCCACAGCAGGATTCGAACTGGGGACCTTCTAGCTGTGAGGCGACAGTGTTACCACTTGTGCCACCGTGCTACCCAATGAGGGTACGAGGGTCATACATGAACATGAGGGTCTGTGGGGATAAACTTGCTTTTGGATTTTGGCACTTTCTGGCTTGGCTTCACTTTTCAGCCTTGTAGGTTGCCGCTTCTTTGCAAAGCTTTAATATATATAAAATAACATATGCCAAACATGTCAAATGGGAGCAAAAGCTGCTGCAAAATGTTGTGCACCACTGAAGGGAAATCACACTTCATTTAGAACACACTCCTTTCCCTAATTGCTCAGTGATTCATCCACGTTCCAGTCACTCACCTGTCTTGCTGCAGGCATCTTCTGCTCCAACTGGGTAGATGTGTTGATGAGTGGGGTCAGGGATGCAGCTGCAGTGGGATCTGAGAGTGGTAAAGGTAGAGAACATACCTCATATGTACTGTTAACAGAGGCTCCTTCGTTTGTGCATTTGCATGTGGGTTATTCTACCTGGTATGCTAGCTTAGACCTGTCTAGTGAAAGCTTTCCTCGATCCACTCTGCAAGCACAGACTAAAACTTCTTATGTAACACATCCCAACTTCATTTTTTCTGCTGGCTGCCACCTACTGATCACACTCACATACAGCCCGTCACACAGCGCTGATGTTTCAGATCAGAGTGCAACAGCAGGGTAGCAGCAGAGAGACATGTCAGGCTACATGTGGAACCTGTGAGTCCTTAGAGCTTGCAGTGTTTCGTGGTTTGCATGATGTGCAAAGGTGATCAGACAGGAGAGGCCACAGCAGGACTTTGGGGATCAGGTAAGAACAATGGTGAGAGCAAAAAGATTCTGAGTTGCAGTTTTTCCATCAGAGCTGCATGGGGCCTTCCAGATGTAGAATCACTTGTCTTCCAGATGACACACTGCATGGGATTAGACAACAAATTGTTCCTGACACTCACTTTTGTCCCTGATACCTCAGTTCTGCTGGATCAGTGCACTTTCAGGCTGATATCGTATAGTCTGAGTGCAGCCTTAAGAGACACCACTCTGTGATGGAAGGGTCTCAGGTTTAGACACTGAAACATACACTGGGTGCTGTTGAAGTGTCCTTGAGCAAGGCACTGAACTGTTGTTTGCTCAACTACTGTCAGCTGCTGTTAGATTATCATCTATATCTACAACCCTAATTTTAAAAAACTTGCAATACTGTAAAACATCAATAAAACAGAAGGTGATCATTTGTTAGTCCTTTTTAACATAACTGAAAACAGTACAAACACAATACATTTAATGTTTGACCTCATCATCTTCATTGATTCTTGCAAATATATGCTTGTTCTGTTAATATTCTATTTGATGCCAGCAACACGTTTCAAACGGGAAACTTCTTAAAACACTGCTAACTGATTTCTTTGGACACTTGGTGGTTGCCTGTTTGCACGTCCAGCAGACACAGAGCAAAATTAGCCTTCATTCAGAGCTGCGTTGTGTGTGAGGGTGATGAATGTGAGCATTCAGTCTGCTTTTAGCTCTGCTTTGGTCTCCTTCAAATCCTGAGGGAAATATCTGACTCTTTATCTGCTGAATTCTCTGGTATGTAAAACCAAAACAATAAGCTGAAAAACCCTCGATAACTCTGAGGGTTCATGTGACTCCTTTCATTACACACAGTCTTCTGATTCATTTCTAATACAAAAAGATCTCCAGTATTTCTTTGACAATCATTAGTGATGTTAGAGATCAGTCTAACGCACTGTGAGTGTGAATGAAATGAATGTGACTATGATCTGGTCCCTGTGGAGGGTTAGAGGGAGACTCTCTGTTAAACATTAATGCAGCGGTGTTTGTTGAAAGTTAATCCATCTACTTTTGCTCAACACTCTAATTCAGAGTGTAATTTAAGATGTTTGCTTTAGTGCAGTGAGTTTCAAATCAGCAGGGCACAGAGGCAAATGATGTGTAAATGGATGCACAAACATGCCTGTGCACTTTACTCCGCTCACTCATGACCACACAGAGTCTGTACCTGTACTGGTGTAGTTCACTCTCCAGCTGGGTGATCCTGAGCTGGAGTTGCGGCACAGACTGAGCCTGCTCCTGGATCATCCGGACCCTCTGAAGCCCCACGCTCAGAGCCTCCCTGGCCTCCTCCGCCCGCCTCCTGAAGGAGATCATCCAAGATCATCAAACTGGTCTAATATCTATTTTTCATTCAAACATCATCCAGTTAACGTTTAAAAAGCTCCAACCTGATGTGAGCGTTCTCCTTCCTCAGTGCAGACTCCACCCCTTGGAGCTTGCACACCTCCTGGTACGCCCATCGCAGCTCCTCCTCCAGACGCTCATTGAATCTGATGGCTTCATCCAGCTGCCCATCACGTGAGGCGCGGATCAGCTTCAGCTCTCTCACAAGGGGGTCCCTGATGTCCCGTCTCCTCGCCACCCTCCTCGCCCCTTCTCCTCCTCCACCACTGCACTGTCCTTTAATTCTGTGGGTTGGCACCAGTTTTCCCTGTATGATGGTGATGGAAGTCGTGGGTTGAGTTGAAACTGTGGAGCTGAAGCCACGCGTGGAAGGCAGGCTGCGGCTCCTCTCCTGTCGGAGTGCCACCTCCAGGGCCAAGCAGCGAGCGTCGCTCCCCTGCAGCGCCGAGCGGAGGTCCTCCACCAGCTCCCTCAGAGCTGCTACCTCATCTGGAGAAGAAGGAGAGAGAAGAGAAGAGTAAGAAACTGAACCTGTGGTGAAAGAGAAACTAAATCACTGCTCATTTCAATCATCCCAGTTAGGTACTGATCCAATTGCAGGAACACAGAACAGTATTTCAGCTAAAATGTGGATAAATCTGATGTCCTTGCATCACTACTTCAGTCTTCACAGGGTTTAATAATAATCCAATAATATAATATGCAATACTCTAAAACTCACAGGGCCTGCTTGTCAGCATTGAGTACTTTAACTGAAACTGAATACAGGAATTTCACTGGTAATGGAGCATTGGTTTGGAATGGTATTAGGACTTTATATTATGTGAAGTATCTGAATGCATTCTCTACCATTTTTCTGAGAATGTAAACAGTAAGGGCTCAAGTACTAATATGTACTTTACTTGAGTATTTAAATTTTATGCTACTTTATGCTTCTACCCCACTCTACTTATCTGACAGTTGCAGTTACTAGTTACTTTACAAGCTAAGATTTTACATAAAAAATCATTTAGAACATTTAGAATACAATACATTGAAAGATCAAACCAGTGGCTCCCACCTTTTTGACTTTTGACCCTCTGACAAAAATGAAAGCCATTGTGTCTCTGTGTCACATTACAGGTGTCTATGAGCTGATCCATTTCCTCTCAAAGAGTGTCAGATGGTTCTATTTAGATAAATGTTCAATGCAAAAGAAGGAAAACTCCAATATTTCACAAAAAAAGCAAAGACTGGTGAAAAGGCTAAAACATCAACACACACTGACTGTCAGAACTTTGTTTTTCTTCTCTCCTCTCCCATTAATCATCAGGAAAGGCCCAACCCCTTGGTTGGGAACCACAGGACTAAACTTCAAACGAGGTTCACCTTGCACCACACTGGTGGATCAGTGTATAAAAATCTATAGTGTATAAAAATAGCCACAGCAGCCACAGACTACATGTACATTTTTCAGACCTTATACTTTAAGTCCATTTAGCTGTCAGTGCTTCAGTATTTTTACTTAAGCAGGATTTTGAACGTGGGACTTATTATTACTGACTGTAGAAACATGTTGCTAAAGATAAAAAAATAAAAAAATAAAAATAAAAAAAGACAAAAAGAGAAACAAGTATTTGGTGTTCAACTTCCCTCTCCCTCTCCTAGCACACACGTGTGTCTCTGTTCAGTGAATAATGAGTAGCTTTGCTTATACAGTCAACATACGTCCTTGAATAATTTCCTATAAACTGTATTAAGTTTAAGCACGTGCACTTGTAATACTGAAATGAAATACTCTGGAAGCAGTCGGTGATCACAGGGGCCATATAAATGTGAAAACACGTGCAACAGAGACATCCTGGAACAGTACCTGAGTCTCGCTCCTCTGCGGTTCGACCTTTAGTGGATCTGTTAACAGATCCGTTCTGATCCCTCGTCAGATCAAAACTCACACATTTTCTCCGTCTGACACGCGGCCACCGGAGCCGGATCTGTCGCTCCACCAGCTCTGTGTCCTCAGTAACGGGCAGACGCCAGGCACACTCCGCGGTGCCTCGACGCGCACTGCGCACACGGAAATACCCACAGAGCCGCGAGTGGAAGTCTTTAAAGGACAGCTGACAGGGCAGCCCAGAACACACATCACTAAATTCTTCATCTTCCTCGTCTTTTTCTTCATCTATGGTTCCTTCTTTTATCGTCCTCTTGCCTTTTTCTGCTCCGGTGAGTCCCAGCACGCTGCACAGCGCTGTGAAATCCTCCGCCGACACCGTATCGTTCCGGTTGGGGTAGGCCAGGTGATGGAAGACCTCCTGCAGGTATTGATCTATTCCAGTGGCCAGGACGACGATTTCGTTATCCACGCCGGGATCGGGACAGTAGTGATGGGCCAGGGCGCTCCGGAGCCACTCGCTTTTACGCGCTGCTCGTGGCGAGATATGGACACGCGACGGGGCCAATGCGGTACGCTCCATGACGGCACCTTAACTAGATTCAGTTTCTGGAAGTTACCGAATGAAAATCAGATTACGGAATAAGAAAGGGATCTGATTTCAAGCCAGAATTAGGCTAAAACCTATTCCTCCGTGGTGTGACGCTGCGTAATTCCCTGGAAACCTCACCTTGGATTCCTGGCGCATCAAGTCAAGATCTGATCCCCTCCGGTGAGAAAAAACAATCCCACTGCACCGACTCCACCCTTTTATGTGCAAACTCTGACCGCATGAGCGTTTGTGACGGTACCAGTAAGGTGCTTTACCGCTTACAGTTAAGTAGGCACCAAAGCGGATCACATATCAAGTCTCAACAAAATAAGATTTGAGATAAATGATATCATTTGCACAGACTTGGGGCATTTTGTGGCACCTGTCATCCAGTGACTAAAACAAACCACAACAATGCAGAGTGAGGTCTGCTGGGTTTCAGTTTTCACCTTTACCAGAATCTGACTCACCGCCTGTGCGGCAACAACAAGAATAAAAAACTGTCAAATTATTCGTTGACTGCAGTCTCCCACTGTTCCCAGAGACATCGGGCCCCAATACAGTCACCTGGAGATAAAAAGTGTTTTGTTTTTTTTTTTGTTTTTTTTTTTTTGTCTCTCAGCGGAAATACCTTTCCCCACCCTGACCACCACTTGTCACACACCTGACAGCCAAAGCAAAGAGGGCGTCATGATTGCACTCAGCTAGGCATGACTACACATACCGCCCAAGTTACACATGAATTACTACTGCTGCACATTAACACAGACGATAATTCAGCACCACTACTAAAGCAATTTGTAAATTGACAGGAAAGTAGTCAATTACAGTCATCAAGCAAATTTTCTGACCTGCTGCCTTCAGCTTCCTAGTTGTGAGGATTTGCTGCTTTTATGCGATTATAGTGCAAATTTAATAACTTCAGGTTTGGATTGTTCGTCGGACAGCCATCCCCTTTGTTTCTGGGAATTTGAGATGAGCTTTTTCAATTGTTTTTTTTTTTGACATTTTATATTCAAACATGCCATCTAACCAAAGAGAAAAGACAACTGCTGTGCATGAAAGTATAGCCCAGCAAACACAAGCTGGATTTGCACAATCATATATTTCAAAAATGCTCTTTTCGTTCCAGTCTCTGCAGTTGCATGCTGAAGGCAGCAGAGCTGATGTATTTATTTAACTACCCTGTATAACATGGGAAGGGAAAAGAGCAGTCTGATAGATTTGGGAGTCCAAACTCTTTGCACTTGCTGAGCAAACAGTATATTGAAAACGCGGCTGTCGGATAAATTGATGATGGAAATCTTGAATTTCAGCCTTACAACTACAACATAACACTTCTTCAAGCCCACAGTGTGCAAAATGCAGGGCTGTAGTCACCACCACTGAGGACACTGAGGTCATGTCTTCAGTAAATTCTGCAATTAGACATGAATTTCACATGGTGAATTTTTTCAAGAGGCTATTCTTAGATTTGACTTGTTGTGGATGAACAAAGGTTTATGTGCTGGTCTATTTCTTTGGCCACATGCAGTGACTTCCTGGAGTCTTGCCAGGCAAACAACAAAGACTCTGCTGTTTTAGCTTTATACTTATCATAGAGGTATAAGTACTCTCATCTATAACAAACTCTGAGAGAAAGTGAGTAAGCCTATTTTGCAAAGTTTCAAACCTGCAAGCAAATATAGAAAATATGAAAAAAAAAAAAAAAAAAAAATGTGTACCTGTCTCACCTCCAGTAACAAACATAGAGAAATATAAAGAATGATTCAAAGGGGATGGCCAACACTTCTGAAGATAAGAGTGTCTGGAGTTGAAGGCGATACTTCTTCTCCTGTGTATTCCACACACTAATGTACTGGCTAACAGATGAGTCATCTGAGCAGGGATGGGTGCACAGATGAGCTCACACAGCCAAACCTCAAAGATATTGTTTAGTCTTTGTTTTGGTTTCCAGCACATCTGAATATGTTTGAACTGCAGTGCTTGCAGTAAGTTATCTGAGGCTTTTACCTTTGGAAAGGTGTGTCAGTGTACTGTTTCAAACAGTGGCTCTTAAGGCTGCAAATATTGTGAAGCAAATGTGTTCTTTCAAACACCCACAAATTGTCCTGAAGACTTAAAGAGACAGTTATCACCTGTGGCCGGACTTGTGGAGGCAGGCAGAGCTTAGTGGCAGCAATAAGTGCTCCTCTTGCTGTGTCTTGGAAACTATGTAATTCCTTCCAGGCTGCCGGGGAAGAATCAGTGATAACACAGTCAAGGTCAAGGTCTGCACCACAGCCAGATACACTCATATATGACTTTTGATCAACACTTGAATGCACTGATAAATAGAAATACTGTATTCTTCTCAGGCTGTGTCCGTCATACAGCAACCTAGATATTTTAAATGGAAATCATGTATAGTTTTTAAAAATACTATATATGTATGTATATGACATTACCACCAGACTCTATTTCCATGTAAATGTATATATTCTGCAAAGAAAAGCTGAAGATTTTGTAAGTTTTAACCCACTAACTACACTATAAACCTACACACACACACACACGTGCAATGCCCACCCACAGTAAGTACAAGCCACACATTCATTTCCAAGAGCAGCAACAAACAAAAAATGGGTTTTGTAGATCTGTCATCACTGAAAGGCTTTTCATCAGGATCATTCAAGTAGCAGTAGTGACTGGTGTTTCTTTGGAATTAAAGCTCTTGTTCCTCCGTTAAGATGCATCCAAAAAGAGCACAGGCTTACATGAATCACATAATAGGTGTTTTGGTGAGTGTAAATGCTCACTTTATCTGTTCTTCCTATGTGTGTGTGTGTGTGTGTGTGTGTGTGTGTGTGTGTGTGTGTGTGTGTGTGTGTGTGTGTGTGTGTGTGTGAGGGAACTAGTAGTTAATGTGTGGCTCAGCACGAGTTCCCTCATTCCTGCTGTCATGCTGCCTCCCTTGAGAGTCAGTCCTCCAGCTGCTGCCTTAAATGACCTGATCTGAAAATGAAAGGATGGGAAGCAAAAAGAGGGGGCTGTAAATAAAGGGGTGTGGGGGTCTGGAGCCTTGTGTGTGTGTGTGTGTGTGTGTGTGTGTGTGTGTGTGTGTGTGTGTGTGTGTGTGTGTGTGTGTGTGTGTGTGTGTGTGTGTGTGTGTGTGTGCTCATGCATGTGTCCTGTTGTTCACCTTTGAGAGGAGGAGTGAGGCAGTATCAGCATTGATATGAGCAGGGTTAAGGGTTTGTGGCTTTGTGTTGGCTGCCATATGCTCCTCTGAGGGTCAACAAAAAGACAAATACAGCCACACACTCCCAGGACACACACACACACACACACACACACACACACACACACACACACACACACACACACACACACACACACACACACACACACACACACACACTTGTACCACCTCTTTGAAGTGGTGACACTGACCAATATGTTGTGTCAGTTCACTGAGGCCCCATCCAGGTTAAACCCTGCGGGGATGTGAAGGTCTCTAAACATGAGGTCATACATATCACCCTATCTGCAAGCTTTTGGTTGGCCTCTCACTTTTTTATTGATCTGCGACCACTTCCTGGCACAGGCTGCATGTTTCAGGACCGAGCCACATGTCAAGGACAGAACGAGGGTTGCACATTGTCTCCTGCATAGTTTATTTAGAGCATAATTATGTGGCTGTGTAATGATAATGATGCTGTATACAAAGTACTTGTCTCATTGTGCAATGTGTTCTGAAGCCAGATTCAAGTAGAATAAAAACAATGTTTTGGTGGATTTTTGGAAAAGAACTTTTCCAAGTCTACAATTACAACTGAAAGGTCCTCTTTCCCTGTTTAATTTGGCTCGATTTACCCAGAGGGAAAACTTTTCATTAAATTACAGTGTACTGCTGGGCTCAAATTAAAGCAAACTCCAAACTCCAAAATGAAGCAAACGTAGCAATAGTGAAAGAAATAGCCAAATATCTCCATATCATAACAATACCATTGTATTGTTGTGTTCAGTATAAAACAGTAAAATGTGTTCAACTGTTAAAAATAAACATAGGTACAATTTGGGGGATTTTCATACTTTCAGATCAGTTGACAAAAGACAGGAAGTAATGTTAAAAGGAGAAAATTAGGGAAAAATAACATCCTATAATAATATGAGACAAATGTCGTGGGGGAACAACCTAAAATATTTTCCTCTGACTTGTAAGAACATCCATCCATCCATTTTCTATGCCGCTTATCCCTTTCGGGGTTGCGGGGGGGCCGGAGCCTATCTCAACGGGTGAGAGGCAGGGTACACCCTGAACCGGTCGCCAGCTGATCGCACATACACACAACCATTCACACTCACACTCACACCAATTAACCTAATGAGCATGTTTTTGGTCTGGAGAGAACCCACGCATGCACAGGAAGAACATGCAAACTTCACACAGAAAGGCCCGACCCGGGAATCGAACCTGCGACCTTCTTGCTGTGAGGCAAGCACTACCTGCTGCGCCACCGTGCAGCGGGCTTGTAAGAACATTTTCAACCAAAAACCACCTTTTCAGTCGATATGGCAAGTGTAGCCAGCAAAGAAGCAACATTGACATTACCTGAAGAATATGAAAGTCCAATATTCACTCTCCTTTTAGCTCTCTTTGGGTCTCCACCAACTCCTGAGAAAAATATCTGGGTCTTAATGTTGTTTGTAGTATTGTCTCTGCTGACGAGAGTGGACAAAATATTAGCTGAAAGATGCTAGCACGTAGCATAGAGCTGAAGGGAACCGCAGAGTTGGTGGATAAGTCTCTGTACGCTCATCACTGTGAGCAACCCCTTTTAGAAACAAGCAGTTATGTGATCCATTGTTAATATAAAAATTCTGCTTATGGCCACTTAAAGTAGCAGTGCCTCAAAATGCAAAAACTCTCTGTGACATTTGAAACCTTGTGCCATGAATTCTACCACTTTGAGTTTGAAAGTTTTTGGCCAGTATTTGTGACTAATGGTGATCTCCACTTTCACTGTATTTTAGGAGATCCTTTGTACTTGGGCAGATAAGTCAACAACTGTTTTCCAGGGCAACTGTATGTTACTGAACTTGTAATCCAGCTGTACGTTGTGATAGAACAAACAGTCTTTTGTCAGCAGTGCATACGCTTTGAGTGCTGTGGTGATCTCTCTACTTTGTGTGCTCAGGTGTGGCTATCTAAAGAATCAGAAGTGGAACAATCGTTGACCTAAATCTCTAACTCGGAATTGTCATGGAGACTTTAAATAAGGAAGCCAGCACAGGGGAGCTGTTTTCAGAGAGTGAAAGGAGAAAGGAAAATTAAATAGAGATAAAAGGGAAAGGTCATTGGAGGGCAGAGGATGGCAAGCTAATAACTAAAGTTTGGAGGAAACAAAACTTTTACGTAGTACATTTTAGGCTGTGCGGTTTTCTGACTCACAATGAATTAGAGAGAATCCAATAAGATTTTATTTTAAAGCAGCTTTTAATCTCTGATTAAAGACATTGGCAAACAAGCAGGAGTGCAAAAAACCTGACAAGATACTGAGGAAAGCTTTTAAAAGCATTTGTCTCAGGAATTGGTGGATACTAAAACAGAGCCAAAAGGAAAGTGAATATCAGACTCATATTTGTCCCGTGGCTAGAAACATGTCTCCAATAAGACAATAATGCTGCTCTTTGTCTGTTATGTGCAAATAGACTACTGTTTGCTTAGTGTAGAGGCAAAGTGTAGGAAGATGTAATAAATTATATTAGCTAACTAAATCAAATGATGTGAACATTCACAATGTTTTTAACATGAAGAATGGCTTGCTACCCTCTGCCTATCACATGTAGCCTTAATTTGACAACGGTCACTCTGACAGTGGTAAAAGAATAAGAAAACACTGAGGACATTACAGCAAGAGAAGTTGATCAGAGTCCTTCGATCCAGCCAGCTTTAAACCAAGCAGATGGTCAGACGTCCTTGAATGACCTTCCATTCACTTACTTTGTTGCACATCATAAACTGTGCACATTGTTCAGCCACTTAAAGGACATCTGTCAACTTTAAAACCAAGCCATGTGCTCAGTGAAGGTTTGTGTAAATGTTATGAAGTTGTGTGTGAAAGTAAACACACCTCACATGGAACAGCCAGAGACCCCAGTTCATTCTAATCAAGCTGTGACAGATGAGGAGTGTGTCAACACAGGCCTTGACATGAGGAATTAGGTTAGAGGAAAAGCAGGCTTGGAGTTCACTCTTTCAGTGGAGATGTGATTTATAGAGATGTGTGTCTGTGCGTGCACGTGCATGTGTGTGTGTGTGTGTGTGTGTGTGTGTGTGTGTGTGTGTGTGTGTGTGTGTGTGTGTGTGTGTGTTACATTGTAAACAGCACTCCACAGTGTGACAATATAAACATTTCCTCATTCCTGAGATATCGAAGGAGCAACGATCTACCTTTGAGCTGTCCCACCTGTGGACAAGGTCATGGCTGAGATGCATGCATGCACATTTAGCCGTCTAAACACTCACACATCCACACTTACACACCCTCAGACACACATGCACACACAATTGGCCAACTGCATTCCTGTGAGCCAGTGAAGAGCCTGGATTAAGAGAGCAGATGAGACATGTGGCTACAGGTAGAGCTCGACTCTGAACTGCCACACACACACACACACACACACACACACACACACACACACACACACACACACACACACACACACACACACACACTCAGTGTCTGGGTGTGAGTGCACACGCCAACATATCCTACTA
Source organism: Chaetodon trifascialis (assembly GCF_039877785.1). Taxonomy (NCBI): domain Eukaryota; kingdom Metazoa; phylum Chordata; class Actinopteri; order Chaetodontiformes; family Chaetodontidae; genus Chaetodon; species Chaetodon trifascialis. The sequence continues at coordinate 26,788,533 of NC_092058.1, read as the reverse complement.
TGTCCTGTAAAACTAAAAGTAGGCATGAGTCATCTGTAAACTTGTACATTTAGTTTTGGACATAAATGATGCATTGCTTGCTGTTTCTTCATTGTAGTTTCTGACAACCACAAATACACTGCACCCTCACAGGCATCAGTAACCTCCATCTCACACATGCATACACTGACACAAACACATTTGCAGTTCCCCTTCATTCCTCTCCTATTATTTCAAGCCTAACTATAAGAGACACTCTGAAACAGGAAGCTGTATGAAGTAGTACAGCAGACCGGGATATGCTAGTCAATAGTATCTATTTTATCCAAAATTTTCTTTTTGTCTGAAACACACTATGAGCTGCATTCAGGTGCTCATTCGCTGCAGAGCAGACATGGCTCATCTCACAGGTCACATGGCACCAACTTCAGACTCCCATGATTGTCTTAAAAAACTTAAAAATAGTAGGTTTTTAAATAATTTACTGTAGATTACAGTGTAAGCTGTATGTGTGAGGTGAGTGCTGGATTTAATGTTATTTCAGTGTAATACTTTGCCTATTATTGCTGTTTTCATGTTACTGTATGCAGAGATTTGCAGAGATGCACCATTTCCTCTGTGTATCACAGTCTATTGACCTGTTGATTTTCAATTTCGCTAAAATTGGAATAGCAGAAATGTGTGAACATTACTGCAATAATTCCTCTCTTACTAAAAATTCAGAAGATTCAGAAGGAAACCACAAAGCAAACCTATAATACTATATGTAAGTAATACTCCCTCTACTTTTTTCCTTCTGTGTCATAAAAACCCTCTAATCAAATTATGACCTCAGAGAAAGAAATGCAAGAAATAATTGTGTGACATTTTATAGACACAAAGAGATATATAGGCCTAGTAAATTATTGTAAATCCATTATAAATTCAAAACCACAAACAAAAGGCGGGCAAGGTGATTTTATTTATACAGCACATTTCAAGGTAAACTCAATGGGCTTTACACAACAATGCATGCAGCAAGTAACATATAGAGTAGAACATAATAAATAAATTATACTCAATGTATAAAATGTATAAAAATCAGTGAGAAAATATAAAGAAAAACAAAAATATGATGATGAACCCCAGATCTACCCACAGAAACAGTAACTGTAAACTAGAAGAGCTTTTAGTTTCCCTTTGAAAGGACGCAGTCATGACTGATCTCAGCTCATCAGGCAGTTAGCTCCAGAGAACAGGACCAAAACTAAACGCAGTCAGACCTGGAGTTCATCTAAGGTCCAGTTAGAAAAGACTGGACTGTAGTCAGTGAGCAGGTCAGAAATGTACACAGGGACAAACAAGGAGCAAAGAAGGCGTCTGAGCACTGCAGTAATATGTTCGGCATTGCATGAATGCATAAGGACCCTTATGGGAAGCTTAAACACATTTTTCATCTATGTAGGTTCAATCATGGCTCTTTGCTCGCAAACAGTAAACACTGCAAGTGAAATTCCCCCAAACTTCCTGTGGACTTGTTTATGTGTTTGACATAGCACGCTCGTGCGCACACACACACACACACACACACACACACGCACACACACACACCAATGACGTGAAGCGGTTGCCTCGAGCAATATACTGTAGGCAACAAGTCTGAGCAGATTTAACGTGGCCGGACGTCCGTCTGGCTGTTTATCTTATTGTTCACTGGATGTTTGGTTCTTTGACATTTTAGTGACAGACAGCAGAGTCATAGTGAGCAGAAACCAGGATGAGTTAAGAGAGCCTCTGCACTGGTAGACGACTCGTGAGCCTGGAAGCATAACTTCTTGGAAGAAGTTTCTTTCTGCACAAAGTAAGATTTTGAGAAATGTGCTATCCAAACAGCTGTGTGTTCCAATCTTTCAGAAAGTTCACTCATAGAAAAGCAGATGACACTCCACAATCACAAGATCACAATGTGACACAGTGTGTTCACAGCTGTGTTGGACCGTTTGGCCCCTCTTAAAAGGGTTGTTTTTTTTCAGCACTAATGCACTTATGTGAAATTAGAATCATATGATTCGAACTTGCACCATCACCACTACATCCCAACTGACAAGAAATGTGTCCAAAGAGGGGGCAACCTGAGACAAAACCTGTAATAAATGGGGATTTTTAGTCTGACTGGCATTTTTATTAGACATGAAAGAGTTTGGAAACGCCTCTCAAACATCATCTAATGACAGGAGACACTAACAGTGAACGTGATGAAAGACATCTTCTTGGTACAGCTGATAGAGCTGGTAGCTGCAGCATTCCCTCATGTACTCATCCTAACAAGGAGAAAGCCTTCTTCAGGGTAACTCTGCTCTAGTTGCAGCACTTGGTTAAGACATTTTTATTACTATACTGTCACCACCTGGTCGAGAGTTGGTACTGCCACAGTGACAAGCTTGTGGATTTCACTCATTGCATTTTTTATCTGCTGGTTGTATTTTTTTCTTTATTGATATTTATTTTCTTTATTGATATTGAAGTCTGGTCCCACTGGCTGAGCCTGGGTTAACATTTTATCCAGATTTTTGTCCTTTCTGTGAACTCTCCTGGAAGCTTTGTATACTGTTAATTATATATATATATATATATACATATGTATACACACACACACACACACACACACACACACACACACACACACACACACACACACACACACACACACACACACACACTAATCTCTTTATTGTGTGGCTCTTTTTTATTTTCTTTGCTCTGTTTTTGTGTATATTTTCCTGGTGCATCTCTTGAGCTGCTGTAACACCTTTGGCAATCAGGAAATATGATCTTCTCTAGTCTAATCTTCTCACTTTTGAACCTGAATAAAATCATGAATTACAATGTCCTGACTTCACAGAACTTGTAAAAACATTTTTTTTTTCCAATGTGTATAAATTAATCTCACACTATTGGATTGTTTTCTTGTTTAGTGAATTAGAAAATGATGCTTCCCACTTTAATTCCTCCCTAATTGGCCTCACTATCAGCTATAAAAGGTTTAACAGGGAGATATGCAAAGTAGTGTAACACAGTGCTATTGTATTTTGGAATTACATCAACAGCTTTATCTTTTTTCAAAATACACCATGACCCAAAACAGCTGCTCGTTTCCAATTGGTAGTCCTACAAACTGAGCTTTGGCCTTGTCCACGCAGTTTGCATGGCAGTAACTTAACACTGCGTTATTAGAAACCAAGTACAGTTCCATCCATCCATTTTCTATGCCGCTTATCCCTTTCGGGGTCGCAGGGGGCCGGAGCCTATCTCGGCTGTCAACGGGCGAGAGGCGGGGTACACCCTGGACCGGTCGCCAGCCGATCGCAGGGCACATACACACACCATTCACACTCACACTCACACTCACACTCACACTCACACCTAGGGGCAATTTAGAGTCACCAATCAACCTAATGAGCATGTTTTTGGTCTGTGGGAGGAAGCCGGAGTACCCGGAGAGAACCCACGCATGCACGGGAAGAACATGCAAACTTCACACAGAAAGGCCCGACCCGGGAATCGAACCTGCGACCTTCTTGCTGTGAGGCAAGCACGCGCACTACCTGCTGCGTGTACAGTTATTCAAGTACAGTTATTCAGTAAATTAAAATGTCGTCTCTTTCTGACACAATTCTGATGAAGGCGACATCTTTACCGCTCGTTCGTCTTAAAAAGAAACCAATCTCATTTTCAGACCTGCATCTTTTCCCAAAGGCAGCAGCTCGTCACGCTGCTTCTTTTTCGGCCTCATTCGGGCCTCACTCGGACACATTCGGAAATAATGGGCGTGCTGGGCTGTGGCGCGTCTCAACCGGCGGTACAGTCGGATGATCCCCGGCGGGCGGAGCCAAGCAGGAGGAAATGGTACCGTCGGCTGACTGCTCCCAAGAAAACCGGCGACGAGTATCCATACCCGGCAGTTAGACTGCACATCTTCACTGCTCTCAGCTCATCACTACAGCAACAGCAATCAAACAAGATACATCCCTGAAGCAAAACTGAAGTAATTCACTGAAACACGTCAACATTTCGCTACTTAGAAGCCAAGCAACATTTGTATGCTGCATTTTCTAGAATTATCTGAAGGGTCCGGAGATTAGCGCTACAGATTGACGGCTGCAGGATGGAGACGCAGATACATGTGCCCGTCGGGTCACCGGTAATTAGAAAAATTCCCGTTTTCGTGGATGAACACAACGTGACGGAGGGAGCGATGGAGCTCATTAAAGAGCTGAGACCGGCGTGGGACACGAGCCACGTCAAGACGAAGGTAACGTCAGCCGTTAAGCTAGCTGCACAGAGTATGCTAGGCTAGGCTAAGACTGGCAGCTACGGTGCATCACCAAGTAACGTTACTACCGGCCGGCCAGGAGGAGGGCCGTGGAAACATGGACGTTATCCAGCTACCTAGTTAGGTTCATTTCTCTTAGCAAACGACACACCTTTAGATACACTCACTTCCTAACTGATGAATGAAGACATATTCGATATTCCGTTGTAGCCTCGATATGAAAATAATATCATAATAATAACTAACTGTAAGTTATCTCAAAAGTATTAGAATAATATTCCTTTCACAGACAACTTCATATGTACGAAGTACACAACATGTAGCATGAAAGCAAAGTCATCTTCGTGTCAGTGACTAGACGGTCGGGCTGGCTGATGGTGATTGATAGATGCTCAAGAAAGCAGACGCATTATGAAGAGCCATTATCATTTGATGAACTGGTGTCTGAGACTCAGTCTTGCTTCTTTATTCTGTCTGTTTGCTCTCTTATCAGATGTTTGGAATCTGGAGTGACTGAATAGAAACTATGGGTAATAGAAATCAGAGGTGGGGTCTGGGCAAAAGCATGTTGAGACACTTTTTCAGAAACGCACTTTGCTTTGTCACTTCCACTACAAATATAATGGACTGTTCACAGCTTATGGCTGCACTGCTCCTGTAATGTGACACACAGTTTATAGTTCCATGCATGCATGATATCTTAAACAGTTGACTAACATCAGTTTTACTATTCAGTTTTTTACAATTCTTTACTTGATACTCTAAATTTAAAATGTGGTGAATGGTGTATTTCAGCATATTGCTAGATCATAGCCAGAGATGGCATTAATGCACAGGGAGTTAATAGAGAGACATGAACAGAAGGCAAACATACAGGTTAAGTAAATCCACAAATGTGTATCTGCTCTACAGATAAAGGTGAAAGTCTGTCTACTAAAGTTAAAAGGCTTCTAACTAAGCCTAAATTTGAGACCTTTTGGAGTTCTATTATTCATGAATCGTCAGTGGCAGAAGCAGAGAGGAGAGAGTGTGGATGAAAACTATTAAAAGAGGAGCTTCTGGTAAGAACAGAACATCTGAGCTGTTCCACACAGAGCCTGCTCTTGTTACTACAAAGGTCATATGGGGAAGTCATCTTGTTGCTTGCTTGGGGTTCAAAGATTGCGAAAGGAGTCCTGCTGAACGCAGCTCTGTGGGGTGCAGAGAGATCACTGACAGGCTCAGCCCTTGCTGCTCACATCGCAAATTATTGTCCCACAATATATACTTCCACCCTTACGTCGATGTTGAAATTTTGTCAGATCTAATCTATCCATTTGTGGCCATTAGCCGTGTTTCCATCAACATATTTTTGTGGGCATTGTGGAGTATCACATTAGAAGAGGTTACAGATATGGCAGAATTAGAAAAAACTTTAAATTTGCCAAATTTTGCTAAAAGGTTTTACGCTTGCTTAAGGTGGTTTTTGCCTTTTTCAAAAAAGAGTTCATGTGGGAGATGGAAGAACCTTTCCCAAATAAGTTCTGCTATGAGTAATCTGCAAGAAATGTCCATCTGATATTCTATAGCATAATTTAGTCCAATTTAACTTAAAGGTCGTGGATGCACCGTGTTTGATCAGTTCCAACCTGAAAATGACGGCTGCCTGTTTGGGCTGTTTGATAAACTGATCGAGTGCTCGCTATCAAGAGAGCACATAGCGAACTGACTGCTGTGCATGCAGAGTCTTTGTATCACCTCACCGGCCTGTAAACATGCACAGATAATGTTGTCTGGATGCTCGAGGCAGGCGTTCACTTAAGGAAGGAGGCTTCTGAGTGAGTGTATTCCCGTTATCAGTGGCACTTTGCCAACACACACTCTCACACACACTTTCACAAAACTTGCAGTATCCAGATCGACATCTTGCTGGCACATAGATAAATCTGTTTTTTGCTTGAGTTTGAGATTTTTCCCATCCTCATCTTGACTGGGAGGCCTGTTTTACACAGATTAATCATACCGTTGAACGTAGTTAGAAATGGTAGATTGCATATAAGTAATGAATAACGTGAATAACACACTGCATGTATCTGGTGAAATAACGTCTAGTTTTTCTTATCACGATATATCGCAGAACACAAAGATGTCAACTTTGGGTTGTGGAGTCTTCCCTCAAGAAAATTAGATGCTGTTACACTAAAAAATGTGCATTTTCACAATTTGACAACATTTATCAATATTCATTATCAAGAAAAAGTGAAACAAATATGGTCACTGATTAAGTCAGCACGATGAGCTGAAGTAATCCTTCACATTTTTGTGAGTGTTCTGTAAAAAAATAATAATGACAAAATACATTAAAGTCTTACACTGAAGGGATTTGACCCCTGATTTGGCTCAGTTCTTCATCAGTCATCTTGCCGGTTCTTTTTCGTCACTAAAGTGTATTTTTTTTAATGATCGTTTTTAAAAACTAATGAATTAGGATTATGATTGATTTACATTTGAAATATTGTTCCTAGAGCAGCAACGGTAAAGTTTACAGCAGCAAAGTCAATGTATACTGGGCCAAAATTTGTGAAAAATAGCATTTGAATATTCCCTCAAAACACAGAGGTTTGAACCATTGAACATCTGTTTTTGTGCTTTAATTTCATAAGAAGGACAACCAATACAACACAGCTTGTATATTATTTCAACATTAATGTCTTTAAAAGAGCTGTACACCTACACATTACAAAACAAACAAACAGACTCTATTCACAAAAACACCTCATTCAAACATTACAAAAACAAAAGAAACTCACCAAAACCTTCTTTGTTGGTTTCACTGTTTCAACAATCATCACTAACTCTGGAATTATTTTCACAGGACATTATGACAGGAGAGACTTAAATATGTTGGACATCAACAGATTTTCCTGGTTTAAAAAACAAAACAGCAATTACTGGACAATAGAAACTGGTTTTGTGACTCCTGTCCGTGACGCAGCACTTTCAGTGAAGCTGACGTGGCGGTCCTGCTTTTTCCCCACATTTGAATATTCATTTTCACACTCCAATTGTGTGCATTTATTTAGAAATTTGATTGTAAATTTGAATTTACAATATTAATTGACAGCCCTAGTTTCTACACAATAATATTTCACTGGAAATAAAACAAAAATGTCACTTAAGTAAATTATATTCCTGACATCAAAATTTATAAAGAAAGTTCTGAAAAGATGAAGAACACAGACATCAGTCAGTGTCGGTCCATCTTTTTGTCTCATCTGAGACTACACACAGCTTTTGTTTTCACCTTTTCTCAACTGTTTGCCTTTAGCTTCACAAGCGTACTGTGGTCGTATTAAACAAATGCAGACAAAGCAGGTGGAAATATTGCTTTTCTAAATGTTAGCTGCCTGATTCACTAGTCCTCTGTCTCTGTTTGGCTGCTTACAAGTAGGGACTGACCCATATGTTATTTTTCAGGGCCAACAGGATTATTAGTAATAACAGGTAACCAATATTTGGAACCTATGTACATTTGCAGAGAAAATAAAAATCTTAGTGTAAATATTTAGAATAATTGTATATAATCAGTATACAGACTAACAGTTTGTTTGCTTTTTACACTTCCGATTCGCTATCAATCAGTCGTGTGTGTGTGTGTGTGTGTGTGTGTGCGTGCGTGCACACGCGCCTTCCTTCATTATGTGATTAGGTTTAGGTTAGGGTTAGGGTCAGGCAAGTAGCAGTTATGGTTATGGTGAGGGTAAGTTTCCAGGAAATTAATATAAGTCTATGTAATGTCCCCAAAAATGATGGAAACATGACTGTGTGTGCATGTGTGTGTGATTGAGTCAATATGATGTGAGCATACACACATCAGAGAATTCAAAATACACTGGGTGTAATTGTTTCATCCATTATTGTATCTATCCCTGGTGTACATTTTGAGTTCTAACAGCTGTACACAGTCTTTGTGCAGTACACTTTCACCACCCCATCACCACAAACTAACACACACGAGTGTGTTGTTGAGTGATTCATTTTAGAGACTCACCTTGTCAGGAAAGGAAAATGCATAATTAATTTCTTGTAACAGGATCAAGTGACTGACGTGTCATGGCCAGGTCAAAGTCTTTGGAGTAGCACTGGCAGTGGACACGATGACATTTAATTTACGGCTCCAGTGACGTGCTTTGAACACAAGGCAGCCGTGCATCCCACGCCCCATCCGTTCACATACCTGCAGCTGTGATCATGACAGTGTTTACATACATCTCTATAGGCCAGAGCAGCAGAGCTTTTCTCAGTGACCACTACCCAAACAGGCTTTTTGTCTCACTGGATGTTTTTGTCTCATGGAGTCCATACAGAGTGGTACAGCAGCACGACTGGCAAGCATACTCATGAACCAGGCCACAGCAGAATGTAAAAAAAGTATTATTTGGTTATGTTGGGAAGGATGTTCTCGAGCAGCGGGACCATTGTTTTGAGCGGGAAGCGCTAAATGTGGTGAAGAGCAGCGGGGCAGCACTGTTGACAGAAACACCTGATTAGTCCCGCCACCTGGACAGGAAGACTTTTACTGTAAATATACACTGTCCATTTCCAAACATCCCACACACACGCTGAGTTCCAGCAAATAGCAGAGTGAGCCAACAGCAACAGAGCAACTGTCTCCTCTTACAACTTTCTCATGGTGAAGATGGCTCGACTCATCTCTGCAAAAGAAAGGCCGCCTCATAGAATGTGCAGTCAGACCACAGAACGTAGACTCGGTCATGGAACAAAAAAATCAAACGTCAGGCAGTATATGGCCGAATGTTTACCTCTGTCTGGGTCCAAGCTTATCGCTGTCTGTCGACGTATTGATCGCCGGTCTTAGCGGTGTATTGTGTGGCGGGTAGAAGGGATCAGTCATGTGGTAGCAAAGGCGTGTATGCTTGTGTATGTACGGTCATAACAGGGATGCCTGCGTGCCCATCTTTGTGGTCAGCCGCGTGTGGAATGCCAGATATGTATGAGTGAGCGTCTGGGCCGGGGGAGATGCAGGCAGTGTGTATGTTGTTATTGTGTTTGCTGCAGTGGGATGGGCGGGCCACGGCTTTCCATTGGAGTGATGTCACTCAAATATTCAAGGCCTAGCCTCAGACACAGAAGGCTTTTTGCTGACTCTTAACTTTAGAAGAGGCGTTTGACTTAACTTGCTGACTCACTGATGCAACACCTCTTGGCAGAAGAGTCATCAGGCTTCATGCAAGAACCACTGGTACAAATATATATTTTTAAGTCACTCCAGTCATGATATCCAGTGAAAATAATTCCTGACTAAGATGTGACAATGTTCCAGCTCTACATACTGGTTTCCCTCGCTGCTTCTCTGATGTCTGCCCTCTTCTCTGATTCTACCAATGTGGTAAATAACGGGTTTATTTGGAGCCAAACCAGAGTTGGTGGTGATTGTTGGAATAGTATGAGGACAAACCAAGATGGTTTTGTGGATTTTATTTTGCTTCTGACAAGTTTGAATGAAGTGTGCGTGAAATTGGTGGCTTTGATAAGAGTGTTATAGTGGCTGTTAAACAAAACTGGTTAAACAAAAAGGGCCTTTTTAGTGCACTTTTAATGGATGTACACTGACAATGTGCAAACCCACTTACACACAGGACTTACACTGCAGCTTGTTTCATGACTGCAGCACTCTCATTGTGTACTGGAGAAATTAAAAAAAATATCCCCTTTAGACACAGAACATGGAAAAAAAAGGGCCCATTAATACAGATATTTGACTGTAATTTCTCCATTTGTCTGGGATACTGAAATTGTCTAGCGCCCAACTGACTGGGAGATTCAGTCCAGCATGCTCCTCAATGCAAAACTAACCAGTTAATGGTTAATGGTTGTTGGGCTATTGAAAGCTAAATTAAGCTAAACTGACATCTCTGGTTCAGACTCATCTTAAAGTGGATTCAGTTAATTTTTTCCTCATCAACCTACACACAATACTTCACAACGACAAAGCAAAACCAGATTTCTGGGATGTTTTGTGAATGTATTAAAAATACACTGAACACTGAAATACACCATTTACATAAGCATTCAGACCCATTGTTATGACATTAGCAATTGAACTCTGGTGCATTCTGCTTCTATCAATGGTCCACCTGTGCCTAACTGTTACAGTGGACATAATTAGGAGGGGCATGAATCTGTCCATAAAAGGTCTCACAGCTGGTGTATGTCAGGGTTAAAAGCAAGCCATTTGGTCAAAAGAATTGTCTGTAGACCTGCGAGACGGAAGTGTGTGAAGGCACAGATCTGGGGAAGGATGTAACAATATTTCCATGGCACTGAAGTTTCCCAAGAACATGGCAGCATCCATCATTCTCTAATGGAAGATGTTTTGAACCACTGACAGTGTTCCTACATCTGGCCACTCAGCCAGACTAAGCAATCATGGATTCAGGGCCTTGGTCAAGTATTTGGCCACAACTCCAAAAGCATATATGGAGGAAACCAGGCACCTCATTGGTACCATCCCTACAGCTTAACATGGTGGAGGCACCATCGTGCTGTGGAGATGTTCTTCAGTGACAGGGACTAGGATACTAGTTACAATAGCAGGGTAGATGCAGAAGAATATAGAGCAACGCTGAGTAAAAACCTTTTCCAGAGTGCTCAGGATCTCAGGCTGGGGTGAAGGTTTCCATTTCAACAAGGCAATGACCTGAAATATTCCGCCAAAAAACACAGGACTGGCTTGGGGAAAAATTTATGAAAGTCCTGGAGTGGCCCAGTCAGAGTCCAGACCTAAACCTGATACAGCATCTCTGGAGAGATGGCTGTGCAGACAATCCACATCCAAACCCTTTGAGCTATGTGTTTCTGCCAAGAGGAATGTCAAAAAAAGGTGTGCCAAGCTTTTAGGATCATTTTCAAGAGTTAACCAAGTAACAATTGGTTAGAATATGTTTTTTAATAAAATGTCAAAATATTTCAAAATGCTGTTTTTGCTTTCTCACTGTGGAGTATTGTTTGTAGATTGATGACAAAAAAATAAACTGAATCCTTTTTTAGATGAGTCTGAACTCGGGATGTCAGTTTTGGTTAATTTTGCTTATGATAGTCCTACAGCGATCAATGACGAATCAGCTTCAAATTAAAACCACAGAATCCTGCACTCATGCCAATTTCTCAGTGTTTACCAGTTCTAACCATGTTTTGAATATGTGGTACTTTTACTCTGGAAATATGACAATTGGACTCGATGTAAAAAGGTGAGGTTGACATTTTGTAGTGTTGATGGATCAAAAAAATCTTATATTTGTGACTTCTATATGATTGAAGGTGTCAAATAAGATTTTCCATGCAACCTAAGCCCTAAAGCTGCCAGGCATTGTGGGTGGAAGGCACATGTGACTGTCAAGGATCTTGGTGGTTGGTGGAGGACACCCAAATCAGAGGCTTTGTTTGGGAACCACTATGGTGCTCTACTATCTGAGGTTGGGGTTATTTGTCTGCATCTCCGTGAGAGGTTATATGATTTATTTTCTTCCTCTTCCAGCTGTTCACTGATGGAACCACCAACAAGTTAGTGGGCTGCTATGTGGAGGACAGTCCAGAAGACATGGTCCTGGTTCGAGTATATGGGAACAAGACAGAGCTGATTGTGGACAGAGACAACGAGCTCAAAAGCTTTCAGGTAGTGTTAAAGCAAATACTTTCAGTAAATTCCCAGTAAATCAACAAGTGCTCTATAATAGTTTCTCCTATCTGATTCTTACGTGTTGTGTGTTATTGTGACTCTCCTCCAGGTGCTACATGCTAATGGTTGTGCTCCACGCCTCTACTGCACCTTTCAGAATGGCATCTGCTATGAGTTCATGCAGGGGGACGCTCTTGGGACGGAGGATGTCAGGGATCCATCCTTACTCAGGTTGGGACATGGTAGAGTCATGGGACCATAAATTCTTTCACTGAGCAAAATGGCATTGATTGTGCTCAGAATCCTCCATTGTTTCTACATTCTGTATGTAGACACAGACTACTTTACAATGCAGAATGCCTCAATGCCACACAGGAAAGAAGCAAATGAAGCAAACACGTGTGAGTCACATGCAAATTGTCGCTGGCAGATGAACCATACTGCAAAAACAAGCGATCAAATGGCATTTGCAAACGTTTCTGTGCAGAGTTGCTCATGTAACTTAATACTACAGCAATTATTGTGATGTGCCAAAACAAGTCAATTTGGTTACTTAATCTGGCAGCACACTTTGTCCTTGGTGGCCGTTAAACACTCTATTGTCTACAGTGGTGTAGTGTTGTAACATGATGTATTCAGTTGTTTTCATTGGACTCCAGAAACTTTATAAGAGATACAGTAGTTCTTGTCCTGACCTAACCTGGCAGATAAAAGCATCTTAGTCCTTTTACAGGGCTGTCTGTCATTGGACTGTTTGGTGTCTTCATAACTGGAGACTAATATGGTATAGGCAGTAATTTACTAAGTCTGTGCTGAAATCTAGTCATGATGAAAAATTGATTTGTAATTTGTCTGTGTATGTGTCCTCAGACTGATAGCCAGGGAGATGGCTCGTATCCATGCCATCCATGCACACAATGGCTGCATCCCCAAACCTGACCTCTGGATCAAGATGCGAAAATACTTCTCCCTTGTGGCCACAGAGTTCACTGACCGAGCGGCCAACATCAGGTGAGATCTAACATCCCAGTAGTTCTTAGTGGGCCCTTGGCTCAGCACACATACAGAGATAATGATGCATATTGCTTATGAAGTGGAGCCTGATTTGCCTGTAACTTTGCCTGAGCTTCATATCATCTGAGAGCACTCAGTGAAGTAGTTCTATCAAAAGTATTTGCACCAAGATACAACAAGTTACCCTGTTTAATATTCTAGAGACCAGATGTATCTGTCACATGATGTACAAACAGAGGAGATGTCCAGTTTACTGTGGAGTCATTTCAGGAAGTGAGAGGAAGCTGCAGAGGTTGATTTTACTAGGAGGTGGCCTCCCTTGTGCAAGAACATACCAGAATCTGCACAACCACTTGTACTCTTCAGTGATAGCACATTTTAGCCACCCTAGCACAGTTCTAGAGATGGAAGAGTCAGTCAATGGCCTGACCTCTGAAATATCGCAACAGGTTTTGTATGGATTGCCATTCAATTTTGTATAGACGTTTCCTTTAGCATCATCAAGACAGCATTTTAATTTCGGTTTCAATAGAGAAATTGATTAAGTTTGCAAATTTAACCAATTACATGTGGACGTACTCTTAAGATGATGAACATTGTAAACATTGTACCTGACAAGCATAAGTTAGCATTGTGAAAAGTCGAAGCTATGTCGTGCCTACGTACAGCGCTGCAGGCTAAGTTAAGGTGTTCAGAGGTGATAAGAATATTAGTTAGAACAAAATCGATCATATACTCTTAACTGTTTATGTAGTTATGGCAACCACTCTTTCCAGAGGTTGCAGGCAAACTAATGCCTTCTTGAAACTGTAATATATATACCAAAATCTCATGTCCTTATGGAGGTAATTTCATATCCATGAAGCGAAGGAACTTTTTAACAATCAGGTCAGTAACATCTGCTGTCATATGTAAATCAGACTTTAGGTAAAGATATATAATGCTTATTTTTATTACACTCTTTTGTATATACTTGCTGTTTTTACCTCATTAAAATCTTTTACTGGTGCTGCTGTAAATTGGAATTTCCCCTTGCGGGACAAAAAAAAGGTATATTGAATTGAATTGAATTGAATTGAATTGAATTGAATTGAATTGAATTGAATTGAATTGAATTGAATATCTGGGAAAGAGGATGAAAAATCAAAAGTTGAGGCCAAGGATGGTTTGATTTGCATCTTGGAACTGGACCTGTGGAGCCGAAAAAGGCCGTTTCATAACCTGGCCAGCTTCCCAGTCCCAGCTGATATCTTTGTTCTGATTGCTATTAGATTAAGTCCAGCATGTGGCTTATATAACTGTAACAATAATAGCCAGCTGGATTAGGGAGTCTGAGGCATGCAGTGGGCCAGCAGATGTTTGCTCAGCTCAGTGTATCAGCTCACCTTACTCTTTTCCTTGGTAACACAGACAGCTAGTGTCCTGGTCCTGGACAGCAGACACTTGTTGCTCTGTGATCTGAAGATGTTAACAGACATTTTTAGAGAATAGAGAGAGAGAAAGAGTTTGCGATATACAATGCAGGGATTGAACAGTCATGACTTGCCACAGGTAAAGGAGAGGCAGCGAGCCACAGAGAAAGCTCCAAGGAGAAGTTCTGTGTGTGTGTGTCTGTGTGTGTCTGTGTGCCTTCCTACCACCTCCCTCTCATCTCCTGCTATCAGGCTGACTGTGGATTAAGCCTCATAAGCCCATTACAGTTAGCACAGGGGTCTCTTCTCAGCACACCGGTCTGGTTGGCTGAGACACCAACTCAGCGACTCAACCCTCTCTCCATTAGCCAGTAAAACCCTTTCAGACGGACACATGCTGATGGTCTGAAGTGGTCAGTGCGCGTCATGTGACTGGGGCTGAACACAGGTTGGATACATGAATGTTCAGTTGGCCTGTGTCACAGTCACAGTTGAATACGTACAGCTGAAGGTGATGCTTTTTAAAGATGGAGTAAATCACAAATCAAATGACCAGGATCAGATCTCAAAGCTCTGTTCAGAGGAAAACATATTAGTGTAGCCATAGTGACCCAGGAACACCATGCAGCACCACGGCTGTCCACTGAGAGCTCGTTTCTCTGGAACTGTGCTCCCAGGAGGCTGCAGACGTCAGCCCCACTGAGCCTGTGTGCTGTCTGTGCATGTCAGGCTCAGTTGTTTTCACATCACATATGTTCCCAGTTTGTGAAGATACAAAAGCAATAAAAAAAACTGTTCGTTTTGGTCAGTAACACTTAGCAAAACAATTTCTCCCACTTTCTATCCATGCTCGTGGGGCTAGTGTTATATTTGCAGACACTCAGCATGGTTGTCACAACAGTCCAAGAGAGGAAATTAAATTGTGTGTAAAAAAAGCTTGACTCTCCTTATCTCTCTCTCTCTCTGTGCTCCTGGTCCAGAATCCAGCAGGAGGTTCCCAGCAAAGCGGTGCTGGAGCAGGAGATGGTGTGGATGAAGGAGCATCTCTCCATACTGGGTTCCCCTGTGGTGCTCTGCCACAATGACCTGCTCTGCAAGAACATCATCCACAACTGCAAAGAAGGTACGCACCTGTTACCTAAAGGATGCATTGGCAGACTGGGCAAATGCTCCCATTCTTTCCTAGGAAGCTAAATTTCAAAAGAGCATTTATACTTCTTTCAGCTTTTCTAACGCTGTTGGAATGGAAGCAGTTTTTGACAGCCATTAACACCGCAGGATGTCTCTGTCCTCACCTGAAACGTGTGGTTAATGAAGTCCTTTAAACCTGGAATTGCTTATTGTGGCTAAAGGTGCAGCAGGCTGCATAAGCTGCACAAGACTTAAACATCATCGCCTCTGTTGCTGGAGGAGATACAACAGCTGTTTAGAAGCAGGTACACCATTATACACTTTACATTCCCTTAATGTCCTCTTGTTGTCTTCCAGGTCATGTTCGCTTCATAGACTATGAGTACTCCAGCTACAACTACCAGGCCTATGACATAGGAAACCATTTCAATGAATTTGCAGGTCTGTTGAACCACTGTGTGATTTTTACATTGAGGTGGTATCCGTACAGTATGGCTTATACAACCGTGTGTCTGTGTGTGTGATCAGGAATGGCAGACCTGGACTATGGGCTGTACCCCAGTCGAGAAATGCAGATGGACTGGCTCAAAGTGTATCTGCAGGCATACAAGCTCTTCACCAAGAAAACAGAGGAGGTCAGCCAGCGAGAGCTGGAAACGCTCTATGTACAGGTCAACAAGTTTGCTCTGGTGAGGAGGAATATGTTGGCAAAAACACATCGTCTCGGACACACTCACACCTACAGTGTCTCACATTACTTTCATCTGATATCTGATTTGTCTCTCTTAAGGCTTCTCACTTCATTTGGGGCTTCTGGGCGCTCATCCAGGCCAAATACTCCTCCATCGACTTTGACTTCCTCGGGTAAGTTGCTGCATGAGTGCGTGAAAGATTTCGCCTTGTGTGTGCCCCCCCCCCATGCATGATATCACCTGTGATGGGTCGGACTGAGTGTCTCAGGAGAATCTGTCACTGTGGGGTTAAACAGAGCATTATGAAAGACTGAAACCAGAAACCCAAAAAGCCAACATGTCTCTCATTTCTTTTGTGAGCATCCGTAGCACTTAACAATTCCTGCTCACACACCTGTAACACACACGGACACCAGGTCTGCTCCCCTAGTGGTCCACAGAGAGGAAGTAGACCTGAGGAGGGTTATGGATGGCAACCTAATCTCTCCTGCCTCACTCAAAGAAAGGCAGCGCCAGAGTGAATATCTCCCCTACTTTGTATGTCTGACTGACAAAAAGAACCTGGGTGATGGAGGTGGCACACTAAAGCTGATTTATTCAAATTGAACTGAAACTAAAATGCTGTCTTTGCTAAGACACAGTGTTTGTTTTGACTTATAACATATTAATACCAATTTCAGTACTAAAAAGAAATTTAGTAGGTTTGAGAATCTTAGAGAATTCTGATCCTTGGCGTCTCGACTCATGAACGGTTCTTGAATGAATAAATAGAAAGGATGTGGCAGTAAGCAGATTTCTTTATTTAAAATAATTAACTAGCACTAATTGCCTGAGCTGACTCAGCATTTTGTTGATGTAAACATTAAGATGGAATCAGTGCTAACATTGGGGAGCTGAGCTAACAAGCTTCAACCCTGAATGACTTTGAAAGCATGATGGGTCCTTCCAGATCACTCCACATCGCTCATGGTTCATAACCAAAAGGAGGATTCTGTCTCGGATCAGCATTTGTGGGATTTATATGTGACATATATTATCCTCTTACAAAAGTACACAAAAAGCAAGGTAAATCCAAACTTGAGTTCCTCCGTCTGTGCCAGCACCACCTTTTTGCTTGTCTTTCAGGTATGCTGTGCAACGTTTCAACCGGTACTTCATGGTCAAACCTGCAGTGATGGCCCTGCAGATCCCAGAATGAGGACAGGCAGGAAGACGGGAGGAGGCGGGGGAGCAGGTTTTATGCTGGGACTTCCTGCAGGGTGGGAGCTCTTCTCTGTGAGCCAGCTGTTGATGGACCACCGCTTGGTCTACCTGACATCCTTTTCTGCAACAAGCGCAAAGCCTCTTCCATTCCTCCAGCTTAACTCCATGTCTGTCAACTCTAACTCAAGATTTATAAAACTTCTACAAGTTCTGTGTGTGTGTGTGTGTGTGTGTGTGTGTGTGTGTGTGTGTGTGTGTGTGTGTGTGTGTGTGTGTGTGTGTGTGTGTGTGTGTGTGTGTGTGTGTGTGTGTGTGTGTGTGAATGTATGTGTGTGTATGTTCTTAATTTATATTGATTGATCTTGAAACCCCGACATCTTGCTTTCCCTCTCAGGACAGCTGAACAAGGCGTAGTGAGCCCAGCAGTCACACAGTTTAAGGTAGAGCTCATTGACTTAGAACCTGCTTTGTTGTCTGTCACAGTGGCGCCAGAATGTTCCACAACGCTGGTAATGAAGGTCAAAAGAGGGACAAGACTGTTAGGAGGGTTTGATGCTGACATTGACAGATGCCATAGTTTGTCCTGTTCTGTGCCCTTTATCTGTGGTTCAGTGCCACGGCCTCATTACACTTAGAAACTGAGTAAACTTGGGATTCCTCATGTTTTGTGTGTGATGTGCACAGTGAGACCATTCCTCCTGCTGTCTGCAGCTATTTGAATGCTTTAAGTTCTCATCTTTTTTCCCCTCCATCATTGGTGCTAAGTGCTCGTAGCTGCGGTATTTCAGCACTGTGCTTCCCAGAGATCACCTGTGCGTCAGACACGGTGGGCGGTACTGTGTCGTCTCTTTCCTCTGATTCTGTTTCTGTTGCAGTCTGAGCTTCTGTCAGTTCCTCTTCTAGTTACTCTAAGCTAACTGCTGCTGCTGCTGCTGCTAGAAATATCAAACTCTGCGTGCTAGTGGAAGGACCTTCCAGCCACTGAGTGTGTGGAACAGCAAATGGAAAAGCTTTTCATGGAGTGGCTGTAGGCTGAATCACTATTGTGTTCTAGCAATCGGTGATAGAGGGTTGCTAAACGTGCGTTATTTTTTTGTGTGAAGACAATGTGGATTATTTAACATCTCAGGTGAAACAACTCTTCAGTTTGGGTTGCTTTAGTAAGTGATGCTGAAGGAGGAGGGCAGAGTGATGCTGGTTAAAAAGAGTAAATGTCACTCTAAACTCTGTGTGCATTTCTGTCCTCAAACCGTTTTCCACCTTCCTGACTTTTATGGTTACAGCGAATCGCTCTGTTAAACTTTCCATTTAATCTTTCCAGACCTCTTGGAAAATCACAACCTCAGTCACCTCCACTGCCAACCCCTCCTCCCCTCTTTTACGCCCTCCTGTGTCTGCTCCTTCCTCATGTTCCCATCTTGATCTGCTCCCACCCCAGTTTTGTTTCATATGTCTTATTTCATAGTGAGGCAGAAGCACCTGTTCCCCAGGCCATCTTAACATCAGACTGCTCTCAGCCCCACACTTTAATCCAGTCCCAAATTTTGTTACGTCATCAGACGTTGCGTAAGTTAATATCTGGGGTCAAAACAAGTGTAGCTTCCAAAAGAGGAAGGAGTGGGTTACCTGGGCCTGAGCTGCTGTCATGAGATCTACCATTACATAGATGGAAAAAGATGGCATGTGACACTCCAAAAACAGTCATTTCCAGAAGGAAATGCAGACAAACTGTGAAAGTAAAAATGCTAGAACTTTTGAAGGGGGCCTCCATCAAGTTTACACGTTAAAGTCTGTTTTCAGGTGTTGGGGAGCACTTCTGCATATGTGGAAAAAGTTAGATGAAGCCTTTTGTTCCTCCAGAGGGAGATAAGAAAAGTATGATGATTGTCCTCAAATGATGTCACTTGAGTCAGCGAAAATAAAAAAATCTGGGCGTGTGGACTTAGAAAGAAGTGAGCTAACCAGACCTCCCCAGCAGCCCACTCCCCATCGTTTCAAAGCTAAATCAGTGAAGTGACTCTTCACGCTGGTTAATACACGGTGGAGCCGTGAAAAGAACCGTAAAAAATGAATCAGGAGACACTGACAGAGCCTCTCCATTAGGTCTAAATAGCCTCTTTCATTAGACCTCCCCTGACTGCTACATGCCCACATCTTTCAAACTTAATGTCCCCAGTTTGCTGAAAAAATGATTTATGACAATGAAAAGCAGCAAATCCCACAATGGACAAGCTGTGACTAGAAAATGGTTGCCATTTTCCTCACAATTTTTGCTTTAAAAAATGACAGTTAGGCAATTCTAACAGTAGTTGCTGAGTAGTGCTAACCATGGCCGCCATGTTCATGCATCAAATCAGTGGAGTGCCCCTTTGATAACAGAGAGCTGGACTTAATGGCTCTCTTTCTTGATGTTTTCCTCACTCTGGCCACTCTTTGAGAGTCTTCATAATGTAGTCTCACTCAGACATTGATGGCTTCTTTCCTTTGATTCATTTAGCTCAAATTTCTGCTGCAGATACGTACTGTACCACCTCACCTCCAGTCATGATGAACTGACGCAGAGGATTCACTCCTCCACATTCCTGATGTGAATCTGAGCTTCAGAAAACATCTTCACAAATGTAGTCCCTCTAATGGCCAGCAGGGTGCGACACTGAGCTCTGACCTTTGTCCTCCACTGACAGTCTCATGTAACTGTCAGGCTTAATAATTTACCGAGTGAGCAGCAGCCCCTCAGAACAGCAGGACAGACAGAGACTAAATGCTGTTAATGGTTTCCAGTCAGCACAGTTAACCTGAGGAATGACACACATGCTTCCAGAGGGATCACATGTATATCTGAAAGGTGTGAGTGGTTCTTATCCTTACAAGTGATGATCACAGCCTTCTGGATGTGACTTATAACTCAGGGGCTGTATGAGGCTAAATTGGTTTAAGAGTCACTTAACTTGAAAGATGATGGCACATATTTGGGAGCAAAAAGCTTCTAACATTGTCTTGAAAAAGCTCAAATCTCTCATGTCAGTAGTGCATTTTTAATTTGAGAATAATCAAGAGGCTCTTATTTTAGGGAACTAATAGTGGAGTAATCTGCTTAGTAGATTTGCAGAGAAAGACCAAATTAGTGAGCTTGCTGCTTGAACGCACAATCCTAATACCCTGGTAGGAATTCAGCCTGGATAAAAAAGGCATTTGCACTGGATGAGCACTGAATGGATTCCTCCATTCACTTAATGGAGGACACTGAGCCTTTGTGGACCTCATCTGGTGATGCAGTTTGGGATTTTGGAAGAGAAAAGTTTGGGTCAGGCTTTAGTTTTGTAATTCTCTAACACTCTAGCGGTCACTGTTAAAGGCTCGAGCTAAATGTCGGCTTAAACTGAACATTCTGCACTGAATCGAGGTTGTCCTGAAAACTTTCCACTCACTCTGGAGTGTGCTCATGTTTTATCAGCCGTTTGGTCCATTGGTCACCTTACCTATCGTGTTGGTTCGCCATCAAGCTCGTCTCAGTGTTTCTGAATCAGCTTAGTCCAGTGTGTCTTCCAGACGCTTCACACGCTGCACTCCTAAACCACTGAAGTACCCTTAACCTTGCTCTGTTTCAGGGAAGGTTGGCAGGTCTTTAACTTAATACCCAGCTGAAAGAACTCCTTTATTTGGTCAAAAGTTTCAAGTCTGTTGCACCGCTTTGCATCTGTAACGTTACTGAGGAGTGATGTCAGAGTGTACTGACATGCGTGGAGTACTCGTCCACATCACTGCGGTGCGGCGAGGCAAGGTGAGGCAAACCACCAGTGTTTTCATTCAGTGTTCAGCTGCTCTGCAAATACACAGACTAGTACTGGACAACAATTAAAAGTAAGTTATTGATGTTAACTTGAGGTTCACTCACTAGCTTTTTCAGGGGCTTTCAGCAGTGTCATGTAGCCTTCATCAGCAGATGTTTGTTGTCTTGCCGATGAATTGGAGGACAGCTGTTGTCTACGGAAAGCTCGGAAGTGGTTTAGGATCACTTGTGTGATGATGAAATGATTTGTGTGTAAATACTCAAATAATTGTGTAGTTGATTAACGCAGTGATTGGGCCTTTAAGTATACATCAGCAAAAGATCTCAAGTGAGAGAATGACAGCAGATGTCTCTTCCTACACGTGTTTTGTCATATTTTGTTTACCAAAAAGTTAAAGTTAGCTAAAAGTTTTGCACTGTTGGCGGCACTGACAATGAAGTTTGACATGTTTGGTTTCAGATCTTGGGAATCTGGAGACCACAGAATGAAAACAATGAGGCGTAAAAGTGTCATTTTCAAATTTCTTATTAACTTGACCAGACACAAAGATGACTTTGTGGAAGTTCCTCATGAAGTGACACACTGGGTAAGGTGAAAATACGCCAGACAAGCGGTTGTTTTGAGCAGTCCCTGTTTAAAGACCACTACATACATCTGATCTGATGTCCTGTTCCGAGCTGGCCGACAAAGATTTCACTCTCTTTATGTTCGGTCAGTCTCAAACAGGGTTTATTTATTGAGTGAATCTAACGTTGCTTTTCACACCTTTTCTTTTGTTGTTTTCTAATCATACCAAAATGGTTAGCTTCAGAGGGTTTGCATTGCAGTTCGTTTGAGATTAACTGTATTTGTGTGTGAATGTACTAACTTAATTTTAAGAAACACTGTACAGATGACTGATTTCTTTTCCTTTGTTTGCTGATATGTACTTTTTGTAAATGCTTTGAGCACTGTGTAAAGGGACCCAGCATTTGGCTCGCAGATGTACTCATCCACTGCTAAAGGAGATGCTGCGTCAGTGTGTGCCGTCAGCGTAGATGGAGCATGTAAATACTGTAAGAAATACTGTGAAAAAGCTTACTGTACAGTGATCTCTCACACCTCTGTAGGAGTGGCAAGAATAATTATTTAACAGTCATCAGTAAATATTTCCATTAAAATGTATAAATTAATCAAGTCTTGGGCGTTTGATTTGTCCGTTCTCGAACGTGGGAATCCATGAAACTACCAACATGCCTGTTCTTCTTTTCACACGTCCAGCATCCTCCTGTTTGTTTCCATGTGCCAGCTGACCTGGTGCCTTGGCCCTAACAGGAGGAAGGAAGGCGAGAGCATGTACAGTGGGACATCCTGCCAACACACACACACACACACACACACACACACACACACACACACACACACACACACAGACAATGGTGATGACTCCTAACATCCTAAGCACGGAGCGTTTCATGTCTCTGACTTCATCTGTCTTTGTTTACTCACTCTTACATCTTCACCTTATTGTGTTTCATAGATGACAATTAAAACTTGAGTTAGCTGCCATTCAAAAAGCAAACAAACAGGCGCTCAGAGTGAAAAGGCTACTGTACCAGTGGTAAGTTGACAACCTGAACAACTTCTTTTTATGTCAAGTCATCAGTGAATGAAAGAATCGGGAACAGATTATTATATTTCAGAGAGAATGACTCATCCACACCTATAGTTCATTTGATCTGGTCTGAATCACTTCATCAGTCGGTGAACTTGGTGCATTTTCCAGTTGGTTTGGTTTCTTTAACACCACAAACCATGTGAGCACATTCACGTCATTCACTAGTCAGATGTGTCTGCGGCGGGAGCAAGAACGTAACAGAGAGAGAAGACCCTGATGAAGGTCCTCTGGCCAGCTACAACACAGAACACTGCATGTGGTCGGTCCAACCTCGAGTCATCCTCGAACCAGTTAACTCACTCATCAGTGTCCCTCTATGCAAAGCACAGCCAGCTACAGGAGCCCCCTCCCTCAAACTTGCAGATATGTTTGATATGTTTCATTATTTGCTTTTAATGTATGGAACAGATTAGTGAAATAAAATTAATGTAACTGAATTGATGAATTGATCCATAAGGACATACAGTGACATGTTCAAAGGTATCGACAGTTAATACAAAGCTTCTCACTCTGAAGGACGGGATCACATGAATACACAGCAGCTTTCATTATCTCACTGTTATTTTTTTTTTACTGTATTTATATATTTTCTGCTGTGCAATAGTACAAAAACACTATTATCCATATTTTCCTTGTGTGCAAACCAAAATTTTCCACTGAGAAAGTGAATCATTCTTCTCAAGGCGACATTATTTTTACACTCTTTTTTTGTATATAATGTTCATGTATATATAGTTGATTTTGCTTTATATCCTTCTTTATGATCTATTTGTTACATTTCCCTTTTATTCTTGCTGTTGGTAACACTTAATCCAACGGAAATAATAAAGTGTTATCTCAAAGGGAATTCTTCAGTTATAGTAGTTCAGATTTCAAACCAGGTTTTCAGTGGCTTTAATTTTAACTGGTGAGGAGTCAAACGTGATACTGAGTTAGAAAATGCCTTAAGCATATAAATGTAAAATTATTTGCAATACAAAAAGAGAGTCAGGACATTGAACTAAACTAAATCTCCTCACAGTTTGAAATCATGACATAGTACAGCCTCCAAGTAGCAGTGAGGGAAGAGAACAGCATTTCCAGTTCTCATCAACATCTAAATGTTTGTTTTGCTTTTCTTTTTGTTTAACAATCGTTACAATGAATGCTCTTATCTCAGGAGAGGTGCCAACAACAGCAGTGACAGCGTCCTTTAAACCAATTTTTTTACACTCTTCCAACTTGTTCATGGCAGACAGCTGAACTTGTCACAGTCAGAAAGGCGTAGGTGTAACTAAACACACTAACAGCAGCTGTGATGCTCTTAGCTGTGTTTTAATGAGATAACATAGATAATACTAGCGACCTGGACCTGGAAAGTTTGATTGGAGTTCAGCTGTCCGTGTCATTAGTTGGTTAGTGCAAATGTACGTGACAAGTTACAATATCCACTTTTCAGAGTCTCCCGTTGAGATTAAAGGGAAAATATAATTTGTTTTATGGAGACTTTTCCAGTGTGATTCATCATTTTTTACACGAGATGCTAATTTGAGATATAGAAGGGAAAAATACGCCATGCTGAGATAATGAGTACATGCAGGGAAGAGCTGAAAAGAGCTGAGGTGCTGTGTTACCCTGGGAATGACCCCCGGGAACAAAGTAATTACTGAACTAACCAGGGCCTGTGGGGAGAGATTCTCACACACACACACACACACACACACACACACACACACAGTTATAAAAGAAAAAAACAAAACAAAACGCAATTAACACAACCAATTTATTGTCTTTAAAGAAAAAAACAACACAAAACTCTGAAAACATAGAGAAACATACACCTTTAAATTACACAGGCTCTTATAAACAAAATAAAGTCTCTTTCTATATTTACATCAGCAGGGGTAACAACAGCATGTCTCCACTAAAATAAGATAAAAATTTTCCTCTGATATCCATCTCTGTGCACAAAAGCCAGCATCTTTACTCGACCGTGATTGTATAAGATGAGCCCAAACCCCCGAGGTCTGAAATGAGTCTTTTCCTGCTGTTTGGATTTGTCAACCTTACAGTTAGCTACAGGTGGATTGACCCCAGTGTTACTTAGTTACACTGTTTTGTAAAATTGTCCTATTTGTGAATACAGTTCACTGAGTGATGAGAACAAAGACACCAAAACGATCCACATGCTCAAAAGTGTGTTCACAGATTCCTATAGGCTAGTACGCGCTGTCGAAACACTGAGGAGGATGTCGCAGGTTTATGTCTGGGACTATTTTATCTGATGCAACCACATATTCATCTGCAGAGCAGTAATTTGGGGATGCACACATTTTCCAGAACTCCAGCACAGCCTTCACTCGAAATGGAAATTATCTAGTTAAGCTAGTTATTAACACTTTTTTGTCTTCTGTTTTGTGTAAACTACACCAATTTATTACAGAAACATGGCAGGCGATATGAGGGGGGATGCAAACTGCCTTATTAGCAACATGACCAAAATGCATCCCCCTTGGTAGCCTGCCACCCCCCCTCTTCATCACCTCGCAGCAGGGTGTGTGCAGGAGCAGAGCGGTTGTTTAATGTTCATCTAGTCTGCCTGACTCATTGATCCTTTATCTGACTGGAGTTTGTGCATGTTGAGTCTTTGACCCTGTCATGGATCTGTAATATCAGCAGCCTACCTGTGCTGTGTATTGATAAATCCATGGTGCTGTCAGTGGTGCTGAAGTTGCAGACAGATTCAGAATTGCGCCTGTTGCTCTCAGTCCTGCCCTGCTGTAAATTTTGTTTTGGATCTACTTTACTCTCTAACCACATACTAGAAATACTCAGTTCTATACTATACTGTAGCCTATGTACTCTATAGAATAGTGTCAGCTTCAGGACCAAACTAGTAGCAACATGTAGTCACAGGAGAGCGAGAGGATCATGGAGACACACTGCTGCCTGTAATATTCCTATAATATTTCTCCGATCATTCGGTGGCGTCTGTCCTGCTGAAAATACATCCCCAGACCAAACCACCTCTGTAACAAGTATTCTAGTGGACACATGACTACACATATACTTAGTGCTATAGATGTTTGCTGTGAGGCAACCTGCAACAATATCCATTAGGAGGTGCACATGGGTGTGTGTGTTTGTTGGTGGTGTGGGGGCAGGCGGTTGCGCCCGTTGGGCCACCCCCCTATTAAAAATGACCACATCACCGACTGCATAAAACTACAAATTAAGCGACTAAAACTAGCTAATTAAGATTAAGAAGGTTCATTTTTTCTAATCAAATTTGGAACCTACAGTCACATCAGGTGGTATATGCTTAACTGTAACGTTAGCATCACTAGCATGGAGTTTTCCATGTTTTATTAATCGACGAAAGTGTGTCAGTATGAGTAAGGATTTCCTCTTTGCTACAAGGGAAAAAATGCCTCCTCTGTAACATGGAGCCTAATCTCACACAGCAAGATGAACTGTTAGCATTAAGCACCAGAGTCAGTAATGCGGTGCGGACCCGGGGATTATTCTGATGTCTGTGTTCCCATGAAGCTGAGCAGAGGTTCAGTCACCCAAAACTTTTGTATATTTCTTTCACTGTCTTACTTGACCCTTTCTCTCTCTGTGTTTGCACCATTAGAGAGTGGGTTTCCTCCCAGTGAACAGCAGCTCCCGCTCCCATGTGAAACGTGATCTGGGTTGAACTTGTGTTAAATGTCTGTGGAACAGGGGAATAAAAGATGAGATGAGAAGACAACAGTTTAGCCTATTCAGATGGAACTTTACCTTCATGCTTATATGAGGCTGACTGATCTGTCACTGCAAACATGTTTTAGTTTCACTTTCAGTCCTCATGTCAGAAACTAATTCCAGTGCAGCAAGAAAATGACGATTGTTGAAAGAGTCTTTTTTCAAGATTAAAAAAAAAAAAACTACATATAAGTAAAGATGTTGCATATGGATATTTTCTGCAGCGCTGCAGGAGGCAGCAAAAAACAGCAGACAGTGGGAAACACAGACAGGAGGTGCTCGACACAACAATCAGTTAACACTCAAAGAAGCAAACACAGAGGTATAAAAAAATAGGCAAGGCTGAGGTCAACCCACCATGCTATGGACACACAAATACAGCATATACAGCACAGCTCAACTGAACAGTGTGATGTGGGAGGATGAGGAAGAGGAGGGTTTGATTGTTAATTCACTGTATTATCATCTGGGATGGAGCTTATTACCAATAATTGAATTGTTGGTGTGGCTGAGACATCCCTTAACTGAAACATTTAGTTCAACACAGTTACAAACAAGTCATTTAAAGATGAGACCTAGTCTCTACAAAGGCTAATCTTCCTTTAGATCCACTAAATGAACGTGAAGCAGTGGCTCACAAACCTGCCAGGATTCTTTTCCAGTCAGAGACTTAAAGATATATTGTGTCATCTTACAGCGCGTGATGCTCCTGAATGCTGCGGTCATGTGATTCCAATTTATTAAAGGGGCACTCCAGCAATATATGACACAGCCAGAGAAAACAGCTGTATCATGTCCCCTGTGGTTCTTAAAGTCTGAAAAAATAACCCTGATGATGTCATCAGAGTTTGAAACATAATGGGCTTTTACCAGACAAGGAGGGTCTAATGAAAAACATTACCAATCTGCATTATGGGAAGTGTAAGATCTGGTGTTTTTGGATCTTGAGCCATACTAGGGATGAAATTTCAGAACATGTCAGCCTCTGCTGATTTGAATTTGGCCATTCTTAATGCAAGTGCGATACTTAAGTGCTGGAATACACCTTTAATCTCTGCATTTTGTCCTCAAATTTTTTTTGAGTTTTAGAGATAATCTGAACCATTGGCTTGATGGAGCTCTGCGCTTCTGGGTGTCTTCATTTAGTAATAGCCAGCCTCCACCAGCAGGGGTCAGTACTGACATACTGAACACACAGCAGCACAGGCGGCCCTCAGCAGAGAGAAGTTAACTCAGGTGAAAACAGGGATTCTGTTGAACTTGTATGTTTTCTTTTACACTGAATGGATCTAATCCCTGTGGGGCATTTTGTTCTCCAAAAAGTCAACAAGGGCGGAAAACAAGAAGCATAAGGTATTAAACGATAAACCGTGTACATTATAACTTCAGTGTAACGTCTGTATTTTAAAACAAAGCAGCTGATGACATATCTATGAAGGGAAATGAGTAAGATAAGAGCTTGCCTTTGTGTGTGGAGCGTATAGGGTTTCACTGAAAACTAATTTACAAGGGAGTGAGTATGATGTATCACTGCATCTCTTCAGTGTTGTCTAAGAGAGGGGCAGTTTTCAGTAACAACTCTATGCCTCCCCGATTCTCCTGTTCGTCCTCCATCCTTCTCTGACTGTCAGTCAACAAAGACTACACTTCCTCCTCAGCTGCCCTCCCCTCCCATCACTCGCCACCATTTTCCTTTTTCCTCTCTCCCACCCCCTGTTCAGTCTGTCAGGAGCACCAGTTCCCCCTCACTCCTCTCTCCCCCGTCGCTCTCCTCTCCTTCGCTGTATGGAGGCCGCTCCCTCTCTCTTTCCCTCTCTCTCTCCCTGGGCAGAGAGGTGGGCGTGGCCTGGCCCTCCACTCGGCGTGGTGCGGGCGGGGCCTGCGGCAGGTAATGCTCCAGTAATACAGGGTGAAAGGGCATGGATGCCACCGGGACCGAGCCGGTGCCGCCCGGGTACTGACCATCGCTGTGGGAGTAGTGGATCTGCTGCGGTTCCGTTTGACTGGAATGACAGGAGGTGAAGCACACACATCAGCATATAGCATGAATATAGTTAAATATGAAACGTCCAGTCACTACGCTGACAGTTGTGTTGTTAGTTCTCAGGAAAGAAACGACTGAAATAATTTAAACCGATGGTAATAACATAAACCTGTATGATCATGACAAAATGTGGGAGACTCCTGTGATTTTATGTGAAGTAACATTAAGGAGATGCTGTATTTCACTCTGAGAGTGGTCCATGTTCAGTCCATGAACGTTGATACAAGATGTTTTTTCTCCTTTTGCAAAATGACAAGTATCTCCCGCCTCCTGGTTAACTGCCTGTGAGATTATGAAGTACTTTAAGTGCTTGTCCTCACTAATACTGCACCAAAATGAAAATTCAGACTCATTTCCTCTAAGAAGTCAGTTAGCAGAAATGAATCTTAACTTCAGTTTGACATTTAAATGTTTCTTCCACTTTGACAATGGTTTCAGATCAAAAGCAACTACAAGCCAGGAGAAATAAGCAGTGGAAATGTAACGGTTTCTAAAATATTCTATCAGAAATGAAATGTAACATCCTGAAATGTATGCTTTATTTCTCAAAATGGTCAAAAAGAGAAAAGATGTGCTGAGTATATCTGTGAGACAAAGAAAAACAGCAGTGAAACAGAAAAACACTCAAACCCAACCACTGTCAACAGTTCACTCAAACTCCTCCAGCTTAACTAGTTGGAGGAGTTTGAGGGAACAATGGTGATGGATGCTATTCATCGGCGAGGACAAACGGAAAAACAGCCCAGCTCAATACTCCACTTTTGTTTGTGTCCTTAGGAGTAAAAACCAGCTTTGGGAGCTGCAGGCATTGTCTGCAGTGTGTGGATGTGCGGGGCGAACTCTCGTCATTGGAGTGAATTGTCAGTGTTGTCTTCCAGGGACAAACCTCCAGCATGATGTCAAGTTGTGTGTAGCATGTTGGTCTGTGTGTGCTCTGGTGTCTACCTGTGCGTGTAGGTTGCTCTCTGCTCCTGCCGGCGGCTCTTCATCATGGCCTTGTACTCGCCTACCCTCAGCCTCCGTCCCTCCACAATGCAGGTCCGCTTGGGCCGGGGCTTGTACTTATAGTCAGGGTAGCGCTCCAGATGCTGCCTGCTCAGCCTCGCCTGCTCTTCATAGTAAGGCTGCTTCTCCTGGTTGGACATGCCCTTCCACCTGGAGCCTAAAGACAAAGGCACATTGGCACAAGCAGGATGGAGGAAAACGTAAATGCTCAGTGGAGACGAGTTCGCTCACAGAAGTTTTCTTGCAGCACGTCAGGTTGGGAAGAGCATACTTGAGATGTTTCTTCAGCTCAGAGTGTCAGTTTTACTTTTGGCTGAGATTTTTGTGTTAGCTTTAGTCATTGTCATTCATAGATTTTGTGAATTTGAGTCTTATATAATTAGTTTTAACTGAAATGCACCTCTCCAAAACTGAAGTTTGTCTTTCACTGGCTCAGTTTGAGCCCATCCGTGAATCTTTCTTGCATGTAATGTCCCTCTTTCCAACTCCTCTCTGACTTAACTGTTCAATAATGCCAAAAAATAATCTTGAGAAAAACTGTGTCAATGTCAGTAGATGCCCTTTAAAATTAGATTAACTTTTGCTAAACAACAGCCACTTGATTGATTGGATTTGATTGAAAACTCAAGAACACGCTGTGGTGGTGACTAATTACTCACAAAGCACTCACACCTCCTAAAGCATGTCCTCCTTTACCATCTACTTTAGTCTAAATGGGACCATAATTTACTAAATGAGCATGATGCTGAATTGAGACTTTTAAGTAGCAATTGAGACCATAAACTCATCAAGAAAATTGTTACTGAGGTAATAAATCAAGTGAAAAGTAGTCTGTTTCTCATAAGCTTACACACAGTTTTTTCCATCCAGTGGTGTCTCCCCTGCTGGCCATTAGAAAGAATGCAGGTTTAAAGCACCTCCACATTGGCTTCATTTTTCAGACCCGAAGCTCCATTCACTATTTTCGCAGTCTAAGCTAAATACAGAATTTGAACTTTGGCGGTTCTTGGGCCACGTGTGATGATGCTTCACAAGTAAAGACAGGAACAGACACAGAGAGAGCCTCAGTGTGGCTGCCTGGTGAGATCTAACATGTTAGCCTTTTGTTAAATGTTTGTAACAAGGCCACTGAAAAGTAAACTTTTACAGGCTAAAATGTAGTACTGAGGAGCCATTAAGTCAGCAAACTGACCCATTAATGTCTGTTACTCAGCAACATCTGGCAAAAGTTTGCTAATATTTGCTAACGTAAGGCCTCATAAGCTGCTGCTCATACCAGAGCAAGCGAGGCTGAAGCAGAAAAAGCCCTGACTGCACTGAACTGAGCAAAACATATCTCATTACTTTTGAATTCAACTTTCAATTTGAAAAAGGAAGTTCATGTCCTTTTCAAAAGTTGCACAGTCCTGCTTTAAGCATGATTTTGACATATTTGAAATAGATTTCTCTATCTTTAAATATCACTACATTTTGATTCATTTCTCTTCATCATGGTCTACTCATCAATGAGAGTTCTCACTGTCATTGTGGCACAAGAGTATTCAGATTTGATTGGTTAAGTTCTTCCTGTCCCTGGGTGACAGAGTGGTTAACACATGCTCAACCAGAGAGATTAGCTGGTGCAGTGGTATGAAAACCGGCATAAACATCGATCTCATAAGGCTGGAAAGAGATTAGGTATTTAAGTAGTAATTAGAAATAATATTGTACATTTTAGTAGAGTAATGGTCTGCATGCATGTGTGTATTCATATGTGCATGTCTGTGTGTGTCCATACAAAGGGTGGTTGCTCACAACAACAGGTTCCCAACAAGAGAATGAAATGTAAATGTTTGGTCCAAGGAACGGGATTCAGGCCAGTATGTGTGTGCGTGTTTGTGTGTATGTGTGTGCGTGCATGTGTTTGTCTGTTGTGTGTGTGTGTGTCTGTCTGTTGGGAGAAGCAGGTGGCTCCTCCTGCCCTCACATTTGCCAGGCAGCGTCTCAGAATAGAGACCAGAGTGAAACCCGCCCCTGCCCCGCGCTAGGCTCACCCAGGATCTTGCTGATGGAGGAGTTGTGCATGTCGGGGAAGGCCTGCAGGATCCTCCTGCGCTCATCTTTGGCCCACACCATGAAGGCGTTCATGGGTCTCTTGATGTGGCCCGAGGATGGAGGGGGCCGGGCCTCAGTGTAGCTGCCTGGGACCGAGATGGCCAGGGCACCTACCGGAAAGAGGACTGCAGTCAGAGGACCACAGCAAACTGTGGGGTTTGGAACACGTTACTCATTCTCCTTAAATACATCTCTTTTTGTTCTTGCTATTAACCTTTTCTGTTAACCTGAACCTTATAAACGGTGAATACCGTTACACTGTTACTCCACCTGGTTATTAACCTTTACTCATTAAAGGAAAAGTTTCTCTTCACCCACAAACATTTTTCAGCCACAGTTAAATTCACTCTCCCCACCCACATCCTCCATCCTGCGGTCTGCACGAGAAACTTTTGTTCCATTTCTCATTAAAGCTTCCACACTTCAAGGAGATGACGATGTAGTATGATACAGCTGAATCTGGAGGTGGAGGTGGAAGATATTTTTGGATATCTAAATGTCAATCTGATATTCTGAGGGGGCAAAAACACAATATTTTTTGATGATATCCAGTATTGCAATTGAAACAGAAGTTTCCATAAATGGAAAAATAAAATTCTATTCAACACATTTGGTAAACATGTTACCATCAATGAAGATAAGACCATCATTCTTAAACAGGCTCCTTCAGGACCACCTACCCTCAGAGTCACTGCTGAGGTGGTCCTCAGTGGACGGCAGGCCGTGTCTGTCTTCACCCCGCTCGGAGTGAGGAATTCTCTCGCCGCGGGGAGACTCTTTATACTCCTGCAGACATAAAAAAGACAAAGACAGATTAAGTGAGACATGCAGTTAAGTCACAGAAATGTTCACACTCGAGCACAAAGGGACAATTTGAATTTGGACTGCAGTAAAAAGATGACCTAATGTTCAAGGCGTGTGCTGGAGGCATGCATGTGTTACAGAGTGCTATTTAAGGTAAAGAAACTGCACGCTCACCATATCAGCTGCTGTTTAAATGCAGCGCTGTAAATGCAAAGAAAGGAAATGACAACGCTATGGAAGGGGAAGAATGGTGTTTATTGTTTGAGGGAGGAGAGGTGAAGGGGAAAAGGCAGAGCTGGGAATGCAACAGCTCTGAATTTGCAAAACTATCACACCATCAGTGTATGTATCATCCATTCCCGTGCTGTAAAACATTATTTATTCCCGTGCAGTAAAGTGTAATACCAAAATAGGTCAGTCGTTAGTATTGCTTAAAGCAGCAGAGGCGAGATGGAGCAGGATAATGGAGCAGAGGAGGAGGAGAGCCACAGAGTACAGTATTACTGTGGACAAAGAGAGAGGGCAGGTGGCTCAGTCAATGCCACACTGAGGCCTTTGTGGTATTGTGAGGCTGCAACAGCTGTTGCTCCAGGACGAGGCTGAGACCAAAGCTTCAGTCACCTCAAAGAATCAAAACCAAGACCAGAATAGAAGGCAATTTTTACAAGAACCAAAAGAGAAAAGCTGTTGTTTACTATTGGGCTCCAGATGAAATACGCAATCCTGAGATGCTTTCAGAGCACTACAAAACAATTCAGCTTGCACAGATGCAAGATCAGATTTCTAAATGTCTGCTTTGCTTCACATTACTACACAAGTCATGTGAGTCATTAAAACTCCTTTTCGCTCACTAATACTGGAAACAACAGGCACATCTTCTTTGTTTTTTCCAGACTGTGTTTACAGCATTTTTTAGGAGACAAATCTAAAATACTGAGCTGGAACAATGTGCTTCTGTGTGTGGTTACAGCTACTACAGCTGAGATAGTCTTCAGTCCGTTAAATCCTCAGGAGAAGCATGAGTCCCTGTAACCCTAAACCTGACTCTGAGTGTTTCCTCATATCCAGTACTGGAAGTACAAACTCCACCTGTTTACACTGACAGATTTGTTTTGGCTTTTTTATGAACAATCATAAAATAATGTGATTATTCTTACATTCAGAGGTGACTAGTGCTGTCAGGCAATTAAAAAAATTAATCTAATTAATTACAGGATTTGTAATTAATTAATCTAATTAATCGCATTTTAATCTCATATCTGCTAAAGGTCCCCAAATAAAGAATTTGAATTCTAGGACATTACAATTCACTGACATTCACATTACAGCTGGTGAATTCTTTTCATCACTGTAGTTCTCGACGGTAGCTGGAAATTAGAGTCAGATGACGCTATCTGAAACGCCTCTTTTAGGCCCTCGTCTTCCACGATTGAAATCGGCCTACAATCAGCAGCAACCCACTTTGCGATTGAGTTTGTCAGTTTTTCTGTCGTGGCTCTGCTCATTCGTTTTCCTAACTCAGCAAGTGTGGGCTGGCGGAGTGAGCTCACGGTAGCACTAGCGGCACTAGCAGCAACTACATGTTTACATGTAGCGTTTAAATGATAATTCAGGCTGGAGCTGCTACGGTGATAGGAAAACTCTTTTTTACACAAGGTACAAATCACTGCGTTCTTGTTAATAGTCCCGTCTTTGTTCTTTTTATAAATAAACTTGCCGTTCAAAGGTCCAAGTAGGCTTGCCTCGCTCTCCGGTGTCGCATCCATGTCTGTTGTCACCCTGCTTTTGACTAGTGGCGCAGGTAGGATGCGACCTCACTGCAGCCTACGGGTCACTCAAAGGGCCAAATTTAAAATGCTTGAGTATTGACTTGCCACTCATGATTAATTGCGTTAATTTTTATAGCACGTTAATTTGCAGCGTAATTAATTAATCTAATTAACGCGTTAAACTGACAGCCCTAGAGGTGACATGACAAAATGCTGTTTTCCGGGCTTTCATTTCTGTGACTGGTTAAACATGGAACTAAATACAGACTATTGTGCGTTTCACTGTGTAATGGCTTTCTGTAAATCAGACACAGGTGACAAGTGTGGGTTAACTTTAAAACAGCTATCATTGATATTTTTCCAATACCAATGTATCATGATAATGTAAAAACAATGCAGTGATAAAGGTGACGATATGTCAATGATGTGTGGCCCCAAGTGGCCAAAAAAATCGGATGTTGCAGGCTCAAGTAAACAGACAGTATAACCAGTCGTAGTCTAGCCTATGATGCCAGAGGTTTGTTTGCGGTCCTAAATAAACGTGATGACATTAAACTGTGGGTGGGTCAGCCACAGTGAGCCTTAGCCTTAAAGAGCTTTGGAGCTTGGATTACTTGTGTAACCATTAAAATAAAACATTTTTTCCAGTGACAACCACACAAATTGAATTGCACACATGCTTGATATTTGCGTGGATCCAGACGTGTGTATCGGCTAATGCTAAGAGGAAAAATGAGAGGGCTTTTAAAAATCAGCTACACGAGCAGCGGTGAGAGAGCAGGCGTGGCGCTGAGGGGCAGCTGCACAGAAATGGACCCAGGAATTCTGAGCAAGACCACACAGAAAAAAATGTGAAGAAGTCTCAGGTGAGAGCGGGAGAGGGAGGGAGACAGCAATTAGCAAGCACAAGGAGTATTTACTCTCCTTTTGTGCATGTTTTATCTTGAGCTGTTGTGGCCTTTAACATAATTGTATGCCATTCAACTCAGACTCTGTGCTCACCGTGTTACAGAAATGTTGCGGTCAGATCTAGTGAGATTGCTTTTGTGACTTTTATGTAAAAGTGCCACAAGTGATTCAGACATGAGAGAGACTTGTTTCCCGTAAGTCTCCTGAAATTTTAACCTGTCTAAAGAAAAAGAAAAAAAAGGTTGTCAGGAGGCGTAACTGCCTATTTGATGCTACATTCCCCTCCAGTACAGCAGGTGGCAGTAAGTAGAGCATTAGCTGTAACATCTAATGACAAGGAGTCATTCACTCAAACGGCACCTGCCAATGAAACAAGAAGAAGATGCTGGATGAACGTGGAAGGGATGGAGTAGCCTCCCTGCCAAAAAGGCTCAGGCTTTTTGTAAAATATACCACAGATTTTAGTGTATTGGAGAAAAGGGACGTGAGCATACATGACAAATCTGCGCAGCACGAGCGCTTCCAAAACAACAGAAACACAGACGTACTCCATCAATGATTGTATTTCTCCTCTCTGTCCATCCATTTCCATAATCACCATCTTTGAACACTTGTCTCTCAAAATCATAACTGAAGCATATTGTGTTAGTGGTGTGTACATATCTTCCAAGATATACATGAATAAACTATGTGCACCATTTCCGTATAATTTACGTAACAAGGTGCATGTCTGCCAGGAACCATGTGACTGTGTCGACTGAGCGCTTTGAACGCAAGCTCACCATCTTTCCTCCACCATCTCTCTCTCTCTCCCTGTCTCTCTCCCTCTCTCGCCCCCCGGAGCTGTGGCTCCTTAGGAGCAGCTGAGCATCATGGATGGCCTGGGTGACCACATCGCCGTCTCCGAGGAAACCTGAAGACAAAAACACAGCCAATGAGGAGAGGAACAAAAATGAGGAACAAGATGATGAAGACAAAGGAAGGTAAAGTATTCGAGGCAGCGACCACGTCAAGTCCTTGTCTAGAAACACGTGACAGATATAATTAACACCTCTTCCTCACCTACAGATGATAATTAGTTTCATATCCTGCTGGTGGAAATGAAAGAATGTAATAACTCAGCTTCTCTTGGAAAATGAGTCAAATTGAAGAACTGTTGTTAAAACTATCACTAACTAAAGGTAGTTAGTGTTGTATTTCATGGCATTCTGTCCTCATGAAAGCCAATGTTAGTGTTTTTTTCACATTTCAGGCATGTTAAACCTATCTGAATTTCATTCCCCCCTTCTTTTTCACTTTTCATTACGTTTATGAACAGGAACTTGTTGAAAATAATGAAAACAGTATTCTGGAAGGTATCAGAAATGCTCAGGTTTTCATATACACACAGGTCCAAATAGCCTGTTTGTTTCTGAAGCATATCTGAAGTGATCACCCTCAGTTCCTGCTTTGAATACATGTTGCTGCTAGTCTGTCTCCACGGCACAGAGACCGTCTGTCAGTCAAACACTGTGGGTAGCACTATGAATTTGAGTGTTTGTAGGCTGCACCCTCTTATTTGTCTATTAACTCACATTGGCTAATGATGTTAAAACTACCTTCTCTTTTCTTCTGTTTAGAGAGTTAGAGTATGACATTTTCAGGGAAAAAGCTACAAGACACCAAATGTTGTTTAAGGCTGAGTCAGTAATGAAAAACCATAGAACAATAGATAGACACATCTATCTATGTGACAATGTCACTCCTTTAGAATTAACAGCCACTGCGGGTAGAATTTTTTCACTTTGCAGCATCCCAGTGGCAGAATTAAAGACATAGTAGCCAACAGCAGCGTGACAAACAGAAAGATATGCAATCACACTTTCAAAATGTTCCAATAGTTTGAAAGGAATTATCAACGTTAAAGGTACCCAGTGGGTATTTTTGGAATCTAAGTTATGTTTTATGTCAGTGTTTCTCACTAAAATGCCTTGTGTGTATCCTAGAGGCCTATTCAACATGCTGAATGCGTTTCCTTCCTCAGAAAACCTTTTCAGAGATGATTTTGGAAGAATTTGAAGGCTAGCACTCTCTGCTGCCATTGCTTTGTTGGCAACTACGGCACATTACTGCAGCTTTTGGTGCGGTACTGCCAACGTCCATTGGTGAAATGTCCAGCATGAGCAGGATTGTGTGTCATGACACATGCATGTGTGCACCAAGATACAAACAAACTCTTAAAAACAAAAAGTTTTCTAAGCGTGAAGAAGGCCTTTAGGGCCAAAAGGAAACAGCTAAACTCTTTCACTGTAACACATCAGAAAAGCAGCCGGTGTCTAATACCACAAGTTTGATTCAAGCATCTTACAGAGTTGTGATGGGTTTTTTTTCCTCTTTTTGGGATCACAATTCACATTTTCTGTCACAGTAATGTAGCTGTCAGTGTAACTCACTGAGGGCAGACCGAGGTGGACTGTGGGACACTTCTTTATGGAGATCCCTGGGTCTGTAGGGCCCCTGCAGCGCTAGCGATCCCAGCTCCATGCTGTGCGGACTGGGTGTTTTCCCCAGCTCCAGCCCCTTTGGCTTGGAGGTCAGGTTCAAGGGCTGACTGGCTTCCTAAACACACAGGGAGAGCAGATGAGCAGGGGTGGGGCCACTTACACATATTCAGGCTTAACCGCAAAGGGCGAGGGTGTGCATGTATTCCGGTTATGCTCGGCAGATTTGGCATGTCCGAGCGCATCTGTCACACCTTTGTAGCGTCTCTGGTCTTTTGTCTTCTTGTTCACCTCATTTTCTCTTCCCTTTTGTTTATCTAAGCTCTGTTGGTCTGTGCTTGAGAACCAGCAGTGCAAACATAGTTCACACTACATACACACACACAGGCAAGAAAACTTTCACACACAGCTATACCACACACATTAAACCTTTGAACAGAGGGTGTGGTGTATTCACAAAGCTTTTACAGCCTCCCAAGCACAAGAAAAGTACATTATCTCTTTAATCTGGAGGGCGTCACTTTCATCAATGTTCCTTAATCCACACAAACATACACTATGCAGTACATATACACACTGCACAGTCAACAAACATACTGCCATAATCAGTGCTCTTACAGTAATGTCTGCATTTTCGAGATCTAATCTGTGTAATGTAGGTGTATGCATCGGAAATGTTCCTATTTAAAAGACTTGGGAAATGGGTTTGCTACACTGAGATCAACATTTAAATGGATGACACACAATACATGCAGGACACTGTAATGATGTCGTACCTGTCGGAAGGAACCGCTGCTCCTCTTGACAGGGGTGGGGTGGGGGCTCTGCAGCAGCTGCATGGGATAGTCCACAGCTGTGGAAGGTGCAAAATATTCTGCATGAAAAACATTATCATTGGTTGACACACAGACTTGATACAACTGTACTGAATAATCACTCAAATAGCAGTGTGATTACTCTGCACACCAGCAGTATCAGAGAAAGTGAGTTTCCGAGGCTAGGGAGCCTTTCAGCGTCAGCCAACTAATAACAGTGACGGCAGCACACAGCAGACTGAAATAATGAATTAAATCAATTGATAATTCTAAGTTAATTCAATTAGTTAATTATAAGTTGATTGTTAATTTAACTTTTGACTGAATCAGAGAATTAAATACCTGAGGAATCAAGATTTTTCACCACTATAGCAAAGGAATGAACAAAAAAGAGGAAACACGACCAAACTGAAATTAAACAGCTTTTCAATTTAGTTTGGAGTGAGATTCATGTGTCGGTGCAGTTTGTGCATTATACGAGCAGCCGTTCTTCGATGTTACTCAGTGCAGGGTTTGGGGTCATCACTCCTGAACCCACCAGGAGTGTTCTTTAAAAAGTTCAGCAGCCAAAATTCACAATTTTAAAGCCAAGTAAATAATCATGGTCAGTGATGAATAACTACGGTTGATCAGCATACTCGCACACCTCCAGACATTACAGTCCAAATTGGGAAAGCAATCCTAATAAGGGTATCTGTCTTGGGATTTTCCACCAGAAAACGGTTAATTTCACTGTTTTCCTGCATTCTAGTGAATTTATGGAGTAAATTTGTTGCGGAAAGGTGGAGTTGTTAGAAAACGGGAGGAGGGAGCATTGAAAAAACACAATTCTCGGGAGAATCTGGAGAATTGGCAAGTGGCTCTACAAACATGACATTTTCTGTCAAATAACTGAAGGAGGACAACACATTTTTTACAGAGAGTGGATCCTGAAGGATTTTGTCCAAAAAATAACAACAACACAAACAAATCTGATTTCACTAAACCTAGAAATACAAGAGAGGGAAAAAGTTTTTCGTTGACCTGTTTTGTTTGGATTTGTCACATTTTTCTTATTGATTACTTCAGAGGTGCTGTCAACAATATTTACTGACAAGACTACAAAGGCGTCTTCTGACATCTTAGCATCTACATTAAGCTATTAACCAATGTTACTGTCCAACAAATAAGAGTTTGGATGCATGATGAACTATTGCAGCATAATGCATCAGATGGCAGCCTGTCCAGCCTTCCTGTTGGACTTTAAGTAGCCCAAACAGAAAGCTCTCATTAGCATGGCGGTTTAGATGTTAGCAAGGGTGGTTCTAGGGTCAGTGGAGATGGAGAGTGGATATCTTTGAATGATTCTCAGGTCAAGTGTCAAAGAATCAATACTGCAGTTACCATTATCATTATTCATCTTATTATTTCAGGGACGGTCACACACTCTCTCTGGAAACAAACCTCTTCTCGGCAGAGTCACAGAGCATCCCCGTAACCATAGTAACTCACTTTCACCCACTGTCAGGGACAGACACCGTGCTGCTCGGTCTCGTCTGTCCGTGCGTCCTCTGTTCACACAGCAACATGATCAGTTTTTAAGTTGTTTTTCATTGCATGAGAAAACATATGGCGTAGGAGCATATGAAAAGCATCAACTGCGTGAGTCTCACGGTCAATGCGTGAGAGTTGGCAGCGCTGATAGCTCCGTCCATATCTTCAAAGAAAAAGCAACTTCAAATGTCTGGCTATAGATGACCTCTTCCACACAACCCTACTGTCTCTCTACATGTTTCACATTCATCTGTCAAAACACTCTGAAGTACTCTTTCTCTCTCACACACACACACGTTTCTTGAAATAAAAAAGCAAATGAATGGTTATTCTTTAAGTCCGCCTACAATGTTTTAAAGACTGGCCTTGTGTCTTTTAGGTTTGAAAAGATAGAGAAGACAAGGTCAGCCATGAGCACAGCTTTTAAGGCTTGTGAAAGCAAGCCTGAACAAAGCTGTGGCTTAGTAAGCTGTGCCCTCTATAGCCTGCTAACTGTACAAGCAGAAGTGTATGAAAGGTACTATCAACCATATTGTTCAGCTGAAGTCTACATTTGTGCCTCTCCTATATCTTTCCATGTTCTATAAAGTAGGTATTGAATTGTGCAAAAGTACATAAGATGTTTCCGCATGCCAACTCCTGGAATTGTATTGATGGACACGACTTTTCAGAACAAAATTTCTGCCCTTCAAAGCATACAGGTATGTTCAGGTAAGTAGAGTGTTCATTCTTAGTTTGGAATGTAAGAATAGACTGAAAGGACTGACAAAACCCCACAGAGAAACCTTAGTGCACTATCAAGAGATTACAAAAATTACCAGACAGACTTCATAGAAAACAGAATATTACTGAGACCATCTCAGCTTCTTCAGCTGATTTTAGGGGGCTACAGATGCACAGTAGAGATGGATTGTGTCGTACAGTACCAGACGCGTCTCTGCCTGCGTTGATACTTTTTGGCCACTCTAAAAACGTATCTCCAACTAAAATAAGGCCATGTTCAGACAGACAACGGCACTGCCTGAAAAACACAGCCCCCTCATTCATTTCAATGAGGACACAGCAGAGAGTCTGACACAAAAAAAAACGTCAGCAACAAGTCTGAAGTTCATCAGTGTTCAAGCGTTCCTTGTAGATTATTTTGCAATGTGATTTGGAGTAATCCTACTCTTTATCTTGTGTACAGTACAAGGACAAATAAAATAATTGTATCCGTAATAAGTTTCCAGAGTTAAACATCTTGTCTGATAATACTATATAATATCATATAATTAACATTGGTGTTATTATTTAATCTTCTGTGATTGTAAATTGATTTTTTAATGCATGTTTTGAAAGGAATAAAAGAGGCAGAACTAGTAGCATGGGCACAGCGCAGCACCCAGTGTTATCCTGTAGGTTATAATTAAAGAAGGAAAGCATTTGATTTACGTTGCCAGATGAGGGTGAAGCCTTCTGACTTCATACACCACCACCCAATAACTAATGCAAAGTGAATACAGCAACCCATTCCAGCACTTCATCTGTGGTGATGAAAACATGAGATCTGTGTTGAGTGACTATATCCTTCCTCAAATTAATACATGAAACAAACACTAAACCTTGCTTCTTTTCCATAGTTTTCCATCATTTGAGGTTTTCCTCATTTAATCACTCATGCCCTTATCTTCTGCAGTAGTTTAATGGCACCTGACTGCGGAATGATCCTCACCAACTGTTTATCTTGATGCACCCAACTCGATTAACAATGGATTTATGGTTTAATGGGAGCCAGTGTGTCTCACTCCGGCTCTTCCCCAGGCTGAAACCTCTTCTAGCATGATGACTGACCTGGCTTGCAGGGGATTGGCTGAAGTGGCAAAGTCATCTGGGGGTCAGAGGTGACTGGGAGGGGCTGGGTGTTGGGGTGGAAAGCCGGAATCATCACATAGGGCATGTTCACCTGCTGGGACGAGGCAGGACAAACACACCTTACATAAAAGTTCTTTTGTCTCATTTGTCTGAATCACAGATTTCTGATCTGCAATGAGAACTTCTCATCTGTAATTATTATCCATGGCAGCGCAGCTGGCCGTGGTATGTGAAGACATGTGAAAGGTCTTGAGAGGAGCTGACCTGGATCTGCTGCTGAAGCAGGTTGATCTTGTGCTGCTGCTGTATCAGCTGCTGTTGCTGCTTGGCGATCTGAGACACAAGACATGTTCATTCTCACATGCTTCACGATTGTATGTTGCACAAAAAGAGAAGTGGACACAGTGTCGGTGACCATGATCTGTGCTTCATTCAATCACTGTAGAACATACAATTTTTATTCTCAATTATATACAGTGAACAGAAAATCGAATCATCACACATTCATACTGAAAAATAACTGAAATAAACTGATAAATGCCTGCATGTATTACATATTGTATTATTGGCATATAGTGAATTCAATGAACCTGAATTGTACCAGAAATCAAATGCCTTTTTTCTAAAATTCACAGTTAAGTAAACCAGCCTGAAGTCAGGTGTAGGTACATATTATGTGAAAAGTGTTGAACTGTTGTGCCAAAAATCTAATATGCAGGACTGACCATATGCTATTAGCATTCTAAGTGGAGGAACACAGTAACATTTTTAGGAAGTCAGGAACTTGACCTGCTCTTCAGCGGCAGGAACCGGGTTCTAGTTTTGATGTTCCAGGAACAGTTTGGAAAAAATTCTAAAGGGAAAGTCCTCCAATTTTACACATCAAAGTCTATTTTTTCAGCACATGAAAAGGTCGTATAAGGCTTTTTGTAGCTCGGGAGGGAGCTGCACAAAGTCTGATAAATTGCCTCAAGTGATGTCACTTGAGTCAGTGTCAGGTGGGGGGTGAAGGCTCTGGGAATGTGTAGTTTGAAAGAAGTGACCTATGTAGCCTGAAACTACATTAGCGACCACTAGAATAACACACCTGAGTACCTGGCTGGAATCTCAGTGACTGATTTGCATTGTGGGTAATGTGGACACCAGGTTTTGCAGAACAATGTGTGGAATAAAAAAGACAGTATTTCCCATTTAGATTTATCGATTTTGATTAAAAACTCTCATTGTGAGAGGTTAAAGAAGCTGTTGCTACAACCCATGTCCCGCAGCATTCATACTGCAAATAAGCACCAGTGGTCACAAGTATCAATATTACAAAAATGGATGGGAGTCATAAGTCATAGAGGTTTTCAAATTATGTCAAGTCTGAAAAAAGGCGATAAGGTGATAAGAAGGAGGTGTGACAGTGACAGAACAAAAGAAAAAACAGCTACAAGTTAAAAAATGAAATTAATTTATTTCTACTGTATGATATACATTTACAAAATAATCTACATTTACAAAATAATCAAGGGGATGTTTAAGTATCTGATTTATTTTCTGGGATTCCTTCTTTCCTATTTGGTCAGAAAGGTCCATATATTCCCTTAGTTTTCATATCATAGACAGTGCACACACAGAAAGTTGTTTTGAAGTGACCTCATGTGAGTATGTTTAGACATGAATGATGGTGGATGGAAGGAGTTCAGTGAGCTGACACCTCTGAGTGGTACCTGTTCCTGCTGCTGTCGAGCCAGCTCCATCTGCTGCTGCTGTTTCTCCAGCAGCAAGGCGGCCATGTTCCTCTGTTCAGAGTGGGCCCCCAGAAGCTGCTCCCTCAGACCGCTCAGCTGGTTGATCATCATCAATAACTGGAGCTCCTTCTCTGCCAGAGACTCTGGGGTACCTGGAGGAGGTCAGAGGGGGTCTAAAAAGGGCTTGAGCACTTGAGCACTGTCTCATGATCACTGTTGATGGTAAAGAGTCTCCCTATAATTTTACAATTTGTAGCAATGTAACAAATTGCAATTTCTGTTGTGGCCAGAAAAACCCTGTTATTGCCATTTTGAAGTTTTTGCTTTTGTCATGTGGATATCTACATACTGGACTACAATTGTTTCTTTTTACATATCATCTTATTATAGACATGGTTCATAGGGTTCTTTGGGTTGAAACATTCCTCCTCGATTTTATTCAGTAAAAGAACAACAACTTGGTTTTTTGCTCATTCTCACAAGGTGAAACTATCAAATGATGTATTTGTCATCATTTGCCAAAACCAGAAGTGAGGACTACAGCTAAACAGTGACCTAACAGAGGTAAGTAAACACTGAGAAACTCAGATAAAAGCAGAACCACATATGAGACCAAAGTGCTGTTAGGACAGTGGGACAGGGACAGCGACAATGTAGGCTGAGTCCTTCTGAACATTAGTTTGTGAATTTCTGCCGCCTGGTGATAATATATA
The DNA here is from genome assembly GCF_039877785.1 of Chaetodon trifascialis. NCBI lineage: Eukaryota > Metazoa > Chordata > Actinopteri > Chaetodontiformes > Chaetodontidae > Chaetodon > Chaetodon trifascialis. The sequence goes on along the minus strand of NC_092058.1, from coordinate 26,744,188 downwards.
TAATTTGGCTCGGCAAGTCTTTCCTCCTGCTTTTGTCTCTCCAGATGTGTCCTTTTGTTTGCTTCTATGTCTTTGTTCCAACTTGCTCTGATTTCAGAGGGACGATAAAACCAACAATTCTGACAGCAAAATGATCCAACCAGTGGTGTACCAAATTACTGCACACAGCCAGGTACTGCTTTGAAATGTGTAACAGGTGTTATATAACATGATTCAATTCATAAAGAAACTAATGATCATGGCAAATGAAAAATAAATATACATCAGATATTTGCACAATGTCCTCAGTAATGTGTTGAAGTAATGTTATGTAAGTGGTGTATAAATGTTAGAAAGATGTCGGCAGTGTCTGAGAGCTGACCTTTCAGTTGTCCTGCCCCCACTGTGCTTTTATCCAGAAGTTTCTCCTTCCAGTCAGCATTCAGCAGCTTCTCAATGGTAGGCATTACTGTTAACAGGACACAACAAGTAATCAACAGAACCTCACTGGGCTGCACTAGATGGCATGAAAAATATTTTCTGTCAAATAAAATCCATCTGACACCAAACTACTTTCTCAGCCTCTCCTCTGCCTTCCTAATGGCATTGATTGAAGAAGACATTTGAGGTGCCGAAGGGCAGAGGTTGTTTGTGCATCTGGGAGAAGTTTTGAGTGTTTGAGTGGATCGATATTTGGACAGAGAACAATCCAAGGTCAGCTTGTAGAGAGAACTTGAGAAAAATTTAAGGCGAAGAGTGCAGGCTGGTGAAAGACTTGAGGGCAGGGAGAGTCTCGGGAGCGGCTCAGAGAGCAGCCTTTTACTCCACATGTGAGGGCTTGAACAAAATCAGACAAAAAAAGCACCCCAATCCCCCCGAACCCATTCAGGAACCAAAACAACACCCTCGCTTCACTAGACAAACCGTCACTTCTATGCATCGATTTTCAGCAGGCTCCATTGTTTAATGCTGAATAGCAGCAGAACGCAGCGCACTTAAACACATCAGATATGGAGTCGTCCAAGTCTGGTCAGTGAGAAAATTGTATGGACGTTTATATATGTGAGTAAGACAGAAAGACTCCCATAGAGGGAGATAAAACAGCTGCAGAAAGGAGACAGCTTGTGGAGGTGCACTTGTACAAATGTTTCAAATCCAACAAGGAGGTGATTCATGAGTACATGTTGAGGTGAATTTAGTGCAGATCCAAATACAAGTCAGTGTACAGTCTCTCATGCTACTGAGTGCTACTAAATAGAAAGGACCTGTTCTAACGTATTAAAAAGTACGCACTTTTCATTCATTTGATCAGAAGTTTGCACATTAAATATTAAAGCAGCTATGTGCAGAGGGGGAAATGTCTACCTATAGCATCCCCATTGGTAGTCCCCTCACTGATTGGCGGTTTGTTAGAATGCTAAGATTTGCTAATTAGCCCTAAACACAAAGTCCAGCTGGAGTTCTGCAGGTTTGGTCATAAACCGAATCGAATTTTTTGTCTACAGGGAGCAGGAATATCTGTAGCAATTCATCGAACAGTTGATATTTCACTCAAAACCAAGAACGTCCACCTGCGGGGGGCTATTGAGGAAAAGTCAGGGGATTCCCAAAGTTGATTAGGATTCACCCTGTGGGGACCATGAATGTCTCTTCCAAATTTCAGAGCAGTTCATTCAATAATAGCGGATTGACAAACCAAATGACATGGCCATCCTTACAGCCACACCGTTAGTGTGTGCAGAAACAAGATGAAAGTCGTAGTAAATCATAATTATCCTTTAGTACAAAAAAACATTACTCATAATTATGAATCAGAAATTATTAAGATAGATGAAAATAGCTTTTCATCCAGACTGAGTTCACTGATGGATGCTAAAAAACAGTTGTGGAAAAAGCTACTAAGATGAATGTGTTAAGAAAAATGAGTCATATTCAGAACAGGTTAAAGGATAAAAAAAGTGCGGCAGGTTAGACCAAGAGACACAGAATTAACACTGCACACAGACATGGTTATTCTTCTAAATAACGGGAGATATGCTTTCATCTTCACTAAGAGGAGATATTTTTCAGACTAGGACAGCTTCTATCTGAGTATGATTACTTGGCAACACCATTAACACTAGTCCTGACACTGCAGAGCAGAGGGTGACTGAACGACCATGGAATGAGTCTAGACAGACCTTCCTTGAAGTTGGATTGTCCCTCTGGTCTATTGTGTGTCCTGGCCTCCTTCAGTCCCACGGGGCTTTGTCTGTGAGGCAGCTCCTTACCTGGAGAGCCCTCCTGTCAGGATACAGAAAGAGACCATCAACTGCAAAGCCTCCAAGCAGGATGAGGAAATGTACATCTTCTACTTTCACACGTCATTCTGTGACACTTACTACATTTCCTAAAAGGCCTGTTGACAACCTTTATCCCTCTGTCATGCCTACTCTGATATCCTTACCGAAGGAGAGCAAGAGAGTGGTGGGGTCAGTTGGCGGGCCTCCAGCGGATGATTTCCAGACCAATCACGGGAGGGCGATGTCTTAGGAGGCTGAGCATTGGTAATGACTCCACCTCCTCCACTGGACTCGTCGGGCTCTACTTTGACACCAACACAAGCCATGCTCACATCCACGCCGGAGAGGAGTTGCAGGACTGGTGGACTGGGCTCAACCATGCTGAAAGACAAACACAACCCATGAAATTGGGTGTCATTTGGGTTTGGTGAAGTTTGGGCACTTGTCATGGCAATTTTAATTGGCAGCTGATATTTTTCCAGCCCAGAGCAGAGATCAAGATAACATCAGACAGCAAAACTAACTGAGAATCATACATGAATGTTTTATCAGGTAACTCATAACTCATAAGTGCCTGTGTTCATCTCCATATCTGTCTCTTCCAGCTCTACCTACTTCATGTGACTTGAGGAACTCTTTAAGAAGAACAAGTTAAAACAGCTTTTAGAAAAGAGCTGGTTGAGTGGGCCTGAAGAAATGCTCTGTGAGGTGGTATTTAGAAACAGAATAAATCAAGTATATGTTCTTTGAAATCTCTGATCTGTCATTAGTGCTATAAAAGCATTCAGAGGATCACAAAAGTCATTGGAACCTCTCCACTCGGGACCTTGAATATCTGTAGAAAAATTCAAGGCAATCCTTTCAATAATTGTCAAGATATTTGACACTAAACTACAAATGTCAAACCTCAAGTGGTGTAGCTAGAGGAAAGGTCAGAGGATCACCAAGGGTAGTAGGGTTCATCAAGCAGGGAGCATGAATGTCTTTACAAAATTTCATAGCAACTCCGACTGACATTGCCAGCCTGCTAAAAACTGGACTAAAAATTATGTAAGCCATGTCTGCCATCAAAGGTCCATAAGGAGGCTACCATGAGCAAAATGAAGAGTACTGTACATTTTCAAACAAAACCTGGTATTAAAATACTACCTATGGGCATGGGCAGCATGAATAATAAACGCTGGCCCCGAGTAAAGGCAAGGCTAATCACACTGAGGTGGGTAGAACTAGAAGGCTGTGAAACACCTGCAGAACATGTTGAGTTTCATAGACGGCAAAGACACAACAGAGTATAGGTGACAGAGAGCATCCATCCATCCATTTTCTATACCGCCTATTCCATTTCGGGGTCGCGGGGGGGCCCTGCCCGACTCGGGGATCGAACCGGCGACCTTCTTGCTGTGAGACACGCGCACTACCTGCTGTGTCACCGTGCCACAGTGACAGAGAGCATATAATAAAATACAGCATGTGTATAAATCAGTAGACATTAGAAATAAAGACATTTCTTTAATAGAATAAGTTTATTTCAGTCCCAGTGCTCTTAGTAATATTTGGCCCACTAAGAATTTACTGTGGTTAAACTTCACATTTCTGTAATTTAATACTGTGAATTTACAGTTTGTATAAGACCTGCGTTTCAAGTTATGGCTCTCACTGTCACAGCTGCGTTCCGCTCACAGTGGACCCTCATGTTGAGGTGATGCACATCAGTTTATGAAAATATGGCCCAAAAATTGGAGGGAAAAAAAGTAGAAAAGGACAGGTTGAGTGAGAGAGGTTTGAACCACGGTGAACTTGAACATATCAACTCAGGCTTGTGTGTGAACGTGCGTGTGTGCGCACACGTGCGTCTGTGTGTGTGTGTGTGTGTGTGTGTGTGTTATTTCCCAGCTCTGCAGCAGGAGGAAAGAAAAACACAGCAGACAGCAGAACAAAACAAACAGAACACACAAGGGCAAAAAGTGCACATATATATTAAGAGGCAGAAAAAAAGCCATTGTTGGAGCCGGGGAACAAAGGAAGCCAGGACAATGGGGGAGAGGCTGACAAAAGCCACCGGCCGCAGGAAACAGGCCGGATAACAATGCCAGCGGAATGTGCCGACCAACTCGGGAACGCAGCAAAAAAATGCGGAGCGCCACCGTTCTGCGGAAAGCATAATAATGATTAGAGCCCCCCCCCCCTCCACTTCACCCAGCTCTCCCAGCCTGCATACTGTGACTCTGAACAAAGCCACCTGTCTGCCAGGGTCCAAGGCTCCAAACCTCACTGATGTATATGCATGTGTAAATGAGTGTGAGTGTGTTTGTGCGTTAAAGCTGCAACAATGAAGCAGGGTTACAAATGGCAAAGCGAGGCTAAAACAGTAAAGGCCACCTCATCTCCTACAAACTGTGATGCAGTGCAACCTCATGTGGTCATGTGGTCGTGTGGTCACTGCTGGAAGTCTTCACCGCACAGGAAGTGAGGATTCTATGGCGCAAGACAAAAGTGTCTTCAAAGCAAGTCCTCTCTGATGACAGCTCAACGCAATCATTCCTCCACCCTTCTTATAATCAAAGGTGCGGAGTTTTCTTGTAAATAAAAAACTTTGTTTACACTGATTGCTTGCACTATTTGCATTGTTTACATCCATGTTGACTAGCTTCTTCTTCCTTTTAGCTGCCAGGACTCACGTCACCGGCATGCCCATGCACATACATGTCAGTCGTACGCTTGCTTATAGAACACATGATACAAACAAAACATGGACACACTCATCAAAACATTGCTCTGTAGTGCCACTATTGGTCAAAAACTCCACAGGGTGACTTTAATTTCTGCTTAAAAGTTGCCCCCAGAGCAAATTCCCTCAAACACTTCAACTGCTACTGCAACTACAACAACTACCACATCAGACGCTTCATTATTTCAAGTACTTTTTTTTTCAGGCAAGAAAGGTCTGTTGGAAAAACCATACAATATTCAGGATAAACAGGAACACATTTTCTACACACTCCTGTAGAAACAATGTATGAAATGACTTAAACTGTATGTGAGGATATTCTAATTTAAATTGCTGGTGCTGCTGAATATCTTACATCATGGCCTCTTCTTTTTCTACCGATCCTACTGTGGCATAAATTATTTCAACCACCTGGTATAGCCAAAGAGAGCTGGACAACATGGCTGGAATCAATACCAAAATATTCATGTGAATATTGTTGCTTTATCAATATATAAAACAAATTGGCAAGTCTCTGCTAAGCTACATTTTACTATTAATTACTATTCTACTATTTATTACATTTTACTTGAGGACAGATATCAACTTTAGCTCATTCCTCACCACTTCTCACTTTCTGCACAGTGCCTTTTGGTAGAAGAAAGCACGTGTGCAGTGAACATTTACCAATAAGAACGAGCTTCATGCTTCATGGAGTTTGGCATAGTGCTCACCTCAACATGGCAAAAAAACCTATAGACTGCCAGCATTCTGCCAAACGCATAATACTATTGTTACAAAGCCACCTGCCTGCCCAGCTTTAAATTGTGTTTGTATACCTGTGTGTGTGTGTGTGTGTGTGTGTGTGTGTGTGTGTGTGTGTGTGTGTGTGTGTGTGTGTGTGTGTGTGTGAATTCAAACTCTGAATCATAATAAAACCATTTCACACAGCCCTGTAGCACATTAAATACAGCTGCAAGCAGGGGGAACAACAGTACTCAAACTCAATTGACTCCATCTGCTTGACTGACTTTGAACACACTATCATACTCAGTTATTTGTGTGTGCGTGCGTGCGTGCGTGCGTGCGTGCGTGTGGATATGTGTCTGTGTTTGGGCCAAAATTTTGTTTTCAGGTCAAAAATGGAAATTTCCCAAACAAAAAATCGATTTTTGCTCCTTTAGTGCTCCTATGATCTACATGCTGTTGCTCACAGTGATACTTGTCATCTCAGGTAACTGCAACTGCAACAGCAACTTCAAACCCACCAGGACCTGTATCAGCCTAATCCTGCCTGATTGCTATTTTCAGGTGTGGTGTGGGGTTGGGAAGGAATGAGAATGGAGGGAAGAAGATGGAGAAGTGGGAAACTGTTTAGCCAACACTGCAGCAGTCGTCGTCAGTATCAGTGAGGGGTTGATTGTGTGGCGCGGGGAAGGTTGGCAGTGGCAACACACCAAGTTTTGTCCCACGCTGGAAGTTATTCCTGGGCCTCCCCTCCACGTTCCACAGAGCCTGAACTGTGGAGCTGCCACAGGTGGCTTTCACACGCCCCTGCACAGACGTGTGTGTGTTTGCATGTCACCCACTGCAGAGGTATGCACAGAATCTCAGGGACCCATTGAGCTGTTGACAGTGAGGAATGCGTCAAGGTGTGTGTGTTTTACAAGCACAAAGGTTTTGTTTTCTTAAAGAATACATTTAGCATCTTACCTAGAACAATACAAGCCAGTCAAGGTTACAGCTTCCCGCCACATCAGTCTCATCTACTTTAAGACACACTCAGCCTATCTGCAGCTGACGGCGCCCATGTGGAACCTGACCTTGTGTATGTATGTAAGTAGCGTGTGCGATGCATGATTTGAATAGCATTGCCTTCCTATGAGGATATCTGATTGAGGCCTGTTTTCTGACCACCTACAGTGCTGTTCAGCTTTTATAGGCGCTCACCACATGTTGCTAGGAAATCACAATAAAACAGACCCCAGAGCAGCTGTTGAGGTAAACTAAGTAGAATAAACTGACCGAAAACTATTATTAGAGACTTCTGCACCACTTTTCTCACATCAAATATATTTAGAAGTGAGCAAATTACTGAGTGTAGTAGTGAGTTCAGCTCAGACATAATAAACCGCCCAAGCAGGTGAGACTATGTTTCAGTGCAAATCAGTGATGTGATCTGCGTCATTGGACCATGAACATAGTGACAATCTGTTTCTAGGAAATGTCTAAATGCAGTTATGACAGCTGTTTTGTCACAGGCTCACTGGCTGATTCTGGTTCAGTCAAGTCAGTCGTTAAACTGCACTTAAAGCTGCGCTAGTCAGTATTTTCTGTATCAACAGTGGCTCAAATGATGTGAGAGGCACTGCTTGTAGGGACAAACCCACAGATAATTATCAGACAACTCTCCACTTCCCTTAAGGTCTCATTAGCCTTTAGTCTCTTCTAGCTTGTAGTTTTGGTTGTCAGGAGCCACAAACTGCACTGTTTTCAGCTAAAAAGCTCACATAACCCCTCTGTGCACTACTTACATCAGACAGTCAAAGCCAGCGAGTATTTACAGTTTTTTAGGACCATGTTTCTCCTCATCTCACTCTTCTGTATATAATTGTTGTATTTAATTTGCATGCACTTGTTGGACTATTCTACCTGCTCTATTGATGCTGCTGTAAATCGGAATTTCCCCTCGCAGGACTAATAAAGGACTATTGAATTGAATTGAATTAAATTGAATTGAAACATCTTGAAGATAAAAAAAAGAAAAAAAAAAAAAACAGATTTCCACCCTGTAGCTGTTGGAGTTGCTGTCGACCAAAACTGTTTGATGCATAAAAAGACAACTATAGTTTTCCAAGTTGACAGTAGTGTTTTAGGCTTGTTCAGTTGTCCTAAAATGATCAGAAATATAAATTACGGCAGTTTTAAAAGGTAAAACCTGAGCTGATGGATTGGTTTCAGGAATCAAGCATCACCTGATGGCACAATACGGTGAAAGAATTGCTACCGTGTTTCAACATGTTTGATTTTAACATACTGACTTGTTTCTGGGAAAGTCCTGAAACCCGAAAGCACCTGTCAAATCTGAACTACAATTAACAAAACAATGGAAACAACTTATTGTATGGGTAATCTCATAAGCATCGGCAGAGTCGCCAACTTTTCATTTCAGCTTGAGACGTGCTGGGTGGAGTTACAGTATGGGGTAATCAGTCCAAATTTGGGGTTATGGTACAGAGACCAACGTTCACTTGGTTTCACCTTAATGTGTTCACCTGTTCAGCTCATGTCGCAGCGTTTTGGCGTGAGAGTTGTTCGGGCAGCGCGCCAGTTTGACACACAGGGTGAAAGGCGTCACATGCCAGAAGCATGAGTGTTGGCAACCACGATGAAAGCCAGAGAACCAAAATATTTTGAATAAATTTAGTAAGTGAGTGACAGTGCAAGATTGTTTTTCTTTTTCAACAGTCAAGACTTTCTGATATCTGTCAATAAGCCGGTCTGGTTTCCAAAAACTTTGTATTAGTTATTCCCTGTGGGGAAATCTTAAGGACAACACCCAGAAAAAGAGTTTGAAATCTTCAAAATAAAATAAAAAGCATTGTTAGATAAAGCTAGAGGAAGAGGGAAATGATTTTGTGTGTTTTTGGGTGATCTGAGCCTTTACAAGAAGCCCATTGTGGCTCACTGTCAGTTTGACCACAGTAATGGCTGTGCTGTTACAGAGCTACACTTGTCCTGTCCCCCGCTATGAACTGAATGGTCCTGTTGCAGCAGAGAGGGAGGCGATGGAGGATGACAGTGGATGGAGGGAACATGCCTCTGCCTTCAGATAAAAATCAGCTCCTCTCCTTTGAGCGCTGACAACACTGAAACACTACACTTCCCACGACACAAGAATCACTTCACACAAAACCTTCAGTTACCCAACAAGTTGTAACACGTAAAACCTACCATTGCCCCCCCGGGGAACTGGCAATGCAAATCCCTTCTGTTGTTCTCCCTTTCTTTCCTTCCCTTTTCTTCCTTTGTTTCCTTATTCTTTCTCTCAGTGTTTTTCTTCCCCCTCCCGACAGGAGCAGCTTGTTGGGTTTATATCGTCCTTGTCGCTTTCCAACTAGTGCCTGAGGCAGAATAGCAGAGCGCGCACAATGGACAGAGAGAGTGTGCCAGGAGAGCAGCAGGATAAAGTGTTAGACATCTAAAGAGGTTTACTTGGTGACAAACAAATAAAGATCTCATTGTCAACTCTGAGACTGACAGCTGTAATGGCAGAAGGTTCCCTGCAGGAATGCATCAAAGACATAAAATCACAACACGCCTCAGTCAGCTGGCTCAAGCGCAGCAGTCTATCAAACAAACAAACAAAAAAGCAAATTCACATAATCTCAAACGCAGATCTTTGCATATTTCCACAGCCAGCTCCATCACACTTAAGGAACCTTTACAAAGAACACTTCTCACAGGTTGTTCACTTGTCGACAGCATTTTGCGACAGCGCTCACGGTAAGTTTCCAACCTGCTGTGCAGTCGTGTTAAGACAAGTGTGAACAAATGCATAAACAAATGTTTGGGGAAATGTTTCACAGTTAGCAGTATTTGCTTAGGGATGATCAAATAATCCAGCACTCCGTGCCAGCTAGTGCCTGTCTGCCCACAGGGCCTGGCTCGGGCTGTTCACGACAAGAGCCTCCAGCACACTGAAACATCACTGAGACACCGCACCTCATCTTTTTTTTTTTTTTTAAATAAATCCACTGTGACTCATCTGGGTTCTCCTAACCTGCATCTTCTCCTTTGATTGCAAATCCGTGAGGGGTGTCGCTCTGCTTGGATTCAGCTCATCAGAGACAGCTAAGCACTGTCATATTTCATTAAGGAGAGTTAAACTTGCTGCCACATGTCAGTTAAGAAAAAAAGATTTAAACAAAGTAGATGCACAGTAAACCCTTAATGTCTAAAAACTACATTAGAAGGAAGACCCCTAACGCTGTCACCCCTCCCTCCAGCCTGCTGGTTTCTGTACTGACCTGGTGGGAAGAGTGGAGGAGAGGAGATCCAACAGTGCTCCCTGACTTAAACAGAGCTGCTGACATAAGTCATGGTGACTGGCTCTGTCTCTAGTAACACCTGTCTTTTGTACACTTCAGTTACTCCTGACCACCCCCCACTGCCCCACCTCTCCTCCTCTCCTACCCCCTCTCTCCTCTCAAGAGGGGAAGTACAAAGAGCCTCTTCAAATCCCACCGTACAGGGGCTTCATTTGCATAATTAGAATGCTGCTGCAGGTAACCGTCGCTGCAGACATGCACGATAGCGATCGGACATCAACCCGTCAACAGATGTGAAAGTGTTTCTAACAAATCAGCTTGATCCTCGGTTATGATTTCTTGGACATGTGCCTGCGGAAAGCCAGGTGAGAGGAATGACAGGGCCGAGGTGCACAGGCCAGGAAATAAGGCAACATGTACACAACCAAGTGAGATAGGCTCACTTTTTTTCTGGTTCTCATTAAATCCTGATTTCTGTTCCTGTTTGGCTTTCTGCTGTTAAAGTGCCCACTGCATACCCTGCTTTTGCTTTGTCAAAGCACAAACTGTGCAACAATGCGCTTCATTGTATCTAACATATCTCCTGTATGAAATGACTTTGGTCCAGTGATTACATTTTTCTTCATTACTGCTGTCATCTGTCAGCAAAGTGATGTAGAAGGACGTGCAGCAGCTTACTTGAGCTGGAATCTGCAGCCGTTCTGCCTCTCACAAACTACTGTGTGTCAAACTCAATTTAAATGTCACCATCAGCCCATGTCCATGAGGAGACTGAGGGAAGAACCACACACGCCGACGGCACATGTGTGAACACATGCTGTGTGTGTCTAGAGTCCATTTTGGTCCTCAGTTGGCATCGACTCTGTTATTGACTTGTGTACGTGTACAGAATTAGGTGGTGTGATGAGCTCAGCAGTGTCGATTATCGATCCAAGGTGATCGGTGGCGCTCAATCAGGAAGATCAGGTAAATTCAAGTCTGATGTAAGATATGGAGACACATGCCACCAGTCAGACGTATGCTGACCGCACTCTGGATGCTCAGGGGGTTTAGTTCTACACAGTGTACGTAAATGAGCAAACATTTGTGATCCGACACGAGAAAACCAGCAACAAGTCGGCCCGGCACAAGTTCTGTAAACAAAGAAAAATGGATTTAAAAAAAAAAAAAAAAAAATTGTGATTTTCGTCTCTTTTGCAAAATATGTAAGTTGAAATCATGAAGATGCCACTCCATGTTTCAAGTAACAGTATTGGGGGCCTTAAAACCATAAACTTTGTATTTGAATTTGGGTTGTTTTAGAGGAAATTCTCGGTCCTAGTTGGGGGTGTAGCGATTCAACGGTAAATTAGCATACTGGCTTTCTTTGGCTATTCACGGCTATTCACGTGCTTCTGGTCTTTTTTCGGCCAATCAGCTGCACATTAAAAGGGAACCACATGGCTACTTATGCAGCTTCTGGTTATGCTGACGGTGATCTCACTTCTGATTCTGAACCCGAACTAGAAGATGAAACTGAAAAAATCAACGAGAGCGACTGCATTACACTGGAGAATATCCCTAATCTTGACTTGACTTGACTCATTCAGCTCATTCAGCTCGGATGCATCCCACTGCACCACAGAGTGACAGAATTTATTTTATTTTATTTTATATTATATTGGAAATAAGTATCTACATTTGCTCCTTCTAACTCTTAAGTATATTACCTTTCTTGCTTTTCATTTTTATTCAGGGGCTTTTTGTAACAAAAGAATTTCCACTTCCATTTGATAACCATTGTTCAAACTACTACAATAGTTTCTGTCCTGCGGGATAACAGATACCAGATGTCACTGATAGCTAGACCAGTAGGGGGTTGGGCTTTTGTAAATGAGATGCAATGAGCAGCACTGTGTTACCTGGCTCCCCTAGGTGGAAATCTTTCAGGCTGGATTTCTCACTAAACTAGTTTGAGAAATGTCTACATTCAAATGGCCACATCTGGAAAGCTTAGAAACTACACTTTCAGAATCTGCAAATAACTCAGAATGTCCCCCGGGAGACTTGTTGCTGGTTTTCTCATGGCTGGTCACATATTCAAGAAGCAGGTGAGACCTTTGATGCGCTTGTAGTTTTCAGAGCGAGACAAGACGAGAAAAGAGACTTTTCCTTCCTTCCTTGCTTTCATCAGATACAGGACAGGAGTCAATGCTGTGGTCACTGGAGTGAATTGATAAAGCTGCCATGTTGACTGAACGACTGCGAGGTGGACATTCAGCCCAGAGCTTAGCAACTGCAAATCCAGAACAGTTGTTAACAACCACATAACTGATCTGCAAGGAGGAGCTCTTTGTCAGCTGGAGTAAGACAGTCAGTCTTACGACTTGCTGGTGACATTCAAAGCAAACAAAAAAACACCTAAAATTCCAACTCTTGAACTTTAAACATACACAGATTGGTACTTGTTCATACACCTTTTATACTGTTTTATTTATTTATTTATTTTCCTTTCCTGACTTTTCCGCAAGTTCAAAAACAGCTTTTCAATGAAATTTCAAGGCCTTCTGAGAGAACGCTTACATTGAAAATGATGAATAAGATCACACTGACAGATGAAGCCTCAAAGAATTGTGAGTGTTTGGGGTCTCGAATTTGTTTTTTGGAGAGGTCTGTAAGACGTCCACACAGCAGCAGACACACACAGATCTCAAACAAAGCTGCCTTGCGCTGCTGACTAGGCCTCATTAGCGAATGAGCTCTCAGGACTGGAGACACAAAAGCCTTGCCCTCTTCTCCTTTCCTTCCCCTCTCTTCCTCTGTTCTCTTGGCCTTTTGATGTCAAGGGTACTGAACCATATAGTGCGTAGTCCAAAGAATAAGCTCATCAAGAATACACACTCAGTTTCCTCATTTTTTTTTTTTATCTTCCACTGAGTGACTGTGTGTGTGTGCTGAGAAGGGAACACAGAGGGCTCCGAGCCCTGATAAGGTGCTGTTGTTCTGTGGTCGCTGGTCAGTTCATCACACAAAGAGCAGTGTTGGGAACTCCGATTAAGTGATAGAGACATCACAAAGACTACATTTTACTCCCCTTTTCCTCTTGGAGTTCAGGGGCTGCCCCATAGAGGCCCACCCACTGTATACACACACACACACACACACACACACACACACACACACACACACACACATATTGAGAACACAAGCATGTCCAACACATTTCGGTCACACACTTCCAGGTTCCACCACACACAACAACGCCACAAATAATAGATTAAAAGCAGACAAAGTGGAAGTCACAGGATGGAATGACCCAGCGAGGACTGAAGAATTAGAAAGTGTGACGCTGATTCATTCTCATGCTTTCACGGTCAGCGGCGAATGAATTAATACGGATGAGGGACATTTTTGCCGTATGATCACAGGCTCTGTTTCTGATCAAAAGACCATTTGTGTTGGCAGCTGTAGTAAATTGGAGCTAGTTATTCTGAAAAAAGTCATATGTCAGGGGTCATTTCTAATCCCAGTTATGTGTTTGGGGTGAATGGGGGCACATCTACTCATACACACCGCCCCGACGGTTAACGCATGAGCAGCGGTAAAACAAGCAAAAAAAAGGTATGTGTCAGATTGACAAGGAAGCGCTATCTATTTAAATGTAATAAAATTAGACACCAGGCCTGATTTTACATGAGAGGAGAGGCAAAGCTGTGCAATTAATGCCACAGCAGAGATGTCTTCTTCTACTTTTTCTTTTTCAGGTAAAAATTTGGAACCATGTCAGAGCATCGGTGGGTATTACGAACATAAACCTGATGATGTACTCGTCCTAGCTGTGGTAGTAAAATCTATGGGAGCTAAGCCTCTTAACAAAGACCCCATTTACACCCACCCATACAACTTCACAAAATGGGATCAGATACATCATCTGGATAATAAATGATCTTGTCTTGCTTTTGCATTTGCACTTTGTGTTCGTCATGCGTTCTTGTTGTCCTCATTGAGATCAGATCTGCCGTCCAGTGATGGCACAGTTGAGGCATTTGAGGTGGCGGCAAATCAGCCAGAGACTCCCTTAAACAAATCTCAGAGTTTTGTGAGTTGTTGAGCGGGTGAAAACCTCATAAACTTTGTACTTTGTACATTAACTTTGTACTCTTAATTGTGTGCCCCTTCTTGTACACCCTGTAAACATAATTCATGAAGTTATTCCTTTCTTTGTAAAAAACATATTGGGCGCTATTTTCTATTCCGCCGCTGGCGCAGTGGAGGGGTGGCGCAAAGTCAGGGCTGCTTCGCCAATGGGGCGTGGCGGTGCAGACTTTTCATATTTTCGTGCGCTGCGCTGCCGGCGCAACTACTCCCCCTTCTCATCTCAGTCCCACCCAGTGGCGCAACTCGGAAGGAGGGAGGGGAGAAGGCGTGGAGTGGGTTTGACACAGTCGAGTCCAATCTTCACCAATCACAGCAGCTCCTCGCCTCACCTTTAAAAACGCCGCTGGCGAGGCGCATGGCAAGTTTCAAGGATGACTGAGACCGCACAGGAAAGTGTCCGATGCCCAAACTTCTCCCAGGAGGAGACTGACATCACTCATGTCTAAATATGAGGTCCTTAGATGGTAAATCCTCGGCCTCCTCCTCATCCTCCTCAAAGCAATGATGTACTCCATCTTTGCAGATAACGTTAAGCATTACAATGATAACATTTGTATTTGGAATGAAATGACGTGGGTAATAGCGGACAATGATCATCACTTCCGTTTTTTCATGTGTCTGTCTCTCTCTGTCTCTCAGTGCTCTGAGATAGATGCAGTATATCTGTAGGATGTCACGGCTGTTTCGCGACGTTAACCAATTAGTTCGCATCCCTGTTTCACCTGTGTACATTCGGTCAGGGTGAGTGACCATTACGCGTGCCGAACGCGCTTGTGATGTAGTCAGATGAGATACTGATATAAATATATAAATTTAGGTCTGACTGTATGTGCTGACTCAGACAGTTGCATTGAATCGTGGATGTTGCTAATTATTGATCGCAGTGAAATTCCAGACACTGTGGTCTTGGTGACGTGGGCACACAACTCCGCCAGTTTACGTAAATCCACTTGCCCGGCGGTGCGCCAGTGGCACACAGAGTTGACCAGGTCTGGGGTGGCAAGCTTTCAGCGTACTTTTACACCGCAAATGGACCGAAAATCCAAATCCGCCGGCTGATCATGCCAACACCTCCCCCTGCTGCGCCGCAATGCCCATCCTGGCATACCTCTGTGCACCTCGGTTTACCAAAATATCAAGTGTGCCGCGCGCCTTCCTGCGCTGCACGAAAACACCACTGCGCGGGGTGCGCACCCTGCGACCCACCAGCGGCGGGGACAAAAATAGAGTCCATAGTCTCATGACACTTTGGACCGAGCACTAGCTTGGAGGTGATTTCAGCTGACTTCACTGAAGTACGTGGTCCTGCTGCCATATTTATTCATTAAGCTGCTGCCTAGCTATTTCTTAAACATACTAAATACAGACAATAGTGTCATCTGCTGTCCTGGTTAAAAGCTAGCTGTCCTCTGCTAATCACTCAGGGTCACAGGGGACTGAGGATTTTGTCAATATTGCTCAGATTTTCTATTTTCTTAATTTCACTGAAAAGTGCACTGATGATAATGGTGTACATTTAGGGCTGGGGATTATTAATGAGGGATCACTGATGCTTTTTTTAAACCATTCCTTCCTGCAATATTATGTCTGGCTAAACTGATCTGATGTAGTTTGAAAAGACCTTACAGTGAACAAACTGTGTGTGACTCACCCCTGACCACAGAGATGGGCTCATTTTCTTAAACAAAACCACTGAGACTTAACTCTGTTGTCAGAAGATCAGGGCCGACAATTTCATCTCGATAAGGTTTGTTCTAGACTGCAGCCCTGCTCACTGATACAGGAATGAGTCATTATTTGTTTGAAGCTCTCTCTCTGTTTTTTGTCACATAACTGACATCAGTTTGGACTTTTGTTCAAGAGCAAACTCACTATTGTTTATGCAGGAAAAGCAGGAAATAACGTTTGAATGCTGAAATGATTCCTGATTATGAGCATCACTTGACTTCAGTCAAAGCACCTTGACTTGTGCTCTGCACGACAGCTCTTTGCTCTGTGCTCTACCGACTGACAGAGAAGTCAGGCTTGTGGTTTCTGTTTTGTTCATCTCTTCATGCGGTGTGGTTTAGTTTCTACAGAACTGATAAATGCAAAGAGCAACGTTATGTTGTGTCAGCTCTGGTTTCCCTTTTGACATTAATCTAGCATCTAATAGACACAACTGCAGTCCACACACACACACACACACACACACACACACACACACACACACACACACACACACACACAGACAGAGGTTCAAATGCTCCAAAGCAAGAGGTATTTTTAGGGCTTTTCACAGCCCATGGTTCAAACTGTGCATCCACAGCATATGAGGCTATGTATTTAACTGTGGGACACATATTTATAAAGTAGCGCGTGATTTTGCTTCTCACCTAAAAATACACAATGGTTATATTTTCTCCTCTTTGTCTTAAAGGACAGGATGATTTGGAGAGCAGCTGGAGCAGCATGTGCAAAGCAGAGGGATGAACTGGAAGTGAGGCCGTGGTCTTCACGTTTCTGCTCATCCAGTACAAGTGGCACAACTATTTGAGCGGGCTTTATCAACACAGAAACATCACCGCACAGACGAGGACTTTTAAGTCATATGTGAACGACTCAGAGGACTATGTTGAGTCATTTTCCCAGTCTACAGGTGCAAGACTGGAGGTAAGTGCACAGTTCAGAGGTCACAGCCTCTCCAGACAGCAATGACTGCAGCTGCTGTGCCGCTTTAATGCTGTGCTTTCAAGCTCAGATTGTTTGCGATTTTCAGTGGAATTAGTGTCAACAAGATACAATACAGGACAAGTTGCCCTGGTTACACGTACATGGCTCAGTTTTTGTTATTACTGTACGTGTCTGTCTCTATCGCCGCAGGACCATTTTAGTAAGGGGTGCCAAAAAAACCAAAAGAGCACACCAAACACACAACTATCAGACAAATAACAAAATATATAGCACAGCAATGGCCGCCTGTCAGCCCAAAAAAATGACAATATGAAAGCAGCATACCATTTATACAAGTTACAGGGAGGCACTCATCAACACAGACAGCCAACATAACATGGGACACAAGAAAGTACTGCAGAGAAGTGTGAGAACAGCTGCGCTGCAGGCCCTGAGACATTCAGACAGAGAGTCATATAAACGTACAGTCATTGGTCACGTGGTCATTTGTCCGTAAAGGTAAAATCAAATTGACTACACACTGACTGAATACACCATTAAAATACAGGTTAAAGCACTCCTCATTATGAATCAGTAGTAGAATAACATTTTGTTAATTGGTCATTCATTCTGATAATTCATCTGTGCATGTACTTAATTTGAACAGAACTTTGACTCCTGATAGCTTACCTTATGGTATGGTATTACAACGTTTACTGAATTCAAGGATCTGAATACATCTTCAACTAATGCTGTCCTCTATGAAAATGTTCTATAGCAAAAAACAAACAAACAAAAAAAACAACTGATAGCTGCTAAGATTTCCGGCTTCTCGGTTTATAAATAATGTCAAAGCACACTTTATGCGGCCATGTGTCTTAGATACAGTAACAGTAATCGGCTGTGTTTCCGTCCTGCTCCACTAGACTTCACAAGCCTCTCACTCTCTGTCTCTGACCACTCTCGCTCTCTCAGAGCCTTTCTAAATAAGATGTATAAATAGGCTGATGACACAAGTGCACCCTTCACAAAGACACCAAGGAGAGAGAAAAGAGAGGAGAACAGGACTCTGGCTTTAGTCACGGCCGCTTTATTCTTCTTCTTTTCAGAAGCGCAGGTTAAAAGGCAGCCATTTTTCTTTTCATGCCTCCCTCCCTCTCATCCCTCTTTCTCTCTCCCTCTCTCCCCCTCTCGTTCTCTGAAACAGGTCGTCTATTGTGGCGGCTACCGAAAGGCTACTGTGGCATTTATCAGAGAGGAGGAGGAGGAGGAGGAGGGGGGAGAAGACAAAACACACTCCCAATAAAGAGATAGAACAAGAGAAAGGGAAGAAAGGATGTGTATGAAGGCCACTTTTTTTTTTTTTTCTATTCCTTCACAAAGCCCCCCACCTCCACCCCCTTTCCACCCCCTGCTCCTTCAGGCTAGCTCAAACAAAGGAGGCCCGACTCTCACAATGTGCTCTCTGCTTTAGCCCGGCACACTTTATATCCTCACTCCATTCACTGCCGCTTCTTGAGAGCACCCACGTGTGCGCAACGTATGTGTGTGTGCGTGCGTGTGTGCTTTATGGAGTTTGTAATGGTGGTAGTGGGGGTCTATGTTTGCTGAGGGTCTTATGGACCAAGGGGCCAGGGCTCTGAGGTGTTACTATGGAAACGCCTTTGAGCAGTAAGGAGCACAACAGGTGATTCTGCTGAGGGCCTGTTCGTCTCAGCATTGAGACTGCAGGAGGTCTGTGTGTTTCTGTGTTTCTGTGTGCGTGTGTGTGTGTGCATGTTGTCTCACAAGTATAGCCGCTTATGCTACAAACTACTTAGTGCCATAGGTCTTAACCAGCTCCAATAAGCTGGAGATCATGTCTGAAATTGCTGGCTGACCGCTGTAATGACATGTGTGGCTGGCTCCGCACACGCGTTCAGCCTACAGACCCGATAACACAGCTGATGTATCTGGATAGTGTCTGAAAATAGGAAAATGTAGGAGGAACACTGATGGAAATTGTTTTGTTTTGGTGAATTTGTTCGCACTGACAAAAGAGACGATGTCAAAAGCCAGAAATGGCGGCCCAAGAGACGAGAAGAAAGAGGAGCGCAGGGCCCCAAGCTAGAAAGAATGCACCATAAACTACTGAGGGAATCAGTGAAAATATATATTTAAAACAGCTGTGATGGATATTTTGTAATAACGTGCTGTATGTATGCTGTTCTGATTCACATGAAAGCACACGACTGGAGACTGATAACTGGCTAAATAGGTGAGAAAAAATATATGGAATTTGGAATTCATATTGGAACACTTTCCTCCGTTCTACAACATCATCGCCTTTTTAAAGACAACAAATGGAATAACAGCTCATGCAGAACACTGTGTTTCCCGTTGTCTTCATGTCTTAGGTGAGGAGGACTGGCTGAAGGTTCAAAGATGGCTGAAGACCAGGCTGATTTTCTTGTGTCCGTTTGACCACCAGCTCATTTTCAAAGGATAAGGCTGGAGATTTCTGTTTTTCTTCTTGTGAAAAGACCAAGAAAAAGAAAAACCAACAATGACTTGATCCTACTAAGACTACTCCACAGACCTCCATTGTTGACCAAAAACTATTAAAAACACATCAGTGAGCCTCTCCGGCACTGGGTGACATGCTCTTTCATCACCACACAGTGTAGTTTATTTTGACTGAGTCCCATAAACACCGTCCTGCTGTCATGAATACTCACAGGAGCACCAAACATGGATTAATCTGCATCTGAAAATAGTACCAACCAAATACACTATTTCACTGCTGTTTCAGTAATGTTTGCTAAAAACTTCAGTGCCCAGCAGTTTGACAGAAACTATATATTTGTGAGCCCTCTCTAAAGATCTGGATCTTCAGTGGGGACATGTGGGCTTGAGGTTGGGTGCTGCAGACGCTAATAGAGATTATTAGTGTATTGTTCGCTCGGCTCAGCTGTGCATTTAGTAACAAAGAGAAAGAAGGTGGCAGTCATGTTTATTGCGGGTCGTCATTCAGAACTATGAGTCTGGAGATTGTACTTCAACAACAAGAGCCACTGAAGTGAATGATGTCCTCTTTGTGACTGATTAAACATAAGATGTAAACAATATAAAGTGCATTCTGTGAGGCTGGCAGAGGCTGCAAGATGAGTTCAATTACATTTCTAATGATGAAAATACATTGGTTACACTTCTTCGTTTCAATTTTGGTGCCTTCTCCTGTTAAACACTACTAAATATGACATAGTGTTTTAGAATTTGGGAAGAAAGTTCACCATTCTTTGCACAGCGTGCAGGGGTCTTTGTTTTTAGAGGTGAAAGGCTGATAAAGCAATCCACATACTGAAATTTATCTGGGTGGTTTCTCCTTCAATTGTGTTACACTTCAGCAAATGATAAAGCCAAGACACATGAAAAAGAATTAAAACGTGGAAAAAAAAAATCCTTATCAGAAGGAACAACAGTGAGCGGCCAAGACGCAGCAAGCAGAGGAAGTGTAACAAGAAAACCGAGGGTTTAAAACTAACATACGTAGCAGGAAAGTGATATTTGCTCATCTACGGCTGCACCACTGCCACAATCTCGACCATCCAACTGAAAGAGATGCCAAACACCAAAATGCACCATGGTCATAGAGACGTGAGATCAGACATGTTTCAAATGTCTGCACACACACCGCAAATGTTAGAGTCGAACAAGCAACAAACTTTTACAAAGCAGTCACATACTGTAGTTTTAGATGTCACTGATCTTTAAAGTAAATGTAAATCACGCCACATCACGCTAACAAGCACACAGTCTGTACGTACACATGCACACACAAACGCACCTACCAAACAGCTATAGAGTGGGAGTCTTGTGTTTTTCAGTATTTTTTTAAGCTACTTAAGGTTTCAAATGATGACAGAGGCACAGTGTCTGAGTCCAGGGGGAAAAGTCATGTAAATGAACCAGGAAACTGCAATGTTTGTATTTGTGTGCGCAGAGCTCAGGTATCAATACAGTGTTTGTGAGATTCTTGTGATTGGCGCAGAAATAAACAAATCGTGTGGAAAAAGGATAGCCAACGAGCTGATCATACCTTTACCTTCAGCCACGGAGAACAAAATAACATCTGTTTGCGCGCTCTTCTCTGAGGCAATGCAAATCTGTTGGTTAACAGAAAAAGGAGTAAAAAGGAGCTGCAACATATCAAAAGGTGTAAAACGTCAAACTGTCTCTAAATTTCATCAGTTTATGTGTTAATCTTACTTAGGATATCATTATTATGCCTCCATCTAACTCAATCTCATTTTTTCCATTTAAGCTCCACGTTCATCCTGATCATAGCAACACAAAATAGTCTTTTCTCCCTCTAAACGCTCTTTAAATTAAGAGGCAGAACTTCATGGTCACATATAAATCTGCTCTTTAATGCCTTCTGTGCTAAACCATACAGGGCCGTTATGTGACTAGCATAATGGGAACAGTGACACAAAAGAAACCTGTAGTTATGGTACTGTGACAAACATCACAACTTGAAAAAACCCACATACTTCCAAACAAAAGCTTCCCTCTCAACTCTACATTTAATGAAACACACCTTACTCCTGTAGGAGCTTGCATTTTCACATTGCGTGCTGAATGAAGGCTCGTGCATTTAAAACAGGCGTGCACACACACGCACATGCATGCACGCAGAGAAAAGTTCAGAAAACTCAAGTGTTTTTTTCTTCTTTCAGGGATTAGAAAGTGTTCGAAAGTGGTATGAGAAACGCAAGGCTGCAGTTCAAGGATGCTTCCGTTCTTTCTTCTTCAAAACTGATTTACAGCTGTTGATAAATAGCCTGCCACGGCTGAAAGCGCGGGCTTTAGTCCTGCATTATTAGTGCGTTATTATGAGCTTATGACAGCATTCATGGACGAGTGAGTGCACATTCAAAGCACAGCTGGCAGAATGCAAATGCACTTTGCAACGGCAAGTGCATGACAGAATGAGATCTTACCAATAGTTATTTCAAATCCCTTTTTAATCTTCAGCTCCGCATAATAGAAACCTAAACATGTGAATACTACATTACTGCTTTCACACACACACTAAGACAAAAAAACAAAGCCGTGAAAACAAAGACGTGAAAAGCCCACAAGATGTTTAACCTTGCGAGCAGAGGCAAACAAATCTCGCTCACATTATTGAGGCTTGTTAAAGACTTTGCTGCACGTAAAGCAGGAATCTTACCTTGAAGGTGTGTGTAGATGCTTACAGTGTGTGTGCAGCTGCTGTTGTCTCTAGGTGTCTCTGAGAGTAGCCCACCATCGGTTTAAGACTTTATCACCGCCCAGCCCGAGCCGCGGTGTGTACAGTTGTGTGTGTAGAAGTGTGTGTTTCCTATGAAGTTGACATCTTTTTTCTCCCCCTACCAAGGCAACAGGTGCAAAGTGTCTTTAAAAAGTCCTGCGAAGAATGAAGAGAGGAGGTGTAGAGATGAGGCAACAGGAATCAAAGAACCTCTCCACCTTTGTGTTTCCTTCACAAAGAGATGATTTCTAAGAGCTTCTCCTGACACGCTTAACATCTCCGCTTATAATTACTGCTCTCTCACCCCGTTTGCTTCAAAGATTAAAAAAAAGAAAAAAAAATGAAGACGAGGTGCATCTTGGCACTTAAAGGATGACCAAGACATTCTCACATCAGCCGGTTCTTACAAAAAGGACCATTTTCTCTGCTCTTACACTCAATGTACTGGATTCTGTCTTTGTGATAGTGACATACAGAAACACTAAAGACTACATGTTCAGGGGTTATATGCCTCTCGTGAAGAGACCAGGCTGTTACATGCATGCAAAAGAGGACATGGTGAGGTACAGAAACTGATTGTGCTATCACGCTCTAATCAAGGATGTAGTGAAGAATTAACTTGAATAATCTCCACTTTCTACTTTATAGGTCACAGAATAGGAGAGAGTCACCTTTACCACCTATGAAGCCCGAATAGAAACATGAATTCATAGAGTTTAAAATCATAATTGACACCGCAATGAGTTGCATCAAACTACTGTCACCGCCTCCACAGCATCTCTAAGTAACAGACCATCACACCATCATCATCTTTTTGTCAATAAACTATCATAGGATAGCAAAAACATCCATCACCATTTCCCAGACCTGAAGGTGACATACTGAAAGTTTTGCCTGGCCAACGGTCCAAAGCACAAAGATATTGTGTTTGCAATCATATAAGACAAAGAAAGCCAGAGAAGGTTCACATTTGTTAAGCTGAAACTAGAGAATTTCTACCAATTTTCTTGAATAATAAGGTTGACTGACCAAAAGTCAAAAGTTGCAGATCAATTTTCAGTTGATCAATTAATCAACTAATCCCAATGCATTCATTTTAATGTTGATGGTCTGCAGAAAAAGATATTTTTCCCTTGTTACCAGCACACTGTCTACCAAAAAAACTTTTTTCTATTTGAAAAAGTAAAGTAACATCACCAGATTTTAAGTATTGCAAAACCTTCTCATTTGTCAAATGGAGTTGGACAAGGACACTTTTAAAAGTGCAATAATGTGCAGAAAATGGTGAGAGATGACTTTTGGTCAACTCATTGAATTGACTTCTAACTTACTGCCTTCACTTTTTGCTACATATATAGTTTTGGAAACTCATACCTGTTTCTGCATCTTAACTGGATACTACTCATGCTCTTTTGTAGCTTGTGAGTCGTCCTTGCCTGTGCACAGGTCTGGTTTGTATTTAGCATAGTGACCATCTTCCTGCCCTGCTCTCTCAAGTGCCTTTCACATTCGCACTGCAACCCTGAACATATCTAGACAGCAGAGCTGCATGCGAGAACGCAAATGTCTGAATCAGGTGGATGAGACATTAAAGTGACTTTACCCTGCAGGCTCCCTGGTACAAAGTCTGTGTAATATCCAATTGAGCCCATGTGTACAGCAGGTCATTGTCTGGAGTAAGGCTGCAAGAAATATTATTTCAGCATTAGCATCACAGTGTGCACATGGGCAAATTCGCTCAAACATGTCATGCTACAACTTTGTTGCTGCTGCATAGCAAAGGAAAACTTGCAAGCGTCTCATTTATTTTGACTAATTTACAAGAAACGTCCATCTGATATTACAAACCATAACTTAGTGTGATTTAAGGGTTCTTGCATACACAGTGTTTGATCAGTTCCCAGTGTGCTCTGATGAATGGGTGCACTTCATCAATTTATCAACCAACCAAAGCAGTCCCCACTAGTCGCCATCTACAACCTGAAAATGAGGGCTGCCTGTTCGGGCTGTTTGATAAACTGATCGAGTGTGTGTGGAGTCTGCGTATCACCGGCCTGTAAACATGCACAGATGATGTTGCCTGGATGCTCGAGGCAGGAGTGAATGTATTCCTGTTATCAGCGGCACCTGTTACCAGCCCAGGTGCTGGTTAAGAGTCAAAAAGTTAGTGTAACAGGGCTACTCTGTGCCCTCATGGAGGAAACGCTTAACACACACAACACACATACTCTCACAAGGCACATAGATAAACCTGTTGTTTCAGTTTGAGATTTCTAAAAACCTAATACAGACTGGGAGGTCTGCATTTCTTCTGCCACACAGAAAAGCATGCTGTTGAACATAGTTAGGTGAAGTTCATTAAGAAAAGTGTTGTTTTTCCCCAAACAAACAACTACGACTATTTTGATCCTTGATTAATCTGTTGATCATTACTTCAATTAATTGACATTAATTGAATAAAAATGAAATGCTACATTTAAGTTTTTTCCAGCATTTCAATGCACAATGCTTTTTCAAACAACTTGGGAAGGCAAGTAGAGACAAGGTCACTACAACACAAAGTTCAATAAATGGGCACTGGGAATGCAGCCACGCAGTGAGGGAAAGGAAATATAACTAATGCGTATTTGATCAGATCTTGCTCAACTTTCTGTTGGAAAGAAATTCTCATGGAAGGCATTTCAATGCAGTACGTTTGTTTTTAAATTAGAACCTGTAATTTTTGAATTCTTACCCCAGAGACAAAGCAGATCATATCATTCATCATGTGAGCTACACAAGGCACGGCATTGGCTGGCTTACTAGCCCCAGCGCTGTGCCTCGAGTTTAATGGATTTAATAGGTTGTTAATATATGACGTCACGTCACTCTTTTGTTGTGGTGCGAACTGCACATGGAAGCAGGAAGTGATTTTCTGCATAGGAGGCAAAATGCTGACGTTTTGCGTCATTTACGGTTGCTCAAAGCGAGCAAACAGAGAAACCAAGAGGAGCTTTTATCAAGTACCAAAAGTTGTTGTTCATAACAATGAAAAATCCAAGAAATTGACCAAAAAATGCCAGAAAAAATGTCTTGCTAGCTTAATCTGCAGGACAAGAAAAGCTACGCACCCTTGAATAACGAAACAACAACCTTGGTATCGAGGTCGTGGACCCAACGGCTAACAAGAAAGTGGTACGCCTCCATACTTCTGTTTGCTTTCAGAGTATAACAATGCCAACAGGTCATTGGTTATTTCCACCTGTCAGTAACAGCAAATCTTTCAGCTGAGTTGAAAAATCGCTCCTCTTCATATCGTAAAGGTCACATCCAACATTTGTTCTGATTTTCTGTTTACACCTCTCTCTTGCAACTTAATCTAAACTAGCCCAGTGAGAACTGTCCTTCATCTCATCCATGGCAGTTTTCACTTCCTGCCCTCCATGTGAATTTAACATCACGTGACTGCAAACAACCTACTGATTAGTTGTTTCAGCCCCATTTGTGTGCTATATGTGTGAAATGGAAACTCCAGACAATAACCAGACCTAATTCTCCAGACAGGGGAGAAAGCTACTGACGTTACATTAGGTCAGACTCAAAGTTTGGTTTTGACACCTTGTAAATGTTAACTTGTTAATAGCAATCAGCAGTGAAATTAGTGCCGATCAGGTCTGTGTCTCTTGGTCAGATTCGGGGCTACCATTACTCAGTTCTGCATATAGGGGTTCCAGCTTTCAAATCAGAGGCGACTCCAGTTCAGTTCTGGATAGTATGTTTCTGTGTCTTTTGGAGTTCGGACACAAATTTTTGGACCCATGAAAACCTGTGTCTTAAAAAAAGATTTTAATCCAAGCAAAAGCTGGTTAAATGAAATGAAAATTCATTGAGCACTCCATCAGGGCCGGGAAATTTGATTGAACTCATCAAAACAATAATTGAATGTTGTTTCCCCCCCCCAATGGTAATATAACGTAAATCGCAATAAGGCAAATGTATGTAAGATCAGGGCTGCAACTAATATTTATTTTCATTATTGACTAAATTGTCAGTTATATTAAGGTAAAAATGCCAGAAATCAGTGAAAAATGTTGAGAAGTTGACGTATTCTTATGTTACTTATTGTCTATAATTGAGAAAGGCAGCAAATTCCACCATGGAGAAGACAGATCTATGGAATCATTCTGAAAAAAAAAAAAAGAGTGAAGTGATGAATCAATAATCAAAACTGTTGCTGATTATCAACCAGTCAATTCATTGTTTCAATAACTCATTTTGTCAATTTTGTATTTACCACTTCATCAGTCATTAATTTGTAAAGCAAACCATGAATCCTCTCCCAGCTCTACACTCAGTCTCTCTTTTTGGTGGTAGCTCATTAAACAAGCAGTGAAAAGAATAAAATGCATGAGATAAATGATGAAAAGTGTTAATGCTGAAGTTTCAGTCAGAGGCGAGGCGTGTGGATGAAACTGTTGGCCTGTTTATCAGTCAGTCAACCAGCTGAGTGTTTTAATGTTCACGGTTCTTGTGATTCCTCCAAAGGAGACAATGCACCCAGAGGGTTTTATTTAAAGAGATCATAAGGCTTCCCCGAACCCAGCATTGTTCTTTGTCATTGGCTTGGCCTCACACTGCGCTAAAGCAGAGGCTGAGGAGTACGCACACACACACAGACACACCATTCTCCATTGTGGTGTTTCTCTGTGGACTCGTGGTTCAATAGGATTTGGAAAACAATGTCCAGAGGATATAGGAGGTCAGGAGGAGAGAGGGGAAGAAACCTTTGTCTGTTCTGCTGCCCTTATGGAGATGTCTGATGTATAGGACATGGTGCACACGTGCACACACTCACAAACACACACACACACACACACACACACACACACATACACTTCAAACACTGGCACAAACAAACTATTTAGAGAGCAATGCGCCAAATTCAAAAGTCCAACGCAGGTATGAAAAATATGTAAACAATAACACATGGCGAGGTGGAGTCCATTATTTTCTACATCAGAACGCTGTGGAGTGCATTATGGCCATCATAACATGGCTGCTGCAAAACACAGTCATCCACTTGTTGTAAACCTGAGGCTGGGTTAGTTTGTCACGGCCAAGGTTTATGCCCCTCATGTATTGCCATTACAGCCCATTGGATTATTGAGGCCAATACTGCTATCAATATTTGGGAGTTTCAGACATCCAATAAAGATATATGGATTCATTTTAATCAATTAAAATGAACAATTTCAATACAGATCCTTTACGTTTGTATTTGTTTTTATTGTGACCAAGACATACAAATCAGAACATGTAACGGTGGAAAAATCCTTGCGTCAATGCTCTCTGGAAAATAAGCTATGTTGTGGTGACACTGTTCCCAAATGACATGATTTGACATGTCTGCAATTTCTTGACGCCTTTCAGCGAACATATACACTAATACTGATATATCTGCAGTGAACGGAGGTCAGCCTGATTGATTTATCAGTATAGCTCTAATTCAAGTCACAAAGCTAAGCATCCAATCTTCCAGAGGGTTGTTCAACAATGGAAGGTATTTCCAGATTGACTCCTCTAACATATGTCTGTGCTCAAGCAAAATAACAGCGCTTTGTTTTTGTCAATGGTCACATGGAGTTTAATATACCTTTATTCTGGTAGAAAACAGTGGTTACACAGTTGACTACCTTGAAGTAGATATATTATTATCATATTCTGTGGCTATGATGTGAGACATGATAGCGCTCAACCCAGCTGACAGAGACAGTCACCTTTCGTCCTAAATGAACCCATTCACCTGCAAACACAAAGCTCCAAAGGTGAGGGGGGTGGGGGGTTAAGGGTGAAATGCCAAACCACTCCTAGAGATTATGTTGTGTGTGTGTCAGACAGAAAGGAGAGGTGTATAGTATATACTACAATGTGACAGTGACAGCAGACTCTTTGCTTTACATCTGCACTGCTCAGCCAAAGAGCATGATGGGAGCGTGTCCATGCAAGTTGCATGGTAGAGAGATGCAGCATTACTGTCCTTCTAATTAGCTTACGAAAGAAAGAAAGAAAGAAAGAAAGAAAGAAAGAAAGAAAGAAAGAAAGAAAGAAAAGGAGTGGGTCCAGCGGTAGGGGGTGTGAAGATGGGAGCAAAGAGTGAATGAGGAAATAAAGGAGATTGACGGAAAGAAAGGTCAGGGACTCCCCACTGACGGACAGCTTTGTATGCAGCCAACCACTGTAAAGACGAGCACGCACACACGCGTGCACACCCGCACAGATCTACAACTTCACTGTTCAGAAGGACTCCCGCTGTGGCAGAATGCCCACAAGCTTTTACATACTTTGTTCTCTGCACTGAGAGCGAGACGTAACCTCTGAACTGCTCCCAGACCTGCTGTCCATCCGTCTGCAAGCAGAGTTCACACTAAGGGTCTTCTAAACCCAGACAACCTCACTACTGATCCATGAACACCACTGAGTATTGTTTCTGACCATTTTCACATGCCCCCAGGACCCCTGCGTGTTCTCAAAGGTCCCTTGGGTGGGAGCCCAGGTACCACTGACTGTCACCACTTCATCCTGAGCCTCATAGAAAGTGCATTTCTAAACTGACAACTGACAAGATGCAATTATTCTTTAAAAATGTGCCCAGCAGAACAACTTCACGCCATTCTGGAGCTTGAAGTTCTAATTACTGCGACGCTCTCCTCAACATCAGCACAT
Organism: Chaetodon trifascialis; assembly: GCF_039877785.1. Classification (NCBI taxonomy): domain Eukaryota; kingdom Metazoa; phylum Chordata; class Actinopteri; order Chaetodontiformes; family Chaetodontidae; genus Chaetodon; species Chaetodon trifascialis. The sequence continues at coordinate 26,715,403 of NC_092058.1, read as the reverse complement.
CAGCTGAAGTGAACATGAAAAAGAAGGTGTTGAAGTCTTTGGGAAAATGTTGACTCCTGTGCCTACTCTCAGTGAACCTGCTGATATCTGCTCATTTGCATCTGCCAACAGAACTGAATTCATCATCATCCTCATCGCCATCACCATCATCTCCCCCCACTAGATAATTGTGTAAGCTGGCAGCCGTGCAGTGCAGTGCAGCATTGTCAGCCTCTCATTTCTGGCACATTCAGAGGAAAAAATAAAGATGTCACAAGAGAGAGTCAAAGAGCGGATGGAGGACAGCAGAGACGACTTGGATGGTTCAGATCATAATGAACTGGATAATATGAAGAAAAAAATAAAGTTTTTGGAAGTTGTAAACTCATGGCTGAGGTGGAATTTGACAACAATGTCTATTTTAAGCTGATAAGTTCGATCACATCCAACAACAAACACAGATCCACACCTGACATTTGAGAGGCGTTTGGAAGTTTTCAAGCAAATGTTACGTGACGCAAAGACTTCCAGCGGGTCGAAATACGCACAGAGATTCACAGCAGCTACAGGATGAGTTCATGACAAAGCTTCGGTGTGACACGAAACGCGTTTCAGGCGCGTTGACACCGATCGAGCCTTCACTCACCAGTCCCGGTGCGCCCTGAGCTCTCCGCGAGAAAAAAAGAAAACTTCCGTCCTCCTCCTCTTCCTCTCCCGCGTTAATTCCTCACCGCATTCAAAGCACGGTGTTTTGGGACAGACGCTGCTCGCTCCGGTCCGCCACAGCGCAGAGAGCCGGTCGGTGGTGGTGGTGGTGGTGGGGGTGGATGTTGGTGAGGTGACGGCCGGGACTGAAGGGAGAGGCGGAATACTGCTGCGGTGCGTAACGTGAAATGTTTTGGAACCGGAGAGCGCAGTCCTGCTCTCACTCACTCACTCACTTACTCACTCACTCACTCCCGGGGACTTTCTGTCGGCGGCTCTGGCTCCAGCGCTCACCGTCCGCAGCGCCCTGCCGCTCACCTCCCACTTAAAGGGAGAGGGACTGATTTCCAGGTGGTGGCGGCGGTGGTGACAGACAGGGAATGAAAACCGAAACGATCATCTGTCAGTGGCTCCTTGTCATATGAGTACTCAGATCGAACAGCCTATTGATCACTGTTTATTGCTTTGTTCCCATCAGCTGACAGCCTCTTGTCCTCCTTTAGATCCATATTCAATCCAATATGCTCACAGTATGCTTACTTCACTTCAGGCTGCTGCCAACGCGGATCGTGTTTTACAACTTCCTTTGTGCCCAATAAGACAGCCACGGATGATTGTTTGCAAAATCGAATTATTTGCTGATAATTTTTTCAACTAATCCATAAATTGCTTTATTCATGAAACGTCTGAAAATAATGAGAAATGAAGCAATCACAAGTTTCCAGGTTTCCAAAGGTGACGTCTTCAAATGTTGTAGGGACTGTATGAAAATTGTAGGAGGGGTGATCACAATTTATTGCAAATATTTAGATTTTTTTAAAATTTTTTGCATTCTAAATGAATGAATACTCCCAAAATGATATATATGAACATTAGAGAGTAGCAGCCATAGGCCTACAGGACGTCCTTTGTTATGTGGTTAACGTTGTGAAACGGTTGCAGTTTGCTTAGGTTTAGGCACCAAAACTACCTGGTTAGGTTGAGGAAAAGATCATGGTTTGGATTACAAATGTTACTGTTATGTACTTAAGCATGCTGCATAAGTTCAACCTTGACTTTCGCTTTGACACTGGACACAAAAAGTAGTCCCCTGAGTAAAAGTCCTGTGTTTGACACATCCATCCACACCACCTTCCTCCATATGCGAACGTACGACACCTGACATCCTCGTTTGCTCCCGTCATAATTACTTCGGCCACTAGAGGCCATGGCCTAACGACAGAGACACATTTTACTGTCTGCTCTTTCACAGTTAATCACTTCACTTTGAACGTAAACATTTTCTCGTAACACAAGAGATTAGTGTTTAGCTCAAGAAAGTGGCTGTGCTAACATGACACGTGTTGACATGACATGGTGACACATGTTGTCATCATCTTAAATTTGCCTCCTTTAGTTATCTATTGTTAAAGGATTTTTACCAACTCAACACTTCTAGAATATTTTTAAAGCTGATGTTGTCTTGATTTTTAAAAAGGTGAAAAATAAGATTTAGTCCCCCTCCCCCCTCCCCCCTCCCCACCCCACTCATTTTTATACAGTCCTTTGTTAGTCTTGTCTGAAAAAGAGCCAAAAACTGAAAAATATTCAGTCAGCAATGATGTAAAACAGAGAAAGGCAGAAAATCGTCACAATGAAGAAGCTGGAATTAGTAAATGAATTTAACGATGAATCGATTATCAAAGTTATTTGTTTTCTGTTGATCAGCTGATTGATTGATCAGCTAATGGCTTCATCTCTTGTAACTAATTAACCTGTTATAAGTATATTACAAAAAAGTTTTCCAATTTACCCACAGTGCTTTGTATTCTCTGCAGACACTCGTGGTTTTACTTTTGAGACGTTCACCAGCAAAACATCTGCTGCCACCCAAGTATTACAGAGATGAGCAGAATTTCATTTGTGCTGCTTAAAGCAACAAAATAAATTACATTTGACAAACTCAACAACATCGTGTATCTGCAGCAAAAACATTCCATAATTCACAAACTCCAAACTTGTTTGTGACCTTGTTCACACAAAAATATTCTTAATTCTCTTTTTCTAACACAAAAGTGGCAAGTTGATCCAGAGTAATAATTTTTCTGCAAAAGGAAAGCTGCAAGATGCTTTTGAGTTTTTCAAAGATCGTTTAATGTCTTGAACACCACAAGTTCTATCTCACCTCTGTTTTTTACCAGTATGTATGTATTCAACACAGCATTTCATATTCAAAGCCAAGCCACACTAGTTGTGTTATATTTCTTATTTCATTGGTTGTATCTTTGAAAACAATAAGATCTTTGGAACACTGGATTTCGAAATAAAATTCTACAGATTTAAATTTCTAAACCTCAAGCTGTGTCCACAACAGGGTGGACAAAGTAGGAACACAGTGTTTTCAGAGGGTTTTACAACTATATAAGCTTGCCAGTCATGATAAGATAATACTAAAACACTCTAAAGTACAAAGAAGTTATATCAATGTGTTGGGTTTTCTGTTGAAACAGGTCCAACTATGCTGGAAGGCAATTGTGTATATAGGTGTTCCAAACGGCTGCATTCGAAGGTGGAGTGCAAAGCCGACATCAGTGAGGGAGGGGTGCAATTAAATATGGGGATAACACATTTTCAGACAGCTGAAAGGCCTCCTGAAAGGCTGTCATAGTGCTACAGCTCAGTCATTCATACGGAAAGTGACAGAAATAGTGTAACGAATGCAAAAAGAGAGCTTCAGTTCAAACCCTGCTTACTTTTCCACCTCCACACCTGGCCAATCACTGTGTAACGTGAATGTCAGATGGATGGATTTTGGTGGGGGAGGGGGTTAGGGTTAGGGGATGCTTCAGAATATGAGGTCATACTGAAGATGCACTGCTAGGGAGCTCAAGTACCCATTTCATGGGATCTTTGAAGCTTGTCCTTGTACTCCTCCTCCTCCTCCCCTAATGGCGGCTATAGGAAACAATACAATGATACCTACAGTATTACTGCAACCATCAGTGGTCCAGTCACTCAACTTGGTTCCATCTCCTCTGATCATTTACTTTGTGATTCAGTATTAATGAAACAGTAGTTGTTGTCATTGATGAATGGTCTTTCTGTTGATCAGATTTCTTTTCATAAATGAGGATTCGTCACAGCAGAAACAGAAAAATGTAGTATGACAACACCTTTCTGAGCTGTTTCCTAACATTACTGCAAAGTGGAAGCGTTGCACTGTCCATCACTGTGAAAACTCATTTCCAAAAACTCTCAGTTTTTAGCAGTGCAAAATGCTGCCAAAAGCCAAAACTGTGACTAAAAGATACCTTTGAAATGTATGTGCATTAGTGTGTACATCTTGTACAGTAAGCTTGTCTTATTTGCATCTGTGTGAATAACGCTGGCAGTGACAGAAGCCAAGAAGAAAAACAAGCTCACAGAATGTCAGAAAAATGTGACTGAAGAAGTGAAGACCTTGTCTCAAGAAAGAAAGAAAGAAAGAAAGAAAGAAAGAAAGAAAGAAAGAAAGAAAGAAAGAAAGAATTGGTGAGGTCATGGGAGTGCACACGGTGAGGAGAAGATAAAAGGAGGCGCGGCTCTATAGGGACAGAGAGAGATAGAGAAAGAAAGAGGGACAAAGAGAGGAGGAGAGAGAATGAAAGAGAGGGAGAGGACGAGGTAGAGAGAGCCTGGCTCTGTATTGGGGGAGCTGATGTGCCATTTCTAATCCCTCCTGTTCGTGGCTTTGTGCCGTGGCCCAGCAGGAAGTGGGAGCTGGGCAGACAACAATTAACAAAAGAGCTGTGAAGAATACAATTAGCCATCAATGGCCAACCACAGGCCTTTGTGCCTGTCACCATGGAGACGGCACAACACCACTATACCAAGATTACAAAACCCTTTTCTACACTTCTCCTTTTTTTTCTCTCCATCTCCCCTTTTCTCTTTTTCCATTTACCTTTTTTCCACTTTTTTTCTCTTTTCTTCTGCTTTCAAACTTATGTTCAGTTTTTCTCTTCGGTTCATCTTTGCAGTCTTTTTCACTGTGATCCACACACATAGGCACACTTATATGTGCTGCTATACATGCAAACACTGGGTTCATGCGCTCTGTGAAGCTACATGCTGTCTTTGTGTTGTGATGCCCTGGCTTCTTAAATTTGTCATGACTCACTGCCTGGAGATTCAAGCACTAAATAAACCTCTCTACACCCTCCAATAAGATAAGCTGACCCCTCATTAGCAAGGAGTTCTGTTTTATTTTGTTCAGGCGGTCCTACGCAGTAATGTTACATTTAACAGCTGTATTTCTACATGACTGCAACCTTCACCTGAAAGCTGCAGTTTGACCTGACCTGTGGCTGTGAGAGCTGTGAGAGGTAAGTGCCCCCCCCCCCCCCCCCCCATCAGTCCATAAAGACTGTTGGATGTCATTTGCTTTTCTCTGAGTCTTTCCAAGCCTTTTTAACACATGGTTAATGATGTAAAACAGTCACAGTTTGGTGAGGTTTAGACACCAAAACTACTGGTTAGGTTTAGGAAAAGGTCGTTCACTCTTAGTTTCTCACTGGACATGAACCCTGGTCTCCTGGTTGAAAGCCATGTGTTTGTTTGAGTCATCCATCTACCCGACCTTCCTCCATTTGTGGTGAGTCTCACACAGATGCTCAAGGGTACGTTGTGCAGTCAATATTTGATGTTCTGGAAATAAGACCAGACTGACACTCTACAGTCAGTTAGCATTTTATTAGCTTCCACTGCCAAAAAGTAATACAACTAAAAGTGAGTGTGTGTGTGTGTGTGTGTGTGTGTGTGTGTGTGTGTGTGTGTGTGTGTGTGTGTGTGTGTGTGACTGACTGACAAAAATGTGCTTTTGGTTAATTTTTCGCGATTTAATTTTGTTCATTATGTTAGTCAACAAAACCTGTGACTGACAACGTTATTCTGCTGCATGGCACTGCCTGTGGTGCATTGAGGTAGTAGTTTAATCATTGTAATGTTCTTTTACACAGTTCCAGATACTTGTTACCTGGAACATGTTAAAAAAAAAACAAAAAAAAAAACAGCCATGTAAAAAACGTTGAGCACCGCAGTGTTTGCACTGCTCTGTGGTCAGTGTAGCAGCTTCAGAGACATGTTGTTAGCTTGCTTTTGTAGAAATGTAGGCGTGCTGTCTGCGTGTTTTGTAGTTTGTCCCAGATGTTTTGTTTATGCTTTCTGCCTAATTCTCAGAGCACTGTGGAATCTCAGGTGGCAATACTGACAGAGACAGAATGGGACTGGATGAAAGATTTTGTTTTAGTCTTGGTTACACTGTGAAAAAAGAACTTAATTTTCAGTCACATCACAACACAGTCAGACAAACTGACGACTTTATGGAAGCTGGTGAAGAGAAGGACTACTGTGTCCCTACATACAGACATCTGCAACTGAATCAGGCACTGAAGGCTGAGAGTTTTTGTTTTCTGGTAATACAAGCATTATTGTGAGGTTGTTGTCCAGTAGAAAGGTGCTGAATCAATACAGTGGTCATAATTTCTTGTACTGTGAATAGCTAAGCAAGTGAGAGATGACCTGATTTCCAAATGGCATGAAGTCAATGATGACACATTTCTTCAAAATTTCAAGGTTACTTTTTTATTTCAATCTTTTTCATTTTTAGAATAACAAAGAAGGAAAACAACCCGAAGCAAAAGTTCCATACTCCCTGCATGGTCAGTACAGTAACATTCCCTTTGGCATGTATCATAGCTTGTAAAGGCTTTTTGTAGCCAGCTAAGGCTCTTTCAGTTCTTGTTTGTGGGATTTTCGCCCATTCTTCCTGCAAAAAGGCTTCTAGCTCTGTGAGATTCTTGGGTCATCTTACATGCATTGCTCTTTTTGGCTCTATGTATAGATTTTCAATGATGTTTAGGTATGGAGTCTGTGAGGACCATCGCAAAACCTTCAGTTTGTGCCTCTAGAGGTAGTCCATTGAGGATTTGAGGTGTGTCTAGGATTATTATCCCCATTGTAGAAGCCATCCTCTTTTCATCTTCAGCTTTGTTTTTACAGACGATGTGATGCTTGTTGTAAAATTTTGCTGGTATTTAATTGAACCCATTCCTCTCTCCACCACTGAAATGCTCCCTGTGCCCACTGTCTGCAAAAAAAGTCCAAAACATGATCAATCCACCTCGTCCTAACAGCTGGAGAGAAGAACAGTCCACCACTACTGTGCAAAATGTTCATGAAGGTTTTTTGCAGTCAAACAGGGGATCTGATTTGCCTTTTTCTACCAAAGCCCTGAGCAGTTCTCTTTGAAAATTTTCTTGGTCCTCCAGATCTCAACTTGCCCTCCACTGTTCCCTCCATTTCTTAATTATGTTACAAACTGAGAAAACAATTACTTGAAAAATCTTCTTATTGCCTTGTCCTGCTTTGTGGGCATCACTTATTTTCATTTTCAGAGTGCTGGGCAGCTGTTTAGAGGAGTCCTTGGCTGCTGATTGTTGGGACAATGTTAGTGAGTGTAGTGACAAGTGTTAGTATTAGTACCTTTGAAATTTGCATCACTTGGCATTTCCTAATGATGATTCTGAATAAACCATAGCTCTAACTAAGGTCTGAGACCACAGTAAAAATCTGAGGGTTCAAATCTGTGACCAAACTTTCGAGGTGCTCCTTTTTTTTTGTTTCACTCTAAACTTGTACAAATCAAAAATAATGCAGTTATCTTGCTCAAAATGTCATCATTAACTTTATGCCTTTTGGAGATTAGTCCATCCTCTACTTACTTAACTATTCACATTAACATAAAGTTTGCCCAGGGGCGCTTAAACGTTTTCATGCAACTCTATCTATAATTTCCAAATTCTATTATACATTTTGGACAAAGCCAGACACACACACACACACACACACACACACACACACACACACACACACACACACACACACACACACACACACACACACACCTCTTTTGCACAAAGTTTGATTATGGTTACAGCTGTAGAGACGGCATATTTCCCATCATGCCGTGCTGGGCTGTGTAGTTTGTTAAGTTTGCTTTTTTATATTCCAAAAAGCAAATGCACTTAATAACACTGGTGTTTATACAGTAGTATTTGTCATGTGTGTGTTCAGAACTTGGTGGTTTATGTTGGTAGTTTAGCATTCGGCTGGTATGTTTCTGTACCAGCCACCAACATTTCTGACACCAGCTGTATTTTTCAGTCAAATTTTTTTTTATTTTTACTTCTTAAATCTTGTAAACAACATATTATATTACTTTCTTGTCAAGAAAAAGTAATGTATTACTGTAATGCCAACACCATAATTGATTATAACACACTTCCCAGACTGAGCAGTTGAAAGCTGCTAATAATGATGTGGTCAGTAATGTTGATGACCTTAACCTCTACTTTCTGCTTCACTATGTGAAGGACGCACTACTTCCACTGGTACTGAACGTTGTACAGGATGTCAAAATCATGAGGTGTAGAATCACCCAGTATGGACGTAATTCTTAAGTATTATCTTTGAAAACATAATATTCCTTCTTTGTTTCCTTCTTACAACTTTCTAAGAAAAAAAATAGGTCTGAAAAGACTTGATCCTCTGTAAACAACAAAGGGATGTATATGATATTTTTTTTACAACGATTAATTGCTCCATAAGTGAGAAACTGATGTTTAAAGATACCCTATTTCCACTGACTACAATCATTTACATGAAGATAGAATTTAAAATACAGACTCCAAAAAACAAGACTCAATACAACTGACTGTCATTTGGTTTTAAATTAATCCAAATGGAGCAACTTTGTCTAACAGACAAGCTTAGTGATTCTCAGACAACTCTGGAGCGACCTCCTGTAGTGTGGCTGGGCTCTGGTGAGTGGCCAGCCTGTGGACCAAGCAGTTTGATGGTTCATCCACAAGAAGAATGGTTAACTATGAATTGCAGACTTGTGCCTTGTTACCAGGGATTGGCAAGCTAATGGACCATCACTCTCAGGACCTGTTCCTCTTCCACTGATAAGTAACATTTCACGTTTTCTGAATTCATTAATATTCTGCAGTCTGGATGGGAACCTTTGGTGGGCCTTATACTTTGCAGCCACCTGACAGCATGTCCATATAATAGTTATTATAAGAATTTCTTCCATTTGGTACCATATTTTCAACATTCTACACATAACAAATTCTGTGTTCGATGAGTGAAATGTGTAAGTTCCAGGAGACAGCCAGCCTGGATCATATGTAGTTTATGGTCTGGATCAGACAGTGTCACCTTGCATTAGACTGTGGATGAAAGTCTATGGCGTGATGTAAATGATACATTAGTTCTAAAACCTTTTCTTAATCTTACTTTCAGTTTTGTTTCTGACTAAATGACTGCAGGTCTGGACTGACTGTATGAGGAGTTTTGAAAACCCAACAACATAATTTATGGCATGAGTTTGCTTTTTTCGAACTCAAACGTGGTCTTGTTGTTTGTCACCTTTCCTCAAAACTGTGCCTTTTGTTTGAAACAATGGAGACAAACTGTAGTGTTTCAAAATGTGGAAGAGGAAGGAGAAACAAATCAAGCTGTGACACACAGTGCTGCACCAGAGGGGACATTTAAGAAGAGATTTAATGAAATTAGGACAACAACTTTCTCAGTACATGATGTTCAATGTCAAGCTGGTCAGCAGGCTCCTTCTGGCAGTGAGCCATGTACCATTCCCTTTCTGAACCGCCTAAAATATGCCTAATATGTCCTTTTATTTGATTTTATTCTGTTTTTATAAAAGAGGTTTGTTTTTCTTTTCTGGTTTTCAGTGAAGGTTTTTTCCCTTGTATTCGTTGCTGCTCACACACCATTATGTGATTTTGAGTTTTAGAGCACAATAACATTTCGAGCAGGCATTTACTATTTTACAAACTGAAACATAGTTGTGTTGTTTGTGTCACCTATTTGAAAAAGCATGCACTATTGTTTCTGACAATGCATCTTAACAATGGAGAGAAACTGTATTTGCTGAATACTGAATGACTACCATCAGCCCGCCAGTGACAACACAATGTTTGATTATCATCTTTTATTATGTGTTTGAATCACATAGGCTTAAGTTCCATCTGCCATTTCTATGGGCCTTGTGTTGTGCTCTGCTGTGTAGTGGCTTGAGAGGCTTTCCTCTTGTTTAAAGCTTTTATGTGATGACTTTTTCATAGCAAGACTGTGTAGCTGAAGTTAGAGGGGAGTCTACAGTGTTCATTCTGTGCAAACATGCATTGCAAATTTCCCTGGCTTTAAGAGGCTTAATACTCTAAATGAATCAAATCAAGTTTGTATCTTTACAGTTATGATGGTTTTAGTGTAAAATTTCTTCTTTCCACAAACCAGTTTCCTGGCTGATTTGTCGAACTGAGGCTGCAGAAGCATTGTATTAGCTTTAGTTGAACTTTAGAAGGCATTTTTACATGACGTGGACTGTGGATTTTGACCTCCAATCTCTCATTATGTAATTGCACCAGGACGGGTTTACTTCAGGAGCGTACGGAGATGAGGAACTTTTTTCCAAAAAACCTTCTTATGTAACAAAAGTTATATTGATTAATCATATATCTGTGGCAGAATTTAGGACTAATCTAAACTCTATGGTAAATAATTCCTTTGCTAATTGTCTTATTTTAGTGTTGTTATCTGATTATAATATAGTTTTATCTGTTGCTTAATTTCATGGTTTCCCTTGCATTGCCAGATAAGTTAATATTAATATTATAATATTTTCCATCCACTTGATTTGCTATTTGTTTATGAATGTTTTGTAAAGCACCATACCTTTGTTTGGAAATGTGCTGCAAAAATAAAATATGTTATTATTCTATCTTTGAGAGATGGCCAGTAAAAAATATATGACTAAAAGAAGATTTAACTTAATAAATCTTGAACTTGGTTGGTAGACTTGGTTGGTTGTTATCAGAGGACTCCAGTGATAAGGCCCCATGACTGACTCCACCAGATTCTGAAAATTCCAGTATATTACTGTATATCTCTTGAATTTTAAAAGCAATTTATATTCTGTTTGTGTGTTAATATTGCTGTGATGTTTGCTGTGTTCATATTAAAAATGTATGAAATAGCTCAGTTGCTTTTATTAGAAAGGCACTTTAACACTGGAAAAAAACAAAGGCAATAACAAAGATGTACATGCCACACAATACCATATTAATATTCACAAACAACCAGCACTCATAAAAATGTGTCCATCCCACTGGTTTGCACATGCTGGTAGATATGACAGGAGCATTTCAAGTGGTGCTTCATGTACTTATAATCAGAATATGACCTTTTGTCGAAGATGAGAAAAGAACATTTAGATCAAATATCAAATCATATCATACTCAAGAAAAAAACACATTTTGATAGTGATACATACACATGTTGGATAGAACAAAAACTATGGGCTGGGTCTTGTGGGCTCTGACTTTGATGCAGGAAAGTGGTATTTTCATAACCAGGTTTATTATTCATTTGTGCCTGTTTGGTGTTTTGGTGACAGACAGTGAAGTTGTCCATGCCAGTGTAGGGGCAGAGGTGCAGTTCCAGTAACAACCAAGCTGTGAAGTGCAATTTCCATGTCAATAATTACCAGGATTTGCATTTGCTCACACTACAGCTGAGCACAGTCATATGTGCATGAGAAGTTCCTCTTCAAAGCTGAACTTTTCATGGATAAGTTGCCCTACAGATCTCTCAAGCAAGAGAATAAAATCAGCAGCATTTTTCATTTTAACTACACACACATAGCTGTGGTGTGAATGATTGTAATCCAACACAGAGCTGTCAGTTTTTGCACCATGATGCTGTGGGAACTGTGGAGGTGGCCACATCCATTAAAGATTTCTGTTTCCCACACTGGGAAAGGGATCTTAGAAGACTGGAGCAACACAATAACCAGTGTTTTTTCCTGACAAGCACATTCAACTCTAAGTTGCCATACGCCCGGTGGCCACAACTCTGCAATCTATTGCAATTCATTACAACAGTTCTGCAATAAATTTTATCTATATGAAGTTTATTATGTTCGGTTCTTTCAGTTATATATTTATTATTTAGGTCACAGTTAAAGGTGGTTGTCCTGGACTACATTATATTGAGAAATGCTCCCTATTTTTACACATGAGGTGCGCAGAGTATTAGAAACACCTCAGTGCGATGCAGTCCACTACAGCACCGCCAATATGACCTATGCTAAAACATATAAACGTCTCTATGACAGAGTTAAAAAAACTCAGGCATCATAAAAACAGTTGTATTGGACCGTATTAGACTGTACAGGTGCACTTAAGGTTCAAAGGTTCATTTATTTATCATCCTGCAGCAGGGGGTTGTATAATTAAATACAACTTGTAGTCTATTAAAATATATATAAATGGATGAAGGTAAGTCATAAAAATAATTTAATGAATAATATTTTTTATGATGTGGAGGATGAATTCAGGTGTCTCACAGCCTGAGGAAAGAAGCTTCCCTGTAGTCTGGTGGTACAGTAGCGGGTACTTCTGTATGGCTTGCCAGACAGCAGCAAGGTGAACAGGCTATGGCTGGGGTGGAGACTGTCTTTTAGTGTCCTGTGGGCTTTGTACAGGCACCTCACCTCACCTCACTGATGTCACTGATGCTTAATACGTGGAGACCCATGATGTTCTGGGTGGGTGTTCTAGATTGGAGGAGGGGTGACCACCAGTCCAAACTGTCTTGCCTGTGCAATATCCAGTTGACTACCAGAATCTGTTAGTCAAGCCAAGAGTACTATGTTTGCCAGTCAGTTGCATGGGGATGATTGTGTTGAATGCTGAGAGGGCATGCAATGCAATGAATGCAAACTGGTGAAGGTCCAGACTTGCTGGGACATTTTCTTTGATGTGCTGGAGAACCAGCTTTTCACACCACTTCACATCACACCGTTTTTGTTTTGTAGGTGTGGAAAATCTTTGGAGAATTGTATCTGTTGTGAAACAGTGAGTCGGGGATTGGCATTTTGAGGAAGAAGAGAAAGAAGAAGGAGGAAGAGGAGGAAGATGAAAAAGGGAAGGGAGGAAAACAAAGAGACGTACAGTCGGGTCCACCAACAGAACTGGCTGGACAAAAGTATCATTAAACCATGAAGTCATGTGTCTCTAATTGACACAGCACAGTGTCTCAGTAGGCATTAGCATGTTGACATGACGTGAAAAGCAAGTCATGATCCTGTTGTGATATCCAAGTGAGAAACCAGAGATGGCTTCACAGTATGACCTCGGTAATCACCAGGGTTGCATGTTAAGACGGATTTCAAAATTGTGTCAATGATTCAGTTGTCAAGACAAAATCTGTAAACAATAATAAAGAGATGTCTGTAATTTATTTTTACAAAGACTGATTGCTCCATAAGCGACAAATGGATGGTTAAAGAGGCTCTATTTCCATTGACTGCAATATTAACATGACAAAAGAATTCAAAATACTGAGAGAAAATTTTGATGCACTGTGGGCAAAATGTTTGACAATTCAAACATAACTCTGGCTGAATCGTTTGTGGAGGACAGTCTGAAGATGCAGTATAGCGAGTTAAGTGTGTGGGAGGATATAGGCTGAATTAATTTGACAGTTTTTGAGAGAAAACAGAGTGATGGACTTCATAATTCCTGCAAGCTCAAGGAATCTGCTCATTGGGCCTACATTTTGGTGAAAGTTGCAAAGTCATAGCATGTACGACTGAATTGTTATAGCAGTAAGATCCAAGAGACCGTGGTTTACCACCTTGGCTGTTCTAAAATCAGTGTAAAGCATGGCCTTGTGTGGCTTATTGCTTTTAGAAAACAGTTTCTCCATATATCAAGCAAGGTTTCATAAAATAAAGGAGCGTGTTTGACTCCGGACCGGTGCGCTGTGATTGCATGGTGTCACAAGTGAGGATATTGCTCAAGCATCTCCTCTCACTGTAGTTTTGGCAGCAGTGAGTAAACCACAGGGTTCACTTTTCCCACTTTTCACAGTGCCATAAATCTGACAGAGAGCCTGGTTTATCTCCATTTTGATGATTGCTTTGAAATCAATAGCCAGAACTCTCTCGGCATTGCAGGTCTGTCCAGCTCTTCAGTTTCTCTTGTCGCAATTTCAGTATCCTTTCTTTGTAATCTTCATCCTCTGTCCTGTCCATCTCTTTCCACTACTCATCCACACTTAGCCCACTCAGTAAATAACAATTCAAAACAAAATCTGACATTCTGAAACAACTTGTTTGCGGGAGTATTAATGGTGTAATTTGGTGACAGGTCTGTTTATGAGTATTTTACAGCAGCTTCAAATTTAGCTCAGCCAATCATATAATCAAGGACTGTAACTGTTTGTTTTATAATATGAATTTTAGATGGTTGCTGTAGGGGCACCATCAGAACTATCTGCACAATGCCAGTTTTAGGAAGTTTGGCATAGGATTGGACCTATATGTATGGGAAGGGAGATTTCCTGATAGGAAGAGAAGAAGATGATGGTGATGAAGAAGAAGGCCCCTGATAAACAACTGTAATCAGAGGAAAACTTGTGACTCATTGGTTGCTGAGGTTTATCAAATACAAACCTGTGCTTTGGAACCACAAGGAGCAAAATAAATCAAACTGGAAGGGACTGGTCTTACAGTGGAAGTCACTTAGACAAGACTCTGCAGACTTTTTAGGTGCAGGGATGAAGGCGGCTGTCTTGAAGCAGGTTGATACACTCTCCTGAGACAATGAAGTGTTAAAAATGTCAGTAATAACATCAACTAGCTTGCTGGCACAAATTCTCAGTGCACGGTCAGGGATGTTATCAGGCCCAGCATCTTTGCTCATGTTCACTGTCATCAGGGTTTTTCTGACCTCTGCTGTGGATACTGACAGTGGACAGTCCTCTGGAGGTGGAGCAGACTTTACAATTGACTCTTTGTTGAGGAGATCAAAGCAAGCATAAGTTAAGCTCATCTGGCAACATGCCCTCACACATGATGGGGGCACTGGCTGGATCGCCTGCCACACGTCTTTGGTGTTGCTGGTGTTGAGGTCTCTCAGTCTCTTCTGATATTTCTGCTTTGCGTTCTTGCTGCCAGCTTTCAGTCATGCTCTGGTGGTGTTGTATGTTTCCTTGTCACCTGAGTGAAAGGCTTTTTTGGCCCTGTATAGGGCCCTCACCTCTCCATTCATTCTAATGTATGATGTCAGTGATGATGTGCATGATTGATGGAGTTCTTCTGGCTGGCAGCATCTCTGAACATATGCCAATGTGTGCTCTCAAAACAGACCTGTAGAGCTGCTGTAGCTTCATCTGACCACACTTTTCTGATGGTTTGAGACTTTTCTCAGCTGGGAGTAAGTAGGTTGGAGAAACAGGGAACTCTGGTATGATTGACCAAAAAGGGGATGGGGGAGCACTTTGTATCTGCCATGAATGCTTGTGTAAAGATGGTCCAAGGTATTGCTTCCCCTTGTGCAGATGTGGATATGCAGTGTTGTGCCTGAATGTGTTCATTGAACGATAGTTCATGAACTTGTTCATATTTGGGGTGAACGTGAACTGAACGTACTGTATTACTGCCTGATGAACGTTACTGTGAACTCGTTCATTCTGGTGTCTGTGAACGGCACGCTCTCTCAGTTTAACTTTGTTCAATAGGGTGCCAGATTTCTATACAGCCTTCCAGGCGAAAACACACCGTAAACAGGCCTTAATATGTAGTGGAAAAAACACCAAATCTGGCAACACCAGCCACCAGTGTCACACTGCCACATGAGTCATCAAAAAAAAAAGCAGCATGGAGGTTTTGTATGATCATTTAAAAGAGTTTTATGACAAGGTCGGTGAGGATGTGAAAAATCTTACGTTTCTGTGCAAACTTTGCCCGCCGGCTTTCAAAAAGAAAATCCGCACTTCAGTCACATTCACAGCAAACCTGAAATGGCACATTGAACTGAAACACCCAGCTAGCATTTCAAGGTATGTGCAAACAAATAAAAAATCAAAAGACAGCCAAGACAGATCCTTGACCCAAATCGCATTAACTGCGTACAGTAGCGGCTCCGTTGTCATCTCCCAGCCGCAGCTGGACAACCTGGTGCAGTGAACTTAGTTCAAAATTTTTGAATTATGAACTATGAACTGAAGTAGTTCATTTTAAAATTTGTGAACTGAACTTTGAACTAGTTCATGTAGAAAGTGAACTTTCCCAACACTGTGGATATGCTTGCTGAAGTGGTCACTGAATGTACTTACATATAGCGACTCTTCTCCTACGCATCAGTCTCCTCTCGTTCAGTCTTCTGGTGTATGTGTTTTGGACTGTTTTCCTCCACAGTCAAGCTATCAGATTTCTATGGCACACTGCATGGTGGGAAAGAAGGAATTTCATTAGTCACAAATGAAGCCAGGCTTGCCACATTAACATCTACGCTGCTGACCAAAGACAGCGCCCATACATGTCCCGCTCGCCTGGTGTCTTTCTGTCACTGTCTGGAGTCAAAATGAAATTGTGGTAGTGAGTTGCAGCAAAAGTTAAAGCTGACAAATTCATTTCCACTGACTGTCAGTCCACAAACATTTCTCTCACAGCTCTTTTGATGCATTGATTCATACCTTGAACATTTCATGGTTCCAGCTTCATAAATGTGAAGATTTTCCTTTTCCTCTCTTCTTTTTACTTATTTTAACAATTATTTTCAGTGTATTCTTAATAATTTTGAGGTTTCTACTGTTGGTTGAACAAGGCAGGCATTGTGAATGTGTCCTGGTAATTATGACAGCATTTCTCCTTATTTTCAGAATTTTTAAGAAAACCAAACAATTGATTTTATAATGAAAATAATTATTTGTTGCAGTCCCATACAAAGTAGTTCAAAATGAGCTCCACCTCAACTACAAGATGTAAATCCTGCCTTTATATTAATGCATGAGTAATAATAATATAATGATAAAATATGTAACAGTCAGAGGGGACATTTTACTGCACTGACAAATTTTGCTTTTAATATTTTAAATACGTTTTCCTGATTATACTTAGATAATAATAAAGTAACATTTTCAATGCAGGACTTTTATTTTTAACAGTATTTTTACAGTGTGGTATTGGTACTTAACTAAAGAATCTGAACATTTCTTCCACCACTGTGCTCGTAATTGTTACTCCTTGCCAACAAAGTTGGTAAAATACTTGCAGGTTTTCTGTTCTGTTCTGTTCTCTGCATCAGATTTAAAGCAGCGGCATGCTGGGATTGGTTGAGACCACATGAATGCTGCTGATTCACATTCATTTTCACCAGAAGTGACGCCTTTGAGAATGTAAGTGGGTTTACAAAATGTTCTCTTGAAGAACAGGTTTGAAGTGTGTTCACCATAAATGCAACACACACTATAGCTCTGCATATTTTACTAAAGACTAAACAACATTTCAGTAATTGATCATAAGTACTTATTGGAGACATTATAAAGGTAATTGTCTTCATGCTTTAACGTACACTAAAAGCCTGATTTCTGTCAAAACCCTCCCAGCTTTCCACAGACATATATAGGTGTAGCTGACCATCTGAGACTGGCTCTGATATCTAAAAATCAGACATTTTTATGAAATGCTACATGACGTACCTTTGATCGTGAACATTTCATGTAACCTTAAACTAAATTTAACCCCAGCTGTATTCCAGTACATGCAGGTGATGTAAAAACAATGGGATCTAATTTATTGTAGTTGGTCCAGCTGATTTGGCCTGTTTACCAACCGTCAGCAGGAGCAGATGCAGCAGTGGCTGTGACACACACTTCATGGAGGCAATTAAGGTTACTTAAAAACTCTTAGCCATGACCGTTGCAGTTTGCATCATCATTGTATTCCTTCTCAGCATCATAACTCTCACGATACACACATTTATAGATTCAGTGTGACTTACAAGTTTTTCATTTTCTTCAGTATCAAAGTAATCCAGTAATCCACTCCTGCACATTCATGTATACATTGCAAATAGGACCTGCTAATAGCTGATTTGGCATACTTTCCATGGTGCCAATTTGTCAAAATGTAAACAAATAGAGGCTACAATATGGGGCTCAAGTTGCAACTAACAAACTGGCTCCATGGCAACATTATCCTTCCTCTTTACATCCCCCAAAACCCCAAAATTATGGGAACTGTAGCTGCAAAATTTTAGAGCATGTTTATACCCCGCAAATAGAAGTAAGACAAAAACATTTGTCTCTGCTTTGTCTGAAGGAGAGCTCACAGAGTTAGTTTACACTGCACAACAGCATGGCCACAAGAACAATAACTCCTGAATAAAACAAGGCATAACAACCATTTGTCTTATTTAAGACCAAATTCAACTGGTGGGAGCTCAACTCCACTTGTTCTTGTTCAAACTTGTCCATCCTGCAGAAACCACAAGCAGTGGTGCCTGTAGATCCCCACAAATGTGTAATTTCATCCATACAAATCACACAGAATGAGTAGTGCCAGCTTTACAGTCTCGTTGCTTTATTCTCCCTCCTGCTTTCAGGTGGTTTACCTTTCTCTATGCTGCTGAAACTGGCCAAGCCTTGCTGAGCAGTGCCAGCCGGCTCTGTTCTGCCAGGCCGGGCTATGCTACAGCACCTGCAGCCACTGTTAGCTGTAGGTTCTAGTGTTGCCTTGTATTACCATGCTCTGTACAGCCTCATTTGTACTCTTGCTGCACCAGAGTTTCCATAGTAGCGTGCCAGGTTGTTTAGAAGATGAAACTTTAATGATTCCCATGAGGATAGTGAGCCGTTGAAAGAGCAAATAATAGGATACAGCAGAGAAAAGGAGAATATAAATAAAAAAGGTACAGAGAAAATGGGTATTCAACATACAGCAACCTGTAATACCAGCTTGATGTGACCAGGTTTAGTAGAAATGCACTGTGAAAAGAATGTTAAAATAGGATTGCATGCAGTATGAAAAGTTAGGGTCATTGATCTCCAGTCAGCAGTTCGCTGTAACTTTAATTTATGTGTTTTGATTCTCTAAGAGATTCTCAATTGATACATCTCAATTCTTGGTTTTCACATGAGCAAGAGCATAGTCATCAAAGCTGCACTAATCAGTGATTTTATATCAGCAATGGATCAAATGACAGTGTAAAGTGAAAAGTATTGCTTGGCATGACAAACTCACAAATGATTATCATCTAAACCTGCAGTTCCCCGCAGCTCTGCAAAGCTTTTTTACATCTGTCACCTCATTGTGGCCACCGTTCTTATCACCCATGTTTCCAGTAGCTGCAGACAGTTGTTTCCAGTCAAAAATCTCAGATAGAATGTATGTGACACACCTGGTGAATACAGAGGAGAAGAAAAGAGAGCATATATATAGGGCTGTCAGTTTAACGCGTTAATTAGATTAATTAATTACGCTGCAAATTAACGCGCTATAAAAATTAACGCAATTAATCATGAGTGGCAAGTCAATGCGCAAGCATTTTAAATTTGGCCCTTCGAGTGACCCATAGGCTGCACGGTGGCGGAGCAGGTAGTGCGCGTGCCTCACAGCACGAAGGTTGCCGGTTCGATCCCCGGGTCAGGCGGGGCCTTTCTGTGTGAAGTTTGCATGTTCTTCCCGTGCATGCGTGGGTTCTCTCCGGGTACTCCGGCTTCCTCCCACAGACCAAAAACATGCTCATTAGGTTAATTGATGACTCTAAATTGTCCGTAGGTGTGAGTGTGAGTGTGAATGGTTGTTTGTCCTTGCATGTGGCCCTGCAATCGGCTGGCGACCGGTTCAGGGTGTACCCCGCCTCTCGCCCATTGTAGCTGGGATAGGCTCCAGCCCCCCGCAACCCCGAAAGGGATAGGCGGTATAGATAATGGATGGATGGATGGAGTGACCCATAGGTCGCATCCTACCTGCGCTACTAGTCAAAACAGGGTGACAACAGACGTGGATGCGACACCGGAGAGCGAGGCAAGCCTACTTGGACCTTTGAACGGCAAGTTTATTTATAAAAAGAACAAAGACGGGACTATTAACAAGAACGCAGTGATTTGTACCTTGTGTAAAAAAGAATTTTCTTATCACCGTAGCAGCTCCAGCCTGAATTATCATTTAAACGCTAAACATGTAGTTGCTGCTAGTGCCGCTAGTGCTACCGTGAGCTCACTCCGCCAACCCACACTTGCTGAGTTAGGAAAACGAATGAGCAAAGCCACGACAGAAAAACTGACAAACTCAATCGCAAAGTGGGTTGCTGCTGATTGTAGGCCGATTTCAATCGTGGAAGACGAGGGCCTAAAAGAGGCGTTTCAGATAGCGTCATCTGACTCTAATTTCCAGCTACCGTCGAGAACTACAGTGATGAAAAGAATTCACCAGCTGTAATGTGAATGTCAGTGAATTGTAATGTCCTAGAATTCAAATTCTTTATTTGGGGACCTTTAGCAGATATGAGATTAAAATGCGATTAATTAGATTAATTAATTACAAATCCTGTAATTAATTAGATTAATTTCTTTAATCGCCTGACAGCACTACATATATATTAAACTTCCATTCATCAGGTTTCTAGAAACACAAAGGTTTAATGAAGTGTTCTTACTAGTTTTTGGACAGAATGGCACAGAGGAATACAGTATAATATTGTTGCTTCTTAAAGTTGTATTAATAAAACACAGCACATCAAACACTAGCTAATGTAATTTTGACAAATTTCATGAATGAAAACAACTAATTTTACATGGTGCAGCACTTTTCTTTGTAACAGTTTCACGTGTTAATTTTCATGTTTTATGCATAAAAACATGTGCTTTTTTGAATGGAGAAACATAACAAATGCAGATGCTTACAGGGCACGAGGGCTCACTGAATGGTTTAATGAGCATGAAAATGATGTGAATCATATGCCGTGGCCTTTGCACTCACCATATCTCAAACCACCTATGGGAGATTTTGAAATGAGGTGTTGGACAGAGCTCTCTACCACCTTCATCTAAACACAAAATGAAGGAATATCTTTTAAAAGATTGCTTTCATCCCTTTGGGAGAATCTATGAGAAAGAGCACTGAAGCTGAAATTTGTCACCCATCTGTATCTTAGCTGATGTAAGCTGATATAAATAGATACAATATGTACAAATGAGATAAAGACAAATACATCATAACACAGACAGTAATACATACACATCATGTAACAGTGAACATATTTTATTCTTAATTTCTTCATTTAGTGGTTTAATCACACCAAGCATTTACTTTATGCTTATTGGAATCTGTCTGACAATTCAACAGAAATGTTAGTGAGGTGTATGACAAATAACAGGAAACATGTTATGAAAGCAAATATATATAAATATATTTTTAATGCACACCAAAACAAGCCTCTGTGGCCACAGTGGCAGTTGCTGGAGGCTTGTTGTGTGTAGCAGCCCAGCGTAATCTACATGCAACATGTCATAACAACCCCGACCTCAACTGAAGTCAATTGCCCACACTGTCTTCCTGTGTCCCAGTTTGCCCCTCTTTTCTGGGGTTGTCAGATCCTGATGCTAGAGATTGGAATCAGGTCACTCGACTGCTATCTCTACTCCGCCATTAGATAGATATCTGCTCTATCTGAGAGCTGCTGACTGCACAGCCAACCTGCCGCTTCACTCTGCTTCTCACACATGTACGCACACTTAACAACTCAAACCAGGCATGTCCAGGATGATTTCCAGAAAATCTTTAAATTTTGAATACATGCTGAGATGGTGGGCTGCAGCAACAATGAAAACAATGGCGTTGATTCACCCGCGGTCATCCATTTTTTGAGGCTGTTTGACTTTCTGAAATCTGGATCTGGGACCTAGTTCAAAACTGTTGTTTAAATATGGAGTGTTAATGCACTGTAATATCACAATTCCTAAAACATCTTTGATGTGTAAGTTTGCTACATCCTATATGATTGTCTGTGAAATGCATGCATTGTGTCACCTTCAGAATTAAGTCAATGCAACACACAGAAGCTTTCCAGCCATGTTTTCTCTCCATCCAAACACTGCAGCAGCTCATTTCACTGATTAACACTGATTGAACCGGAGTATTATTGTGTTATCCCCACAAAATGACCCTCATAAAGAGTTTGTTGTGTCACTGAACTGGTTCAGAGCACAGAAATAGACTATGAGAAACACTGGACGAAGAGAGAAGACCAGAGAAGTAGGCCTACAGCCACAGCTATCGAGAGGTTTTGGGTCAGTGTTTCCAGCAGGAGTGGACACTCAAACAGACTTTTAACTAGTACATGACTTTTGACAGATCAATATTGGAAGGTTTTTTTTCTCCAAATAAAGATACAGGCTCGTAAAAGACACCAGATTTGACCGAATAATGAAGGTTTGTGGCAGAAAAGTAACATGTTACCCAGCGGTACGCTTTGGTTTGACATGATCTCTCTTGGTGTTTCACTCTACTCTGTGCTGATAAACAGAAGAATCTGTGGTGTCTGTAATCATATTGATGTTGTCTTGAATTCTTGTAGTGTTAAAGTAATTTATTAAGAGTATTGCAGTTCTTTGGTCAGCAGCCAACATTCTTGATACAATTGTTCAATAATCTAAATCAAGATTTTTGAGGGTGTGATCTGTTGATGTTTGAGGACTAAGTAAAAAGAATGCTTTTTGCTTTTTTTTTTTGTGCATATTTATGTTATATTAATACACATTTTGTGTATGTATGCCAGTGTAAAAAGTAAAATGTAAAAACCTCTTCCAAGCTGTTTTCAACTAAAAAAAAAAAAGAATAAAACTGAAGATCTTCATTTCAGAGGTAATATGTAATATTTTCTTTCTTGTATTAGTGTCTTCATGTCCGGGTCTTTTTGTTGTATGTTTTATGTAAACAGAGTTAATATCAGAAGTCACCTCTTTTCTCACATGTAGTGATACATAGGTAATTATTTTTATCCCTTATATAAGTGGGCACCATCACATGTACTGAAAATGAATATAGCAACGTTAAGTCAAATGTGGATTCTAAAATGTCAACAGAAGCACTTCTGATGCTAGTGAATACACTAATCACAAGAATGCAGTTCACTTTTCAATCCAAACAATCCAATTACAGCTTATATAACTATAACTTTCTCAAGTAGGTATTATTTGCTGGTATTCAACACAGAAACTTTACAGAGTTGTATAAGGTTGTTGAGTGCAATTCATTTTTAAAAACAGCATCTCCATGAATGCATGGGCACTTACAGTGTGTGAATATGTAGACATCTGAGTTTAATGGTGAGATTCCACCTTTCACCTCCAAGCTATTAGTATAGTTTTATAGCAGCCTTCTTCACCTGCAACAGTGTGACCCATGACTTCCACCCTAAATATGGAATGTACCATGCACACCAGAGGGAGGGAGGGCCCCTGACAGGCTGACAACCCTCTGAGATAAACACCAACAGTGGAAAAACCTCAAACGATTATTCTGCTTAGCTGACACATTATCACAGCGATAGCGCAGATCTGCTTATGTGTGCATTTAGACAGAACGAGGTGTCTTCACCAACATGCAAACAGGCAAAGCGACAAGCAACATACACATACACACATACTGCCACATAGCAAACCGCACCGGGGCGCCTGAATGAGGCTTGTCGAAACAACCGTTTTTGTGAGCGTGTCAAAATGTTACAGATGCTCCTGTCCGATAAGCAAAGTTCGCATTATTTCTGAGAAGCAAGCACACCGCAACACCCTCTTTTCCGACACCTCATCCGCTGAATGCAGCAAAACAACACAGCGGAAGCATGTCAAGCCGAAGGCGAGAGCTGCTTTTCACAAATATCACCCTATAGAGATACAAAGACCACAATGACCTGATTGAGTCGATAGCAATGTGCGCAATATTCTACAGAAAGTCTCCAGAGGACAGAGGGCGCTGCGGTCAGTGTCTGCAAACACGACTCCGCTCTGAGCCTGAACATCACAGGTCAGCAGGACGGGGTCAGATACTCCTGCCAAATGACACCCATCACCTTCCGCCTCCTGTTTTTCCCCCCTCTCCCTCCATCTTGCTGCAGCTCTGGCCCATATAGCCGGCTACACTTTGCCCTCCACTGATGGAAAGCAAATAACAAACTACATAAAAGGCCCGCTCTCTGTCCACGGACTCACACATACATGCACAAATACACACAGCCGCACACAAGATAACAGGGCCTCTGCGGGGGCGAGGGTGCGAGGGGGGTGGATTCAGGGAGTAGAGGGTTGAGGAGGGGTGGGGGAGTATGGCACTGCCCCACACAAAGGCAGCCCTGAAATAGCCCCCTCACACAATGAGACCTGCCACTCTGTCTATGAGATAATGTCTAATTGAAAACACTGCAGACATTGTGCTCCTGTCACCAGCTCTATTGTCCAGATAGCCCTCTCCCCCCACCTCTCTTTTTCCATTGACGCGGCACGATTGTTCCTCGCCATTGTGGCAACCCTACTCTCTCTCTCTTTCTCTGTCTCTCTATCTCCCCCCTCTCTGTATTGTTATAATTTCATTACTTATTTGTTTTTTGTTCCGCTTCTCCTTTCACTCCCCTGCAGACCTTTTGTTCACCATATTTAGGCACTTCATTGGGATCTGCTGCCAATGTGTGTGTGTGTGTGTGTGTGTGTGTGTGTGTGTGTGTGTGTGTGTGTGTGTGTGTGTGTGTGTGTCTGTGTGTGTGTCTGTGTGTGTGAGCAGGTGTCAGTTTCACGAGGAGATAAAAACAGGAAGCAAGATAAAATAGTTCTCTGAGATGAAATAAAGCCCTTGCAGGCATCACAGAGGGGGAGATTGGTTTTATCCATGCGCTGTTCTTGATTCTGGTAATATGAAACATAGCCCTTATATTTCCTCAGCCTCTGAGACAAGCGGTTATGAGGACAACAGGCATTGTCCTGAGTGAATTACACTGCGCAGAAACAGCCTTTTGTTGACATTGTTGTAGTCTGCCTGTGTCCAGAAACTATGGACAACCTATCACCTAATGACACAGATATCTGTCAGAGACGAGGCAAATGTGGATCATGAATCATGGGACTGAGAGGAAGCACAGTATTGCACCAGAGGCCTGAGGGACCTGTGCTTGGCTGTAACAAACCTGTTGCTGTGTGCAGAAGAATATCCTGCTCCTTGTGTTACAGCTACTTTTGGTATGCTCTCAAAAGTCAGTGTGTTCTACTGTTCACAAACACTACAAAAGGATACAAAAGAATGTCTGTATTAAGTATTAATTGTTATGATTTGCTTTAAAGATAAAAAGACCCAAAAACTAAGTATCTACTATTTTGCCCTTACCATTGTTCTAGAACGTTTTAGCCCGTTAGCTTTAAAGAAATAATTAGACATTTTGGGAAATGGGACTTATTTACTTTCTCGCAGAGATATATGTGAAAATATCAGCTCTACTTGTCTGTATGGTAAAAATGAAGCTAGAGATGGGAGACAGCTTAGCTCAGCATTAGAACTGCAAACAGGGGAAATACCTAGCCTGGCTGTGACAAAATTCATGCACCAGCACCTCTACAGCCCACTGATTAACACGTCTTATCGTGTTTAATGTGGACAACAATCAAAGTGTAAAAAACATTTAGAGAGAGTGTGTCATGAATCTTCCCAGCTAACTCTCGATAAAGGAAAGCTCCTCTGGGTATACAAATGTCAGTCAGTCGACCAGTTCACCACTCTGACCCGGACGGAAATGATGAAGATAAGATGAATTGTTTGACAGAGATTTGCTGTCCCCAAAAGATAATCCTACTGACTTTGACGATCCCCTGACCTTTCCTCGAGCACCACCATGAGGTTGGCAAGTGGTTTTGAGTAAATGTATCAACAGTTGTTGGATGGCCTGTCGTTCCTTTGGGTTTAGATACTTGTGTTCTTCTGGGGATGAACTGCAATCCCTTTGTGATTCTCAGACTTTTCATCTAGTGCCACTAAAATTTGGCCAAAACTTTGGATCTTGACCAAATACCTGCAAAACGAATGACATTCCCATCAGCCTCAGCTGTACTTTGTGTTTCATGCTAATTAGCAAATGTTAGCATGCTAACATGCTAAATTAAGATGGTAAACATGATGAATATCATACCTGCTATACATGAGCATGTTAGCATTGTAACTGCAACATGTTAGCATGTTGACATTAGCATTCAGCTGACAGCACTTGCTGTGCCCAAGTAGAGCCTAACAGAGCTACTAGCATGGCTGTCGACTCTTGGTCCTGTTCAGATTTATCGCAAGTTGACTGGAATGCTTTCAGAAGACTGTAATTAATTCAATTTTTCTGGAGAACAAGCCCCAGTAGTTCTAAGTGAAGTTGTGTGAGCTTCAAGCTGGGCTACTTTTCCTGTTGTTTGGGGTGAATGAACAGACCCTTCCCTACTATTAGGTATTGCTCTTAATACGACCAATGTCTGTGGAAGCACACACATCTCTTGTGGCAATTTGTCCACTCAGAGTGAGACATGTGATGTTGACAGACAGCAGCAGAGAAGAAAGGTGGATCCTGAGTCTCTCTTGCAAGTGGAATCCAAATATGACAACTTATTTAGCTGCTGTTGCGCACTAATGAGTCAGACTGCAAATATCATGATGATTGAAAGAATTGCTCGGAAACAATGATAATTATCTCCTCTGTTGAACATCTGTACTGTCAGCAAATCAACCAGCACACTGGGTATGTGAGCACTTCACCCTGTGGAGTGACTAAAAAATGCTGGATCCTTACCATGACGGTATTTTGATAGACACTT
Source organism: Chaetodon trifascialis (assembly GCF_039877785.1). Lineage (NCBI taxonomy): Eukaryota > Metazoa > Chordata > Actinopteri > Chaetodontiformes > Chaetodontidae > Chaetodon > Chaetodon trifascialis. The sequence continues at coordinate 26,688,994 of NC_092058.1, read as the reverse complement.
GATAAATTGTAACACTGAAATGAAGACTATATGTAGACATAGTAGCACTTAATATAGCTCTTGATTACTCTTTTGGCTCACACTGTGTTTTTGAATGAGTCAACTGTGGCAATTAAATGCAGGAATGTTTCCTGTTAGTTGAATAGTTTTATTTTTATTTATTTATTTATTTTTTGGTCTTTTATGAAACTCTTTGAATAAGGTTTTTTTTAGTTTGGCATTTAATAAAAAAAACATGTTTGAAGAAACTGAATTCCACAGGCTTATATGATGATTATACTGTAACAATAATACATTTAGATTACAGCCCACCAATTACTGTGTTATTATTTAATGTCAACAGGATATGAATAAAATAGCTAGTGGCTACTTCAGCCTACACGTTCGTACAAAGAAAGAAGACAAACGGTTAGGGTTTGTGTTTAAGATTGACTTATAGCAGTATTATTAGTAGTATTTTTATTACTGGGTAACAAGGAAGGAACAATGGGTTTACAATGTTGATGCTGAAATTGAATTATTAACTAAAGAGTTTGTAGTAGCACTTTAATGCAGGCTTAGGCTTGGAAGAAGGGTGCGCCTTCATAGCTATCGCTATAAAAGAATAGTTCACGGTTTGTAGGTTATGTTTTTTATATGATTGTTAAATACTGGGTCTTTGGAAAGGTTTTTGGAAGGTAGCCAAATGATTTACGATCCCATTAAATATTCTTTGCACAATCTGCCGTCACTCTGGCTGCAGGTTTTTCTAGGTGATTTTGGCCTAAACTTTAAACTTGTGATCTGTATATTTAGTAGATTGGCTGCACCAAAATGTGAATGTTGTGATAAATGAATTTTGTGTCCACTTCACATGCATACCTATTTGTTGTTGCATTGAGTTTGCCAATTACTCAAACAGTCACTCAAAACTTTAAATCTTTCATTCACACAAATAAAACAAAGAATGTCCTACATGTCATAGCTATGGGAATTTAACAAGTCGGTGAGAAATCCACTTCATACTGAGCTCATAGTGAGGCAGCATGCTTCATCCTTCATTCATTTATTTCAATTGGGGAAACTTGACTTTCTGCACAAGTCAATATACTGTATATCCACAATTCACAGCTGCTCTACTCTGGCATAAATAGACCAGACGTGTAACAGCAGATTGATGCAGCTGGTGGACACAGCGGCACAATGTAACATGTCAACTCTGACATTCACACCTCCACAGGCTGGAATCAGAAACATCTGGCAGATATTTCAACCTCACACATCATGAGATGCTGAGTACATACCAGGAACTGTAACAGTTTTAGCATAAAGGTGAGAACTCAATAGCAGGATGCAAACAGCTTCAGTTAGAATAAAGGCAACAGTTAGGAATCAGCAAGACAAGCTATTTCAAAGGGAGGAGGGAAAAGATCCAAAACTGAGCAGGTGGTGGTAAAAACAGGCGAGCGGGCAGATCAACACAATAGATGATCAGGCATATGGGACGGGCATGTGAGCAGGTGTTTATACACTGAGGTTCTGATTGGATGATGACAGGCAGGTGTGCAGACAGCAGAGAATCAGGTGGATAAAGGTGGGAAGGGGCGAGGGCCGCTGCTCGTTCAGGTGAGGAATGACAAGGTCTGCAATGAGAAAAGAGCTGGTATCAGGAAAACATGATGAGCTGGACGAAAACGGAACATGAGTCAAGTGGAGGCGGGATACGTGACATGAACTATCCTGTCAAAGTGATAACCAATAACAATAAATTAAAAAAGTACTAGTGAGCAGAAAATAAAATCAAATATGTCATGAGAAATGAGTGTGCATCCATCAAAACCTTGCTTTTGTTCCTATTCTTTCTCCTTTCTTCTCACTCTTGTTTTCAGGGGAAAGGCTTGCTTCAGATTTTTTTGAAAGTCTTCAAAGGCAGTGCAGGTAATCCTGTAGTCACTAGAAGATTATTAGAGTCATTATATGAAATGTAAATAAAAACAGGAAAGTAAAATGTGTGTCCAGGTGTGTTTCAGTAACTCGAGTTCTCAGTAGTCTTTACACAATGTAGCGTAAAGGAGCAGCACATCTTCATCCTCTTAGTGCTGACATAATGAATGCAAAGGTGTAAACATGAAGGACTGCTGCTACTAAAGAATCCACCATAAAACATAAAATGAAATAGAGCAGAGATTATAGAGGTCAGCAAAATGCCTGAATTTGAATCAGTCCCTCCTGAAACTGCAGAGCTATACTGATGCCATCATCTTCAGACAAATCATATTGGTGCTCACAGGGAATAATTACACAACTGGTAGCACACCATGACTCCAGGCATGGTGACTTGACTGTGACATGGGGACACACCCTGGTCAACAGCTGAAACCACTTTTTTCAAATAATACTTCCTTAGGCATTTCTCAAACTACACTCATTCCTAACAATTCCATGTTCGTGCAGATTTTCCCGTTAGCAGACGGTGAGGTCACTGAGGTCTCATGATGCAAACTGTTTTGAGGGGAGACCTGCAGAATAATGCTGTAGGACCAAAGTTCCACCCCGGTCAGAACAGACCCTGAAAGTCCTTTGGTTTAAACTGTGACATGGATCTCTTCTCATTTCCTTGAAGATCTGGACAAAGTCCTCTTTGCTGGCATGTAGAGTCTGTTGCATAGAGCTTTACAACAGAGAGACTCTAATTTAACGACAAACTACAAAAGCTAACATCACATCTAAAGGGATGTCTTAAAATTGCTTGAATTTTTTTCTCTTGTTTGTAAAGTGTATTGAGACACCTGGATCTACTTAAACCAACCTTACTTGCTTATGTACTTTCTCTTTACTCTGACCGAAATGGAAATGTAAAAAAGATATTTAATTGACAAGGGTTTAGAATGAAATTGAACAAATTCTCATCATTGAGAAACAGTGGCTTCCAAATATTTGATATTTTTACTTCAAGCTGCATTGGTGGATGTTGCTTTTCCAGTAGGGGGGAAAGTGGAACAAGTTAAAGACACTGACATACTATCACTTCTGTGATCACCAGCAAACAGTTACCTACAAACACATCAAGGAGACTCCTCCTGGTGAGTGTGAATCCAGCATTCACTCTTCCTTTAGCTCTGTTCTGGTCTGCACAAATTCTGACTATGACTACTTTCACATTACTTACCGTCATAGGAGCCATTGTTCATATAAAAACAATGAGTGATGCAGCTTTAATAGATGTTTAAACTAATTAATTGATTGTGAAATTGCCATTGGTCACTTTTTCTGTTTATGGACAGCAGTTTGTATCTCTAATTATTATCTCAATATCGAGAGCAACAGTAAAGATAAAGCACACAAAATATGTGTGTGTTGAATGAACAAAGAGCAGCTTCAAGGGTATTTCATACTTTCATACACTCAACAACATGTAAGCACTCTAGGAAGTGTTAAAATAATGGTTTGAATAATATTTGATTAATATCAGAGAGCAGTGAGATGGCCAGAGATATTGCTGAAGCTTTCCTCCTCCTCCTCCCCCTCCTCCTCTCCTCCCCCCTTCCTCTCCCCTCTGTGCCTCTGCTCACTGACCCCTGCCACTTGCAGAGCAGCTTTGGCCAACGTGTTCATCAGATCCCCAGCGTTACGGCCAAACAACCTCACAATGAAAAATGCCTCCACATTTCCCCGGTTTCACAAACACTGTTTGAAACAAAAAGCCCTTATCAGACCTGCGTATTATTCATCGTGTTAATTGGAGGGAAAATAAATGCATTGTGCATCTCGATGGCGCTGTTAAAACAAGATAAGAACTACACGAACAGGTCTGCGGCAGTGGCCATTGAATGAATTGTTTAATGGAGAAAGTGTGAACAAGTTGTTCACTGTTTTTTTCCATCTCTCTGCTGTGCTGAGGTTTGGCGTTGCTCACAGTATGTGACCAATCTGGTAATCCCCTGCTATGTCATTTATTTATTGTCACTTATTCTGGCATTACCCATTCAAGCAACAAAGGTCAGAGGCCAAACCTGTGCAGACACGTTACAACTATAAGCACACACAATCACCACCCAAAGCAAACAGGGCTGATAACCCAACCGCTCGACACATGGATATAAAGTTGTGTGTATTCCCCCAAACAGCAACCACAGTCAAGAACATTTGCTTTTCCAAAAGTACCCTGAACATTACAGTCAGCTCCTGCAGATGTGGAGAAGATCATACTGGTTATATGAATATAAATAAAGAGGTTATATTTCTTTCGTTCACAATCGTACATTCTCAGCTGCTGTCGAGCTTTTCTTCACCTTAGGCCACAAAGGACCTCACCTCTCTATTTGCTTTTGTTCCTGACAAGTACAGCCACCTTATATAGAGAAAGTGACAGCTTTGCATGAATTAACAAATGTACTTTTTGGCTTGATGATGGTGCGTTTATTTTTTTCCCCCTCCTTTCAGAAAAAGTTTCAGAAAAGCCTTAAGGATTGTACAATTTTCATAAATCATGTAAAATGAAAGCATGAAAATCCATGAAATCATGGTAACAAGGTTAACAGGTCATATATGGCAGTGCTTTCAGAATAAACAAATATGGGTGTATGCAGTGAGGTGAGATGCCACAAACCGTAACCTGGTTTTGCAGCATCTACTGATGGACTACTTCAATTTACTCAGAGATAATTATATCATGAGTCACATTAGTGAAGTCCATATTTGGTAAAGTTCAGGCACAGAAAATAGAAACATGATTGCACATGTTTTTATAATTACTTGCTTCCTACATCACAGGGTAGAGCCATAACGAGTCACTCCACCCTGTGCTGAGGCAAGCTGATTGTCTACTTTGAATAAAGGGAATAAACATGTCAGTAATCATGCTTGTTTGGTGATGGTGGTGAATGGTGCCACAAATACTGACCTGTGAGTCACACTAAGCATGAATAGGTGTAGTATAGGTGGAGGGTTCACGTACAGGGTGAAACACCCCATCATCGAAATGCTCACGTACCCATTTGCTCCAATTCAAAGTCACTGACTAAACAGTTCATTCATATCAAAACACTGATACTGATGTGTTTTCAAGCTGCCTGTAGATATTTTATGGCAATATTCAACATCTAAGTGAGACTATTTGTGTTCCAGGCTTACATATGCAAAGACATCATCATTAGGTGACCCGACCGAAAGCAAGGCTGTGTTCCAGAACCCCCTCCTGTTCGCTCATTTACTATCCCCTTCATAATAAAAGATGAAGAGTTTACTCTATACGGAGCAGTACTTAGAGATTTTTGACACATTGCTCGGTGTTGCATCATTATGACACCCATAGCACACACCATATGTTGTACAGGCAGGAGGAGTGATCATGTTGTAGGGATGTCGGTGAGCGAAGGTGATAAAACTGTTGAAGAGATGTATGTTGACACTGCGAAAAAGGACAGCAGTGTATCGTGATGAGCTGACGTGCGTCATGCTGCTGGTGTACATGTGGGCTTATGTAAAAATAAGAGGTTCAGGAATTTTGACATGTCTGACACCAGTGTTTTGCCCTTCATGAATCATAATCATTTTGCATCATGACTGGCAGGTACTGACTTGCATTATCCTAAATTACGCATGCAACAAAATTGAAGTAGTTTTTCAAGTTTCCTAGCAAACATTAACCATCAGCTGCTTGTCAAACTGCACCAGACTACAAGGTCTGACCACACCAGCATAAAAACTGTGAACTTTAGAAGAGTAATCAGTTCATTTCAATGGAAAAACTCGATTAATGGATTGACCAGTGGAGGTAGCAAGCAGTCACTGCATTACTAAGTTTCCAGCATCACTTATTTTGTGAGGACTCAAGGAATGCATTAGCAGTTTCACCCATCTGATAAATAAATACATGAATTCAGATTTATTTTTGCCACGTTTCAGGAAAACGTGGCCTGCTTTTTTGAGCAGGTATTGTTTGCTGCAGGTGTGTCAAATGGACATGGCCGGAGCTGAGCTGAAAAACAAAGACAAACTGAACCAAACATGACATACATTAACTGTCTGTCCCTTTAATGTGTGGGATCACCTAGCCTCAGATTAAACTCCACTAACAGCACTCATCCAGCCTTGAAAAAGGTTACACACTGCAGCATTAAATGTAACAGTTCATTCTCAGTAAATATAGATATTCGAGTATGCAGTGTGTGTGTGTGTGTGTGTGTGTGTGTCCCCCCAGAATTGTGTTCTTGTATCTAAGCATAAGTTATATAATAAATATGTAATTAAACTGTGACAGGCATTTTTTTTTTTATCAATATCTGCTCAGACTGGCAGTCTAGCACAAACTGTGTTCCAAGCACGCTATGAATATCCTGTCAGTCAGCGAGGCAGGAAACAGACAGCCAGCGGGTTGTCTGGCAGGCTCTACCAGGCCTGCAGTGGTCAAGCCTGTCAGGTGGGGGTTAGGCAGGTGAGGCAGATAGTGAAACAAAGAACCACCACCAGCCCCCCTCCTCCTCTTTCCCCATCCCGTCTGCCTTCCCTTCCCCTCAGAACAATCACCACCAACAGGAACAGGAAGTGATGTAGAGAGGAGGTTGATCTAACCAGGGCAATTCCTTTGGCCGGGTCAGACGAGGAAAGAGAAGGTAGGAAAGACAGGCGTGGAAGTGAGAAAAGATAGAAAACACACGCAGCAAGTAGTGGCAGGGTATCCTGTTTGGGTGTGCGAGTGCATGTGTGTAACTTTCCTATTTATAGATTATTCCAGCAATGTGTGTGTCACAGTGTTGTCTGTGGTGTTCAGCAGTGACTAACAGGATCATGTATTAGGAGAGAGAATGTATTTTAACTCATGTGATATAACTCTCATGATGTTTATTCTTTACTATTCACACTATTTATATTCTCTCCTGCTCGGTTTGATCATTATGAACACAGTTCCCTGTCCTGACAGATATCACAAGATGCCCATATGACCTTGACTGTGAATGAGGCCATGACAGCAGTCTGAGGCACCACGCACTTGTGTGTGTGCATGTTAACACTAGCCTCCTCATTGTTATTTTGACTCCAGGGCCTCTATGGCGGCCAGCTGGAGTGCCAGCGTCTGCAGTGTCTCCCTTCTCTCGGTCTTCCTTGAGAATGTGAACAGCCGTGTGGCATTGAGAGTCAGCAGCCCATTCCTGCTCTCATAGCACAAAGACAAGCATGTAGCGCTTGACAGCGATGCCCGATGAGCGACGCACGCCACCACAAGCTGCAGCAGCCCTGCCTTTTAAGATGTGGCTGAGGGGTCCCTGCCCTGAAAGGTGACACCTCAGCCTGCGCCACCGAGGCTCCTTGCGTCTTTTCTTTCCCCCCACTTGCGGACTCTTGTCTGTCCTCGGCTGCTAATTTCCATCACACTTTCTCTTCTGAGCAGGGAGACAGGCCTGTGTTGTATGTTATTAATACTATTGTTAACTGCACACTCAAGGCTGGCCTCTCTGACCCAACTCATCATGTTACAGGTATATTGTACACAACAGAGAAATTGGCAATCCTGCTTTATATAATACCATCTATAAATATCAGAGGGAATACCTTGGCCAGTTATGGTTAGATGCAGACTGCTTGATGGCAACAGACTTTCTTCCAGGCCTAAAGGCAGGAGGTGTTTTTAAGAGATTAAAGTTTAAGAGAGAGATTGTTTTTCTACAGCCTTAATCTGAGAATAAGTAGCCAATATGTAAGAGGTAAATGCCAGTGAATGCTGATTTCCATTTATCGTCCCATGGTCCAGAGAGACTGCTGTTCACTTTACCAAGCAGGTCAGAAATTCTGTCAAAACGCCAGTGGAGTATCTGCTGTAACGTTTGATATGACACAGCGCCCTCTACAGGTGAATATCATGGAATCGTTTCGGACCTGTATTTACCACCTGCTGACACTGAAATGTTGGATATGAGTGAAAGTTAAATGTAAAAATCTTTCATTTTTACTCCTACTTGCAAATTTAAGAGCGGAAGTTATTATCACATATCCAGTGGCTTAAAAATTATTTTATGTAAACATTTGATAGGACTCTTTGCTGTTTTCACTGCATTTATCAGGGTTGCAAACAGCAAGAATGAAGAAGGCATTGATTTGATTTGCAATCACTTTATATGCATCTTTTTTACTTACACTTGTCCAGTTTGCTTTTCCTTTGGTTTCCATTTGAGCCAATTTTATGCTATTTCATCCCAATTTATTCATCCCTATTACACTTCTTATAATAAATCGCTGCCAGTCCAATGGGATTCTTCATAATATATTTATGCTTGTTTAAGCAAGGTCAGCTAACAACATTCCCCAAGCTGTTACAAATTCTCAGTGGCTTGCTCAAGGGCATTTCAGCAGTATGAAAGCAGAGAAAGGCCATATGGATTAGAATCTTAAAAGCAACTGAATACCCAGTTGTGAAATTTCAACAATACAGATGATTTAGTGTTGAAATTTCAGTATACCTTAAACTGAAAACTATAAATCTGAACTTTAACGTTTGAATTCCCCTCTTTGGAATTTGTAATATTTTTTAAGGAGTTTCCAATATTTGAAATACTGCATTATACATTTTGAATGTAAACGTTCTACTCAAGTCCATAATCAAGTTTCTCAAATTGGATTGGTGAAATTTCGACAAGATAAAGAATTCAAACATGCTGCAACCTGAAAAAAAATATTGTGTTTTTGAAATTGCATATCTTGAAATTAACTTGTGGAAATGGCAAAGGGGAATTAAAACCACATACATTCTGAAAGACGGTTGTCAGAGCAAAATGTTTTAATAAGAAGTATTAAAATGTCATTGATTTTTCATCTTGAAAAAGCATATCTTTTCTTCCACAGCTGGACTTCAAAATAGGCAGTCCACTTCAAGGACAGAGTCCCTGCTCATTACAAGTTAATCAAAAACATAAAAATACTAAAGTATGTAAATACCTGAACATTACACTAATATGTAAGATTAATGAACATGTCACTCATGGCCATTATTCTGCTGCATTATTTTCTCTTGGTCTCAAGCTTTACACCAGATTTTGGAACTTGACTGCAGAAATCTGCTCCCATTCCCATGCAGGTGCATTTATTAATAGAACCTCAAGTTCAAATGTGGTATATTAGAATAGAGAAACCACTGTTATCCATATGGTTGAATCATGCACAAGGCAGGTCAGGGAGCTGTGTGGTGGGCTTTCAAGGGCCCTTGAAACTACACGTGCGTTAATGTCTTTCCAATATTACTCATAATATATGGAGCTGCAGATTATATCAGATTTTCCTGTTCCAGGAACAGTTGTGCACAATGTATTGAATGAACAATGTAAGTCATCGCTGGCAGCATCAGCAGATGAGAGGGAGCCATAATAGTTTTCTTTTTCCATGAGGCCACCTGGTGGGTTGATCTGGCCATAACTGCCAAAACAAAAAACAAATTATTTCAGGCAATTACAAAAAGCACAACAATACACCAAATAAGTTTCTATAAAAAGTAAATGTTATATTCTTATGAATGATTTTGAGAGTGCTTATTGACCTTCTACTCCTGGTCTGCCGTGGAGGAACGACAGACCAGGATGGGTCAAACGCGGAGAAAAATAATTTCAGGAAGCATGGCATGTGTGCAGTCCCCTCCTTGTAGCATGTGTGTGCGGTGATTAATTAAGTTAAAATCAAATCTTATCTTATCTTATCTTATCTTACTGACAAAGTATATGACTTAAAATGAATATTCGCTATTGACTTTAAAGGTGAGTGTGGGTGTAGACAGGATCAGGATCAGTGGTCATAATAAATGGCAACAAGGAAACACTGACAACGGTTTGTGTAAAACAGCTCATTTTGCTCTGATGGTGGATTTAGAGCTGTCTACATGGCTCAAAATGGCATTTCCAGCCTGTGAACCATGACAGTGAACAGTGGCTGTGGTTGGCTGTTGCAGTAAAAGATTAATTTTGTTATCATCAATCCTTGCTTGCCAATACAACATTTGTTTTATTTACTTTTTACTGTCATCTTAAAAAAATTTATATATACGCGATCAACTGTGTCCTGTTTGTGAAGCAACAAGTAGGCGCAGTACTGGCCTCCTACCGAGAGGGGCACTGAGCCACATTACGTGGCATTTTTTTTCGCAATTGGCACCACACGCGGAAGGAAACCCGCCATTGAAGCAACCTCACAACGTGAGCGTTTCGTTTATGTGCACTCTGTTAATAAGGTGCAATTTTTTCATTTTATACCTACCGTTTGTATTTTGTTGGAGTCATGGCGTACAGAGGACAAGGACAGAAGGTCCAGAAGGTTATGGTGCAGCCCATTGTATCCTTTTCATTGCAATGAACGACAGACGCGGTTGAATTGCTTGATACAATAACGTAGCAGCTAAGCTAACCTTTTTGCATTCATTAACTGGAAACATAGCTTTGAGGACATAGTTTTAACGGGCTTATCTGGAGTTATAATGCTTTAATACAAGCAGGATGTTGTGTGTTGATTAGAAATACTTGTGTAAATACTTCCGCTTATTTGAAATGCCTTCAAAGGAAATAGCCGCTTTAACGTTACCTACCTAAAGCCCGCTACAGTGCATACAGCACCTCTGGAATTGTATTTATTTCGACGCTCCTTCGAGTTACATGCAAAAGATTTACGTACATTGCCACCGTTACCAGTTCAATATCCTAAAGAAAATGAGGTTGAGTTCAAATAGAGACGATGTCTGCATTACGTAAGTAGAATTTTACATTGACTTACTTAACGTATTGTTAGTTTTTCAAACGCCTATTTCTGCTGTGAAACAGTCTGAAAAGCGCCATGATCAGGTATTTGTGCTGTAACCCCATGCGTGAACATATTCATCTTGTATCGTGTTTGTTTTTTTAAGAATTAAATTTCCTTGACTCCGTGTATCAGAACCTAATTTTCAGGTATCTACAAAATGTAAGTATTTAATCTATGAACCTGTTTTCTTCTGATTTGTTTCACGTGGTGGATGAATAAAATTGAATTGTGCTTTCTTCTCTCTTTCCCAGCGCTCACGGATCCAGGTCTGGCTGTATGAACAGGTGAACATGCGGATAGAGGGCTGTATCATTGTGAGTTATCTTTTTTTCTCTTTTTTTCTGTGACCTGGAAAATAAAATGTTAGCGTTTGATTTCAGACAGCCATTTCATTAACATATGACTAATGAAAAGTGTAGGGAAATTACTGAAGTACAGCAAAGAGACTGAATGGTCTGGAGGCTTCCTTATGTCAGACAGGATTTTCAACTTGTTACAATCAGTTACATTGTCGATCTGACATTTCCCCCTCTCTGATTTCCATTAGGGAGTTGGATTTGATTTTCCCTAACCAATCACTAGCGATCATGTGCCTGATTCAAATACAATTTAAAGTTGATGCTGATGCGCAGCCGTAAATAAATGCATTCAAAGCAGAGTGCTGTTTGGATTTCAAATTTAGAACAGGCTTGATAAGCAGCACCTATGTTTTCTATATTGGTGGCTTTTGTTGTCATTACTCCTCCTTGGTTCCCGTGCAGAGCTTGACAACCGCGTTATTCCCATCTGTTGTGCTGATTAGCTAATTGTTAGTCCTCTCGATGAGCTCATTAGATCAATTACCTTCTAACTGAGACACTGCTGTTTCATGTCATGATGCCAGACACGAATCCGTCAACTCGGTGGAATGGTTGGATTCACAGGTCTGGACCTTGGTCTAGTCTGAAGGAGATTCTGTAAACATTTCCACATTAAAGCTGTTAAACCTGAGGAAACTAGTCACATGGTAAACTACATTCACCCATAAAAGTGGATAATTTTTTTCTTTCTTCACATGCTAAGACACACACCCACACACATACTACAAAACTTCTTCTGTTCGGACTTGACTCCTATCCTTTTCTACTAGTTATTACTGCGCTGAGATAAAATTGGCATTTTTTCCTTTCCGAGTTTTCAGACCTCTTTAATATAAATGGATGTCAGTGTGGAGGTGTATTCTGTTATTGTCTGTATTTACATTTAAAATGAAAGTTGAGGCAGCAGAAAGTATATTGCCTCATATCCTCTGACCATGTGTGGACAGGTATATGGAGTCATTTTGTAAGAGATCTATTTTCCATGCTAGGGAAAATAGAGCCTGCATTTTCAGATTTATCCACACTGGAGAGCTCTTTTGAAGAGCTCCATACTGGGATAGGGCTCCGATCTTAATTTTTTCTAGGGACACTTGTGCCCCCTAACCCCCCGTCTAGACTGCAAATGTCGTGACAGCATTGTGTTAATGTGGCATCCGCATTCACATGACACTGAAGTGTCAAAAGATCCGATAACACTGGCATGTGAGGTCAGTGAATCTGAAATTCTCATGCTGTAGAAGCTGTAGGGTGTGTTCTCACCTCATGCTTTTCTGTTGGAAGTCTGTTGTGGCCATTTTATTTTGTGCACATGAAATCAAAGCCACGTGGCTCAGTTTGCTAAGTGATGGCCAACAATAGTTTGCAGTCTTCCTGGAGTATTTTAACATCTAATGGCTCTGATAACATGGTGTTTCAGGTACTTTAATATTACTAATGATATTGTAGCATTTGTTGTTTGATCGTTTACTAATTTCATTGATGATGCTAATGATCAAATCTCACAAACACGCAATTTCCTTATGAACAGGTGGCATTCATCTGGTTGAGAAGCAATTTATGACAAGTTGATGAATCCAATAGGAGCAAGCCACCCAGAAGAATGCAAGGAATTTCTGACAATATGAAAATGAATATGTAACCCTCCCATTCTTAGGGTTTTGATGAGTACATGAACCTGGTCCTAGATGATGCTGAGGAAGTCCACATGAAGACTAAGAGCAGAAAGCCGCTGGGTAAGAACATACATAGCACACTTGACACCACAATATAAAATTATCCCCCAACTCAATAAACTCTCCATTTATTATACAAGCAGCCAGAGTTGGGGACAAGCAAGGATAATAAATCAAACATCCCCAGACATTGCCACTGTTTAACATAACATGTTCGAAAGTGCAACTGGCAGCAATGAAGGCTCTGCTGCCTACCTACCAATTCACAGAAGTGTGTGTGGGTGGGTGGCATGTGAAAGTTTGAGCACCCCCTGTCAAAATTTGTTACTGTGAATAGTTAAGTAGGTAGAGGATGGACTGATCTCCAAATGTGATAAAGTTAAAGTTGAAACATTCTCTTCAATGTTTTAAGCACTGTAGTGCTGCATTATTTTTGTTTTAGAGTGGGGGAAAGAAGGAGCGCCATACAAAAGTCTGGGCACCCCAAGTGATTCAAGGAACAAGCCTGATGCATTTTGGGAACAAGTCCTATGACCTGGTGAAGCTAAAATAGAACTTTTTGGCCACAATGACCAAAGTTTTGTTAGGAGAAGAAAGGGTGCAGAATTTCAAGAAAAGAGCACCTCTCCAACAGCACAGATCAGTCAATCAGGCTTTGGGCTAGTGTTGCAGATAGACAAGATAAGATGGGACTTAACTGATCTCACAGTGGGGAAATTTAGTAAAAAAATAGTGGTGCAGGGAACAATTCACTGATAGAGGGAAGAATGGATTCAATTTAATACCAGCAAATTCTGGAATCAAACATCACAGTCTGTAAAAAAGCTGTTGATGAAAAGGGGGTGGCTTCCACAACAGCATAATCATCCTAAACAAACCTCAAAATCGACACTCAACTACATCAAGAGGCACAAGTTGAAGGTTTTGCAGTGGCCCTCACAGAAGTAGAAGCCTTTTGCAAGGTAGAATGGGCAAAAATCCCTCGAGCAAGAAATGAAAAAAATCTTAGCTGCTCGCAAAAAAATGTTTACAAACTGAAAAGTCTAGACATTGCAGGCACTCTTTAATGTTTTGGTGTGATTTATTATCACGCCGCAGCATCCCCTCGGCTCTGTTGGTGTCCTCCAACTACTATTGTTGTTGTAAGTGCAATAAAACCTTCATGAGTTAAATGCCAATACATTATCAATGCAATTATTCAACTAGCATAAACATATAGAAAAGTGACATTTCAGTCTCTGTCTCCCATACTTTTTTATTTAAAAACGCTATTTTAAAACAAGCACGATCTATGTCCACATAAGTGTTTAAGCACCATTTCAGACTGTCTCACACATGCTCAAGCTGTATCACACAAGTGCTGCTGCGGTAACTTCATTCATTCCACAGGCCGATTATTTTTTCCTAGCACATGCAGTTTATGTTTCACTGTGCAGCCCTGATAACGTTCCACTTCTGCCAGTAGACCACTCTAAATCCTACACGCAGGACCATTAATGAAGTACTTTACTTCACGTATTCTATTGAACAAGACGACTCATAGCACAGGGGAGAGTAAAATATGGAAAGAGAAGTGATAGGAGGACAGGAGAGAGAAGAAGGAGGCAGAGTAGGACAAGGAGAAACAAGATCAACCATAGGACATAGGCTATCTGGGTGGGTCTCAAAGCATTTTATTAAATTACATCTACAACTACATAAGCAAATATGTGTCTAAAGCCCTTCTTATGTCTGCAGACTCGATAAATATCTTCTGGTGGTGCAAAATAAAACACACTGCAGCTTGAAATGATCTTGGATATGAAACACTGCTAGTAGAGAAAAACAAACATGCTATTGATCCTACTTGCACCGTGGCACTAGATTCCCTGTCATCTATAGCAAATTTGATGGGCTCAGTGCTTTGTCCGAAAGTGAACTGACACTTTGTATCTCTTTCCATCCATCATCTTGCTCTTCTGATCCACCTCCACTTGGGTTTCTCCCTCTTTCTTCCTCTATCTTTGTCTCCCAGGGAGGGTCATGTTGAAAGGAGACAACATTACCTTGCTGCAGAGTGTGTCTAACTAGGACAATGGAGACACCTACAAATTTCTTTTCTTTTGGTTTTTGCAAATGGTGTTGAGTGTGTTTATGTTTATATAACATGAATATTGTAGTTTATTTCAACCACATGTTTCCATTTTGAAAATAAAGATTTTTTTTCTTAGAGCTTTTGGTGTTTTAACTTATTCCACTAAACGTGTGTAACCCTCATTTGCCCGAATGAGTATTTGGGTCATTGGGTTGCAGTGCCATCTAGTGGCAGACAACAACATTGTCATGTAGTTATGTAGGTCAAACTTGCAGCTGCCAGTAGTATGACAGGACAAAGTATTTGCTTGAAAGATGAGCTTGTTTGTGTTGTATAAGAGGGACTATTTTGAATAGGGTTATATTCACTGATTAAACATAGACGTGGCAATGTACTGAATAAAACATAATCACTTAATAAATAAAACAATCACTTAATGAAGCATGAAAGCAATTTAGTCGAATGGAACAAAATGTGTGGAGCACAATTCAAGCACATTGTGCTTTCCCTATGCATGCTACCATATAATTTACGTTACGTTTTCCAAGCTTGATATAGCCTATATATTTTTACTGGATGATTATCGGTAAAGGAAGAAGCTCTTTTAGTGTCTTCTGGAGTGCACAGTGGGTGGAACACAGTTGAAAATGTCGGAATGACATACTGTGTTTACAAACAGCACTATTGAGCTGGAGTTAAGGTTCGTTGTCAGATGTTGAAATACATTTTTAAACTTAGACTTCCAAATATCAGCTGTATTGAAATCTCAGCGTACCCGATGAGACACGGAAGATGTTCATGTTTTTTGGTGTTAGTCTGAGAAAAGTGAGCATAGTTGTAGTTGAATTGATTAACGTAATTACGTAGTAGTTCACCACGCACGGAACGTGTCCCTGTTCTGTTGACTGGGAAGCCCCAAGCGCGGAGCTGCCAACGCCCGGCGTAAAGACACCGAGGATACGGTACGGAAAAAAAAATATGTATTTCTTGTTGTACAGTAATATAACTGTGGCTGGCTTTAGTTCCAATGTTACCAGTATTATATATGCTATAAATTTGTGCGGCATGGGTTGTAATTGTCAAATTAAGTATCTCATTCAGCAACAGCATCCGCTATGGATAGCTCAGTTAGCTCGCTAGCGAGCCAATCTGGGACCGTAGTAGTTAGCAAAGCAAGCCGACAGGCAGTCTGTAACGTTAGACCGGATAGTAAATAATCCTCTTCGAGCTCTGTAGCAACCATATTTTGAATTAGATGGGCTGGTGGTTTTCGTGTTAAGAGAATTTGAAATCTCCTGGCCTTTAAGTAAAGCAATTAAATGGCAAAATATACAACTAGTTACTAGCTAGCGGTTAGCCGGCCGGTTGACGAACTTAAAAGGCGTAACGAAACGCCAAGTTAGTACTGTGTTTATCGCCTAAGCAGAGTCTCTGATTGTAATTAGGTGTACGGTCCACAGTACTAGGTTGGGTTAAAAGAGGCACCGCTAAATTAATAAATTTATCGTCAGTATAAACAGCCGACAGGAAACTGGGCCAGATAGAGGCCGGGATGTAGCCGAAATACACCAGCTAAGGCTAATGCATCCAAGCTAACAGTAGCTGTTGGTAGTATCGTTGCCTCTCTCGTAGGTGTGATTTTGAAATGCTTTTGTTATGTGCTGTTAGTTGACGATTTGTACACTTACAAGCTGATGGAAATAATGTCACATCACTCGTTGTCGCATATTCAGACATGTCTCAACGTGAGGGCACTAATATAATAGAAAATGAATGTTTGGAAACTCGTCATTGGTTTTTTGTCGTTGGCAATAGAAAATGCTTGTGATTGATCTTTTTGACATATAGTGTTTCAGTGTCAAGTTTCAAGCGACCTGGCCTGTGCGTTAGCACATCATTGAGCCTTTGTGATGATTTTTGGAGGAAGTTGTGACCAGTGTTTTAGGATATGTTGTAAAATCCAGTGTAGTGCCAGTTGCAACCTCGCAGGCTGCAGCTTTGCGTATGCAGTGTTTGATTCTGTGGTAGGTAGAAGTATTCTGTTTGCAATGGAAAGACACTACTCAGATCTGATGAGCTTTTAAGAGTCTAGCAATATTTCTTGCGAGATTTAGTTTCTACTATAGCTAACTACTACTACTACTACTATATAGCTAGCTATTGGGAAATTTATGTTCTGGAGAAACTGGTACATCAAACTGAATTGTAGCTGCTTTCACTCCTAGTCTAAAAGCTGGCCTGCCCTCATAGTGCTTTCTGGCCTACAAACACAAATGCGTGGATTAAGTCTGGCAGCATCATTGCAGCGGCAGCCACCCTCTGTTGCCCAAGGCCATCGGCTTACTATAGTGCTTAGCTTAGTTTGTAAGATATTTCAGAATATCTCCCATTAGAAGAAATTTTTTTGATTTTCTACAGTATTGTTCTGTGAAAAAACACATTGGCCTTGTGATGCAGTATGATTCTGCAGTGCGTACACTGTATTATGCATGAAACAGTGATCAACATGTAATGAAATTAACTGTCCTTTGACAGGCCAAAGTGCCAAAAGGATTCCTCCAGACAATGGCAGGGTTTTCCTTAGCAAAAATCCATAATTTTTGTATTGAAAAATCATTCAGAAATGGACCGTCTAAACTTCATTGATCAAAACAGCACTGAATATAGCAACCTTTTTGGGAAAATGCTAAATTGTGAGAACAATTTAAAAGCATGTTTGTAGCACACACACTGTAAGTATGCGCCTCACTTAAAACACCAGACCAGACTTAGACTACTTAACTGTCCAAAAAGCGGAGTGATTGCAGCTTAAATGACACTGTGACCCAGTACCCAGTACTGCACAGAGTAAATACAACCGAGGCCTTTCACCAGTGAGTATATTGATGGTTTTGATCAAATACTTTGAAGTTTTAATCACTTGTCCTTGAAATAATGCACAACAAAAGTCATCAGAGCACATCATATTTGCTTATGAAGTCCAGTTATAACCAGGTCACCCTAAATTTTCAACATACGGTCATGTTAGCTGCTGACAGGATGCAGTCCTTTTAATTTCTATCTTCACCAGCTAGTGTGAAATTTATTGGGACATCCACATTATTCCACCCCCTCTCCATTCAGCTGTGTTACAGACAGTGAGTAAACCCTCTCTCCCTTACCACCCACAAACACTTGCATTTGTCTTTTTTGGAACACAACCAAACTAAAGGTGCCACAATGGAGAATCCATCCCTGTGTGTGGAGTGGGACAAAAATGTTATCATGTACTGTTCATGAAAATGTATTGTTACTATTATTGTTATTATTATGTCTTTATATGAGCATGTCAATGGTCAAACGTTTTTCAGTTAACCACCAAGAATGTTTTTGAGTAGTTGCTCCTGTCAGTCTGTACTAGGGGTTCTCAAACTTATTACTCAGAGCTCCACATCTGATTTTTATTCAAGGAAAGAGGTCCAGAACAATTTTCAATAACAAAATAATAATTTATCAATTGATAATCATCCCATCTCTTGTGATTGGGCCAGTACAAAACCGAGGCAGACAAGGCTAAGACAGTATATATTTATTTCTGACCCAGATATATTCTTACAATATTTACAGTCCAGTTGGAAATTATGCACTAGAGAAATTGAGACAAATTGTACATGTGCAATTTAGGAGCTGATAGCGAATTCTGTGGTTTAATGTTTATGTGTGAACTTGGCAGCAACAACACACAACACTTTGTCCAGCAGTTGCCATGACAATGTTGTCATCAAAACCACATTCATCAGGATCACTCTGAATGATCTCGAGCTGCATGTTCAACGTCACTTGCAATTTATTTATCAACAGAAATTGATTTAAAAATTGAAAATGTTACACTTTGTAACATAACATATGTTACATATTTTTAACATATAGTTTACTTTGTAACTGCCTATTCGTAACGCAGTGGTGTTGTTCACGGGCCAGAATTCAATTTGAATTAAAAAAAACCCAGGTAGCCAGGACAGAGAAGCTAGCTCTCATAAACAAAAGCTATATCACAACTACTTGTCACTGAATCACTGCTGACTGGGCGCAGGGTTTCCGTTATCTAGCAATTACTGTTTTTTACTGGGAAAATCTGTTGAAGTCCAACATATTTAAATCTCTCTGGTCACAATGTCTGGTGAAAATAATTCCTGAATTAGAGGTGACAATATTCAAGCTCGATGTGCTTTCCCCTCTACATGGGAGATGCAGTCCAGCATACTCCTCAGCACAACCAAAACTGGTTAGTTACCAGTTAATGGCTGTCAGGCTATCGAAAGCACAATAAACCAAAACTGACAACCCTACTTTATTATATTGTAGTCTGCCGTGCTTTGGCTTGTTTCATTGAGTGTATCTATGGGCATGCTCTAACCTTTTCACGTCTGTGTTTTTCCTCCTTAGTTGCCCAGTTTAGTCTGCAGTCAGGGTAACCTCTTTTGAGTCTTAAAAAAATTTAGTCCCTTTAGTCAAGGTTGTAAACGGTTGAGTCTGTGCCTCCATGATTTTAATGTAGTAGTTGGCCATCAAGAGAAGCAGCCCTAATCTTAAATCACATTTTTGTTTTCTATTCTACCACAATAACGTCTTGGACCAGAAAAGTTTGTACTTTATGAGCAGATGTTTCTTGGGATAATTTCCTTTATGTCTTGTGGGTAATATGAAAAACATTAGTAGGGAAACTTGAGTCAATAGTCTGGATGGACAAAGTCATTTTGGTATCTAAATTCATAGTAGTAATATTGGAGAAATGTTTCTATTTCGAGCTTTAGTTTGATTACAATGAGATAGCATCATAAAATACAGAGAAGTAGAGGGTAGAGGGTTTCTCTTCCAACTCTCTGCAGTAGCATGTTGGGGTAAATCACATTACTTCATAGCAAGGCAACCAACTTATGTGGACAAGCTCTAAATTGAAATTTTCACTCATTGACAGTTATCTAATCAATGTCAAATTTCAGGTGTGTCATTTCCTCTTAAAATTCAATTGAATACAGTAAAAAGGCCTGTGTAACATAATTCTTGCCTATTTCGCAAAGGGAATAGTACCATTGTATTCCGTGTGTTTCTGCAGGGCATCCACCTGTGTTCTATTCCTTTGTTAAACCATGTGCACACTATAACATTTGGTGCCTGCAGTTTGGTCCCTCCTGCTTCTCTCAATGACACCCCCACCCCCACACAGTGTTGCAGAGCTCTGCAGTGGCTCTGTGCTGACATACTGTAACTTGTGGAGGAGAAACAGGGCAATACTGAGGTCCATAGACTACTTAAAGGGTGTTGTCTCTAAATGCAGAGGACATCAGGATGCAGCTCATTACAGACACAGGTTCAAGGTCAATGTTTCATTTCACCTGTCTTATACAACATTTTCACAGTAGGGAAGATACAGCTGTGACTATTTGAATTAATGATGGCAGAATTTAGAGCCGTAACTAAGCTATGTTAATTTTCTGTCCATTGAGTAATTGATTTATCTCAGTTGTTTGTGCTCTAGTTGAATTCTGTGTCGCTACTTCAGTTTCATGGTCCTGGGGTATTGTGCATATGCTGGTTCACTTTCACACCATCATGGTTTACTGGGACACTTGAATAGACGAGAGCCATCTTCAATGTTATTTCAAACACCTGTGCTTTTCCTTTTATGATAAGTTGGAATGTCTGCTATGAAAAAGGCCTGTTCAGGTGTCTTGTGGACGTTGTTATCCATATTCTAGTGACTGTGGGAACGGTACTGTTTGGTTTCTGGCATGTAACTGAACCTCTAGTTGAGATATCTCAGACTTTAAGGCTACGTTTACACAGAAACAATCTGAACAGAAAATGCAAAAGTGGCGTTGTGTTCTCACTTTTTATTCCACGTTTAGACGAGCGTTTTTTTTGGGGGGGGGGGGATCTGCATGCATACGGTGACGCAAAAGTGTGTGGAATCAGAGAATGTCAGGGACGGCCTCTGGCAGATCGAAGCACACTTTTGCGTTTTTACCCTTTAGACGGGAAGGTGACGGTGGAGCGTTTTTAAGATTTCCACTCTGGAGGGCGTTTTCACTTTTTTGCGTTTTTAATCCCCAAAAACGCCATCGCCGTCTAAACGAAAGGCACATCGGATAAAATATTTTATTGTTTTCACCCGCGAGCGTTGTCTTGTAAATGGGGCCTAAGTGAGTTGCTGCTCTGATTCTGAAAGTTGTTGTGTAATGATCACTGAGGTTCACAATTTCATTGGGCAAAGTTTCTCTGTGTGCTACTGGTGAAACTGTATGACCTGCACAGGCAATGTTGTCCATATTCCAGTTTCAAACATCATGTGTGTTGAATAGAATTGTCACTGTTGCAAATGGTATGCTGCTTGGGAGGTGAAATTTGAATCCCAGATTTATGTGGGCTACAGATATTGTTGACTGTTTATGGTGACAAACAGTTTGCCTGTCAGTTTTCATGATCAAACTGAGTTTTATACTTGAATCGGTATCTTTAATATTATATGCATAAATCATTAACTGTATGCTTTTCTTAATTAAACCTCCTCTCTAAAAAGTGATAAGAGCTAAGACAAGATAAGATAAGGGGTTACCTTCTCATCTAATAGTTTTGTTCGTATTTGCAAATACTTTTGTGTTTCTGTTTTTAATGATACTGGTTGGTGTTCTACTTTGTGTTCCCTGTTAGCCTGAACATTGCTCACTCTTACAATAAGCCTAAATCACTTCCACTTCACTTTTGTGCTTTTGTTATGTTATGACTACAATTGCTATGTTTGCTATAAAGAAGTGCCACCATCATCACCATTAAGTGTCCTTTTAGATTAAAAATGAATAATAAACTGTGTTTGGTCAAATTGGCGCCCCCTCCCTCCTTTGAAAATGTTTCTGTCATGAGGCAGTCCTGTTATGCTTTAGTATTTGTGAACAGTGTTGTCCAGGTTCACAGTTCACAAGAGAAACTTTGTGGCTGTTGGCTTGTAGTCTTAACTTTTGTTAATGATTTCTTATGATATTTCCCAAGACGGGTGGGATGCTTCAACTTTTTCAGACCAGGTGGGCACAGTTTGCATAGAAATCAGATTTTTTTTTTTCTGTTGGAATCTGTACTGATTTGTTCATAAACTCCTGCAGCTATTCATATAATTGAATTGCCAGTTGCACAAGCCATGCCCCCTTGTCAGGTGTCATAAAACACACCATTTAAAGGAAACAGTCATCAAGCATCATCTTTGTGTAACTCTTGCAGGGGTTAGTAATTGGCTCGAAACTGTTACATTAGGTTCATTGTTCACCAAAACCATGAACATGTTCAGTGAGCACTGTTGAATATCAGTTCACCATGATCTGTTGTTCCTTGACACCTCCATAGTGTCATACTATGGATTAAACCCCTGTTCTCTTTTCCTTCTACATCTTCCTCCACTTAGACACTCCAGATCCCTTAATCCCTCAAATTAGAAAACCTCATTTAGACATCTGCACACTTACATTGACCCCCAAGGTTCATTGAAGACTGGGGGGTCCAGTCATTAGTCAGTGTTGGGACAGGGTTATCTCCCCATACACATTCCATGTCAAGTAGATAATGATAATTTTTAGATTGAGTCACCTCACTTTTCAGGCTCACTTACAGTTTTGTCGAAACGTGCTTTCACAGGGGTTTGTCAATGACATGTAATGAAAGTGCCATAGGGTGTTGAGTTTTTCGAGGGCTTCCCCAGAGGATTAGTTTGTCCCCACCCCACACTCTCCCCTCTGTGTGCCGCTGGCGCAAAATGTCCACACTACACAATGCAGTACTAATTTTAACCAGAGTAATTTACATAAATTCAAGGCCGTAATTGGTAGAGTTTTTTGGACTTAAACCAAAGTCACGTATTTATTAGTGCTGTCAATCGATTAAAATATTTAATTGCGATTAATCTCATGAATGTCATAGTTAACTCGTGATTAATTGCAAATTAATCGCACATTTTTATCTATTCTAAACGTCCCTTGAATTTACCATGGCTTAAACTTTCCTTTCTTAAGTTTCCTTTGAACATAATAGCATGCATATGCCTCTGTCGAAAGCCATCCATTGTTGCCTGGTTTTGACAAGGACACGGCGGAGAGTTTGCATTAGCCGTGTGTTTGGCTATCAAATGGTATTTCAGACTTGATGTGCTACGGTGATAATTATGACAATACACACAGATAACTTTGATCTTGTCAGTCGACCCATTGGGCAACTTTTTGAAACTAAACTTTCCATTCAGAATCTTGTTCGCATCTATTTCGGCGTTTCGCACTTGACATCCACACAAACCAGTAGTCTACTCTTTCACAGCCAGCAAGCAGGCAAGACCAAACACTTGCGTGGGGCGTGCCTATTGTTTTGTTTCCAGTTTACAACCGGATCCTGTAGTTTTTCTTATGTTACTAGCAGCAGTTAACAGCTTATAAAAAACTACAAGGGCACTAGGTCATAAAGAATGTTAATCTTGCCATTAAAAAAAATGACGCTGTTAAAATTGATTTGTGTTAATGTGTTAATAACACAATATTTTTGACAGCACTAGTATTTATGCAATTTAATGTTTTGTATCCTCTACTTATGAATTTAGATACATATGTCGAGAGTTGTGTTCACATTTACATTAAAAAAGCCAAATACCAAAGGGGGTGAATATTCTACAGACCGAAGTTTTTACCTTTGCTGTTGGTGACTTTACAGTTTGTTCATCGAATAAACAATGCCATCAACTTTTTTTTCTGTTCCAGATCTTGAATGAATAGTGAAGACTGTAAAACACAGCTATGCAGACCATCAAGTGTGTTGTAGTTGGGGACGGTGCTGTGGGTAAAACCTGCCTGCTCATCTCTTACACCACAAACAAGTTTCCCTCTGAGTATGTACCTACGGTAAGTGTGGACATCTGTCGGGGTGATAGAAAGGACTTTGACTTGTGCAAATGTAAATATGGTCTTTTCGTCACCACATGCTCATTCTCGCAGTTGACAGATTAATTCCCACGCGACCTAATATGTTCCCCCTTTGTAACTATGTTTGTAATAGTAATAAAATAAATGATAAATACTGTATGAGTATTTTACTGAATCATTATTTAGTTTCATTCTGAACAGTTCAGAACAGTATGTTAAGTTTGGAATGTGCCTGGTTTAGGTTTGATACACCCTATGACCCAAAAAACTAAAGGTTTATTAGCTGAACCACAGGCCATGTTATTGTACACAGAGAAGTCTTAGTACCATTCAGAAAGCCTTGGCAGTGTGCCAGTCGTTGAGTCAGGTTAGCCTAGCCCTTTTAGCTTTCGTCATATATTTGTGAGCATAATCAAGAAGTGAGTGTTTGAGGAACCTCCTAGATCGTCTGCTGTCCTGTCCAGCATTATGGCTCTTCAGGATGGAAAGCGAGAAATCCATCCCATATTCTCCATTCTACTTAAAAAGAACCAAACCATGGTTGACCAGTCAGTGTTGATATTGTGCTGCGTGATCGAAGTTCCTTTCTGAATGCAGCTACCTAAAACAGATTGGAACTGTTTCAGAACCTTATACATGAAGATGGTCTGTTTAAAATACATTGACTAAAAATAATACACAATAGCTATCAGCGCCTTAAATGCAAAATATACAGTATGTATATTTTAATGTGTACACATATTTGTTAAACTCTAGAAATGTACATAATTTACTGTTGAGCAAATGAGTTGCAACTGATTGGTTTTGGTCTGTGTGTTGTAGGTATTTGATAACTATGCTGTAACTGTAATGATCGGAGGCGAGCCCTACACTCTGGGCTTGTTTGATACAGCAGGTATGTCCTTCTTATTCCAAACAGCACTTATTTAGGTCTGTCTATTCAGGATATCCATTAAATGCATTATGTATTCCCCTTTAAGTCATTGTCATTAAATACATTTTGTACCATGAAGAATTTCTATGACGCTAAATGTATACTATGGAAAAAGTTGTCTTCCTTCACTTTCCATCCACAGGATAGCTTTTTGTGGACTCAGGCTAGTAAAACTTTGGTATTCCTGTGGTTTTGCTGCTGTGCCTCATTCTGCTAATGGAGATGTCCCACTTTGTCTAATGTATCAGTCCTGGTAACATGATGGGCAGACTGAGCAGGTTAAACATGTTTGTGTGGTTTCTGCAGGTCAGGAAGACTACGACAGGTTACGACCCCTGAGTTATCCCCAGACAGATGTCTTTCTTGTCTGTTTTTCTGTTGTGTCCCCCTCCTCCTTCGAAAATGTCAAAGAAAAGGCAAGTCAAGCCCTTCTTTTTTTTCTTGCAAGTGGCTTTTTGCAATATCTTGATGATTAAATCTGCTCTTAACAATAAAATAGATGTTTTGACATAATAGTCACAGTTTGACATTGCAGTGTGTATTTTATTTGTCATCATGTACTTTTATAAGGAAGATGCCTCTTACTTTATTTTTGACAATTGATGTCAGCAAATCACATGTTTCAAATGACTGGGAAAGCCTGGAATGTTCCAAAAACATCCGTTTGGAAAATTCCACAGGTAAACAGGTTCATTGGTAACAGGTGATAGTATCATGATTGGCTATGAAAGGGGCATGACTGTAGGAGGGATATTACTACATGGGCTCAGGAACACTTTGTAAAACCATTGTTGGTACAGTTTGTTTACAAATGATTGCATTCTGTCTTTATTTACATTTACACAGCACCCAGCCTTTTTGGAATAGGGGTAGTACTTGTGACACAGTGTGTTGACCATCATATTACCCTGTGTGTGTGCATCCAGTGGGTTCCAGAGATCACCCACCACTGTCCAAAGACCCCCTTCCTGCTAGTTGGGACTCAGATTGACTTGCGGGATGACCCATCCACTATAGAGAAGCTGGCCAAGAACAAGCAAAAGCCCATCACTCCGGAGACAGCCGAGAAGTTGGCGAGAGACCTCAAGGCTGTGAAATACGTGGAGTGTTCAGCCCTCACACAGGTAATATATACAGTATATATGAACACAAACAGTTACACATATACACTTCGTGGACACACATGATTCACACCTCATGGCAAGAACTAAGAAAAAGGAGGAATGAGGAACATGCATGTCATGGTTGAAGACTTTTATTCTGCATGGTTTGGTTTCAGTGACTGGTCTAACTTATGAGCTTAGTGGTGTTGCTAAGTGTATATTAGCAGATGTTTTTCATATGGCTTAAAAACCTTGCTTCACCCCGTAGTATATCCTTGTTGCAGTACTCAGTCTGCCTTTAGCTGTATCGGTACTGGTGAAGAGAGCAGTTTAGGCTCTGGAGTCTCACAGAGTTTCTTGTAAGGAGGGTCAGTTCATGTTTCATCTACAAGCCTCTCTAGTAAGAGGTAATCGAGTAAGAGATGTGCTGATGTTGGCTTTTATCAGAATTGGTTTAGCAAATAATCCTATTAAGATATCAATAACTTGATGACAATGGCTTCAGTTGTCCTTTGAGAGGTAAAAATGTCATGGGACACTGCTGCTGTTTGTGAAGATAAAGAGATAACTTAGACATTTTGGAAGAAGAGCCGTGGTTGTGAGAGGACCATCTTCAATGGCCTCATTTCTTTATTTTACTATTTAAAGTTAACATTTGAATGAAAATTGTAATGACCAGTGTGTGATATGATCCACCAAATTCTATTCTATTAGACAGCAGACAGCACGAACTAGCATTTGTTTTATTTATTTATTTATTTTGATTGGATTTAATATTGTAGTACTCAGTACATCTCTTGGATTGTCTTAATAAATCAGTCAGTGTTTTCAAAAGTTTAGCTGTTCAATCAAGTTCTGAGTACTTGGTGCATCACTGTTAGGAACTCAAAGAGGAAACGCGACTCAGAGGAGAGCAGATGAGTTTGGCTTCATTCAGGCACAGAACAATAGTGTTGATGGAGCTGAAGGGTAGCCCCCACCTTGCTGCTCAGCTCCTTCCTTCCTCCTTCCCCTCCTTCCCCAGCACAACTGTTGCATAGCTGCTGATGTCATTTCCTGTTTCCTGTCAAGGATCTCAGCAGTCAGTCCACACCTTATTTCAGGCCACTGTTCAGCAGCAGCCCTTTCTCTTTTCAGGAGAGCCCATCTCAACTCCATCTTCACTCTTCATCTTTGCACTGTGCATCTCCTTCGCACAGTTGTCCTGTAACGCTCGTGCATTCTCTGTATTTCACACAAATACATTCCTCTTTATTCTGCCATGTTCCTCTTATCCCCTCTCCCTTCTATCCTTTCTGTGTTTGCTGTGCTAATTGTGTTGTTGTTCTCTTCCCTCTCTTGCTGTTGTAGCGAGGGCTGAAGAATGTATTTGACGAAGCTATCCTAGCTGCCCTAGAGCCACCTGAGACACAGAGAAAGAGGAAATGCTGTATATTCTAAACTCTCTGCCACTATGCTCCTCGCCTCCTCTGATTACCATTATTCTCTGCATTTTTCATTCCTTTACTCCACCTCTCTCCTGTCCTCTCTATCTCTTTACATGTGCTGCTTTGAAATCAAGACCAGTCTCAATCTAAGCCATCTAACTAACCAATCCATCAGTCGGCTACCAATCTAACTCCTGACCCAAACTTCTCCTCTGAGAGTGCATTGCAACTAACTTTGTTTCATGGACTGATTCACTGACTCGAGGCCTTTCTGCACTTCAGTGACTTGACTAGTTGCCTTCTCTAACCTGTAACTGCTGGCATTTGGTTTGGTTGATAATGTACTTCATATCTTACTTTTGATGGATGGTTTATATGAGCTTAGTTTTACATGATAAATCTCACACCCATCCACTTTTTCCCAGTGCTTATTAATTTGGCCTCTGGCCTAAACAGTGGGGCGGCATCTTACAGAGGATGTAGGATGAAAGTTGGGATGTAGCCATTGTTTCAGTTCGTCTTTCCCCTCTGTCATGTAGTAGTCATTAATGTAGGCAGGGTTTGGACTAAAGTGAGGGTGGTGGCTTCACATGGCTCCCTACTGAGATTGATCTCAACACTAAACAGATCTTCCATTTCTAAAGCTAATGTGTTTTTTTGTATTCCTATTGATGTCTAATTAAACAGAACTTGTCTGACTGTGACTTGGGGGTTCAAGTACTAAAGTCATACGTAGGGAGTGTTTGGCCATTTTGACAATATAACCACCAGATTAAGTGCTTCCTGTTTGGTACTATGATTGATCTGGTTTACAGCTAAGCTACACTTGATGTTTCATAAAGTTGTAGTCTTCTGTAAAGTGCTCTCTAACTTGTTTGGCCCAACTTTCCCTGTATATGACGCTAATGTGCCATTAACTGTGGTGCATATCACGCTGTCTTGGAAGCCCAGATAATAAAAACGCTATAACTGTGTGAAATGACCTGTGAAATGAATTAATAAAGGACACATGAACTTGCTCTCCTCTCTCTGGCTCCCTTCTTCTTCCAGTGCTTTGTCATAGAAGAATTCAGTAGGGTTAGTGGAGTTAAGCAGTGCTGAGGGGCTTAGTGGTTTACTGCATAGGACAGCACTGTCAGACCAGCTCTTGTTTCTTCACATGACCGAGCTCGTGGTGTAAGCAGCTCTGCTCATGGCAAAACAAAGAGAAAGGAAACATTCACCTCTGAGGCTGAGCAGAGACTTAGTTTGTGGTGATTATTCTTATGATTGTAAATGTGACTTTTCTATTTTGAATCTGGATGTCCTCTTTTGGTGAGGTAGTCAGCAGTTTTAATCTGAAGCGCAGAGCCAATTGGGTAAAAATAAAAACAAGCGGTTTGGAATGAAAATGCTCAGATTCCTGTCGTGGTGTCAGGATCTATGCTGTTTTTTTCCTCCACTTTCTTCTTTGACTTGCCTTTGATTTAAGCACTTTGCACTCAAACACGCATGCCATTTGTGTTGCTGACACTTGCTCTCTGAAATTCTAATGAGTTGTTTGTTGCAGATCTGATTGATCTCCTTTTATGCACAATATTTGTCGATTATTATTATTATTTTTTTTGTCCCAACAGCACGCTCACATTTTTTATGACACGCCACTAAAATGATATTCAATGCTGCTTTTGTTCCCTTACAATTATTTTCCCTCTTGTTTAAGCTGTTACTGTGCTTTCCCGCTACCTTTTTTTAATTTGACCTGTGTGTATTTGCGTTGCCCCCTCATTGAGCCTGTGTGTTTGTTTGTTTGTGTTCACAGAAAGGCCTCAAGAATGTGTTTGATGAGGCGATATTGGCTGCATTGGAGCCCCCAGAGCCCAAGAGGAAACGCAAATGTGTGCTGCTATGAGAGGCTCCTACCTTTTCAAAGCGCACACACATAACACATACATACTTACATCTTAAATACATAGACACACACACGCACACACACACATGCCTCCCACCCCCATCCCTTCCCTTGCTCTGCTAAGGCTGGTTGACAGCATTGTCCCCCACAGGGAAGACTAGAAAGAAAACAGCCTACCAAGTTTCAGATAATTGTCTGCAATAATAAAAAGCTTCACCCCTAAAGCTGAGTTTGGGACAGAAGGTCAAGCTAGCCTGGCCAACAGGCTGCCGTGTGCTCCAGGCAGGGTGGCACGGCCTCGGACAGGCATCAGGATGCCAAGCTTACATACAAGTAGAATTCATTCTGTGGAGCATTTGGTAGATTGATTTTGATTCAGTCAGTGTTGTGGCCTAATCAGCGTTTAGATGCCCAGCCATTTAGTTGCCCTCAGCAAGCGTAAAGGATTCCTGGATATAAGCCCTGCCCCAGCCCCCACCAGCGGCCTGATGTGTGGCTGCTCATGCTGCTGGTCCCATCCCTCTGTTGAGGAGCACACTCATCGCCCGATCCCTGTGTTCTTTCACTGCACTACCAGAAGAAATGTTAACAGAGTAGTGTTGTTTTGTTTTTGTTTGCCAACACCCCTTTTTCTCCTCAAACACATGATGATGAAGTCTGAGATATTTATTCCATGTTCCAGGTAGACGCACTCTTAACCACTAAGAAAACTCTGTATGTCTGACAGGACTCTGTAATTCGGGGCAATACGGCTAAAGCTTCCCACAGCTGTCATCGAGGAAATTGAATGGATGATGTTGCCATCTAGTATCCAGTCCTCTTACAGTGGACTGTCAGTGCAGAGTGACTGTCCATTTGGGCTGTGGTAATCAGTTGAAGAGCTAAAGGCAGTCAACAGTAATGGGTCTGCTAGTCAACCACAGGAATTTGCCTTTTAGATGCAGGGAACTTAAACAGTGTTAGCAGAACAAGTGGTGTGTTCTTCATGCGTTGCCAGGGACCAAGGGAGGGTAAAGCGGGATACTGTTTTAACATTGTTATCACCTTACACTTAGAGCGGGTACAGCAGAGACATCTGAGTAAAACAAAGGCTCCTTGGCTTGTACTGGCAGCCACATCTGGAGATCCATATTTAGTCAACTGATCAGTGAACATGAATTTCCACCAGAATTCTGTGCCAGGTCAGAATTTGGTGCCTTCCCATAGTGTGTTTTATCCAGGCTATATGTGTGAGGTGTGAAGGGCTGTCTGCTCTGCTGTACCCATTCAGACAGTATGGTGCTGCATGTAGCTGAGCCTTGGTCTCTGTTCTAAATGATAGGTTTAACAGATGTAATTATAATGTAAGCTGGCTCACAATGTTGATGTAGGCTCCAGGTGTTTTTACCAAAATCTTTTTTTTTCTTCATTATTTCTGTTTGTTTTGTTTTGTTTTTTAATCTTATACATATATATATATAAATATATAAAAAAAGGTTACTTTCACTCCTTTTACATTTAGGGGACGGAACTCATCTGAACTCTTACCCGCCAGTTTATAGCAAGAAAACCGCTAATTGGTTTAGTTGAATAAAAACCTCCAATGGCAGAGAGACTGTTTGGTAAGATTATTTGTGGTTGGTTGGTTGTTTTACTTAACTGGTGGCTTAGAGTTGGGGTGATATCCAGATCAAGTCAGTATAATTATTATAACCTGTTGTTGTTTTGGTGCAAAACCAAATGCTTTGTCTAAAGTCTTTGTTCTTTGTATATGCATTCTTTTCAAAAATATTAAACTTATACCTTAATTGCCTTTACCACTTTCCCTTTGCCATTCTTTTTAGAATTGTGACTGAATTATCCACTTAACGGCAAACAGAATAGTGTTATGACTGCCATGACTTTGGAAAGTTATGTCTGTAATGTGATCTTAAGATGTTTGAACAGTGTCAAAGGACGTGTAAATCCTTCATCCTCCAACACAACAGCTTCTCTATCAGAGCTTTCAACATTAAAGGTAAAACCATCACATTGGTGGATTTGCCAGTATTTCATGGCTTTGTGGCTTCCATGGCAAAACATATCTATCCATGTTGTATATTGGTGGCAGGTTGTATGTAATGAGCAGTACAGGATGGCTACATCCAGTTGTTTCCTTTCCATCACAGCTGGATGAGCATGTCCTGCCATGTTCAGCCAGCAGGAGGTACTGTCCACCCAAACATTGTGGTCCCTGGTGTGGGTTCCCCTCTGTGTTTTAACAGTGAAGGATGTTCCAAATGTACTGTGCATTGGTTCCTGCTGTGTAAACTAATTGGATATTGACATTGGGATTGTTTGCATTGAGTGTGCACATGACTCACAGTTATGACCTAAGATGAAACACGAGAATTTCTGAAATACAGAAAATAAAAACGTCTTTGGTACGAAAACATTAAGTACATGAAACTGCACAACATATTAAATATGTTAAAAAATTGACTTTGAAATACAGAGGCATTGTCAAACCTCGCTGTAAAAATACTGCAGTGAAAATGTTACTTAAGAAAATCACCTAAGAATCACCAGAAAAATGTAGCCTGCTTAAAGAGTCAGTGGAATGTCCCCTGTGAGTTTATATGGTGTATATAATTATATACATCTTCATACATAATCACTCATGCTGGTATGTTTAAGCCACATCTTAATATTGTAGTTGTTTGAGGTGGAATTTTATATTGTGCTACATTATGGATTATTCTGCTGTTTATTTTCTTGAATGATCTTATTAATTGTATTTATTGTTTGTAATATGTTTAAAGTGCGAAATGCTGTCACAATTATCCAGAACACAAAGTGACTCCTTCAAACAGTCTAAACCTCAAAATCGTCAGTTTACTGTAGTTTAATCACGGGAAAAGCTGCAAATCGTTACAATTAAGAAACTGAAACCATTAAATGTTTCTGCCATTTTTGCATGGAAAAAGACATAAAAAGTTCCTCCTTTTAATAAAACAGAAATACATGGAATCTATAGCTGTAGTGTAGTGGAGTGAAAAGTGGAGTGAAAAGTACAATATTTCTGTTAAATGTAGCAGAATAGAAGTATGACACATCATGAAATGGGAATTCTCAGGGAAACTACAGATACTTAAGATTTGTTCGTGTACAGTACATCATGATCATGGTTTCAACTGCTCATACTGCCTTTTTTAAAAATAAGAGTGCACTATTATACAAAATAACTTAATCCAGGATTAACGAATCAATCTTCAAACAAAGATCAGCTGAATGAGAATGACCAGGATTATTTTTTAAGGCTCATTTAAAGAACACGGTCCTCATTCAGAAACAATGGCTTTAAATAATAAAACAAAGAGAACTTCCATAAATTTCAAACATAAAGGTGAATGTATTCATCATGAGTCAGTGTGTGAAAACTGATGGATAATGTTTTCTGTGTATCTGCAAGACGAGTTTGAGAAAATGACCTCTGATGATGTCATCTGGGTTATTTTCCTGGAGACTACACATTGTTGACTGATAGCTTGGTTGCAAAGATGGATTATGGACTTTGAAGGGTGTGGGCGTTCACCAGGTGTGGAAGAGCTATGAAAAGACATTGCAGAGTTGCATTATGGGAACTGTTGGGTCGGGCATTCGTGGAGCTTTGATTATCCATCTAGATGTTTATCTATATCTGATAACTGTTTGAAACAGGAGAACGCATTTAAACAGACAGAAAATGTACCAAGAATGGCTATAAAATGAAAATCAAGCATGAATCTTCCTTCATAGTTCTATCCAAATGGAAAACAGTAGAGATGCTAGAATAGAGCTGTGTGGTACACCTTCTGTCTAATCTGTCAATCACTGTATGGAAACCGATATCAGAAGTTCTCCTATTTAAGATAAAATGAAATTAGTTTTTACAAGATTTGTCTGTCATGCTATTCTCATCCCCTGTCTTACACACACACACACACACACACACACACACACACACACACACACACACACACACACACACACACACACACACACACACAGTGTATCACTGTAATGTTGGTGTTGAGAGATCAGTATCGCTTTCACACAGCTCACACAGATGTCCAGGAATTCCTCAAATGGCAGCAAATGAGGGTGATATCCCAGGTTTGGTGACCTGAATCATCTGCCACAGACGGCTGGGAGGGATGCTGCACTGTACCCACCCACCCACCACCCTCGACTCCCTCCTCCACCCTCATCCACCCCTGTGAGGCGTTCACACATTCCCTGCGTTTCTGGAGTGCTGTCTGTCAGCGCCTTCTTCCACTAAAGAGACGCTGACAGCCATTAATTATCACACAAGCTGAACGAAGGGCATTCCTCTCTGCTGAAATATTGGTGCACGCGCACACACACACACACACTCCTCAGCTCTCTACGTCCACACACAAATGCAGAGACACCACCTGGCCTCCATTGGTCTTCATCATGTTTGACAAATGACTCTAAATGTTTTGTCCTCTGGGGTCGTCCAATCACCATCCAGCCTGGCTGAGTGTCTCATCTGGGCAGGACCAGCAGGCAGAGGTGGGGACATACTGACCAAGCAACCCACCAGGACACTTGAGAAACTTGAAATACACACACAGTGCTGGCAGAGAGCGGCCTATATGTGTGCTGCACCCACTTTTATGAGACAATTTTATGATGATCTGCACAGATACTGACTTGTGATGAAAAACACACTGAGGATTTTAGCAGTTTATCAGAGCTCAGCAGTAAATCAGCACTCAGACATCTCAGCTATATACAGTGTGGAGGCACGTCAGCTATGCGTGTGCATGAAAATAAATCTCCAATACTGGCTAGAGCAAGGACACGGCCTGCTTAGCCATGTTGGGACTGAACCTTTGACAGTCTCCGCTGTTCCAGTGCCCAAAGCTCCTGCCAACACATTGAGCCCAATGTGGTTTTCATGTAGATGTTGGCTGTGCTGTAGAGGTGCAGGTTTGGCCCAGTGTGCCTGGTCCAAATGCTCTCCAGCAGGTATGATGAGATGCCCGAGTAAGAGAAGAGGGAGTGGGGTTGTCTTTATTTTTAACTCAGCCACATTGTGAATCATGTGGGGAACGTTATCTCTCAGCTCCGGTATGAATCTGAAGGTGTCCCGTCCTCTTCTGAGATCTGTCTTTCTTCTTTTCACAATGTGTCCAAGTTCAAGAAAAGATCCATACAGTTGGACATGTTGCTGCTTGTATTTCAGACAACAGCACACAAAGTGCGGATTATTATTATTATTATTATTTGTCATCAGAAACCATTTCTGTGGTGTAAAGTAGGTCCATTGTCAGTAGTAAGGTTTAAATGGTAAATTGCTGCATTTTTTATATGTGTGTGTGTGTGTGTGTGTGTGTGTGTGTGTGTGTGTGTGTGTGTGTGTGTATATATATTTTTTAACAATTTACCTCTCATGTTCACACACAATGATGGCACTTTGCTACCATGCAAGGTGCTGGCCTGACCATTAGGATCAACTTGGGGTTCAGTGTGTTGCCCAAGGAGGAAACTATAAAAATGGCGAGACACCAGGTCAATGAAAACTTGTCTGTTTATAGATTTGTTGAACTGACCCTTTAAAGCAAATTTAGCATAGCACAAATAAAAACCAAAGGTGCCACTAGCCAGTTACTTGGAGAAAGTCTTTAAGATGAGATTGAAATATTGGCAAGGCACAGAGATAAAAAGTATACTGTACATCCAATGTTGCTTCCACATCAATTAAGGCTTTTCAAATTGTCAGCATGTTCTTGATAAGAAATGATGAGAAGAACCCAATCAAGACGTGCCCCATGGAATCTCTCCTTTATACTATATTTAATTTGAATTCATTTATTTTTCTAATGTTTCTCATGAATTTGTAATTTATTTCAGGCTTTTCATATGCAGATTTTATATTTAGCACATTGTTGATCTGCTGTTACAAAGATGTTCATGTTAAAAGAAGCAGATCCAAGCATGGCACTCATCATGATGTCTTTTTCCAGTCTGAAAAATAGCTGTGTATGTGTGCATTGAGTGTGTGTATTCCATAATAACCTGAGCTGGTTGTGTTTTGTGTGAGCCCAGTATGTGTCTGACAACCAGAGGTCTAGCAAGTGATGTTACCACTGGTCACTGCAAGGATTATTTTGACACGCCCGGTTGCTGTTGGCTAATAGATACATGTAACGCACACACTTCAAACCCTTTCACCCGCATACACACACCTTTAGACACACATCTTCAGGTGTGTGTGTGTGCTTAGTGTCCAGGTGTTAAGGGAAAGTTCCTTCCAATTCAGCTGAAATCTGCCTGACGACAGACACACGGCTGTAACCACCGAGAGAATGTAAGTGTGTGTGAGGTAAGATCACAGTGATCCTCCATACCAGCATCCAGAGATGAAGCTATCATCAGCAGGGGGCTGCGTGTTGTCACTTTCACTCCTCCTTCTCTATCTGATCCATCCTTATCTGATTTGATCGCGGCGGGTTTAAATGTGGCTTGAATGGCCTTGAGATGAGCGCTTGGAATTCACTACAAACCAAAGGTCCCTCAGTGGGTTTGTACGGATAGATGTGAAAAACAGGACTGGTTAAATTCAAGTGTGTGTCTGTTTGTGCCATTTTACCCTGAGCTGTTTCAGGTCTTTTGAAGTCCAAGACAGGTGTCAAATCTCTCCGAGCAAGTGTCATCTTTCTGAGCACTCACCATGTTCAGTAAGTGTCTGAGTCTTATTCATGTTAAAAGCATTTACACAAGATGGTGGCGGCAGATTCATCTGTTCCATCACTGAAATCTAGTATCTACAGTACACAGTCCAATAACTGTAACCTTAGATTTTCCATGTGTCTTGGCAGAACTAGTCCTAGGTGACACTCACCTTTTAAATGGAATGAACTACAAACTTAAAGCTTTACCCTTTGATATTTTATGACTCCTACTATTGATTTTTAGCAGTTTTTTGTCGATTGTGATTTGTGGCCTTGTGTATGTTGTTTTTGTATGCTGGTTGTGTGGTTGTCTGGTCATGAATATTTCTTGTTCTCAGGTTTCTTTTGATTAAATAAAGTGTACGTGTTAATGACCTCCTGAGCCTGAGGAGGATGTCAGACTTACTGTAGTGTCTTTCACAAACTAGGTAGTTTAATTGTCTGTCCATGATATTTCTGTCATATTCTACGATGCCCTGATGCCACAATAGATCTATAATCCGTGTTGCAGCATGCAGCACTCATCAGACACCACGTGATTTTCTTAAGTTTTACTGTTACTGATTTCTACACATTTGACTGTTGACATTACAAGGGCAGCTGAGAGGCTGTGCTCATGAGTAGTTTCCGTCTCCTTAAAATGACACTGGAGTGAGTGAGATGTCCCATTTGGTGAATGCAAGTCTGCCAACCCTCCTGTGTCTTCCTCGCATCTGTCTCTTGAATCCACCGCTGGTTGGGGCTAAGACGCAAGAACCAGATGGGAATGAGGTGAGCAAGGAGCCGCATTAGCCAAATTGTAAGCACCCACAGATTACACCACTGGCATGGTTAAGTTCTCTGCTTGGTCTTGTTAAAAAACACAATTAGATAATGTGCTCATTTCATAGTTCCAGGACACAGCTCTCAGTCTCTGTCTGTCTGTCATGGCACTCAGGGGTTTAACCAGCAGAGTAGAGGAATGTAAACAGTAAGCTCTGGGTCACCTACATCACTCTTCAAAGTCAACCACCAACCCCCCATTATCCACCTCTCCTGTGGTGTTTGTCACCGCTCCCTCCCCCATAATGACTTCAAACTAGACAATGATCAACCGTCTTTACCTCCTCTGCTGAATCATTCCAACATAACCCTTTGTGAGCCTACTTTGTCAATAATGTACATGAAAAAAAGTCATGTGACAGCGATCCTTTTCTCTCCAATAAGCTGCGTTCTTATGTATGAGTGTGAGTGAGTTACCTTTGTAGCTGCAGGAAATCGTGTCATTCGTATCACAAAACAGAAGCGAGGGGGAAACGTGTGTGAAGGTTAACGGCCTGTGTCCCTTCTCGTACTTGTAATTTGTGCTGACAGCACAGCATGAGGACAGAATTCATAGAAGACACTGTTGTGCATGGGAAGATGAGGGCAAGCTTGACTGAAAATGAAACATGGGGATGCCCACCTTTTCACTGACCTAATGTGCACTTGTGGATAGAAGGGACATCAAACTAACAAGCCTAAGTATAAAGTGTAAAGATAAAACACAATGAGTTCATGGAAAGTCCTCCGCACCAGTTCGTAGCCGTGTCAGATGTGGAGCCTGGTGTCCATGTCTCGATGCCCATGAGCCCGACTCTCACGCCCGCTCTGCTTGTGTTGCACAACGTGGCTGTTTGAGGGCAAAAAACAGCGGAGACACCAGAGGAAAGCCGAGAGGGAAGAAGAGGGGAGGAGGACTGGGGGAGAAAGAATTGCAACTGTCATCACAAACAAGAACCATCTGTCTCATTTGTGTAACTTGTTTTCTTTTAATATGAGAAGTATGCTGAAGAGATCTGGGAGTTTGAGAGAGGCCTGGGAGGGCCGGGCCCTGGGCTAAAGCCAGCCTTCTCCTGGGCTCCATGAGCAAGGGGCATTATTATCCAGCCAACCTGCATGGTTAACCCTTCACACTCACCACACACACTGACAGGGAAAGAGAGACAGCATGAGAAAACCTTTAACCTGAGGTATGCAGAGGTGTAATTTGAACTATTAGCTTCCTGTCAGGACGAAGAATTGACTGGAAGATTAATGTAAAATGGTGAAATCACACCATCGTTATCTCATTACCTCTCATACCTTCAGGAAGTATTTACTGGAGACGCACCAGTGCTTCTGTGGGTTTTGAATAAATCATGCTAATTAGACAGCACAGTCAAATCATATTCATTACCCTGATGTTGTTTTATTATGTTATTTTGCTTATTAAGTTTGTGTGGTTTATGTATGGTGGGCTGCTCCTAAGTCATCAGTGCCTGCACTGCTGTTTTTACATGCCACGTTAATGTTGATATGATTTGTATGCCCAGGAGAAGCCTGTTCAAAAGTCCAAACTGTACACATTGACAGGGCAGATGCTTTCACAACCTTATTTATGCCAGCACTTTGTGGCATTCTGGGCCCTCAATAAGTCGGTTTACAACCATGCTTATGCTGTGGCTACAGAGAGCTGAACTGAGACCACAACTTCTGAGTGTGCTCTAGATCTAAACCTCTAAATCTCATTGGCCTTTGTAACAACGTAAAATAACTAGTCCAGCCTTGGAACATAACCCCACTCACCAGCAGGCTGCGTGGCTCACTTCAACATTGGTAATTTTAAACTAAAAAACAAAAAATGATGTAATTTTGTTTTGTTTATTTAACACATCTGCTTTTAGCAGTCTTTGACAGAACCCATTTCCCATAAGCCTTAGACCATCGTGGGTTAACAGTCTCGGCTGTGAGTGAGTCGAAGGGCCGCGGTTAGCTCAGACATGTCTGTAATAATAACAGGACAGAGAGAACTTAATGCTGTAGAAGTTTTCAGACAGCAGATTTTATGGCTATAAAGTTTGAAAAGTCACTTTAGAAGAGGGAGTCGGTTATTTTTTTTAGATATGGAGGAGGGCCAGTTATGATGACACGAGTACCTGTGCTGCTGTGCTGGTCATTCTTCATGGGAGCTTTAGATTTTTTATATGCTTGAGTAATTATTTAACTTAAGTACAAAGGCTTCGACTTCCAACAGCAACTGTTGCAGTGGTTGGTGATTTGTCGCTGATTATGGACAGCAAGCAGAGGGGGCGGGTCTCCTGTTTACATCCACAGAGAACTGTCATCTTGGGAGAATGGCACCGTGTAGGTAACTGTCACATGACTCTAAACACAGTAGATCGAGTAATGACAGTTCAGACATTAGCCACCAAAACCTTACTCTGTGGAAATCTGGGGTATCATGAAGTGAGCTTCTCCTCTCTGCGTCCTCTGCTGAATGTTGCTTCAGGTCGGCCAGTGACAACCAGATGACAGGAAATACTTTATGGCAAAGAGTAGAGTTTGCCTTGCAATCATTCTGATTGGCTGGATTCACCCACTCGTGCCTGGTCTGTCATTCAGATCTGTGTTTGGACAGCCCTGTCTTTTTACGGATGGACTTGCAAGTATTTGCCGACATTTTCAGAAAAACAAGCATGAGCCTCCGTAACTAGGCCAGTGATGATGTTGAGTGATATACAACCTTCCTGTCATTCCACAATAGGAAAATTTTTATTTAGTATTTCTCTGCTCTGTCTCGAGAAACTTTTGACGTGCATGCATTAGAGGAGGCTGTGCGCTAAAATAAGGGGAAAATGGTGTCCCATACTGATTCAGCAAGGGACATGGCATTTTATTTTTCAATACTAATACTTACAGTTCCAGCCTTCATGAACCCATCTTAATTTAGACACACTCCCACACACACATAAACACACTAAGTGGTAAAACCCTGCTGTCAGCCTCTTGTCTCGCCACAACTGCAGCAAACCACAAAAGGCATTACAGTTCTCTGACTGACTGATGGACTGCCTTACTGTACATCTGGCTGTCTGACAGACTGAGTGCACGCACACACACACACACACACACACACACACACACACACACACACACACACACACACACACACACACACACACACACACACACACACACACACACACACACACACACACACACACATGCCAGCAGACTTTCCTAATCAGTGTGGCCACCACCACCCACCTCATCTAGGCCATCATAGTGGCTTAATGAAGGACAGATCCCCAACGTTGCAGACCAAGATTGGTTAGGGTTACACTTTCCGCAGATGGAGAGCGGACTGGAACCAGTCTAAGGCAAAGATATTGCCGGAGAAAGAGCGAGAAAGCTGTAGGGGGGTAGTAAGATATTGATAGAGACAGAAGAAGGGAAAAAGCTTGTGCCATGTGGTCTGCATTTCACTGTAATCCCTGTTCTAGCCTGGTGTTCCTGCCTCTGTTCCCTCTTCAGCCCAAACCCAATCAGACGGTCGCTGAAACCCGAGTGGCCACTCTGGTTCTTCCCAAAACCAGACTACCAGGTTTCTACTTCTGCGGGGAACAAATCCATTCATCTCTGCTTGATATACTGCATGCAGTGATATATGGCGCATAAATTATGTTTATAGGTGTCAGGGGTGCAGGGAAGGACCTCAGGGTGTAATGTGCCTCACACAAACAGCACGCACACACACACACACACACAAAATGCTGCACAGTGCACACTGTGGCCACATAATAATGCAGCTGAAAGACACGGGAAATGGACGATTTTATTGAAAAATGTGTATGTCTGTCAGCAGGGCTGTGTGTGAGTGTGTGTGTGTCTCAGAGCTCGGTGGTGGAATAGGATCTGCTCCATTTTCACTTTCCATCTTTCTCTCCTCTCATGTTAGTTCTTTTCCTTCTGGGCAACATTGTTTTTGAGGCATTCTTTCTGTCTCTCACACTCATACACACACACACACACACACACACACACACACACACACACACACACACACACACACACACACACACACACACACGCGCACACACACACACACACACAACATGAAGATTCTTTAGAAAGAAGTGACAACAGTCATTTTTGACACAGCATATATTCCGTATTAACATACATTCATAGGCAGTATAGTCTTCTTCAGTGTATAAGTCTTTACAGATCTACAGTATGTTTCTATAATGATAGCACGTTATTATAGGAAAGCTTGGCT
Source organism: Chaetodon trifascialis (assembly GCF_039877785.1). NCBI lineage: Eukaryota > Metazoa > Chordata > Actinopteri > Chaetodontiformes > Chaetodontidae > Chaetodon > Chaetodon trifascialis. The sequence continues at coordinate 26,648,091 of NC_092058.1, read as the reverse complement.
TTTTGGTGGTGGTACAAGACAACAATAGAGTCCTCACAGTGGCATGGGAAACTGTGTGTGTGTGTGAGTGAGTGAGTGAGTGTGTCCGTGTGATTTGAATTGAATGTGTGGTCAGATGCTATGGGGTGAGGGTTCTATGTGCGCTTGGAGAGAAAGTGCTTCAGTCATCATGCATGGTGAACATGCTCGGCAACCCTCTGGCAGACCCCTTTGTATATGAGTGTGTTAACACTGTGTGTGTTTGCTGGTGCATGCATGTCTCTGTGTGTTTACTTGTGTTTGCATTAAGCCAACTAGCATTTGGCAGGTGGCGACGAGCAGGAGAAGCCCAATATCAACATCAGTCCAAACGAACACACAAGATTTTCACAATATGATGCTTTGAAATGGTAACAACTCATTTCAAATCTGATCTGGAAACTGATTTCATATAAGGTTTCTGGTTTCCCATTGCAGGTAGCAGCTGTCGATATACAGGTGTAGTCTTGGCGCAGTGTTTGCTGGGTATGTGTGTGTTTTGTGTGTCTCATGCCCATCACCTGCCAGTGCCTACAGAAAAGACAGGAAGCAGCTGACAGTGGCTTTCACCTGTCCATCATCATCCTCCCTCTGACACAGAGAGAGAGTGTGAGTGGAGCAGCATCAGGGCATTGCAGGGGGGAAAATGAATGACTCAACAGCAACTGAACTTCAGCGCAGCACAGCCACGTACACTCAGGAAGCAAATCACAGAGTCCGTCTGAGACGTGCTCCTCTTTGTTGTTCGAGTCCATCCTCTGATAGACTCAGCATCTCCCTTTTTGACATCCAGCACTCAAAGTGAGTCCCCGAAGCAGCAGCAGCAGCAGCAGCAGCAGCAAGGACAGAGGGCAAACAACCCTCCTCTTGACCCCACCCCAAACCCTTAACCCCACCCACCCATCTGTCCACCCATGGGTCCAGTTTGTTTGTCCCTTATTGTCTCCACTCATCTGTCCCCTCCTTCTAGGTCCACCCACTGTCAATCTCCTCAGTCTCAACAAATAAGTTAAACATTACAAAAATAAGAAGCATCAATGACAAAGCAAATATGAGAGTGAGGGAGGGAGACAGAAAGTGAAAGATGCTCTCTACTTGAGAAGAAACAAACTGCCTCTGTAGCTTTGTAGGAAATCCCATGCATTAACTATTGATATCCATTACGATGGCATAAAATGAATAGGATGACGTTTGACCTCTCAGCCACTCAGTCTGTTTCCGTTGACCAGTAGTAGGAGGGGTGGGGTGGTTTCAAGCAGGGGAAGATGGAGCTTCACAAGTCCTCCTTGCTCCTGGAGTAGGAGTTGTGGGGTGTTTGTTTTGTTCATCAGCAGTGCCCTCTGTTATCCCCACTCCCATCACCGGCAAGTGTGCATCTCTACCATTTTGCGGCACTGTTTGCATTTGACATAACAGCACCAGTGGAATTTACAGCTGCACCTGTCCACCACCTCCACTTCCTGTGTCTGGAAGCCACGGCCACAGCACATCAGCTCGCAGCCATCGATGGCCTTTGAGGTTCTGTTACACTGCCGGCCCACCGTGCCAAGCATACCCGGCGTGCGAGGGTCATAATCGCAGAAATCTGGGCTGGGGTCCAGGTAGACCAGATCTTCATCTGTGTGAGGTTTGAACTGGGAGTTTCGAGGCACCAGGACTTTGGTAGTGCCAACCTTGCGCTGCTCCACCTCAGTGGCACCATCAAACTTCTCCTTGATGACGTTGCCCACCTTGCGGAAGGGTGGCATGGCTTTCCAGCAGGTCTTTACCTCACAGGAACCTGACACGCCGTGACATTTGCACTCCACACGCATGTGGGACAGGATGGCCTGCAGAGATGCCAAAGAGCATGAGGTGAACAGACAGAACAACTGACACACTAACAGTGACAACTACAACAAAATGTTCTCCTGCTACCAGACCTGTAGACTGGAGACTTGGACCTGAGTCAGATTTGAGTCGCAGAATGAAGGATTGGGGTAAGATTTGGACTTGACTATTGTGAGACTTAACACACTGTATATCAGACCTCAGTGCCGTAAGATTTAACTTGTCAAGAATCACTTGAAACTTGATTTGCACTTGTTTCAAATAACTTGAAACCTGAACAGCTCTATCTGTTTTTCTTCTCAGTGTTACTGCTTTTGCCGCCATTTTTAATAACTAAACTAATGTGCAAAACTTCTGAATTTTAGAAAAAATCTCCCTCAGACATTAAAATACGGAGCCCCTGAAAGGTCATGGTGGGACTTTCTTTTTCTTAAATTCTTTTGTGCCATCTCGCAATATTTTGCATTCCCTCACAATCCACTCTGCACTCCCTCTGGTCCAGACAGAAACGCTGAAATGTATGATATACTAGTGTGATATAACAGAAGCACTGCAGGTTGAAATCCTGTGTGGCTTGATGATCATTTCTTGGTTACTGTTAATAGGAGCAGGAATGCAGCTGTGGTCTGAGCAACAGCCATATCCACAGCTTCAACCAGCACAGCCTGGCAGAGCAGCTTCAGCTGTGGTCAAAGCCAGTCTCTGTCGGACCTCAGCCTTTGAGTAATGAGCAACACAAGCATACTGTAAAGTGTCACAACATATCTCCTCGCTGTGGTATCTGCATATTTCATACCAACACACTGACTGTTCCTCTGGATCAGGGGAATCTAAAAAACTTTACAAGGTAAAACAAAACTTACTGTGAGGGACTGCAAAATGTTTTGCAAGTAAATACAAAAGTAGTTCAGAAAAAAAAAAAAATCACATTTTCCATGAAGGACAGTGAGTTACCTTCCTGCCAGCCTCGTTGTTGTGCAGGTTCATTAGAGCCCGACTGGAGGACTGGCCTTTACTCCTCTCCCTCACATCTACAAAGGACTGAGAAAATGCCACTCCATACGCAATGTTATCACTGCAGCCCGACCACTGGAAACCTATGGTAAGACATTAAAATACAGACAGAAGATGGTCATCTGTATGCCACTTGAACACTAATTTGTAGCCACCTTTCATTCTTTCAGTATTGATGGTATTATTGTTAAAAATCTGGATATAAACACATAAGATAAGATGGCATAATTGATATGTTACCAACGATATCTGCCTGGCCCTTTCAAAATAAAACAATTATTGTTTAGTGTTTAAATTTATTGTATTAAAACGTGCTGGATCAGTTGGTCCTTATGTTTCCTTTGCAAGTGCGTGTGTGCGTGTGTGTGTGTGTGTGTGTGTGTGTGTGTGTGTGTGTGTGTGTGTGTGAAAAAAAGAGAAAAAACAGAGAGAGAGAGAGATTTACCCTCTGGGCTGACTCCATGTACATTGTGGTCACAACCACATTTTTCCAGCTCTCCGCTGCTGCAGGCCCTTGTGACCGCAAACGCCACACTGGCTGCTGAGATGGCATACACAAAGGCTGCCTCACGGGTGCCTAACACACACATACACAAACACAGACACACAGACACAAACACATACAGTCATATTGTTTCATTATGTAACTGAAAGACCCTCTCATTCTGAAAGGCAAAAAGTGTGTATGAAGATAAAGAATGTGTGGAAGTCCAAGGAAAGGAGGCAGGACGTTGCCATGCAGGACCTGGTTAAGCCAATAGAAATGGAAACGAGCTCAAAAATATTTTAAAAAGGCACAACAACAAACAATGCACATCAGATCTGCTTTGGAAACAGATCTGATATGACATCAAAGATATTAACGTCCCCATTTTATAATGCACGCAGATAGAAAAGCTGAGTGACAGAAAAGTGTATAATCTTACCCTGGGTGACCACTTTGCCAAACACAGGCATGGTCTCCAGAGTGGAGCAGTTCCATCGACGGTTGCGAAATTGGAACTGACACTCGTCTATAGCCAGCTGGGCTCCGCGACGCACTGCATCCATCACCTCCACATTGCGCTTACAGATCTGAACCTGGAGCAGAAACACACAGGAGCAACATCAGCCACTAACACAGTACACATTACATTAACAAAATACTAATCCATTGAGTAGATGTTGAGATATTTCTCAGGACAAGTGGAAATGCTGAATTCCTGGTGCCATGGGAAAAATCAGAGGATCACCAAACCCATTAGGATTCAGCCCCTGCTGATTGAATTAAAGCCTCGAGAGGCTGTGAATGAGTCCCACTGAGGTGTATGAGTAACTCTGTGAGTCTAGTGTCCATCATGTATCAACAGTGATGGAGTGGTGTACAGGGTTACGATGTGAGTAAGTAGAGGTCTGTACCTGTCTCTGGATGAGGCCTCGTAACCGCTCGCACGTCTCCTCATCCCTGATGCTTCCCACTGATGACAGCTTGGCCAGGTACCTGACAGAAAAAACAGAACAGGACCTCCTTAGTGGGCAGTAAGAGGCCTGACAGGACACACAACATCGAGGAGGAGAAGTTGAAAGAACCAAATCTGATATCCGTGTGCCATAGTGCCACAAGATGTGATACAAGTAAGATAGAGGCTGCTCAGAGGCACAGTCACAGTTAAAGTTTCAAAGCACAGATGACCGAATTTGATGTCATTCAGATGAAGCAGAGCTCGAGTACAGGAGGATGGTTCCCATGATGCTGTGGGAATGTTTGGGATAAAAGTCTGGCTGTGAGGACACTGAGAGGAGGGGAAGTGGCTTATCACACACACCACCTCCAGGCCAGACGGGTCAGGGAGATACTGCATACACACACCCAATCTAAGATATGTGAGAAAATGGCATCAGTCTGGATGCCCTGACCCTCACACACCCACCTCACCTCACTTCACTCTCATATCTCCAGTCCCAGCTGCAGCTTACAGAAATAGGTTTTCTCATAAGCTGACAGTGAGTCTTCCGCAGAGCGAGCAGCCCTGACTGTGTACTGTCTACTCTATTCAAAGTGTTGTCATCGACACAAATGTTGAGTCTGAAAATCTGAGCTTTTTCAAACAATGGAAATGGATCACTCCTCATTTTCTAAACAAGCTCATTTACACTGTAAAAAGTGGAAATTGTGTTTGTATTTTTACCTCTAAATACTAGATTAAAAACACTGTTGAGATAAATGTTTTTATGCAGCATCCAACACATTCAAGTCGTTGTTTGCAGTTGCAGGGAAAAAACTGCTCAGTGATAACTGCTCTCAGATTGCTTATTTGTGCTCTTCCACGAGCAGAACACAGCATTAAACTGCATTTGTATTTTTTTAAGGAATACTTCCACATTCTCTCCTCATACAGTGGTGGAGTCAGGAGGTTTGTTGAGCTGAGCCAATACTAAAAGGTGGAGGTAAAACACTGCAGACAGTCAGAGATTCATCACTGCCCTCTGATGTAGGATTTCCAAAGGCCTTCAGCCGCTTGTCTCCTTGTTGTAAGCAGCAGCCCCATAGAAAGAATCAAGAACAGCATCCATTTGATATCCTGCATTGTTCCTGCACTGTTTGTGCTGCATTGAAGATGATGTCATGGCAGGTCAGCAAAGAATTCCATCTGCTTTGAAGGGATAGTTTCTGCAGAGGAAAATGAAACTGGGAAAAGTGCTTGGTACCAAAAGTGAGAGGAGCTGAGCCGTGCCATGCAGTGAGAATAATACTTTTCACTTCAGCTCTCTACTTAAACAGATATTGACATCGATCTTCTTACGTCACTCTAAGAGAGACAGCAAGTCAGTGTAATTCTCAAAATGTTGAACTTTGCCTTTCACGGATGATTAAGAAAACACAGCACTGTTGAACAAAATCCAAAGTATATTTAAGTACTCACATCCAGAATAAAAAAAAAAGACTGCATCAGATTGTCCATGGCCTGATAATTTCCCCCCATTTCATTTTGCACTGTATTAATCTACACAGTGGTACATGCTCACCTAAATTACAGCAACTAAAACTGGCATCTAATGTGACATGTGGCACCACAAATGTGTAAAAAAAAAAAAAAAAAAAAAGAGTCTTGAAGGACAAATGTTCAGTCGTATGAATGTGAACTCTTTTACTATGAGGAATGAATTCAGTATTTGTATTTCAAAATGGCCCTTAATAATAAAGTGAAGGCAAATGCCAGCAAAATTAACTTTTAGGCTACCATTCTGTGCAAGTAGACATGTTTTTCCTTAAGGTTTCTCAAGCTTGTTTTATGAGTCTCGGGTTATGAGTTCCCAAGACCACACATACCTCTGTAAAGCCCTGTTAGCCCGTCTCAATCAAGCTGTGGCACAGATCCAGATTTCAGAGAATTCTGCTGTCAGATTATTGACAAAGCTATAATACACAACACAAAGTCATGCTACTGAATGTATTACACCAGCTGATAAAACTGACATGAGCTAAAAAGGGTTTACAACATTCTGATTGTTTCATTATGTGTAGATCAGCTATAGATCACCTCCTGAGCAGTGCAGGTAAAAGGAAGAGAAGTAGTTGGACTACAAGTTTATCAATGATGCATTATGTGTAGTACTATTTGTAAATGTCGTAGTATAATTATACATCATCCTTTTAGAGGTCAAACAGCTCCTCCCCTCCATTCACCCTCTCATCTCCTCCTCTCAACAGTTCAGATAATCTCTCTCTCTCTCTCTCTTTGATGGCCTTCATTTTCAGTATTTAGCACTCATCGCAGTGATAACCCTGCTCTCTACCACTCCACTGCATCTCAGCCACATCCGCTCACATCCATCCTCAGGAGTGACCTCACTCTCTCATAAGGGTGACTCAATTTCCTCGGGAGCACCACGAAAGGATGAGGCCCAACTCTTACGTTCAGCTCTGTGGAGCATTTTAGCATCTTTTAGTGCACATTGACAATAACCCTGACCAGATTAAACTAAGTATAATTTGTCAAGTCCTGTGTCAGTCCTCTTCCTCAGAACCTACTGATGAACCTACAAAGAATTATCACCTGAATCCGTAGCTCCCCTCAGCTTCATGGAGCTTTACTATCATTGTTTAGCTGTCAAACTCCGACTCTGACTTCACTGGCACCATTTTCAATTGCAGCACCAACAATACACTACCTTGCCAGCACCAAAGAGCAGATAGACACAGTTAGCAACTAGCTGGTGAACATAGTTGGGCATTTAGTAGCTAAAGAGCCAGATGTCTCCCTCAGGAGTTGGTTCGGGACTGAAAATAGAGCTAAAAAAGGGGCCATATACATGAGTGAATGCAAGCTAATGTTGCTCTATAACTGCTGAATGTGTAAATAGGCACCTGATTGCTAACAAGTTTAGCATATCATGTTGATTATCCATTAATGTTTACAACTCGTTTCAGCTGCCTCCAAGTGGCTAAAAAAGCTATTGCAGATTTAAAGACATCATTAGACATCCTGACTGAGAGAGAGAGTGCAGGTGGGACGACAGGGGACCATATGCCTCCTGTTTTTTTTTTTTTTTGAGCTTAAAATATTTTCTGTGACATGTAAGAGTCAGCACATGACTCAGCAGTGTCAAATACACAGCAATATCAAGCTATAGTTTGCAAACTGTCGCCATCATAAGCTCATGCTCATACCAGACCAAGTGAGGCTGCAGCAGCAAGAGAGTGTTTTCAACTGAGCAATGGTACGTTTATTGTTTATGTCGCTTTTTCATTTGTAAGAGGTCAAATGTGTCATTTCTTTTTTTTACATGACACACTAACGTTTTAACAAACCTGGAGGGGATGCAACACTCTGGTCAAAGAAGTGCTTCAGCTATAAGAAAAGCATTTGAAAGGAATGAAGATAACACTGGTAAGAACAAAACCTGGTAATAACATTTTCAAAATCTCTGGAACATGGACATTTTTTTGGGAATTGAGTTGCAGTAAATCTGAACTGTTGGTGGAATCCTGAGCCCCACTGTCTGTCCTCGAGCTCTCTGTGAGGTTATTTCTCCTCTCAAATCTACAGGTCCAGCTGCCCTCCCGGTGTGGATTGAGTCCAACTCTGCCCTGCTCTGATTTGCTCTGTTGCAGAACTTTGCAGGGCTTTCATCAAAGCCATGTGTGGTGTTTGATCCCTCTTTGTTGTATAGTGTAGCCTTGGGCAGGGTGCTACGTTTGGGTCGAAGTACCAGCTGGGAGACCGTCAGACAGCGATAAAAACGAGCCACTGAGAAAACAGAGGAGGACAGAAACCTGCCCGTCTGACGGCACCGCCACTCTCACATAGACAGCATGGCATCCCGCTGGCCTGACATTCACCCTGGAAACATTTAATAAACAATGGATAAGCTGTTATTCAGGTGATTTTTCTGGATGTGCGTTTGTGTGTGTGTATACACGCATGGGAAAAGTTCAGCACAGGCCTTGGGCGAGTGCTCTGTCTCGCTCTATCTGCTCATTCTGCTGTGTATACCCTTCGCTTCTCACAGACAAGGTTAACAAAACACCTCAACAAGGAGACAGAGGAGTCAACCCACAGAAGGACAGAGCAACACACACACACACACACACACACACACACACACACACACACACACACACACACACACACACACACACACAGCGTCATCCCACATCCCATCCTCATTCCTCCCCCTCTTTTCTCTCAGTCTCTCTGGCCTCTGGTGGTTGCGTGCTTAAATCCCAGGGGCCTAAGCCCAGTGGAGCCAGTGGTGTTGTGAAGGCTGCGATATGTAATGCAACACAAACACACAGCGGCCTGCGAATGCACCACAGTCCAGGTGGAATGCTCCATACATCCCACCCAGAGCCCCCCACGGCCTCACAGGAGGCTGAAACTGAAAACAAGAGATCACTCTAAACAGAGGAGATGCGGGTTGTTACCTCCAGACAGGAAATAAAGGCTAACATGAAAATGGTGAATACAACACAAAAATCACATTTGAACCAGTTCAGTGCATTTTTCATGAATTACTACTCCAAATGATATAATATCAGAGGTTCACTTACTAGCCTTCAGAGCTTCATTCTAACGTGTGAGACCTGGATGAAAGTTCTGAAAGCTGGTAAGTGGACCTCTGAGTCGTGTTATTATTTTCTTAAATAAGCTGTTACCAAAGGTCAACAATGAAGGACACAGCGAGCTTGAAAAGGTGGCAAAAATTCACCTACAAGTATGACTGAAACTCACTAATTCACATAATGTATCCTGTTATGGGCAAAAAAAAACACTAGTTCTATATTGTGGCCAGGAGCTGTGTCTGGAAGTCCATAAGCGTACTTCCTAAAATCAGTCAAACTGTTTCCATTTCCCACGCAAAAATGCTTGACATTTGCTGCTTCTTTTTTTTTTTTTTTGTCTTGTAGGACTCTAAATGGACTATCTTTGGGCTAACTTTTGTCGTATTTTCCTTTTGTGCTTAAATAAAAATGCCTCTTTTAAACCCTGTATTTACCTGGCTCCTATGGTGCAGCACTTTCCTGCATGAAATGTGAGACCTATTAGGCTGTTTTGTCACTCTGTTTATTCAATATTGAAAATACGGGCCTGACACATTCTTTTTCAGGAAGTAAAAAGTCTGCTAGAATGAAGGCCAAAGGAGGACAAATTAGGGACAGAAGTGCAGCGGAGGGAGGGGACATACAGTAGAAGCTGGACACATCTGCATGACAGTCTTGTGCTTCAGTAAACTTCTCAGCTTTCCTGCACACACACACACACACACACACACACACACACACACACACACACACACACACACACACACACACACACACACACACACACACACACACACACACACACACACACACACACAAATAACACAAATGCTCTCAAACTGCAGCACACTCTCTGTGCCTCCATCATCTCTAATGTGTATTTATATGAAAATATCCTCATGTTTGCCTTTCCAGCACTGAGCACACAGCAGAGGTACACAGTGACAGGTAAATATAGCATGGATGGGAAATGCAAGGAGGAGAGCTGCAAGAGAGAGTCTAAGAAACGTCTTTTCTACTGAGGCAAACTGACCTGCAAGCCACACTGCAGCAAGTTACAGTCGAGTTTCTGACTTGATGCATGGACAATATTTTTCTTTAGTTGTAGGCCAATAGAGAGCTCAGAAACCCTGACATTTAGCAGTAGTAGAAAGCCAGCAGAGAATTAAACTGCTTGTAAAGACAAGTGTGACTGCGGTATGACCTGAGCTAACCCTCCCTGTCCACTTTGCACTGGACACCTACAGTATTTAAAGCACACACAGTGACCTGTAGAGGGCACTATTCTCTCAGTTTATATTCAGCCACTTCGACTGAGCCACAGCACTGCGCTCTCTCTCCTCCCTTGTGAACCTTTTCGAGGCACTCCTGATGGTTTCAGATGATCACACTGCTAGGAAAAGCCAATGTCACGCCACGTGTCTTCAAAATGTTCTTGAGAAAACACCTCTGTTGAATTTATGTGCACTGGTTAAGTGCTTTAAATACAGGCAGATGGAACAAGCCTTTAAACTGGTGTATACAGTTTCTGCTTCCCAGCATTAGATCCAGAAGTCTTGGAGAAGTATTGAACTGGCCTGGAATGGACTATTTCATAATGAAAGAGATTTTAACATCTATTTAGTCTGAATTCAGGATATAGATCTTAACACTAAAGACCACCAGCATAGAGGAGAAACATGTGAGTAATAATAGGAAATCCATAAAATGTCCTTAAGTTGCCATCTTAATGAGATATTGTTACATCAATCCACACATCCAACAAAAGCGGACACCCAAACCCAAGGGAAGAAAAAAAGGCCAGCTCAAACCTCATATGGACCTCTGAACCTGTGTGTTCAAGTCTAACAATTATCTTAGCACATCTGTCATATCATTTTAAAGGTGGGGTGAGTCATTCTGCAGAGAGATGGTTGATATTACTGCCTCACCTTCTTCATAATGCCATTACACATTAGCATTCCAGATTTACCCTCTTCCTCGTCCCCCAATCTCCATCCTCCTTCCCCTTGTCCTGTGCACGAGCACCAACGCCACCTGTTGCTGATTGGCTGGAATAGTGCTGTGTAGCTCATTTTGAGTCACTTGCTTCCCATTAATAAAGCGCACACACAGAACAGACCACCAGCGGATCTCATGGACATCAACATTCTGAAGGTTTTCTGCCCAGGCTGCCTTTTACACAGTAGATCAGGACACACTCACACACACACACACATGCACGCACGCACGCACGCACGCACGCACGCACGCACGCACGCACGCACGCACGCACGCACGCACGCACGCACGCACTGAGCAATGTATATTAAACTGAAAGAGGCTGAGTAACCTCGACAATGTTTCATCTGTTTTTGTTGAAACAGTTTTTCAACTGTCTTCTCATCTTTGAGACTGCCGTTTGTGGTGCTGCTGAACAGGAATACCTGTCTGAAACTTAACATTATAACCTTCATGAAGGTAGGATTTATTGCAGGGCTGTTGTATTAGACTGCATTCGCTGTACTTAGGTGTATCTAATCAACAGGCAGTGTATGTAGCACAAAGAAAACACCTGCAGCTGCATCTTATCATCATATCAAGAGTTACTTTTCTTGGACATAACCATAATGGTCCTACAGTAACATTGATGAAAATGGTTTTGTCTAACTCTAGCCACACCTTACTATTGCACAGGTGTCATGCGTGCGTGTGTTAAATAATAAAATGTGAAGGAAAACACTTGACAATTCTTGAATCTAGGAATCCCAGAATCATCCCATTTCAATGGTCTGTTTGGAGGTTGGACAGGATTTTACATGAATTGTAATCTTGCATACTGTTGTTGATCTCATCTATGAAATATTAAAACAGAATATTAAGAATATAGTGGACTTGTGAAAAGAGTGAATATTCTTAGAAAAAAATATGAAATAAACTGTGTTTTGAAAAATTGAGAGCAAAGCTTTTTGGGAATGAGAGCCTGCATTTGCTCAAGGAATATGCAATCTGTAATTCTTCCTCAGTCCTTATGAGACAAAACATTAAAGTACTGCTGAGAAGCAGCGGCTGGTTCAGCAGCCTCAGGGTGGCGTTGGTAATAATGGGTCGGTGTGTGGGTTACTGTATGAAGGACTACATAGATCTAATTTTGAGTATTAATGCTCAAAATAGCCATGCTCTTATGTATTCAGTTACAAATAAACTAAATGTAGGTGGGAGACAGTGCCTTCAAAGAAAAGAATGAAAGATAAGAAGGAGGGGAGGATGGTCAGAAGGTCAACGGGAATCATTTCAAGTAAGACAGTGACGAAGAGGAGAAATGGATGCAGGCAGGGAGAAGGTAAAAGTTATTTGATGAGTTCAATTAACAGTTACTGAGCAGCTGGAGGCTCACACTACTAGAGATTGCTTGTGTGTGTGTGTGTGTGTGTGTGTGTGTGTGTGTGTGTGTGTGTGTGTGTGTGTGTGTGTGTCCATGCGTGTGTCTGGGTGTATTTATATGCTGCTGGCTCCACTAGAGCTCATTTCCCCCTAAAAATAACATGCTCTGCCAACACCACAACCCTCACACAAACACACATGTGCTCACACACATACGCACAAAACACGCTTTCACACACATATGGGAAAAGTGGCAATAAAAGGCATGAAATTAATCTCCTGCCAGGTGTCACTGCTGTGGTCCCACAAGGCTAGGACTCCATGAGTGCGTGTGTGTGCGTGTGTGTGTGCGTGTGTGTGTGTGTGTGTGTCACTGTTCTCTGAGTCTTTGTGATGTTTCCTACTGACTTGTTTCTGTCTATAACAGTCCTTCTGGTGATGCCACAGACACTGCGGCGGCCATATTAGAGGTCTGTAGCTCCTGGAAACAATAGCCGCGAACAGCTGATTGTTCCTAAATGCAGGACTTGATGGTTGTGATGGTTCGGTAGGATGATGGTGATAGGCATGTATGATCATATCAGCTTTTGAGGAAGCAAGTCTCTATAAAACCTTGTTTGTTTGCAGGCTTGCAGCTTTTAGCTCTCACTTAGTTTTCTTGTTTTCTTTTCTTGTTTCTTGACTTTCTCCATTGTCAATACCTGACCATCCCTTTTGGGGTTTGCGGGGGGGCTGGAGCCGATCCCAGCTGGCATTGGTCGGACCGGTCGCCAGTCGATTGCAGGGCAACATACAAAGACAGACAACCATTCACACTCACACTCACACCTACAGACAATTAAGAGTCACCGATTAACCTAATGAGGAAGCCAGAGTGCCCGGAGAGAACCCACGCAAGCACGGGAAGAACATTTCACACAGAGAGGCCCCCGCCCGACCCGGGGATCGAACCGGCGACCTTCTTGCTGTGAGGCACGCGCACTACCTGCTGCTCCACCGTGCCGCCCTAGCTGAAACATGTTTTCTGTTTTTTGTTTCTGTATGGCATGCTAACATGTTGACAATGACTATGCTATGTAAGAGCCTAATGTTTACCATGTTTAACATCTTATTTTAGCATGTTAGCAAGCTAACATTTACTACAAAAAGCAAAGTCCAGTTGAGACTGATGGGAATTTGGTGATTAATAAAATCAGCGGACAAATTGACATGTTGACCCCATGTTTTGCCAACTCTCAGACACGATTTTACTTTCAATGATAGGCTTTCGTGTAGCCCAAACAAACTTTTCTTATGCCAAAACACTGCGACAGCAACAGAGATGAACAGGTGAAGGTGAATTCAATCACTGACCACGGAGTTCGGTCACGTGAAGTGACAGGTATGCAATGGTCATTTGTCCAATTTTATGAATTTGTCTGGTGTTAGCGCCCTGGACATGGACTCCATTTAACTAACTGTCCCATTTGAATCTAAATCTAAAAACATGTGTATCATGTCTGTGTGTTCAGATTTTGAGTTAGAGTGCCCAACAATTGGGCACAAAGCGTTTTAAAGTACTTTAGCGTTTTATATCACAGCCACTGCTCTGTTGGAACTGCTGACTGTGTCAGTGAGTGGACCAAACCACAATAAGTAATAATAGGTAACAATAAGTGCACCTGTCCCTTTCATCTCAACTGTTTCTTTGCCTCATGTCTCTCCCTCCATGCCTCTCCTTCAACTCTCCTGCACTCTCATGGGGACACGTGCCTCAAACTTTGAAATCCTCTGCTTTATAGCAACTGATATTTGCCAATGACAGACACACTTTTAAAACATTTTTAATGAAAATAACTGTTGCTGCCTTGTTTAATTTGCTCACTAGCAAATGCATCTAACAAAAGCTGCAGCATACATTCAGAAATGCAATCAGCTGTTCACAGCCATTGTTGCACAGGAGCACAAGCCTACCAACATGGCCGCCAGACGGTATGTTATGTCTCCTAAAAGCCCTGAGCGCTTCTCTGTGGATCTGCCAGAACTGTCTCTTGTCTTTCAGCAACCCAGGTGTTTCCTCGTCAGCCCGAGCTCTCCTGGCGGTAATCTGGTCATCCTGAGCGATTCCCCGCGGCTCCAAGTGTGTCATGATAATTGTACACACTCTGGTGACAAGAGGGCTCGAAATAACATGCCACAGCTTCACCACATTTGTGTGTGTGTGCATGTGAAAGAAGTGTGAGGCGCCAGCATGTACTGCAATGCCAAGGTCTCTGCTTTCTCTGGTTACCAATCAGCTGCCCTCTCTTTAGCACCTCACCATGGTTGCCCATGACACATGCATGTATATTCACACATTCACAATCTGAAAGACACGATGATGAGCAGTGATGTATGGTGTATTTGATCGTTTAGAGGAAAAATCATATATTCTGCCTAAACTAGAGCATTTAGCCATAATATGAACTTCCAACCACATTGGTTTCCATCTTCTGGTTGCTTTGCTGCCATATCTTTTGCTTCATGTTGACAGTAGCAAATGGCATCCAAACTTGAACCCGCTGTCCTCCTTAAAGTGAAGTGTTTAAAAAGCAAACACTCAAACTCTTTCTAGGTTTTAAAGGGCATGGGCTTTCTTGAGCAAATAAATGAGGATCATAATCCTTTCTCCAGAGCAGATTCATGACAGTTTAAGCAAACAAATAAATGAAACCAAGGCCACTCTCGTTTTTGTCTTTTCTTTAGACTGAAGCCAAACGGAATCCTTCTTTTGCCACAGCAGTGCAAAAGTTATTATTCACAGCTACTAGGGTTTTTCTTTTTCTTAGGTCAATGGCATGGCATTCGAAACAAAGACAAATTGATCAGGTATTAATATAAAAAATATTCCTTTTAAAGAATAATGTTGCACAGTGTCATTCGGCCTGTCTGCTCAGTGGATCCCAAAACTCCTCAGATTCATCTCAAACTATGAATGTTTGTACCAACATTAATTGGTTTTCACAGGATATGAGAGAACTTCGACCCACTCGTTGCACTAGATGAAAAATCAGTGAATCACTAAAGTCAATCAATCAATTTTTCTGTCTGCATCAAAGTGATGGACCGACAGGCAGCCTGACAGACCGACACCATCCCTGGAGCCATGCTGCTTTAAAGTCACAGAAAATGGAAGAAATGATTGTTTATCTACAAAAACAATTTATTCGAATCACTATCATATATATTACAAATGTGTTTTACACATGATTAAACTATATAAACAGAAGACAGATTAAGTTAAATGTTAAGTCATGTGGCAGCATGGCTCCAGGGATGGAAATGCTGGTCAGTCAATCAGTTCACCAATTGGTCCAGGCTGAAATATCTCAACAGCTTCTGGATGGATTATGAAATCTGATATAGACATTCATGTCTACCTCAGGGTGAATTGTCTGCAAAGGGAGGACATCGGAGTGGATGGAAGAGTTAACGGTAAAACTTATAATTCCAGCCCAAACAGGCTGCGGATGGAAAAGCGTCGATCGCAACAGTAGAAGAAGAAGATGACGACGTTCCAGATCTGGTGGAGAATTTTGGTTCCAATTAATATAATTGTCTAACCTTAATTAACGTTAATTACTAATTACAAACCCTTTCCCCTAAGCCTAACCATGTCTGTTCTTAACTCGGTTTATGACCAAATAATATGACCAGTCAGGAATTTGTTGAGTGTGGACTCAAACCAATAGACAGCAGAAAGATGTAATGCATTAAGAGACATTACAGAGCTCTGTTCAGAATTCTGCTCAGAATTTTATTTTATTTTTTTTCTATAATGTCTTGATGTGCAGTGAAATGTCATTTGCTTGTTTATATGGTTTATGACCAAATGTTAGAATGCTAACACGCTAAACTGAAACAGTGACAATGCATTGTACCTGCTTAACACCAGCACGTTAGCATGTTAGTACCTGACAATAGCATTTAGCTGGAAGCCCTGCTGTACCGACAGAGCTGCTAGCATGACTTCAGACTGTTAGCTTTGTTATTTTTTATTTAAAGAAGTAAAATATTACAAATGTCTCTTAATGTAAATGGTATATATTCTATAATCTATTCATGATTATAATCCAGTTAAATGGATTTATGACTATTACTTGTAACAGAGTACTTCTACACTACAGTACTGCTACTGATCTGAGTACTTTCTCCACCACTGCCTAATGTATGCTGAGTGAGTCTAATTGATAATTCATTTGCTTTCTCACTCACCAGTGTATTCCTTTTCATTCAACACACATGCATGCAGACACCAGACACACAACTCAGCTGCTTCCTCTGTAACATTGTGTTTGTCTGTGTGTGCGTCTGTGTGACTTGGTGCACTGTAAGTGGCTACCATTCATCTGTGGTCAGTGTAGTAATTACTGAGTGTGTGCCACTGTTGGGGAAGGTGCCAGCTTACATGCTTAATCGAAGACAAATCACCTGCACAGAAACACAGACACACACACACACACGGCAGACCTGGAGCAGCATGCAGGTGCAGTAGAACCAGTCGGAGCAGGGCAAGAGGAGGAAGAGGAGGAGGAGGAGGGTGGTGACGGACAAACTAATGAAAAGTAGCATTCAAATCCCTATTCGGCAGCAGGACTCTAATCATGACTCAGCAGCCACAGAGATTTGGCAAAGTGATCACATCCTGGCTGACGGGCTAAAGGTGACAGGCACAGGCAGAGCTACAGGTGAGGTAAACAAACAGGCTGCAGTTTCAGAAAATAGAGAAAAATGCTTGTCACCATTTCCCAGGGCCCAAGGTGAGCCCAAGGAGGCCAAACTGCTTCTTTTATCTGACCAACAGTCCAAAACCCAGTATAGAAGAAGACAGAAAATATTCACATTTGAGAAGCTAGACTCAGTGAATTATTGTCACAATTGATGGTGACAATAATATAAGAAATCATAAGACTGCAGCTGTTTGATCATTTCTAAAGCACAGTCTTTCAAGGACTGGGTAGTTTTTTTGCTTGGACCGTACCAGTTTGAATTTGAATTGCATTTCTATTAATTGTGCGCGCAAACTGTAATCTACTTTAACCAAAAGTTACAAAAAGTATCAACAGACAGAACAACCCAATTAAGCTGGTACGCCTTAAGCTTGTGGTTCTGGAGGAGCTTTGCCGGGTCTGAGAAAAAATCTGAACTGCTCATGCTGGCTATAGTAAATAAAAACAAGTGAAAAGCTCAAAAGTTTCTGTATCGATTGATTTTCATATGTGACACATTTCTCACAGTCAAGAACACACTTCCATATTCAGCATGAGGAGGATATGACCTGATAACAGCACACCCACCACAGATAAGAGATTAAATAAAACTTCTTCAGTTCAGTGTGATGTAGAATTAGCATAACTACACTAAACTGAGCTAACTAAAGCATGTGATTTGAACTTTGTTGGTCTGACAGCTGATTTATCAACATGTACTTCAACAATGTAATATAATATGTATTTTAACTTGTAACACAATAATAAGGCCATGTCATACAAAACCTGACAGTGTGTCATCTGACTCTGTGAAATTTGTAGTTTTGGAGAGGCCATTCAATTCAATTCAATTCAATTCAATTCAATTCAATTCAATTCAATTCAATTCAATTTTATTTGTATAGCGCCAAATCACAACAGAAGTTGTCTCAGGACACTTTCCATATAGAGCTGGTACAGACCAAGCTCTTTTATCTACAAAGAAACCAACAATTCAGACAACTTATGTAACAATATCATATTGTTATAAACACTAACAAAACACAAATACCAACACATTCTGACCAGTGGCCAGGACTATTATATCAGTAGCCTGAAGAGCTGATCCCAGAGCTGTGGAGGAAAACTGATATCAAATTAGTGCCGATATGTAAATATCAGTCTGTGTTTGTCAGACTGCTGTAGAAGACGACCAGCTCACTCCTTCATGCTGTGTGTTAGATAATATATTTGCTAAAATGGAGACACAAGGTGATCACAAGCAGCACGTCAACACACATTTCCACTCCCTGTGTAGACGGGAAGTTAAAGAACAAAAGAGTCGTAGTCGGCCTACTTTTTGACAAAACACATAATGTCAATTAATCATTCTCATTATTATCGTTAGATAATGCAATCAGGCTTTAAAAGGGATTGGATTTTCTTGAGATATTTCATTTACCGTAAGCCCAGATAAGAAATAACTACATGACGTGTCAGTCGCAGTCACATGTGACAGGTGAAGACAAACAAACAGCTGTGATGCAGGGACATGTTCACTTGACTGACAATTGTCATGAGGAGTCCTGTCCAATCATGTGCTGTTGTGGGAAGCTGCTGTTTACAGCGGATTGGCTGTTGCCGTTTTATGGTCCTAACTAACAGCAACAACCTCCCTCCTAATTGCTTCCCATCCTGCGACCTTGAGTCTCACCTGCTGCTGTGTGGAGGTGAAACTGAAGCTTGAGGGTTTGTTGAGGTGTTGACGAATGACATACAGTCCATACAGCCCCACACACATTTTCCTCAACAGTGCAATCTCGTCGAGCAGACTGGCAGCTCAGCAGCCTGCCTGTACATGCCTGCTCTGCGCTGCTGTCACCACGCCTTCAGCCCCAAACAGCAAAATTACCCTGCACTCAGTGACAGAGTTCAAGGTAGGCTGTGCTGTTTGGCAAGGCTCTAATTTGATTTATTCTGATGAATCTGTCAGCGATATCAGTTAGGCCGTCTGCAGCGCTATCCTGATGTAAACACACAAGGCTTTCATGATCTTATTAGAAATCTTCCAGTGGTATTAATACGTGGAAATAAAGAGGCAAATGTGAAAATCAGCATCCAGTCACTATTTGGCTCAGCAACCACAATCTAAGTCCCTATAGGAAGATTATAGGAGGAGAGAATTGTATTGTATAACACTAACTATCAGTGTCAGGTAAAATTCACACCACTGGAGCCTTGATTCTCTGGAGGAGAACAGAAAGGTTCTCCCTTAAATGATGAACGCTGCTTGTAAATTTGCTGAAGAGGACTGAATGACAGCAGAAAATGGAGCGGAGCCTGCGGAGGAATGCAGAAACCCACCTAACCACCTCCCACAGGCTGCCGGGAGAGCAGGCACACACATGCGACCCAACAGACCGGCCCCAGGAAGAGGTGGCACTGTGCAGTTCAACTACAGAGTCACACTGTGTGTAATCCTCAACGCTGATTTAGAGCCCCCATAGCCTGACTGCTCTACCAGCGCCCCAAATTACACAAATAAACGGATAATAAAACATTCTGGTATTCGACTGTGAGCTTGTAGTGACCTTGTTGAACTTTTCATTTTTCCTGATCTGCTGAGATTTTCCATATTCTTACTGTTACATTCATACACGCTCGGCGTCTGCCTGCAGAATTTGATAGTAAATTAATAGTGGTCTTATTCTACTTCATTCATTTGTGTTTTGTTTAACATTTTAGCATCAGTGAAATATTTGTGTGTTATTTGGGTATTGGAAATTTGTTAGGACATTTATCTCTTTTATACAAAATGTTTTAAGGATGCGGGTCCTCCTCACAGTTCCTTGAAAGATTGACAGAGTAAAGAATTGTTCAGTTTCACATTTTATTCTTCCCATTTACAAGAAAGTGGGCACATAAACTTTTACAGGCTGCTCTAAAAAAGGTCATTCTCTCTGCAAGGTCTCGAAGGCATCATTTCCAAAAGAGTCTGATATATGAATAAATGGAGTTGAGAGTAATCGGGCAAAACCACACCTGTTAACTTACATCTGACACCAACTTTAGAAACTTTTTTCCTGAGGCTGGACATGTATATTATTGTCACATTTCCACCTGCTATTAAACATATTAGTTTCATGGTAAAGCTTCTTTTTTCACGTGCAAAATGTCATTTTCAATCAAGAATATGAAATTTCACCTATGGAAACCTTTCCAAAAAGAACATGTGCGTTTTCACTTGTGGGTTACTTTTTTGTAAGGGTCTTTGAGGGGAGGATGCAGTGGTGTTGGTAAGTTATTAAGTCTGGATGTGTGTGTGTGTGTGTGTGTGTGTGTGTGTGTGTGTGTGTGTGTGTGTGTGTGTGTGTGTGTGTGATGGTTAACAATTAACCTGAGCGGCCACTGAGCTGAAGGGAAAGGGGACAGAAGAAGATGAGCGGACATGTGAGGCTGAGGAATAGGAGGAGGTCAGGTGAGTGATAACAGTGGAGGTGGAAAAGAGAGAGGGATGTGGCCCACTTTCTAAAATCAGGATTAGAGACGTGGAATCCAACTTACAGCCAGTTACTCGCGTTGGCCGAGAGGAGCGCACAGCAGAGCATCAGGACGCATCGCAAAACATATTCCTCGGTCATCTCGAGAGGGAGGGAGGGGAGGTCGGTGAGAGCTGAAATAATCCCGAGGTGTTCAGGGGGTCGGTGGTGAAAAAGAAGCAGTGGAAGGCTCCGGACAAGGCTGTTAATCCATCGTCCCGCATCCAGTGGAACATCCACCGGGGAGGCGCGCAGCTTCACCGTCCGTCCGCCCGGTTCTCCCGTCCCTCCCTCTGCCACTCCGCACTCAGAAGGGACGGGGAGAGGGGAAAGGAGGGATGCTAAAAATACGATCAAAACTCTGGAGCCGCTCGGGCTGAATCGGACCCTTCTTCTTAATCAACTTGTTTGCTTTCCTTCTCAGCTACGCGTTTACGCCAGTCGACAGAGCGCGTGGAGGGGCAGTCAAATAAAAACCAAAGGGGAGCTCTCTCTTCCTTCCTCTCTGCAGGCTTATCACCCGCTGCCGAGTCCCGCTCGCAGACAAGCGTCGCTCTCCTGTCAGCGCGCCGCGGACTCTCCAACTCTCCCCTGACACATGCACACACTCTGAGCGTAAATACGCACGGGCCGTCCTCACACACCACCGTCTCTCGGTGAGTCTGGCAGAGGAGCGAGTGTGTGCTGACTTTAGCTGAGGGGCGGCGCGAAGATATAGAGGTATGGCTGCGAGATGGGAGTTTTTTAGGATGAAGGAGGCGGGTTCTGTGCGCTGCGAAGGTAGTGTGTGTGTGTGTGTGTGTGTGTGTGTGTGTGTGTGTGTGTGTGTGTGTGTGTGTGTGTGTGTGTACGGGACAATGTGTGTGTTTTAGAGGTCTCCTGGGAGGATGCAATAGCACAGCCATTCACTAATGCCCTCCCCAGCCGCCCTCCACTCCTCTCCAACACACACATAAACACGCTCTCTTTCACTCACACACGTACACACACACACACACTCCTCAAACCGCACACACTTCTTGGCAGCACCTCACTCTCCCTGTCACACACTCAACCAAATATTCTGCGGTCAACGGGCTATTTAAAGCTTGGCTGCAAAATGTCTGCATTTGAAACCAGCAAATCCCAATAATATGACAAATGTCAGCTACACACTATTGATTGATGAAAACGTTGTAGGAGGATAATAAGGTGAGGCAGCCATGCTGGCCTCATGTAATACCACTGAGGACTCTATATGACTCACCTGATCCTGGCGGAGAAGAAGAGCGAGGTGGAGGACTGAAGACTGAAAGGTGATACTTTATTTACATAACAAAAAAATGAACATGAGAAAAAACACATGGGCCTTATTTATTGTACAGGAATCAATGCTGCCCCTGTCCATCACTACAAATGACTCGTTCAAACCCACAGGACTTTATTTTAACTCCAATGAGGATCCCAGAATCCCAGAAGTTTCCAATTATACCAAATATGTCAGACTGAGTTATGGGGAAAGGTGTATTAAAAGATGCACAAACATGTGGAGTATTTGTGTTGAACATGTCGCTGCCATAAGAAGCTTGGCATTAGATTAGGTTTGAGTATCCATTCAATATAAGCAAGAGGAAAAAACAAGTAGATATTATCACAGTTATTACAGATATTTAAAACCAGGGTGTGAGAGGTTAATTTAAAACAAGATACAAATTCATTCAACCTGATGGAAATGTTTGTATATGCTCAACATTGACAGTGAAAGAAATACTGCACATACAGTTATATATTACATGCCTACAAAGAGTATAAACTATACCATGTACAAGATAAGATAATATCTAAATGTACTGATCGCAGGACAGGAATGCAGTTTTACAACAGCATTACAAGAAGAAGAGCAGAGAGGAAGACAGGAAGAGGATACTGATAATCAAAGTTAGACAGCCTGCCTGAAATCAGTGTGTGTGTGTGTGTGTGTGTGTGTGTGTGTGTGTGTGTGTGTGTACATATACTAATATTATACAGATAATAGTATGATAATGAATATAATATGAATATGAATATAACATACTGAAGAAAACAGAGTACAGATAATTAGAAAAAAGTAAGAAACAATAAATAAAATAAGCAAAATTAATAGAATAGAAAAACATAACACAATAAAACCCATGAAAGCAAATGAGTCAGAATTACAAGACAAGCTATACACAATAATCAGGATCAGTGTTGCACTATAAATTAATAGTGCGTTACGAAAGTGATGCAGTGGTGAGGTCAATCTAGCGGAAAGTCAGTAAGATAAAGTATGCCGGACACCACATGTAATATTATGATCACGTGACAGTTAAATAATATCTTTTATATAATGTATGTAATATTGTATTTATATGTGGGTATAAGAGTAAAATGATGCAAAATACTACAGAAGTGTACAACAGGGTATAATTTAAAATGATAAGTAATAATATATAATTATGTCTGTATTAATATAATAATAATGGTATAACACATTCTAGTATATGTAATATAGGTAAAAATGCAATAAATTAAAAAAAGTACACATATACAATATGCAAACATCAACAAATAAAGTGCACAAAACAGAGCAGAGCAAATCTGATAAAAACACACACTAAGCATTAAGTCCACTTATCTGGTGGATAACTCATTACAATCTTCAAACTCTGTTCAAACCCACAGAACTTAATTTTAAAATCTGAAGTATTTCTGCATTTTATGCAGAAAATGTGCATAAAACAATGCATAAGGTATTTAAATGGAATCATGCAGCAGTAAAAAATGGCTTTGAATATTTGGTACAAACTCATATAGAATAGACAGTGTGAAACAAGCTGATTTTCCAACCTTAAAGCTAGTTAAGGGGGAAATTAAAAAGAACATTTCATATAAAGTGGTGAAGGACAATGAACATGTTAACATGTGAGATCAGAGCTGGTCTCAGTCACAACCTGCAGATGTGGAAAGAAAAAAAACTCAGACTTCAGAGGAGACTTCAGCAGCAGCAGCAGCCTCACGTCACACATGGGCTCAGTCTTAAGCTTGTGTGTTTGTGTGTGTGTGTGTGTTCCTGTGTGGGTGGCGGTGGTGGTGGCTGAGGTTTGGGTTATATGTGTGTGTGTGTGTGTGTGTGTGTGTGTGTGTGTGTGTGTGTGTGTGTGTGTGTGTGTGTGTGTGTATATAGTCTAATCTCATTTCACTTATTGGGTTTTAGGGAGCTAAGAATACACCCTGCTGGGACGAGACGCTGCAGCCGCGCCACCAGCTGTGTGCAGCGTGGCTCCTGCCTGCCAGACACACGCACACGCACACACACACACACACACACACACACACACACACACACACACACACACACACACACACACACACACACACACTGTAGCACTGACTAAGACAAGTCATCTGTTTGATTTTAGATACTTAAAGATAAGATAAATGTGTATTGATCCCTGTGGGGACATTTTGCCGCAGCAGCCAAACCAAATGAATTCAGCAATGGAAAAAAGTTGAACCTGAGCCCAAAAACAAGAGTATCAACTAAACATTGAAAACAGTAACTGACAAGGGGCTCTAAAGTTTTCTCCTCATCTGAGCGGAAAGTCTGCAGGTTCCTCAGAAAAAGCCGAGTCGAAGCTTCTGGACAGCAGAGCGGAGCTGGTGTGGGAACCTGCTGACCTACATTCTGAGCTGACAGTTTCTTCCAAACTTCTGCTCCCACTGAACCCATTTCTGCTTCACAATGAGACAGATGGCACCTGCACTGAGCTCAGGGGAGTATATAAAATTCGCAGTGCATTACACAGTGAGTAGGAGAGGTGCCGCCTCGCAATCTGCTGCTGCAAAGGCTTCAGCGTCCAGCTGTGACAAGAAATGAAGCGAACAACATCCCCGAGTGCATCCAGGACGCTTCCCAGAGGTCACCTGCACCAACTCTGCTGCTGATTGGCCAACAGAGGGGGGAAGTGAGCAAAGGAGCTTGTTGAGAATGCTCTTACATAACTGAAATGTACCTTACTGTCAAACCATCATCATACTGTATAGAGGAATGGATGAGAAATGCTGGTTTGTGAGAAAGAGGTGGAGAACAGTTAAATTAAGGAGAATTAGAGTCTCTTTCCAAACTGACATTTCTGTTTGGAAAATTCTGCAATGTTGAATGACATGGAAATTTAGTATTGCTAAAGTAGTGTTTAACTCTTAAATGGCACTAAACAAAACACTTTTTTATGGATAAGAACAATGTGTAAAAACTTAAGACATATAAACAAATTAAAAAATGAACTCAAGAAGTCATATAAAACCAAAAACCTTACTTTCATAACCTGCTCTTTTCTAATGTCAAAATGTTTTTAAATCTCTAAAGTCAGAGAAATCCCAATAACATAATTTCAGTTCTGACAAAAATATAATTTCAATAAACATACAATGACATAACATGACGTTTATTTGCCTCTCTGCTGATCTGTGAACTTTTCTGCCAATCCATGTGCATGTTGTCAAACGTGAGACATTTTTATTATTATTATTCTTTTCAGTAAGCCCCCTGAAACTAGCCACAAGTGATTTTTCTCGAAACTCGAAATCTGCAGTGCACCCTGGGAATTTGCTTTGGACCTAACATGCTTCAAACGAGTACTTGAGATGGCTCAATCACACTGACTTCAGTGCAACTTTGAGCAAAATGTGCTGCACCAGATGGCCTGGAGGGCTCTTAAAGGGTTAATGTTGTAAGGCGTCCACATCCAAGCTTTCCCAGAGAAGAAAAAAAAACTTGATTAAAGGAAATCCCTATAATAAATTGAGTTGCAGCAGAGACACGTATGAGAACTGCAATGTCAAAACCAAGCTAAATGGCTTGTTAATGGATACAACATGCACACAACATAAAACAGCAGCAGCCAAACCAAAGTGAAATGAGGTGCAACAGAGAGAGTGCCCACTGTGGAAGGCTTATTCAAATAATACATTTGCTTGTATGGAGGATTAAGTCACAATTGATTATCAACAATAGCAGAAGTATTTAGATCATTTACTTAAGATAAAGTAGTGATACAACACAATTAAACAGACACCATTACAGATAAAAGCCAAAAGTCTCACTTCAGTAAACTGTGTTTTATCAACAAAATGCTGTTTAGGTATGAATCATGAAAGTATGCATTCACCAGTTTGGGCTGTCTGAACTTACTACGCATTATATAATTGGAATCTAATCATTTCCTACAACACAAAAGAAGCATTTAAATATTGGTGGAGGTGGAGGTGGGGCTAACTTGAACTGAATCTGTTTGTTTGTGTTGTTTAATGTTTGTGGTGTAATTATAATCCTGTAGAAATGCAAAACTGTAAATGACATTAAAAAATAAATAAAATAAAACATACATCTTCTGTGTGGAAGACATTTTCTGACAATCAAAGATTTTCACTTTTTTTTTTTCAAATAGATGCTGCATTTAAAAGTGTTAATCATTTTCATCAAATTAAACTCAATTTTTTTTTATATATATATTTTTTTTTTCTGGCTGGCATTTATTCTGCTATATCCATGAAATGTGTGTACACATGGTAGTTACTTCTCTATCGCAGTTTTAATTTTAAGTGGTGAAGTCTGCAGTGCAAGTAAAAGGTGTCCATGGGAACCTGCACATGTAGCTGCTGAAGGCTCATTTCCTGCCCGCAGCGATTGATCAACAGGTCCTTCTAACAGAACTCTGGGAATTGTTTGAACAAAACCTTCTAAGGATTACAGCTTTAAATAGGCGGACTAATTACACATTTGACTGGTGTTTTCTTTCTCTGACGTAACAGAAGTGGTTAACTTTCTATATTTTTTCTGTATTTCAGAGTGTGTAAATGCTGAGCAGTCACACAGCTGTCAGTGGACATGTGGAGGTTTTGACTGAACCCTTAGTTTCCAGCTGTGAACTGAACTCCTGCTGTGTCCTGAAGTATCCTCTGCTGCTCACAATCACGATCAAATCTAATTTGCACAAAACACACAAGCACGCAAGTGCACGAGCCAACACTCAGCAGTTTCAACCCACTGCTTCCTCTCCAGCGCTGTGTGTGTGTGTGTGTGTGTGTGTGTGTGTGTGTGTGTGTGTGTGTGTGTGTGTGACTAACTACCATTCAGTTTGCTGAAGTCAGATCGCTGCGAGCATGTGCCGCTGCTGAGGGAGACACAAGCTCACACACACATACTCATTCTAAATCTCTCTCTCTCTCTCTCTCTCTCTCTCTCTCACACACACACACACACACACACACACACACACACACACACACACACACACACACACACCATTGACTGTGAAAGAAACCATTATCCCCCATGGAGCCCCAGACATCTGGGCTCGCTACACACAGTGTGCAGGCAGCCCACACACACATACACACACACACACACTCTCTCTATCTCTCTCTCACACACACACACACACGCACACACACACACACACACACACACACACACACACACACACACACACACACACACACACACACACATCTGTGCATGACTGTGTGACAGATAAAGACAGTGAGAGAGCTGGACGGTGTGTGTTCTTGCTGGACACATGCAACACAGTGAAAGGGGTCATGAGAGAAAAGGTCTGACTCAGGACGTGCTACCCCAATGACCCCCCATCCCCATGGCAACGGGAGCTGGCACACACGCCCGGCACAAAGGCATTCTGGGAAAGAACAGGTTTTATATTGCCCCTGGCTTTACACTCCTGTGCCATCACCCCGGTAACACTAATGCTGCTCAGCCCGCTAACATTTACTTTCAGGCGACACACACAGTCATGCACAAATGAACTGTTCACACACACACACACACACACACACACACACACACACACACACACACACACACACACACACACACACACACACACACACACACACACACAGAGTGTGTGTGACCTCCTGGAAGAGTTATGACAATTCTGACAAGCCTCTTCCTCTCTCTCTCTCTCTCTCTCTCTCTCTCTCTCTCTCTCTCTCTGTCTCTCTCTCTCTCTCTCTCTCTCTCTCTCTCTCTCTCTCTCTCTGTCTCTCTCTCTCTCTCTCTCTCTCTCTCTCTCTCTCTGTCTATCTCTCTCTCTCTCTCTCTCTCTCTCTGTCTCTCTCTCTCTCTCTCTCTCTCTCTCTCTCTCTCTCTCTCTGTCTATCTCTCTCTCTCTCTCTCTTCCTCCTTTGTAAGATGGGCCTAATTCGTCATGCTGCCTGAAAACAGAGACACATCGGAGATGTTTTAAAAAGAGGATGAGGAGGAAAAAGGTAAACTGGCGTCATGGATGCTTTAAAGGTAAACCAGTGCATTTACATGCATGTCATACTGCAGCTAAGATCTGTTTGTTTGTTTGTTTTTGTTGTTGTTGTTTGTTTTTTGCAGAATTGAGGTTTGGTTTTAGGTTTGCACATTTAAACCTCATGTTAGACTTTCAGAAACTCAGATGAGGTTTTATTCTGGCTTTGA
This sequence comes from Chaetodon trifascialis, assembly GCF_039877785.1. Taxonomy (NCBI): domain Eukaryota; kingdom Metazoa; phylum Chordata; class Actinopteri; order Chaetodontiformes; family Chaetodontidae; genus Chaetodon; species Chaetodon trifascialis. The sequence goes on along the minus strand of NC_092058.1, from coordinate 26,620,110 downwards.
AAAATCCAAAAATTCTGCTACTCCGTGACAACAGCCTGATCCAGATTTCTGGGCATCATCTAACTTGTGTGCGGGTTACATACTAAATGGTTAACTGTACAAAAAAATAAAATAAAATAAAAAAACGTGATAAATGTCACACTAAACAAGAGTCACTGCTCATATGAAGGATAAACAGATGATATTATGGAAAAGTAAAATCCAGCAATGTTGTGAATAGAGACATTAAGAAACCAAACTGGGCTCATCCTAAACTATTGAGGAACCAGCTGGAGCAGAACATACAGATCTGTTGGATGTAGAGGATTCAAATACCGTATCTTAATGACCTCTAACTTTGAGCTTCAATAACCTGATCCTGCAAGAACCCTTAAGGTCTGGGTTCTCGGCTCTGCCTTGTCATTTTCATTTTCTTTTTTGTAGGTGAGTTCTGGATAGACATCAGTTGTGAAAGTGGTGCTAGTATAGAGCTTCCTTTACATACACATATTGTGGATTTTAAGCAACAGTATAAGTATAGGAGAGCAAAAACAGTACTGACTGACTCTCCACAGGTGCGTGCATCACTCAATACAGGTTGCCTGCCCTGAAGTACCCACCAAAAGCTGTCAGCCCCACTCTTGTAGTTTGATTCCTGAAATGGAAAATAGTGACAGTGAAGAATCAGTAGTTACTGCTTGTTTTTTCTGCAGGAGAAATCAAATATTGTGACATTTGGTCATGCTGTCCTGCGGCTTAGTGGAAAAAAATAGCTCACATAAAATATTAGATGATAATCTGAACTAACTACTCTGCTCTATTAGTGGGAAATGTAATTAAATTAGCAACAGTGACAATGGTTACACTGGAAGTTGTTTTTGTATTGGAAAAGGCCTAACAAAGTGCTTTGGGTTTATTTGGTACGAAAGCTGTCAGTCAAACTTTGATGCACACTAAACAAGTAGAGAGAAATTGACGTGGACCCGAACTAAAAGACAACAACGTGTCCTGTCCTACTACAGGTGTGGAAACTACCACAGACATACCTGTGCTGCTGCAGACAATAAGAAAACTTCATAATCATCATCACCATCATCTCACACACACACACACACACACACACACACACACACACACACACACACACACGCACACAGTGCTGTGTGCGCTTCCTGTCTCAAACACAGGCGAGGTCATGCTGTTCAATATTGACAGTAGATATCAGTGATGACATCACGCTGCCGTTCTCTCTGCACTCCATGAGCATTTATTTCATTGATGAATCCTAATGTGTAATTTTGCTCCAAACAACTGAATCTAATCTGTCAATGGAAAGATAATTGTAAGTAATTCTGACTGGAACTATAGCTTCATAATCAGACCAAATTGCAAGTTGTTTTTCAGTAAAGCAGGGGCCGGGATAAAATGACTTCACATTTACTGATTCTACTTTCTGAATGTGATTTACTGTTTTATTGTGTTTGTCTTCTGGAGGGGCCCAGTTATTACTGAACTGCTGTACGGACTAAAAGGCCTCAGAGGGAATCTTTTAAGTTTGTGTTTAATTGCTCTGCTTGCAATATCACTATAATAACTACCTTGAACACATTCATTCATTCATTCATTCATTCATTCATTCATTCATTCATTCATTCATTCATTCATTCATTTCCTGTCACACAGATAAGTCAGATTTCAATTGGACTGAATTTTGTTGCGCTTCTCTTCTGTCTATTTGTTTGTCGTATCTAACCTATAGTTACTGATTACCCTGAGTTGTTGCGTCCTCTGACCCCCCAGTGCCCCAGCCATAACACAAAGGTCAGAGGTCAAATGCCCTTTGGCCTGCCCCCTCCCCTCCCTCACTTTGTTACCCTCCCTTCTCATCCTCCTTTTCGTTTCATCCTCTTTTCTCTCTTCCCCTTCTACTTAGCAGAAGCCATAGAGAGGTTCACAGGGTGGACGTAGATATGTTCTCTGTAAAGTCGAGGGATGCAATGAAGTAGAAGAGGATGATGTTGGAGGTGTGTGTGTGTGTGTGTGTGTGTGTGTGTGTGTGTGTGTGTGTGAGAGAGAGAGAGAGAGAGAGAGAGAGAGTGTGTTTGCTAGGTGTCACGAGGGCTGTCTGGGGTTAGGCCAGAAAATGAACAGCTGAGAGCGGTGATTTAGTCTGTATAAAAGCAGCCCAACTGTCATAACAAAGACACTTTGACAGCAGGCCAACCGGAGACAAAGAGGAGTCACCGGCCCCCAGGAGGCCTCCAAAGACCCCTTTGAACACACACACATGAACACACACACACACACTCACACACACACACACACACACACACACACACACACACACACACACACACACACACACACACACACACACACACAGACAATGGGGAGTCTACAGCAGGCTCCCAGGGGCCTTGCAAGGGTCCAGGGGCCAGACTGAGCTTGCCTGAGAGGACCCAAGAGGTGTCCGTTACAAAGCCTTGCAGGCGTCATAGGACAACAGCAGTCAATGGGTCACCCATGGGCCCCATCCCTGGCACTCTCAGTCACTGTGACAGTGTGATGCTTTATCAGCAAGTATCATAACCAGCTAAAAAGATAGAGATATTGGCTTATTTATTGTACACATTCTTCTTCTTGTCAAAAACCTGGCACTTACATTCCCCCAAACTCAAAAGAGAATAGTGTGTCATGCAAGTAGTGGTTAATGTGGCCTCAGGATGCTAGCCTCCAGCAGAGTTTCATCACCTGTCTACAAGTGGAAAATTTATTTCTTTCGACCAAAACCACAGTCTGTCTCTGACCTTAAAGCTGCACTAATCATTATTTTAATATTAACAATGGAACTATGCATTCTCCTTCAGCTCTTCAGAGCATTTCAGACTTCATTGTTTTGGTTTTACTTTGCCATTTAGGTGCGAGGACTTGCTGCATAACTCACTTTCCTCTTCCCTCCTTTTAGGCAATCAAACAGAGCAATTTTATTTCACTTAATCTAATCAAAGCAGCGGGAATCCCTCTAGCCTGAAACTTCTTTTCTCACTTCATCAAAAACAAAACAACTGTCTCAATAATAATACTGAAAATTAATTAGAAGAGACGGGGCAGAACATAGTCATCATTGTATTGGGGAAATTCAACTTCAGGCCCATATTTAGGGGCCATTATGAAAAAATATGCTCTTGAAAAATATATTATTCATCCTGCTGATATAAAGCATTTTTTCCACCAGTCCTCTCAATTTTCACTCCACAGGTTCTCGTCTGTCAGTCAGCTGCTGTCCTGCAGGCCTGTCCAGCATCAGTTAAAGGATGAGTGTGGCCCCTCCATCCTATTAGGCTCAGATTAATCAGCCTTTTCTTCAGAGTCGAGGAGCGTGATGAGGAGAGGCATTGAGCTCTCTGAAACCCCTCGGCCCCCCTTGCTCCTCTCCTCCACCCTCCTACCCATCCACCTGCTGTGGCTTTGTCTGTGGCTTTGGAAGAGCTTTGGCTTTCAGCAAAAATCCAACACTGACCACACACTTTAACCGACATGCACACACTCAAGCTGGCATAAAGACTGGAAAAATCAGCTGCCACAGAGTGCTCCTCTTGTCAGGATGGAAATGCCACCGGAACAGGGTTTTGACCATGAAGGGACACGTAAACTCTCCCATGAAAGTCAAACTGGTGAAATTTTATAAGTTATGATTGCAGACTGGGCGAGGCAAGTTTCACTGCAGGTTTTATAGACGTTAGAGAAAAATTCTCCCACACCACAGTGGAATGATATGTCTGCTCACATATCTAAAACAAAAATAATCAAAACACAGTCCTGCGTAGTTGGGTGGAATCAGATGAAATCATAATTAGACCTTGAAAATGGGTTTGTCTCCATGAGATTAACAAGCATGAGGGAGGTCTGAGGAGAGTTTTGTCAGAAAATGTGATACAATGAGAACTAGTGCAACACCCCTCCCATGTCGCTTTAGAATCTGCTCGTGTAGTACTATGGGCGGGGACCTGGGTACTTCTTAAATCTAATGCTGCTGTTACTTGTATTTTCATGTAAATACAACTTTCAAAACTAAAATAACTGGTGGCGCCTCCAGTAAGATTGAAGGAAGTATAATAAAAATGTATACCTCTTGCATTTTAACTTTATTTATCCATTTTTATCAGTTAGTACCAACATGAATTACCATGTAATAAACTATGATCCAAGAAGTTTACTTTAAATGCAAAAACCCACAAACCCATTTATTTAGTCAAGCTACACAAATAATGTTATTTAAGATCACTTTAAATAAAAATAAACAGATATGAGGCAAATAGACATTTTAACAAACACAAAATCAGTCTATTTTGTTGCAAAACACAAAAAATACTGACTCTCGACTTTAAGTCTCCTTTAAACTTCTCTTATTACTTGTGGGTCCACACTCACTCACTCACACACACACACACACACACACACACACACACACACACACACACACACACACACACACACACACACACACGCAAGGAGATGGATATTTCAACATGTACGAAAGTGAGAGACTGACCAACTGGCTGACTTACCAACAGTCCAACAAAGGCATCCATACAGCCATGCTGCTAACAGGATAAAAAAGTACAGTCTGGCCTCTTAGAGTACCCTTTCACTTCACACACACACAGGTTATTCAACAATGAGGGCAAGAGAGAGAGAGAGGAGGTTGAGGTAGAGGGTGGTGGGCCATTGAGGCGTTGACTACATACAGTACGTGCTGGCTCGAGAGTTGGTTGGCGTTCTCTTTCCCCACATTTACTGGCTGTGACTTCCTCCATTTCTAGGGACAGAAGCCACAACTATGTGTGTGTTTATTCCTCAGCGTCACTCAGCAGTGAACAGTTTCCTCACTAGCTGGAAGAAAATGAAAAAAACTGTTTGTTTGTGCTGGAGGCCTGTGTGTCAGTGGTGAAAGTTCCAATTTCCACATGCATGTTGACAGGAGTGCCCTATACCATGGCTGAGGCGATAAGGAGCATATTGCTTTGCAAGTGTGTGTGTCAATGTGTTGAGAGGTCCAGGTCCTCAGGGTATGCTCTACCTTATCAGAGCCATTTCTGCAGTGCATATGAAATCAGACAGTCAGCTTCAGCTGCGAAGGTTTGTCCAAGTGTTCCAGGCATTAACCACAGCACTGGTGTGAAAACAACAACAGCCAACAGCTCCAGCCTGCCGGGCCTCACTGTCACTGCGGGTTTCCCTTCCCAGTCCAGCCCAGTGTCATTTTGGCCCACACATAAACACACACACTCACAGCTGAATTTAATTTGGTTCATTCCTCTGTTTTCTGAGGGTGCTGAACTGCGTCACCTCTCGCTGTCACCACAACTCAGCCGTCAGGGATTTACCCAAAGTGTGCTCCTTGCAGGCTGCTCAGGCAGCACCGTGCACACACAGTCACACTCATACACATTTTGATTAACCTGCAAATAATAACATGGGTCCTAATTTTATTGTGTAAGTGTGATGACCAGTGCAAAGCAGTAGGTCTTGGGTGCACTGACTGTGTGGGTGTCTCCAATCACACTTATTGTGGTTCATGTATGTGCAGCAGCGCAAAGTGCAAAACAGCTGGATGAAGTGGAGTGCAGATCGGAGGGTATGGTGATTGATAAGTACACTCACAGCTTATCACATCACTGGTTTCATCGCTCTGAAACAGCTGAGCCAATCACAGTGAGGCATGATGACAGCAGCTCAACAAATTAGAAATTGAAGAAAGTATTTGGTGAAGTAGTTTTTTTTAATGATTGCATCCATCTGACACTATCCCACTGTATTTTCACTGATTACATCCTGTCTTAAAAAACAAACAAAAAAAACAATAAAACATAAATCACTGAATTATAAAAAATAATTGAAAGGAGGCTCTGATGCAAAGGACAGATGAGCAACCCAACGTCTTCTGCAGTTATTCACTCTGGGTACCATCCAGGTCTGCGCCATCCACTGCATGTGTATAGTAACGTGTTGTGTCATTTGAAAGTATGGTGAACATTTACTGACTAATCATCAGCCCCTCATCAGCTGTGCCCTTACATCCACCACTGACTGCTGGTCTCTGTGGTTTTCCTCTGTACACCTCTGCGTGTCTCTGTGTTGGACTATCAGATGGCAGACAGGGATTTAGAGTTGGGGATCTTTTCTGTGTGAGGTCAAAGCTCTGGTATCTCCAGTCGGAATCACAGTTCCACGGAAAACCGCAGCGCAAACCCCCACGGTCCCCAATCACCAGCACACACACACACACACGCACACACACACACACACACACACACACACACACACACACACACACACACACACACACACACACACACACACACTCAAAGCACTGCCACTAAGGGACGGCACGGTTGATTCTCAGTTCCAGGTTTGTGGGCAAAGTGACAGCCACACAGACTTGGTATGTACACTCTGTTCACCTGTTGCAGATATAAAGTTGGGATGTTGGGTAGAAAGTAAATAAAAACAGAATGCAATCATTTGCAAATGAACTGTTTACCAACAAGGGTTTTACAATGTGTTCATGAGTCCATGTACTGTATTAATCTCCTTTATCCAATCATGTGTTCACAAAGTGGTGAACCTCGCTCCATCCTGAGTCTTTCCAGGATGCCCCTTTCATAGCCAATCATGATACTATCACCTGTTACCAATGAACCTGTTTGCCTGTGGAATGATCCAAACAGTCTTTAGTTGCTGCTTCCAATTCAGAATAAGTACATATTTTACAAAAAAATCAATTAAGCTGATGAGCAAACTTTTAAATATATTGTCTATGTCAAAGCAAATTATTATCATACTATTGCATTCTGTGCTATTTATGTTTTAGACAGTGTCCCAACTTTTTGGAAAGTCAGAGGTATATCTCTAAGTATAGAAAGCTGCTTTGGTTTCAGAGGTGACGTGGTCATAGTTGAGTAAGAAGAGAGGGGATATCAGTTGTGTGAAAATGATGATTTGATCTGCTTCCTGAGAGAGAAACTCTGAAGAATCTGTAGTTATGCTAAAGACAAATCAACCATGGCTGGTGCCATTAAGAGCACATCAGGAGCAATACTTCATATTGCTGCTAATGGTCAGACCATCAAAAATGTCATTTTGTAATTTTCATTTTTCTATGGATGAATAGACTGAATCTTGAGCCATAAAATACATTAAAAAAATGTTGGGTTGTAGATGCAGGTCAACCTAAAGGTTGCCAAGAAATTTAGCTGAGATATCCATGTCAAGATTATCTTTACATATCCTAAATCAGCTTTCCAAAATTAAAAATTCAAATATTTTAATTTGTCCATTATTTTGCTTTATGACCAAACCTGCAAAACTAATGACATTCACATCAATGATTACATGGAATAATAACGACAATACATCCAGTTCTGCCGCATTGCTTTTTGTATGTCATGAGTGCAATGCAGAATTGGTGGAGTACTTTTTGAAGGATTGTTCATCTATCATCATCTTTTGGTTGTGCTCTGTAAACCCTCAGTGAGGTTGCCAAAGCTGAACAGCAGATATTCTTATAATGTACTCAGTCTCCTTGTCTGATTTGAAATAAAGACTGGTAAAGTAAGGGCTCTATATTTTGGTAACATTGCTTATAGTAAGCATCTTTGTCCATCAAAGGGGGTAGACTGAGGTTGAAAACAAGGTCACATGATAAATGTTCTACTGGCAACCCGAAAGTCTGGCGTAGAGATTGATATGGTGATAAATATGAGGAACTGATTTGCCAAAAGGGTTTAGCTAGCCAGCTAATGAACCATAATTGATAACTTTGCCCGCCCCAATAAGACTCCACTTTCATTCAGGTATGAGTTTAAATGCACACAGTGGCTTTAGGTCGAGTAAGTTACTGGTTATGTCACAGCAGCTTCTTCCAGGCTGTGGAGCTACAGTGGAGTAGGACACCAATAAGTCCATCTGCGACAGACACACACACACACACACACACACACACACACACACACACACACACACACACACAGAATGACGAGCCTGCTTTCCCCTTTCCATTAACCCATCTCTACACTATGATTAAGAAATAAAGTCTTTGGAATAAAGACAACAAACAAGTTCGCTGGTACATGCCTTCAAATACACTCATACATAGCTGCATGGATACACACACACACACACACACGCATAACACACACAAGAACGTGCTCAGCCATAAAACCAATGGGCTCCAGAGACAAAAGCCTTGTCATGCTCTGGTGAGGTCCTGTCACTAATCCACACAGCTTTAGGGGTTGCAGACAGCAGACACACACACACACACACACACACACACACACACACACACACACACACACACACACACACACACACACACACACACACACATGCATTGTATATCTATGTGAAAGAGAAATTTGACACACACACTGCCTGGATTTGTGGACACATACTTACACACACTGGCTCTCTCACACACACGACACAGACAGTGGTGTTGTATAGCTGGCTGGCTGGGTGTTAAGGCCAAGCAGAGCTACTGGCGACAGGTTGGAGAGAGGAGATGGCTCACTAAGCCTAATCACACAGGGGAATGCTGTCTGGGGCACCTGACCATCAGACCTCTCACTGTGTGTGTGTGTTTGTGTATATGCTTGCTTACTTGTGTGTAGTTTTGCATGCGTGTTTGTATGTGTGTGTGAACTCTGGATGAGGGCAGTCATAATTGGGGCTTATCACCCCGAACGGGGCAGAAGGAGAGGTGCCAGGGCTGGATTGGGGGCGTCTGACTGGAGCTGGAGCTGAATGGGGGGGTAGGGGGGTTGTAATGAGTCATCCAGATTCTTACCGGCAAAGCCACACGCAGCCGGAGAACATATTCCATACACTGAACTTTGCCCATCCCATAAAACTCAGCATCAATTGCTTTAATCCACAGATCAAAGACAGGACAAAATGTTTGATGTTCATCTGCTGATATACTCTGGAATCTGCTCAGGGTAGAGACAGGCTCCCACTGACATGTCCGGTTTGCCAGCACATTGGAGTGATAGTAGATTTTACAAACAAGATACTGGCTGACCCCTGAAAGTTCATCCCTGACCTCTGCAAATCCAAAGTCAACACAGCTAAGTGTGTGATCCATCCAGCCTTAGTTGAATTTGTTGTCATGCAGTGATCTGCAGAAGTAGGCATGCATATGCTCATATAAGGGATATAACAGTATATGATAGAATATTTCACAAGTCAAGAAATATACACAGTATGTATCATGAAGCTGAAAAATCTGAGCAGTATCAGCTAAGGTATACCATTTTCTAGGCTTCACTGTCTTTCCAGTTGCCCCAGCACTAGATTTACATCACACATTAGTTTGACAGAAGAAAAACATAATAAAAATCATAGTAAAAGCATTTTTTTTGTATTTCATCAGCGGATAGTTTCCCCAGTTGTCATTTTTTGAAGCCACAGTGACGAAAAGGTCCACATATAAGGCTGTCTTTGTCAAAATGAGGGTTTTCTTCCATTCATGAACTGAACATAAATGCTATAACTCATTCTTTCTTCCTCCTGCTGTAGTGTTGTCTCTACAGTTTTTGATATCTCTCTCTTAGAATTTCAAGAATTATTGAACTAACCATTTGGTACAGTCTATTTTCTTAATTGATGAACTGTTTTCAGTAATTTTCCAAGCAAAAATGCCAGACAAGTATATTGCCATACACCTGTTTTTAATTCTCATTTTCAATTTACTTTTTCCATGTCATCTTGTCTTCTCCTGCAATGTTGTAATGGCACCTGACTGGAGAGTTAGCACCACCAAATGTTAAACTTGAACCAACTCCTAATATTCACAAACAGCAGTGAATGGAAACACAAATGAATTTGCATTCATCTGATTTTCTAGAAATCTGGCAAAAATCTGGACTACATGTGAAGCTTTTCTTTTTTTGTGAACTTAAAAACTTTATGGGCTGTTACGTGACCCCTTTTACATTATGATTTACTTACTGTAATGCACCTTTAATTCTTGAATTTTGAAAGACTGAAAGTGCTGAATAAATTCACAAATATTGGCAGCTGGTAACAATGTAACAAGAAAAATGTGCCCAGTAATTACTTGTAGAATATTTTTTATGTAGGTATATTCTTGTTTACAATGTCTCTGTGTCCAGAAAAAGTTAGTTTCCCTTGACTTGAACTAAAGCAACAAAGAACATTTGTAATGATTTGTTACTAAAGGTCACACAGCAATAGAGGGTGAGAGGTTTTGGAAGAACAGTTGCAACTCACACTCCATCCGTTCAGTGAATGCCTTTGAACATGGGCTGGTGGTGTTGTGAGCAGAGGTGGGCGCTGAAGGCAAAGAAGAAGTAGATAGAGTTTTGTCTGCTGTCCAGCATCTGGAGAGTCTCACTCAAATTACAAGAGACTTTTATTGATTTTCTGTTTTAAACATTTTGCCTTTCAACAGTTCCTCTCCATCTCTGCCACGTTACGAGAGGATTGTCACGGAGTGAACTTTAGAGGAATTCAGAGATTAAAGCCCAAAAGACATTTTGGTTAGGATGGTCAGAGTTGTTTGGGTGGAGTCTCTGTGAGAAGGTGAGTTAGAGAGGTGAAATGGATGGAGCCACACTTTGAGCTCAGTCCTGATGTGTTTGTCAGTGAATTCAGGTAAAAACAAGTTGTTCTCATTCTTCTGGCCCCTCCTTGCATCAGCAAATGAAGGATTTTGAAGAGGATTTTGACTAATTCCATATAGTCTTTGGCATGTGGCCGACAGAATACAGCTCAATAATACAGTACACAGCGGACATTACTTCTTGGCTACCTTCCTTTCCCCACAGTAAGCCAGTCAGCCCTCCATACAGTCTCAGCTGAAGATGGGAAGGGTCACATCTCTAGTTAACGATCAGAAACTCAGCCCACTAAGAGATACTTTACACCCTCTGCCTTTTGAATCATTTTCTCCTCTCCTCCTCTCCACATCATTATCTTCATGTTTGCTCCCACCAGCAGTCCTCTTTGCTGCACCTCAGGCTTCTTTTTGTTTGATACAAAGAGAATGCTTTCTCTTAAGCCGTCTCTTAAATATATTTTAGATTTTAGATTGTATCTTCTATGTGTTGACCAACAGATAAATGCTCTGCAGTTGCATTTATATATAAATGCAACTGCATACAAATAGATATATACAGGATAACATATGAATGTACTTTTATTAATCTCCATTAATTCTCATTTCTAAATGTCATTCTGATCGGCACATCAATAAAGGACCTGGGATCCGCTGAGACGGCCCATGTGGTACACAGGGCCAATAATGAGCCACCATCTCACATTGCTCTTGCTGGCTTGGTACTAACAAACATCTCAGCATCCACTGTGAGCTCCACTCTGTAACTGCACAAATTCCAGCAGGGAAACACACGTAGCGTAAATCAGTCACTGAATCTGAGGATTGAGGATCTGAGGACCGCTAACCCTAACCCTGATTTGACTAGTCAGCTGCAAACTTATGATTATGTAATGTTCAGTGAAAAGAGATATCAAAAAACAGATATCAAAATATCAAAAGTCCTTTCCATGTCCACATAGTACCCCGACAACTGCATGTGCAGACCGCATGTGAAAGATTCCCATATGCAGACATCCAGCGCAGTATAGACAGCAGACCCACATGTGATTCAGTTATACTTCATAAAAATTGTAGCCAAATGTGTTTGTATGCAGTGAGTGTGTACCATCTGCACATAACTACATGCAACTTTGGGCTGAAGAGAATGCGTAGATGATGAAAATTTCATGCAGACCCTTGTGACCCTTGAGCAGTTATGCCCAACCTTCCTCACTTGATAAGCTTGTTGACCATCCACATATGAATTCCCTCATCACCTGAGGATCAAACAGACATTTTTTTGATGGCCTACAGCCCATTTGTGTCCTCCATCTGACTTCTGTCATTTAAAACAGAAACATATATACAGTGGGCAGAGAAAGAAAGAATCTGGCATAGAAGTAGAAAATTCTGAAACAGTGCCACAGTCAGACCTGAAACGTCAGACCTAGGTGGTCTACATCGCTCTTACAGAGCATTAACTTGCTTATGCTAATATAAAACAGAACTATGACTGCTGGCAGAAAGCATTAATTCACCTTAACTTCTCAGTTACAGTTCAGGTCTTACCCTTTAACCTCTTATCCAGGCGTCACATTCACCGTTTGGCTTCAGCCCCTCGATCTTACATTATTATCAACACCCCAGACCCAAAGGAGCAGCCATTATCATTCTGCCCTGTGGTCCAACTCTGTCGTGGCTTCATCCTACTTCCAATATGGTTATGATTAATCACTCTACCAGTAATCGGAGTGCCCTTCTTCCCCTCCATTCCCTCCCTCTTCTTCCATTTGATCCAGATGACTGTCTGATGTCGGGGCATGAGACAATGGGATCCAGATGCGTGATCGATGGAGGACAGACAATGTTCATAAGCAGCAAGGCATTGTGGTTTAGAGTTACAGACATACGGTCCCATCCGCTGGCCTGGCCTGCCTTATGGCTGCAAGTGTGATTAATGGGACTTTACTGGCACTGAGAGTGACCTGTTTCCGCTCTGACACAGATACAGAACAATACGTTGCGCACATGCACACTTTGAGTTGCTAATACATGAATTCATTTGAGCACACATGCAGGGACGGACTCAGGCGGCGTAAACCCCATGTGTTCTCCACTGTTGAAATTATGTGTTCCTGGAAGATGTGGGGTAGGCAGATGGGGGAAATGCAGCCAGGATATAAGAACCATGACATGGAGGATGCAGACTGGATATTTAGTTCTGGTTATAACACCACAGAGCATCTTGTAAGTCACGTGATCAGCAGGCAGTGAGATATCGTCATGTAGACCATCATCTGGACGAGATCACCAAAGCACACGTTCATGCTTAAACAATGCACTTGCAAGACAAATTCACCACAAATCAATGACTGATAACTGCTTCAGTGTTGTCATATCTCGATTTCTTCTCCATATACCATCACTTCAGTCTCATCTTTCATGTCTTGTGTTTCTCCTTCAACCTGACTCATTTTTCTCCATAAAAGCGCATCGGAGTAGAGCCCTGCTGTTTCTGGAGTGTTGGCCTGGCTGCTGAACAGTACTGTATGGCATGGCTGCAGGGTCATATGCTGAGCAGATGTGGTTTGTGTGGAATCTCTGGGTGGCTCCGCATGCTATCTGATGATAAGCAGTGGATCGCAGCTGACTCTGGACTTTTCCATTTGCAATGAATCTGTGTGATTTGTCTTGTATATGATGTTTTTCATATAAACTCCACACAAACACAGCACATGTGAAAAACACTATGCATCATGAGCATCATGTTGTAGATTAGCCACCAGAGTGGAAATATACATATAGCCTGATATATACCAAAAGTCTACAGCACTTGCAAGTTTCTTTCTGCTCTCTGCAACAAATTACAAATGTTTAATTTTCCTGTACATTCTCATATTGTGTGCATGATTTCTTTACCACTATGCTGCTGTTCTTTTTCACACCCTTATAGTGCTGTCAATCACTTGCATAAGAATCCCACACTTACAGTATATGTAAATATACTACAATTTTTCAGTATTTTACTCTATCAGATCTTTGAGGCTACAATGAATCAGGCCCCTGAGGAGGATCCATAATCTTTGCATCATTGGGCTTTTCTCCAGCAAGTTAACATGTACAGCAATTCATATGGTGTGAACACATCTACTTATTTTGCTCCATCTCTCCTTCACTAAGTCAACCACACTGCCAAGAAAAACAGTTCACACATGCATGCATGACACACTGCCCCACAGCTTACCAAAGGTATCATCTTAAGTGTCTGGGATTAAAAATACAATAGCTTGAATCAACAAGGAGTGATCTCACTGGGAGGGAGGCAGCCCAGCACAGAGGTTTAACACTATAACCACAGACACTCCCCAAACTCACCACCGAGGTCTCTATTAAATGGCTACCTTGTGTCTTTATTATTAAGCAGCATTTTCCTATGTACACAGACAGAAGAGATGGCCTCTCTCACTCAGACATCATGAGTTGAATGAGGATACAGGCAGCCTTACATGGTTAAAAACAAAAAGGTATTTACAAGTGTGCTCTTATTGTTGTGAATGTATGCTTGCAAGGGGCCTGTTCGAGAAAGAATCAGAGGGACAATCCCCTTTATTAGTCACGCAACACACATACACGCGCATGGCATGCAGTTGGTGGTGAAATTTGTCCTCCGCATTTGACCCATCCTTGTCATCCTTCCTCCGTGGCAGACCAGGAGCGGTGGGCTGCCATCTGACATCCGACGGGGACCCAGTTTCCTTTGTCACCAGTGGTCAGGTGGTGATCTTCTTGCATGTTTTTGGTCAGGGTTCTTTTTTAAAGGAGGAAACCCCTGCTGAACACAGGGCGAACATGCAAAAGGCCCCTTTCCTCAAGCAGCAGGCACCGAAGGCATGGTGAGCCCACAGTGGGAATTGAACCCGGGACATTCTAGCTGTGAGGCGACAGTGTTGCCACCGTACCACTGTGCCGCCAGAAAGCCGGTTTAACAAACTTTAAGCTTAACCCCATCTCAGCTAATCACAATTAGTGCAATCAAATCTGAGTATGTTCACCCTGACTTAAGTCATGAGATGAGTCCATGGGTCGAGACAGAGATATTAATGTTCATATATAGGACTATGGCATTTATATTTCAAAGCCACAGTAGCAGCAGCAGTGAAAGAGTCTGAGTTGGTGGTGGTGGCCAAACTGAAAATACATATTTTGACTTACAGACCTCATAGTGGCCTCATAGTCTGACCCAGTAAAATGACTTTGGTGATTTTAAGTTAAGAAGACTATCCTTCTCTCTCTCTTGCATGATGTCACAGTAAGATCTAATCGGCAAAGACTCATATTTCAACTTTTCGACTTCACATAACCTACAATATGATACGATAATGACAGGAATGTTGACATGTCCCAAGTTTCATCCAGTCTTCATTTAATGTCATATTACTATGGCCCGCAGGTGGCCTGTTGGAATAATAACATTTTCATGTAGTTTATTCGCTACATTCATGTTTATACACCATTTGAAAGCTTAGATTCTCATGAATCAATGCAAGCCATTTCAAGATACAATCACAACAAGAGCCACTGTAAATGCCAATTTGCTCGTCTTTTGCTTGTCTTTCCCAGTTACAACTTTCTAAACTTAAGCAGAACGGAACTATCTTGCCTCCATCTTGCATGGGCGAGGGAGCATTTAAGCTGGACGGGGGGACCAGTGGGCCTCAGTGCCGTTCTCTAATGAAAGTCAATTCATGTTGAGCAGAAATGATGGCCACCAATGATGTTGGAGACATCAAGGACAGCACTATGCATCAGCCACTGTTGTCACCAGACGAACCTTTGGTGGAACTGCCTTACACTTTGTGAATGATACAGTGACAAGCCCATACTACCTGAATAACATCATTAATCCAGTCATTGTGCCCCTGCATGAACAACAACAGGCCTAATTTCCTCTTCATGGACGACAATGCTCCAGCTCATTAAGGTTGCATCATTAGGGAACAGCTGCTGGAGACTGGGCTACCTGAAATGGAGTGGCCTGCATTTTCTCCAGACCTGAATACCATAGAAAACCTATAGGGATCAGCTGAGTCGCTGTGTAGAGGCTCGCAACTCTGTACCCCAGAACCTCAGTGAACTGAGGGCAGCCTGGGGGATGCCATGCCTCAGCAGACAATAAGTCAACTTGTGAACAGCATAGGACGTCGTTGTCCAGCTGTAATTGTTGCTTAAGGGCACATGACAAGTTATTGAGACATTGACATTTTTTGTTGTGGTATACCCACCACTGTTGTTGGCTTCTGTTTCAATACATTGTTTGAGATGAGGAGATCACCATTGCATGCTTCTACTTAAATGCCCTACTTTCATGATACAGTATCACTGTAGTGTGAACTTTTTACAATTTCCATAAATTTTACCCCACAGCCAAATATCCCTAACTTTTTAGTGTAGTGTATGAGTAGAGTAGTGTATGTTGGTATTCGCTGAGTGTGTGAGTGTGGTGTTACACATAAGTATATAAATATATTCATGTAAATATATAATAAATTGGAGTTGTTTTCGAGAATTCCTAAATACACACCATTAGAGAAACCATAAAAATATTAAGTGGTATTGTTATCAGTTTTTATTGAACTTGGACTACTGTAAGGCTTCATGTTGTGGTCCCATTGTGTTTTCCTGCTAATCAGTCCCAGATATAGTCATCTGCAGGCATCTATTTGCAAAAAAATATTCAGGCAGAAAAAAAAAAAAAAAAAAAAAACTTCTATTACTCAATGCCAGTAGCACTTACAGTGATTCTGCCTTCTGGGCCTAAAAGTTCAGAGTGTTACCTTTCAAGAGACCAAATTGTACACGTACTCCAAATGGTTCAAGAACAGCTATCAATTTACATTGGGTATGTCTTTGATAGGTGCTTAAGGCTCATTTTTACTGAAATGATAAGATTACCCCCATAATTAATGTTTCAGTGCAGTGGTCACAATGTGCACAACATCACAGCATTGTAAAAATAACTTCCACTTGCAACAAACAAGGTCAATGCAGAGATTCTTGTGCATTTCATGGTCATGTGCAGCTGTTTGCATGTATGTTATCTAGTCATAGAGTTGCCTACACTCCAATACAGCAACAGACAAGGACAAACTGACACAATGTCTTTGATGCCAGGATGGAAATATCTTAATGCCGAAATTACAAGAGGGGACAAATAATAAAGAATTTGTTGTAGACAGTTTTGCACAAAGTTTCTAAAGTTTTCCCTGGCTCAGAAATCACAAAACCAAAGGATTTGTTTCAGGAGTCTGGGGCTGATTTGCTGCCACCCCAAATTACTCATGTGCAGGTTTTGCTCTAGAGGACAGAGCTCAGATCTCAATGAGGATAAAGAGAACACATTAAATATACCAGGTGTAAATGCAATGGCGACATCCTATCATTTATTAGAATAATGTGTGTGGATGCAGATCACATTTGAATACCAGATGTAAATGATTTGTGTCAAGTTTTGAAATGCAAAATTCAAAGAGCAGAATCCAAACCTCATGAAATGAGACAGATTTCAACGTAAAATATTTCATGCAATAAAGTCAGAGGTGTATCATTTTCAGTATTCGGTTTCCCAGTTAGGTGTTTCATCATTATGATAATAAATTTACATCTGCAGACACTGTAATTAATTTAGAAGTGATTAAACTGTTGCCTAAGGAAATAAATCATCTGAAATCAGAGCAATAGTTCATCTTTAATTGTGTCTTGTATATTTAATGTGTGGGAAATTAGTCTGGCTTTTGCATCAATATTTTTCTTGCTGAGGTGTGTGCCATCATTGTCAGGCTGAGTGAAGTGAAGCAGATGTGAGCCTCTGACCCACAAAACTTCATTGTTTGGCATAACCTGACAGAAATGTGTCTGGTGACTTGACTCCTTTGCCAAAGAAAAATCAGACACATCTACAGGTGTGTAAGGTGTGTCACATCAACACTTTACTGTTGTAAAAGTTAGTGGTAAATGCATAAAATATGGAGAAAATGCACCATCTTTGAGTATTCTGGGCTTGTGTTGTGGAGGTGAGCTGGTGTCTGTGACTGTGTGTGGCTTGGCTGAGTGTGTGTTTTGGCTTGTGTGCGGCCTCAGGCTGGGGGGGTCAGTATGTGTTTTGGGGTCACTCTGAGGATCTCGGATGTAATTACCACCCTTCTACACAAACGCACACACACACTCGCACGCACGCACGCACGCACACACACACACACACACACACACACATGCAACAGTATACACACAGATTGGATTTTTGCTGGTTCCAGTTCAATGTGATTACCACTCCATTGCTCCTGGTATGAGTTTAATCTATCACTCCATTCTGACACTCTATTTCCATCACCGGTCCAATGGGGTGACTATGTGTTTGAATCTTGCCACCCAAGATGAAGACTATAGTCTAAAGAATCTGCCTCAGGCCTACTGTGCATGCATGTGTGTGTTTGTGTATGTGTGTGTGTGTGTTTAGGTCCTGGTCACAGCACCCTATCTCTTTTTGTGAACACCCTCTACCCCCCATCCCCTCTCCCTCATCTCCCACCATCCAGATTTGAAATTGCACTGGTGAAGGTGTGTGTGTGGGTTGGTCAGTGTTGTGATGTTTCTACGGTGTCTGTGTGAAGATGTGCGATTTTATCTGTGCAGCTGTGCATGACAGTGGTGGTGACGGTGTTGTGTATGTGTGTGTGTTTTGGGGCTGCAGGGCAGCTTTAGCATGACTGATGTGTTTTGAGCGATGCTGAGGGACACCTGAGACAGCAGGCAGATCAGATGGACATCATTCCATCAGTAAAGTGTCAGTAAGTTGCACACACACACACACTCACACACACACACACACACACACACACACACACACACACACACACACACACACACACACATACATACATGCACACACAAACACATGCACACAAATACCAATCAGGGAGAAAAACAAGAAGCAATGAGAAGAGACAGTGGGCGAGAAGGAAGAGGGAGAGAGAGAGAGATGGGGGAGAGGGTGAGAGAGAGAGACAGAGAGAGAGAAGAGAGAGAGAGAGAGAGAGAGAGAGAGAGAGAGAGAGAGAGAGAGACAGGGAGGGTCAGATTCGTGTGTCAAGTTGGAATGTGTGTGTTTGGCAGGTGAAAAATGAGGAAGCTGTTTTGTAGACAGAGCAAGTGTAATTAGTACCACACACACTGAGACACACACACACACACACACACTGACACAGACACACCTTCTGAGAGGGCTATACATGTGTTAGACAGTTTGATGTTTCATGAGTTTGAGTGATAATCAGCGAGGCTGCAAATTATTACAT
Organism: Chaetodon trifascialis; assembly: GCF_039877785.1. Classification (NCBI taxonomy): domain Eukaryota; kingdom Metazoa; phylum Chordata; class Actinopteri; order Chaetodontiformes; family Chaetodontidae; genus Chaetodon; species Chaetodon trifascialis. The sequence continues at coordinate 26,601,156 of NC_092058.1, read as the reverse complement.
TACTTTTCAGAAAAAAGGGTCTTTCTGTGTGGAGTTTGCATGCTCTCCGCGTGTTCACCTGGGGTATCCTTCATAAAAACCCCCCACTAAAAACATGCAAGAAGATCACCACCTGACCAATGGTGAGGACAAAGGAACCGGTCCCCGGGCGCCGGTCGGCTGGCAGCCCACCGTTCCTGGTCTGCCAACGATTTGTAACGTTTTAAGTAATGCAACTGACTACTCCTTCCACCACTGTTTATTTCTCACATTGTGAGTGAGTTTGTGTGCAGTCTGTGTGTGCGTGGGGGGTTTGGTGTGTGTTGGACCGTGGTATTGTGACAGCAATCCTCAGGCATTAAAGTGTCAGACAGACTGAATCTGAGCAGCAGAAAGAGGACAGAGGGTTACAAATTCTATACAAATTGGCTCCTGTTCAGGACACAGAAGCCTGCTGATGACAGACGTTCAGCCTCGCGGGCAAACAGGTAGAGAAGCTGACATTTCATGCTGTTTTTTCCACATCTTTTCTTCCTCTCAGTTTTCAATTTTTCTCACTTTTGTTTGCTGCTACTTCTCCATCATACTCAGAAACACTTACCTGTTGTCAGGCTTGCTGCAGCTCTTTCTCTCCCCCCTCCCTGCGTCCCAGCCCAGTCCCGGTGATTCTGCAGTCAGACAGGTTCATTCACAGGCAGACACCTGACACTGAGCCACTGCTCTCACACACGGATTAACACTGGCATTCCTCCATTCATCCCTCCATCCCACACATGTGCTTCTTCCCTTATTTTGCACCCCATTTCCTCCCCTTTTTCTTGCCAGATTGTCATCCTGTCTTTGTCTTTTCATTTGAGGTCTTTCTGTTACTTGCAGTCATCATTCTGTTCATTAATTCCTTGTTAATTGTTCTTTAAAGCTGCAGTAGGTAACTTGTATAAAAGTAAGTTTTTGTCATATTTGTCCCTGTGCCCAGACAGCAGAACATGAAACATGTAATCTGTGAAAAAAATTGGCTCCATTGGTCCCACCTACTGCTCCTACTGTGATTTGCAAGAATTCACCATGTCCGACACAAAACAACCAATCAGAGCCAGAGGAGCATCTGAGGGAGTGTCTGACATCTGTCAATCACAACTCACACGCTGCGAACCGCCCCCTCCCTCTGCTCATGCTGCTGGCTGCCGCTCAGTCAAACAGCTCTGAGTGGCGTCAGGAGGCGAGTGAAAGCTATGGCAGAGCAACAGCCACCCGCAAAGGATATGCTGTACGGCTAAGACAACAAATAACCATAAAGCTAATGTGGTGATTGTTACAGTAACACTCTGCAGCGTGTACGGTATGTTAGTGACTATGATGTAGTGGCTGGGCAGAGTTAGCTTGTTTCCGATGCTAAGGCTAACATTACTGGTTGTCATGACGCCGCAGGGAGGAGGGGCTTGGAGGCAGGGCATGAGCGCAGCGGAGAGGGAGGGGGAGTGACATGGAACTTGTGTTGGTTCAAATTTTCAGGCTAAGTCATCATCCCCTTACCATCTCCCCCTCCTTTGCCCTTTCATCACTTTATAAGTTTTCATGTCTCTCCCTTTTCTTATTTTCTTACTTTTCTCTCTTAATAGTGTTGCTTTCTCCCCATTCTTTGTGTCCTTTCTCATAGCATGTTAACCTCCTAGGGCATTCTAAAGTAAAAATAAAATTTGTTGGGCTCCTGTTGGTGCACCCAGAAATAAACCAGTACTCTTCAGCTGAAAGGATTGATTGAGTAGTCAACTGACAGAAAATGAACTGACAACAAATTTGATACTTTAAGCAAAAATGCCAACAAATTCACTGGTACCAGCTTCTTAAAACATTTGGTAATTTCACTACTTTTTTATTAGAATGGCAAATAAATGAACCTTGAATCTTAAAAGTGCTTTATACAGTAATAAGACAAACCAAATTTCCAATTTCTGTGTACTGAAGTCACTGTTTTTAAAACTGTTAACACAGATCTGTTTGGTGCAGCTCAGCACAACAGCTAATCTCACATCCAAATGCATTAGTGCAACCAAAATGCATTTTGTGTCAAAGCAATGAAAGGCGATCCACAGCTTAGTCCACATTGACTTCTGTTGACTGCATAAATGGTAAACTTCTCAAATGCTTTGCTAACTTTCTAAAACAATACTTTACCTCCATAGTTGGTTATTACTTGCAGTACGCAATTTCATTTGGAAATTAGAAATTTACTGTTGTCCACATCCAAAAACAATATCTTCTTCCATAGTCTCGGCTTCCCAGCACCACAAAGCCACCTCTGCCAGTAAGTCAGCTGGTGATGTCAATGCCCAGCCAGATCATCAGTTATCTGTCTCTACCTGCTATAAGCCAAAGGGGTTGTCTACAGAAGACTCCACTGCACCCACCCCTTCTTTTGCAGGCCTTCTGCCCAACGCTAGAGACCTTCTTCCGTGCACTCTAGCGGTCCGTCTGTCCACCACCAAGCCCCAATCTTCAGCTGTACCTTCTGTTGTTGGCCACTTTTCCCAACCTAGAGCCAGCTGCTCACACTTTGGAGTGGCTCCCCCCAGCCAGCTTCCTCCCTTGTCTCGATCTGTTCTTTTAATACTGACTTTTTTTTCTTCCCGCTTTCATTCTATAACCCTACCTCCTTTCCCCCGGTCACTTCCTTTCTTAACCTTTACCCCACTTTCATATTCCTGTCCTTGCTCCTTTTGCGAAATATTTTCCTTATTTTATTCCCTTTCCTTATTCTCTCCTTTACCACAATGTTCCCTTCCTCCATCCTTACTCCCTCCCTCCATACTCTTTGTGTGCTCTACATATTATGGTGGAAATTAGTTGGTTTATGATGGGAATTAAGTTTCATAACCCAGCATCTCCTTGACCCTCGTCATATTAACTACAACAGCCCCACTGGACATTAAAGTACACACACATATAGACATATGCAATCACACACATACACTCTAGTGGGTCCAGTAAGAGTAGGAAGTGTGCTTGGATGCAGTTCAACACCAAACCCGCCTTAAGCCTTTCCCCTGTGTATCCGTTAACAAGTTATATCTCACATCCACTCTGAAAGTCATTACACCAATTTAAACATTTGTTTTTCCCATCTGCACACAAGTGGTTGGCTGGAACTGCTACGTAAAATGAGTGTGAGAAAAAAAATATTTACACACAGAATTTTCCCCTCCCAACTTTCATTGCTGTATACTCAAGAAAATAAAGCTTGGAGGATTTTGGAATGAGCATGACAACACCTTTAGAGGAACAAATATAAGCAATGAATGAATGGGTCAGCAGACCATCAAGCAAAGCAAATGTTTGTTTTCAGACACTGCTTTCAGACAGGTTTTTAGTTATTCTAATAGCCTGGTTCTAAGGGTGACATGGTCTATCAGTCAGTCCACCGCTTTGGACCAAAAGCGGTTTATGCGGCTTATGCTAACTAGTATACAGAATAGTTTCTCTGCTGTCATTGTCTAAAGCTGTCAGTTGTGACATCAGCTGTTGTCATCAGCGGGTCACATCTATCCAATAGCACAGTAACACACCTTCACAGCGTATCGTCTCACTGCTGTCTTTTTGAATATGAATGCTGCTGTTTTGCTAACCCCTTCACCTCCCCATGACCACCAAGTCTGAGCAAATTCATCAGCTTCATCAATTTCATCATCCTCATCAGCCTATCAGTCAACAGAGTCATCAGTTACCACCCCACCAGTGTCTGGATCCCATAGGGGGATTTATCTTGCTGCTGCTCAGGGCCTCAATTAATTGCCCCTCAATTACGAGCCTAAACCAAAAAACAACTGTTTTACAACATTAATCACCTGTTACGAATCTCAAAGGAAGGCTGGGATGAGTTGGATGGCTGGAGCAGTTGCTCTGGTCATCTAAGATTGGGTAGCACGGTGGCACAAGTGGTAACACTGTCGCCTCACAGCTAGGTTCGAATCCCGCTGTGGGCACTGGTGGCATGTCCTCCCTCAGTGCCTGCTGCTTGAGGAAAAAGGGGGCCTTTCTGTGTGGAGTTTGCATGTTCTCCCTGTGTTCACCCGGGGTTTCCTACATAATAACCCCCACTAAAAACATGCAAGAACCTGACCAATGGTGACTGCTGGTGTCGGCTTCGGCTGGCAGCTGGCAGCCCACTGCCGCGGAGGCGGAAAGCATGGTGTGTAGTGTGCAACTAACACCTTGTGTAATGTGATTAATAATGTACGTTTCTTCTTTCTTCTTCTAATATTGCCGTGGATGGGTTTACAGTCGAGTAAATTGAGGTGCATCCCATAAAATTGCTAAAGGGTGCCTTGTGAATACTCTTGGTGGGAGCACATCTGACTGATGCAGCTAGTGGAAATGAGAGAATCTGACTTAAGATTGTCTCTCAGTCTCATCACCTCTCTGTGTGTCTGTCAACACCTGCCTTCTGCTGTGATCTTATCGCTTAGTTATTGCACCCAGCACATTCCTCTTAACCACATACATGCATGCATGGACACACGTGTTAAATGCAAAACATCTTAATAAGAAGCACTGTACTGTGAGCTAGTTCTCATAACTGCCCTTACATTATTCTCAGTCATGGCTTAATGGGTCACATTTTTCTTGTTGAAAGCACAGACAACATTTCACTGAGGTGAAAAAGAAAAATCACAAGCACTTTGCAGCCAGAGCAACTTTGTCAGGTGATAAGAAATAGTTTTTGCTAGGTTCCATATTTCATTTAAATCATTATGACACACATCCGTCACATTTGCACACTTGTTTCTCACACTCACTGAAAACAGTGTGCTCTCATTTGCTGAGCTCTCAAGAACAAATGAATCTCACTTAAAGTTTTGAATTCTTACTCACTGACTAATGTTAGTCTAAGAAATGTCACAGAGCTTGAGGTCCACACACACACACACACACACACACACACACACACACACACACACACACACAGACCTCGAAAACACGTGCGCACACAGGGGCCATTTTTACGAGTGAGAGCCCTCCAAACTGTAATAACACTCAGCTACTCCCTATGAATCACTAGAGTATCCAGAAACAGACAGTGTGTATGGGTGCGTGTGTGCACACGCACTTGTGTGTGAATGTTTGTGTGTGTGCCTACAGTGTGCGCTGTACTGTGTATCAATCATAAAGGGGGCTTACAAGGATTTTGTGGGAACTGCAAAAGTAGGGTGGACCTGCCGAAGTTTTGCTTCAGTGAAACCAAACGACATGATTTCATAACAATGAGGATTGAGACACATATCTACCTCCAACACACACAGACACACACAGACACACACAGACACACACACACACACACACACACACACACACACACACACACACACACACACACACACACACACACACACACACACACACAAACACACACACACTAATATGAGGTGGTTGAGAAGTAAAAGTATTATGGTGATAGGTACTCCAAATTGCTACCTGTGATGGATCAGTCACACACTGGACTTAAAACTCAACAAAGAAGTGCCGCTTGACTCGTGTTTTTTAAGGTCCATCATCATGGGAATTAATATAGGATGGTAACCATAGTTATACAAAACAGTGTAAGAGAATGCATTTAGAGCACAGATTTCACACAAAGCGAGCTTACCTGAATCTGACAACCTCGTCATCACCTGACACACATTTGGCTGGAGTTGCTGGAGTGTGAACTTCCCAAAACAAACAAAGAGCAGCTCTGAGCTGCTGTCATTACTCTAAATTCTGATGTAGTTACATCTTAACTCACAGATAAACATATCCACAGATGTGTCAGTCCTGAACAGGTATTATTCTAATGTGACATGTCTCCAGATGGAGACAAAGATAAATCCATTCCTTACATTTGCTTTTGTGTTGTAACTTAAACTTATAAAAGACACCACCCTACCAACCTCTTGAGGTACCGAGTTGCTCTTCTGCAAGCCATCAAGCATGCTGT